>NC_080653.1:10467500-11067500 GCF_027579445.1 Ammospiza nelsoni
TATTGAGCACATCCTCTTGGAGGGGCAGTTGTGTGTCCATAGATAGGAATATATAAAATTATATATATGAGTGTGTGTGTATTTTATTGACATTTTTAGTCTATCATCTTTCTGAATCCTCTTTAAATGTCTCAGTGATGCTCCTTTTTTATTAAAATAATGAAAAATACACTTTCAGGTTCTCAGATGTCCCCCCTATTGTTGTTCTCTGAAATTTCACAGCCCATTTTTGGACACTCAATCCTGATTTTTCCTCAAGAGGGTCTGTGCTTGTCCTGCTCCATGTCCAGCCTGTGGAGAGGGATTTTAACATTCCTGAATTCCAGGAAAGGTGAGGGGATGCAGCTCCATCAGAGCTTCCCCTCCGTGTCTGTCCTGGAGAATTTACAGCTCTTGGAGCTGTGGGAAAAGCAGTCACAGATGCTCCTGTGCTGCCATGGCTTTGTGCTGGGGTGGCCTTTGGGGACCAGGGAGGGCTTTGGGTCCTGAGCCTGGCCCCAGAGCTCTGCAGCTCCTGGAGGGGGGTTGGACTCTTCTGGGGCATCCCAAAACAATGGAACTTGGGCTGCAGCACCTTTCCCCATCCCTTCCCATCCTCCACCCTCTCTTGGGCAGATATAAATAGTGAAAATACTGGAAAGAGGTTTTTCAAACCCTGTGTTTTAATTTGAATTGTGTTTTAAATTAAGGGGCGGGTTTGCAATTAGGGGCAGAGCTAATTGCGTGTCCCCACCCCGTGCAGGGAATGGACAGCACAAGGACACAGCCCCACGCAGCTCCTTCCACCAGCACCTCGTGCACCCCTCTGCCAGCAAATCCTGTCTGAGACAGCAACAAAACCCAGGGAATTCACAGCACATCTTCTCCCTGCGGTGTCTCAAGCACGGCCTCTGTTCTCCCCAGTTTGGAATTTAATCCTTTTAAAACCTGTAAATTGGGAAACAGAGGCAGTGTCAGCCCAGAGCAGGCTCCTCCCGGGTGCTGGCTGGGATTAGCACTGCCCTTCCCCATCCTTCCTCACCAATTGATAAGGGTTGTTTATCAGATGATAAAATGGTAACCAGCAGATGAAACTGTCGGTGACAACTTCAGTGCAAAAGGTTTGGGAGAACAGGAGGTGTTTGAACTTCAGCCTGCTGGGACAACCTCAGGCTGTGGGGACATCCCCAGGTCCCTCCTCTGGCTGTCAGAGCAGCCAAACCCAGAGCACCAAACCCAGAGCACCAAATCCCAGAGCACCAAACCCAGAGCACCAAACCCAGAGCACCAAACCCAGAGCAGCCAAATCCCAGAGCACCAAACCCAGAGCACCAAACCCAGAGCACCAAACCCCGGAGCACCAAACCTCACATTTCCATTTTCCCTGGATCAGGGGGCTGGGGGCTGTCCTGGCAGCCCAGGGGTGACCCCGGGTGCCAAAGGCTCTTTGGGAAATGCCATCAGCAGGGACTGTCCTGGCTGGAAATCAGCAGAGAGTGGTTTGTGAGGGAAGGGCCCTGTGCTCTCCCTGCCCACCAGCCCTTGCTGGGCTCTGGCAGTGCCACTGGTGTGCCAGGGGATCTGCAGGGACAGCTGGGGCCCCTGCTGGCACTGGGGCGGGCACTGGGGCTGGCACTGGGGCGGGCACTGGGGCTGGCTGAGCTGCCTTTGCCATGGGTGCTGAGCTTGGAGCTCCACTCCTGGCCCAGGCTGCCAGCTCAGTTTGGGCTCACAGAGCCCTCAGGGCTGGAGAAGACCTCCAAGATCAGCAAGTCCAGCCTTTGACCAACCCCACATGTCCACTGAACCACACTGCAAAGTGATTTTTGACCAGCTCCAGGCTGCCCTTCCTGGCCTGGCTGCCCAGAGCTGGGGTGGGTGGCACTGGGGTGGGTACCCAGTGTGCCCAGTGTGCCCAGCAGAGCTGCCCAGTGCTGGAGTGGCTGGCCCTGGAATGGGTGGCACTGAGGTGGGTGGCACTGGGGTGGGTGGCACTGGGGTGGGTGGCACTGGAATGGGTGGCACTGAGGTGGGTGGCACTGGGATGGGTGGCACTGGGGTGGGTGGCACTGGGGTGGGTGCCCAGCAGTCCCAGTGTGCCCAGCAGAGCTCCAGGGGAGCTGCCAGGTGCTGCCTCCTGGGCTCTCCCTAAAACCTGCGTCATATTTTGTGCTGACTTAGTACAACGTGGAGAGTTGTACTTTCCAAGTAGCTGGCAGCCCTTAATCAATGTTAATTGGCTCTAATTAGCATATGTTAATTAATGATATTTACTACAAATTAAAGGTATGAGTGCTCCCAGAGGGTTTCCTGTTCATCCAATTAGTGCCAATTAGTTGCAATTAACACGTGTAAATGAGATGCCATTGAACCCAAAACAAACAGCAGAGTCTGCTGCACTGGCTGGGGTTGAACTTGAGCAGGAGGGGAAGGGGCTGCACGGGGCTCCTAAATACCTGCAAGGGCTCCAACATCTATTTAAGCTCTCTCATTAGGGCTCGTTTTGTCTCTCACTCTGGGGGCAGCGAGTTGGAGGAAAGCTGATCTGGGTAAAGCCTTGGCAGGGTAAAGGGCTGTGGGGTTGTGTCCTGTGGGGCTGGGACATGGACATGCAGCTGCTTTGGGAACAGTCCCAGCTGCGTTTGCACCCCAAAACTGAGGGTGCAGGGACCCCAGGGCTGCTGCAGTGCAGCTGTGGCACAGGAGGAGCCCCCAAATCCCCTTGGTGCTGTTCCCTGGGCAATCTCCAGCTCCTCACCCAAAGGGGCACTCCCAGGGCTGCTCTGCTGGGTCTGTGGCCTGCAGGGAAACACATCCAGCAAAGTCTCCTGCCCTGGGCCCTGATTGCACAGGCAGCCTGGCAGGAGGCAGAACAAATTGTCATAATTGTGTTTAATTAAAAAGCGTAAATGGATTATCTCCAGGTAAGGATGATTTATTTCACTAATCAGTCTGATCACGGGCAACGTGCGGGCTGGAGCTGGAAATCATTGGGGGGAAATGGGGATTTCCTTTTCCCATCACTCTCAAAGCAGGGCAGGGTTTCAGCACAAAACCCACCCCAGAGAGAGGGGCCGAGGTGGGAGCTGCATCCCAGGGGTGTCCCGGTGTGCTCTCACACAGGGCTCTTGCTCTGCACTGTTATTTTGTGATTTTGTGTTTTCAGATGGAAACAGCTGCCTGGGCCCCTTTTGGCAGGGTTTGTGCACATCCCATGGGCTTGGTGCGGGTTCTGTGGGGCTGGGGAGGGCAGAGCTGGCAGTGCCACTCCAGCCATCCCTGCAGCACAGGGGACACAGGTGGGACTCTGAGCCCAGGGCCAGGCACCATCAGCACCAAACGAGCATAATTAATTGACCATCTGCTTGGGAAGCCGAGGATGAGGCAGCCCTGGGCTGTGGCTGCCACGTCAGGAGCCTCCAGGACAGCCCTGGAAGGTGACAGCTTTGGGCACAGGGGTCCAACCCAGACCCCCTGAGCTCCCCTTGCGTTCCTGCCAAGGTTTCTTCTGGTGCTCTTTGGTTTTGGGACCTCCAGAGAGGGTGCAGAGCCTGGAGCTGGGGTTTGTCAGGGATTGAAAGCCAAGGGATTGTGCCAAGCAGCCCCCCAGAAATGTCCCTGCAGCCCCCAGCCCCACCTGAGCACAGAACAACCCCCCTGTTGTGGTTCTGTGTCTGGGGAGTTATTTGAAACCATCACAACACGAGCTGGGGAATAAGGCACCTGTGGTGTTTTCTGTTATTCCTAAGGAAATTCTCCTTGTGTTTAATAGGTGATGTTTAATAAAAATGAAAATGAGCTTATCCTGAGCAGGCATGCACGCCAAAAGCTGGCATTTAAATTAGAAATTATGATTTAATAACTTGTCAGGAAACTCACCAATGTAACAGCGTGATAATTATTGGAAAGAGGCTCCATAAATGCTGGGATGCCATGATCCAGGGGGAGAGCTGGGCTGGGAAAAGCTGGGAGAGCTCTGTGGGGCTGGGGTTGGGCTGCAGCCCCCTGGCCCTCTCCAGGACAAGGCTCTTGGTGAAGTCCTGACAACAAAAATGGTGAAAAATGAAATTTCCTGACAGCCTTGGGAGGTCAGGATTGCTCCCTTGCACCCTGGAGCCTCCTCTGCAGCCTGGGCTGAATTGCTGGGGAAATTCTCTTTGGTGAGGCCTTATTGTCTGAATCATGGCCCAACTCCTAATTTAAGCAAAATGTTCACTTAAGGACTTGTTAATATATACTAGAAATGACAGTCCTGTCTTCCTGTGGGTGGATTGTGGCTCTCAGTGGGAAGGCCATTACTTCTGCCATGGTTTACAAAGCAGTTCAGCAGAAATCTGTGCCATAAATATTGAAGTATTGTAATGGATAATTCCGTGGATTTGGATGTGACAGACCCTTGGCACGAGGCTGGGTTGGCAGCAAGGAGTGAAAAACCCAAACAAAAGAAGGGGCAAGATCAGCTTTGGGGTTCTGGTCCAGCCCCACATCCCAGTGGGGGGAATTTCCGAATTCCTTGCTCAATTTTCCCTTACAATTCCCATCCTGGAGGAAACTCTTGGGGATGAGTAGAAAGAGGGAAGGAAAAATAACAAGCTATGAAAGTGCTGGGGAAAGATTGCTCTCCTGTTTCCTCTAAACCAGTAAAATGTCAAGGAAAAACTTTCACACAGATTTTCCCAGTATTTTTCAGTGGCAAATACATTTCCTTGGAGAAATTTCAGGTCATTCTGTGACTAAATAGTGAGTCTGCTTATTATTCTGTCTGCTTCTCCAGGACTTCTATTTTTTATAATTTTTTTAAGTGAAAACAACTTGAGGAAGAGAGAGAGAGAGAAAATCTCTTTGCCACTAAAATCAAACAGCTGCGTTTGGCAGAAATTGGAACGGGCTGGGGTGGGGAGGGGAGAGAACTCTTAGTTGGTAATTTTGACTTGTAAAATGCCTGATGTGAGGTTGGAGCATTGAAAAGAAGAGAAAACAAGATGTTCTGAGGGGCAGGGGTGGCGGGCCGGGTTTGTGGCATTTCCCCGCCGTGTCCCCTCCTGCCCCGCAGTTTGTCGCATCGCGCACCTCCTCCAACGCGGCACCGCCGGGGTTAAACCGGGGTCAGCCCGAGCATCCATCCCGGGATGGGCTCCCAGGTGAGAGGGGGGCGATCCCAGAGCCCCTCGGCCGGGGGAGATGGATGGGAACAACTGCACCTGTGCAGGGTGACAATGGATCCGTCACCGGGCCCCCAAAGAGCTCCGGGAACCCCTCCTGGGCAGGGATAGGGGCTGCTCCTCCTGCGGGGCTCAGGGATGTGCTCAGGGACACCCCGTGCTGTGCCCACCGTGTGTGACACCCCCTGGGCTCCCCAAACACCTCCCGGGGCCCCCAGAGCTGGGACAGCCTGGAATTCAGCAGATCTGGGATTGCAGCCCCATCCCAGGGGTTACCCAGGGTGGGTGGGATGAGTTTCTCTCCTGGCTTTGCCCATCTTTGCTGGGCATTGTGGTCCTTTCCCTGGAATTCAGCAAATCTGGGATTGCAGCCCCATCCCAGGGGTTATCCAGGATATGGGATGGGTTTCTCTCCTGGTTTCTCCCCCTCCTGGCTTTGCCCCTCTCTGCTGGGCCTGTGGTCCTTCCCCAGCCCCAAAGTTCTGGTGGGTTCCAGCTCACAGAACACCCTGAGCTGGGAATAATGGGAATATTGGAATAATGGGAATGCTGGGATCCAGGTCCCAGCGTTTGCTGCAGGGTTTGCTGGGCCTGGCTGGATTTGCCCCTGTAGATTCACAAGGCTGAGCTGGTTTCAGCTGGGGGCTGGCTGGGAATGGGCACAGCCCTTTGTCACTAAAGCCCCCAAAATGGGGCTGCCCTCCCTGCTGTGGGGTCCCCAACTTTTCCCTGGACAGGAGGATGGAGAAGGACGTGAGGAGGAGAGGCACCTTCACCGTGGGCATTCCCCAGCCCCCGGGCACGGAGGTCAGTGGGTGCTGAAAGGTTTGGTCCTGAATTTCCACAGGAATTGGATGATTTCCCACTGGTTTCAAACACGGGGATCTGCCCACTGATTGCTGGGTGTAGGGCCAGAGGGCTCCTGCCTTGCAAGGTGTCTCCCATAACAAAGGAGAAAGCAAAGAAAAGGAAAGGAAGGGAGAAAAAAATGTGGAGAAGAAATGAGGAACGGTGAAGTTGAGCTCATTCAGCTCTCCCCGATGCCCAGATCTCTGTCATTTATATTAAGCAATGCCTGACAATAGCACTCTGCATTTTCCAAAAGAATAACTATCAGCCTGGTAAACAAACCTGGGGATGCTCAGGATTCCACAGGATGGCTCATCTACAGAGCCTTTATGATAAATGTAACAAGGCAACAGCCAGGGAAAAAAATTATTATAAAAAAAATTAAAATGTAGAGAATTGACATTTGGAATTGAGCTGGGATGTGCCAGAGCCTCATCAGCAAGGGGGGGCACCTGCAGCCCTCCCCAAACCCCAGCCCAGCTCATTGATATGCAGTTATTCACGTGTGCAGTAAATTCCAATTATGTTTACAGATGTCTGCTTAACATTTATGGAAAAGGAACCTCAGCATGGCTGAAATATCCTTATAAGGGTTTGGACCAGGCTTTTTTTTTTTTTTTTTGCCATCACCAATTTAATTATATTTTGCAGATTTATGAAAAAAAAAATAACTTCCAGCTGAGCTCTCTGATAGAAGATTTAACATCCAATGCATAGATTTGGTTCTATGACCATTTCAGAGTTGTTTTAACTGTAATTTTTTTGTTTTCCTATTAACTCAGGAGTTTCATTGATTTTTTTAAATGCACAAAAAAAAGCAGCAACGTATCAGGGCAGTGAAAGATGAGCAGGTTTTCATGTGGCTTCCTGCTGCAGGTAAGTTTTTTCTTTATCTTGGAATTTCTTCCCTGCCCAGGGACTCCTTCACCTGGGCAGAGCCCACACTGAGCTCTCCCCTCCCAAGGTGCATTTCCCAGTTCTAGGGGCAATGTGGAGTTCCTGATTCTCACAGGAATAAGGAAAATGGGAATTTTCAAGTGACAAGTGGCTTCCCCTTTCCTGCCCTGGCTCTGGGCTCTGGGAGGAGCTGCCTGGCACAGCCTCACCCCTTCCCTTCCCTGGCATGAGCTGCACCTCACAGGGGGATCCCCAAGGAAAAGGGGATTTTCTGTTAATTCCAGAATTATACAACTACTCTTTTCAAACATTTTCCTCTTCCTTTCCCCTAAATTCTGAACACTCAAGGGTTATTTCAGCTGTGAGCAGCAGCCTGGCTCCACAGATGTGGGGACAATGTGTGTCCAGATGGGCACCACACCCTGGCACAGCCCTGGGGTGCCCAAGGCAGGGGTTTCCACAGAAACCTGGAGGGTCTGGGTGTTTTATTGGTGCTCCTGCTTTTCCTCTCCTGCAGGAAGGGTTTGTTTGGGTGGGCACCTCGTTGGTTGTGTGGGGGCAGAGCAGGGATTGTGTGCAGAGTCTGGAGCTGCTCCTGTGCGCCCACCTTGGGCACAGAGGGCAGGAACGGCTCCCTTCTGAGCTCTGGAGCTGCTGCTCTGGCTTTCGGAGAGCTGATGGCAGGGAATAACCTTGGGATGGGTTTTTAAGGAGAGCTGGGTGCAGGGAATGACCTTGGGATGGGTTTTTAAGGAGAGCTGATGGCAGGGAATGACCTTGGGGTGGGTTTTTAAGGACAGCTGGGAGCAGGGAATGACCTTGGGATGGGTTTTTAAGGAGAGCTGGGAGCAGGGAATGACCTTGGGGTGGGTTTGGGTCACTCAGGGAGTGCACAGGTGATCCGTGGCTCAGGGATCCATCAGGACTCCCACAAACGCAGCTGGCACAAGGACAAACGCCCATCCCTGAGGCCAGGGGACCCTTTGGGGTGTCCCAGAATGGTGCCAGGCCAAGGGCAGCAGGGTCAGGACCTGGGGTGCTGCTCGGGCAGGGCTCTGTGCCCCTGGTTCAGCGCAGCAGGGGTTAATGAGGGATTGCACAGAGGCAGAGCAGGAAGATGAGGCTGTGGGGAGAGGAACTTATTTGATCTGAGGGTGTATGTGGAATAAATACAGCAGAGTCTAAAAAGCAGTTCTGTTTATTAGCACACCCTTAAGGAAATAAATTGTACATCATTAGGAGCAGGCTCCTCAGCAGCCACTGCTGCTGTTATTAATGCATTTATCTCAGGACCACGCCAGTTTCTCTCAGCCATTCCTTCTGCAACCTTGCAGGCTTTACAAATATTGACTAATTACAGCCATGTAGATTTTATTTCCAAGACTGAAATAACCACATTGGAAGGGAATTCTGCAGACTCACACTTTCTGAGCCTGAATTCCTGTTCTCATGTGCAGGGACATCACCAGCACAGAATCCCAGCTCCTGCAGCCACTTGTTCTGGGTGGAAATGGGGACGTTGCACGGGCAGGAGGAAGGCATTGGTGAATCTGGTCACCAATGTTTGGGGAAACAAGGTTTAAGTGTTTGATTGTGAAAATCTCCAGTGCCTTCATGGTGAGGCTGGTTTGGCGTGGATGTTCTGTAGAGAGGACAGGAGCAGCTGGGGCTGGGCTGGCACGGGGCTCCTGGGCCCCAGGACTCAGTGACAGGCTGTGAAGAGCCACAGAAATGCCAAGGATAGATTTTTTAGAATTATATTGGTTTTTTAAAGTGTTTCTGAGCGTGGAGGGTTGGTCCTTGGCAGTGCCAGTGTGTGACTCTGTCCTGTGTGGGGCACAGCGTGGGACAGCAGGATCCCTGTGGGGATGGAGCTCAACCTCTGGAAAAACTAGCTGGAGCTAGGGAAATTTCACATTCTAGACCAGAATGATTTGGGTTTTTCATCCTGAGCACAGCATACTGATGCACCTCGGGGGTGTGGGATGGTGGCTGTGTGTGGCATTGAGAGGAGCTGTGTGCAGTCAGCCAGGCTTGGAGCATCACTCGGGGATGAGGGGAAGGAAACAGAGCTCTGAATGTGCACCCAGGAGCCAGGGGCCCTGCAGGGCTCCACTGCCCTGACCCAGCTGCCCTGGGGCACTGGGCTGTGGGGAGAAGGAAGGGCAGAGCTCCCACGGCCTCTCAGATCCTTTAAAATAGAAAATCACATAAATAGGGCATGATCTAGCACCGTACCAAATGACAGAATCTATAGATAGCAGGTTAGTCAGGACTGAGCTGGCAGACACAAACACAGCCAGGAGCGTTCAGTGTCCCCTGTGAGGGCAGCCTGGGGCAGGTGATGGACCTGAGCTCCCTGGCCCAGGTGATGGACCTGAGGTGATGGACCTGAGCTCCCTGGGGCAGGTGATGGACCTGAGCTCCCTGGGGCAGGTGAGGTGATGGACCTGAGGTGATGGACCTGAGCTGCCTGGCCCAGGTGAGGTGATGGACCTGAGCTGCCTGGCCCAGGTGATGTGATGGACCTGAGCTCCCTGGCCCAGGTGAGGTGATGGACCTGAGCTGCCTGGCCCAGGTGATGTGATGGACCTGAGCTCCCTGGCCCAGGTGAGGTGATGGACCTGAGCTGCCTGGCCCAGGTGATGCTGAGCCCAGCTCTGCCCCTGCAGATGCATTTTTCTGCCACAGTCCTGTTTGCTGGGATTTCAGTTCTTTTTCCCAAACGTTCTGCATGACAGTGATGTCAGCACCAAAAGCTGACATTGTGCTGATGACAAAAACCCCTCTGTGTCGAGAATCCTCTTGTGCAGTTCTTGAGGAGTGCGATGCAGCAGCCCTGCTTCCTTCGGGCACGGAGGGCAGTGCCAGGGCTGGGCACCGTGTGTGCTCCTTTCCCAGGAGCTGCTCCCGGTGGGAAGGGAGGCTCTGCCCGCTCCCAGAAAGAGCAGAAATGAGGAATTTGGCCCGGGTCACGCAGCAGGAGCAGAGGGAGAGCTCCGGGCTCCCCGTTCCCTCCGGCCCTGCCGAGGAGCCGCGGGATCCGCCCGCGTTCAGATTGACTCCGCTCCCAGGGAAGTTCAGCCACTGTGAAATTAGTAAATCACACAGAACTTAGAAAAACAACATAATCCTGGGGGTACTGAAATAATTAATTTCCTAATCAAGTACACCTTGCCTTTTTTTTTTTTTTTAATTTGCAAATAGCACTCCGTGTGATTCCCCGTTTCAGCCACGCCGAGGAAGGAATGAATCCTGTGGGCAGCAGAGCCGGAGGGGCCCGAGGCAGGGTGAGTCCCCCCAGGGGCTGCGGGCAGCGGGAGAAGCGGCCTCGGCCCGCAGGACCCAGCGAGGCCCGGGCGATGCTCTTGGGGAGGTTCTGCCCTGGTTGTGCCCTGGTTCCAGCCCAGGAGCCGCGGGGCTCCCGCCGGGGTTCGTGCCGGGTTTGTCTCCTGCTCCCGCCGCACCCTTGTTTGCTTTAAATCACTCCAAATGCGGAGGCTGTCAGACAAGACAATTAACATGGGGAAGGGGGAAAGTATTACCATCCATTATTTGCCATAACGTGAATTTAAGCCGGGAAGTCAAATGATAAAATATGTGGTGAAAAGTGTTGGTGGTGGGAGTGCCTAAATGAGTAATAGCCCTGGGCTTCTGAGCCTTGAACTTAACGTGCTAAGTAAATCCCCGAGGTCAAAAAGTATGAAAATTGTTGCAGCTTGGGGAGATATATTTTAACTTTGGAAAAGGTCCGTGCGGATCCGCGGCGGGGTCGGGGAGGCGGATGCGGAGCAGCCGCAGCTCCGGGAGCTGGAGCGATGGTCGGGGGATGGGTGGGTGCTCGTTTTGGGGGGAAAAACATCGAATGAAATATTGACATAAAATCAGGCGAGGAGGTTGTGGGGCGCGGTGAGCCCGGAGCGCTTTGTGCCGCGGGCAGCGGCTCGGGCCGGTCCCCGGGAGCGGTGATGGGAGAGCGGCTGCGCCGGTCCGGGACCGGACCGAGCCGGGATCCCCGCGGGACCGGACCGAGCCGAGCCGGGATCCCGGGACCCCGCTCCGCTCCGCCGCGCTCCAACTCTTCCCCTTTAAAACTCCTGCTGCCGCCCGCGCTGACCATGTTCCTGGATTTATGGAGAGAGATGTTTTAGCAGAATCCCCCCGAGTCCCCCATCAGCCCTAAATCCCCAGCCCGCGCTCCCCGGGAGCCCTCCTGACACAGAGCATGCCAAAACAGCTTCGTTTTGCCTATGCATTAGCAATCTATTTTAGCTTTTTGACATCTCTCACACATAAAACCGTAAGAGAGAAATAAAATATCTGTCTCTGGGCGAAAATAAAGCTTTGCCTCCCTCCTGATCTATAGGATATAAAATAAAGCCATGGCTTTGATAGTGGCTTTTCCTTAGACCGGAGTTGCTTTTGCACACACGGAGACAATGAAGATGGATGAGCCGGGAGCGCTGCATCCTCCGGGGGTTCGCTTCACCCTCTTTTTTTATAGCCGCCCCTCGCCCCCTCTACCTCTCCACTTTTCTTTCTTTTCTCTTTTATTCGCCTTTTATCTGCCCTTTGCGGAGTGCAGGATCCCGCTCTCGGCTGTCCCGCGGCCCCGGGCTCGGGGACACCCCCGGGCCCTTCCCGGACACTTTCCCGGCAGTCAGAGGCAGAGCCGCGCTCCTCGGATTTGTAATTATTTATTAACCGTATTTCCCATAAACAATGCATGAGCTCGGAGTGTAAGCGACAACATTTAGCGACGTGGGCAGAAACCCGGGAGGGCTAATCAGGGGGCTGGGGGGCAGGAAAATAAATAAGGAAAAGGAAAATAAATAGAAGAAAAAAATAAAAGGAAAGGGAAAGGCGAGCGGAGCCGGGGGACGACAGTGCGGTGGTGTTTACCCTCAGCATCGACCCGAGTGTGGCAGGATAAACTGGGACTTTCTAATACATAATTTAAAGATCTTTTTCTTCTTTCTTTTTTTTTTTTTTTTCCAAGATCTTTTAAAACAAACCTGGGGATGGATCCTGTCCAGCCGTGGGATTTATGGTGCGGGGATGTTCTAAAGGCTTAATTACATCTTAACTTCAATATTTGGCCAGAGCATTAAGCGCATATATATTTAATCAGGCGGAGGCGCTCTTTCTGCGGGGGAAGGTGCTGGGGCCGGGGGGGAGGTGGGACCCGCACCCACCTTCGCTGTCCCCCCACACTGGAGAGCCCCCGGCCCCGGCTGGCGGTGCGGAGGGCTCGGAACGGGAGCTCGGGGCCGCCCCCGCCCCGTCGGGGCCCCGCCGGTCCCCGGCCCCGAGCGGTCCTGGAGAAAGGTTTAAAAGGAGGGAAAAGAGAAAATCAAAGTTAAAATGAATGGGGAAATAGGGGGATGGATGTGGGGAAAGCGCCTGTCGGTGCACGGGAGGGAAGTTCGTGCCCGGCTGGGGATGGTGGATGCTCCGCGGGGAACGCGGTGCGCTCGGGGCTGGTGCAGCACCGACACCCCTAAAGGAGAGAGAAATCCCATTGCTGAGCGCAGCGGTGGCCAAAGGGGATGATAAACGGGGGTGATGGTTAACTAAAAACACGGGAACGACACCCATAAAATGCAAATTGGAACTCGCCTGAAAGGGACTTGGTTTTTTTCCTTCGGTATTAGATTTAAAATGAATTAGAGTTTGGATTTGTTTGGCGGTTTTGTTTGGGGTTGTTTTACTCTTTTATTTTACCTCTCTCTTTATTTGGGTCTCTTTCACAAGTCACTATTTTACTTACACTCTCTATTTTTTTAAATTTTAATTTTTTTTCCCTCTTGTAATTTCCATCCTTAAGAAAAAAAAAAATCCTTTTTTAAAACATCTGCAGATTTCCTCTTTTCCTTTCTTTATTTTATTTTTTTACTCCCTGAATGTCCCTCCTTTCAGCAGCGGGGCCGGCCGGGGTTGCTCTGGAGCATCCCGGCCGCTCCCCGCGGGGCTCGGGCGGGGGAACGGACCTGGGCGAATTACAAAATAGAGCGAAAACCAAAAACTGCCCCGTCCCAGCAGCCGGCCCTCCGAGGGGGCGGCACACGGGGGTTTCCCCTCGGGCTCCGGGGATGCCGGGGGTGCAGGAGCCGGGGCTGCCCGGGGATGCCGGGGGTGATTTTCGGACACAAGCGCGGGCGATTTGGCCTCAAACGCCCGCTCGGGTCGGGATCCCCGCTGGGGTGAGGCAGAGGGGACACCCAGCTGTCCCCTCCTGTCCCGAGCGGGCGGACAGAGCCCCCCCGGGAAGGGCTGGGCACGGTCCGAGCCCCCGGCAGCGGGGCAGAACCAGATGCTTTCGCTAACGCCTAGGAAAGGAGAAAAAAACATCGCTGTGAAAAACTGGCGCTTGATGGACGCGAGCTGCTCACCGCCTTCCCCTCATTCATCCCAGCGCCACATGGCCCCGGCAGCGCTGCCCTGACGGCAGCTGGCGCTTCCCGGGCTGCGGAGCGGGGCCGCCCCATGAGAAGCGCCCATGTGCGGGCACCGGGCGGGGCGGGCCCGGCCCCATTGATCCCCGAGCGAACCGACAGCTGCGTGGGGAGCCCCGACGGGGCCGAGCGGGACACGGGACCCGGCCCGGGGCTTTCAAACACCCGCGGCAGCTCCGAGGCGATGGCCCGGCCCAGGACAGCCCCGAACCGCCGCTCCCGGCCCGGGCACGCTCGGCAGCCTCGGCTGCCCCCCGCGCTGAGCGCCTTTGCTGCCTTCCTTTTTCTGTTTTCCAATTTATGTCTTCCCGCTTTTATTTTTTTTTATTTTTTTTTCCCCTCTCAAGGACGAGGAAAACAGACGTGAAAGAGAGCGAGGGCAGTGGGTCCAGGCGGGGGATGCTGCGGGCCTCCGCCATCCATCCCCGCGCCCGGCCCGGCTCTCGGCGCTGTGCGCACCCCCGGGCACGCTCGGTCCCTTCCATCCCGGGGCTCGGCCCGCTGGGACGGGGAGCGGGGCCGGGAGGGGCCGGGGCCGGGCGGTGACACCGGCCCGGAGCGGCGGCTCCCGACGGGCAGCAAAGCGCCAAGGAAAGAGAAACCTCGTCCCTCCGCACCGCCCCGCTACCGACCGGCCCCTGGAAGGTAAAAGCGAATTAATTTTTATTTACCAAAAAAAAGGAAAAATAGAGAAGGTACACGGCGGTGGCCGGTGCTCCTCGGCCCCGGACTGTGCGCTGCGAGCGCCGGTAACGGAAGCACGGCGAAGTCAGCGGCGGATCCGCCGTGCCCTCGGCGGTCGGGTGGCCCCGGGCCCGCCGCCCCCTCCCCACCGGGGCGGCCCCGCCGGAGCGTCCCGGGCCCGGTCCCGGCCCCGCCGCACCGCTGCTCCCGGGGAAAGCGGCCCGGCCCGGGGTTCTGCACGACCCCGCGCCCTCGGGGAAGCCACGGCGAGGCGGGATCTCGTTTGTGGCCCGTGCCAGCGAGGCGCTCTCCGGCCGGCGGCGGCACCGGGTCTCTCTAACGGGTCCGTGACCCCGCGGGGGTGCCGGACCCCACCGAGCGGCCGCGCCCGCGTCCGTGCCCCGTCACACACCTACCGCAGATCGCGCTCGGGGGCCGGGCCGGGTGTCAGCGTGTCTATCGGTGTGTCTGTCGGTGTGTGGGTCGGTCGCTCGGCGGGCCGGCGGGCGGAGGCGGCCGTGGCGCCCCGGCGGCTCTATAAAGGGGCGCGGACGCCCCGTCCGGCGGCGGCGCGGCGGGCGCGGGGGGGCGGCGCTGGCGGCGCGGATTGGCCGCGGCGGGCGCTGACGTGGGCGCGCGGTCCATAAGGCTGCGGCGGCGGCGGCGCCGGGACCATGCAGAGCCCCTGCGCGGCCGGACGGCGGGGCCGCCCCTCTGCCCCGCGCCCTCCGCCCGGCCCGCCCGGGCCCTGCGCTCCGCCACCGCCGCGCCATGCCACGCCGGGGACACGGGCGGCCGCCGCGGGTAGCGATGCGCGCGGGTAGGTAGGACAGACAGACGGACTGACGGACGGACGGACTGACGGACGGACAGAGCAGGGCGCGACGGTGCCGCCGAGACGTCGAGGGAGAGAGAGAGAGAGAGAGAGAGAGAGAAGGAGAGCGAGCGGCGGAGCGTGTCCCCGTCCCCGCGTGTCCCCGTCCCCGCGTCAGGACGCGCAGGGCGATGTCGCCGCGGCAGCAGCCACAGCCCGTGTGACCGCCACCGCCTCTCCATGCCCCGGCTCGTTATTTATTATTATTATTATTGTTGTTGTTGTTATATTTTTTCCTCCTTTGATTTCTCATTGGGAAAAGCACTTTGACTCCTGACTGCTCTACCTCAGACCTTAGAAAAACTCATCACGCTCGCTTTTTGGCGGTTTTATTTTTAATTTTTTTTTTCTGAGCGCCGATCTTTATAGCAGTAATTGTTTTATTGTTACTATTATTATTATTACTACTATTATTATTATTATTATTATTATCCGTGTGGTTGGTAGCGGCCGGGATCCTGCGGCTGTGTCGAAGCGCTGGGCAGTGGGGGGTTCTCCTGTGTACCCCTTCTAGGACACTCGAACGAAGATTTTTCTTCTTCCTCCCTTTCTTTTTATCCTTCTTCACTTCTCCAAGGCTTTTAAAAGATACGTACACAAAAACAAGAAAAAAAAAAGAAAGAAAAAAACAAAACAAAAACCAAACCTTCGCCGGTGTTGTCGTCTTTCTAAAAAAAAAAAAAAAAAAAAAAAGAAAAGAAAGAAAAAAGAATTGTTTTTATTTTTTTTTTCCTTGATACCTGGGAAACCGCTGCCCCCCTCAGAACTAACCAAAGACAATGGTTCACTGTGCAGGCTGCAAAAGGCCGATCTTGGACCGGTTTTTGTTGAATGTACTGGACAGGGCTTGGCATGTGAAGTGTGTTCAGTGCTGTGAATGTAAATGCAATTTGACAGAGAAATGCTTTTCGCGAGAAGGCAAGCTTTACTGCAAAAACGACTTCTTTCGGTGAGTACCGGCCTCCGCCTGCCCCCGCCGCTCCTCTCCGTTCGTTTTTCACCTCCATTTTTTTCCCTTTATTTTTGTTGTTTCCCCCGTTGTCAGCGGGACCCACGAGCGCCTCTTCCCTCCCCGAGACACGCGAACATCTCAAACCGCGGCGGCTCCTCCGGTGATCCCGGGGCAGGGACGGGCGGGGGTCGGGCCCGGGGTCGGGCCCGCTGATGTCGCCGCTCTCCCGTTCCCCCGCCGAGCTCGAGTTGCCCAAAGTTCCCTCCGAACTATCGAGCGGCGCTGCGGGCCGGGCCGGGCCCGGTGCGGCGAGGGGGCTGACCCGGCCGTGAGCCCGGCGCTGTTCCCGGTGCGGCGGAGCGGGGCCGGCCCGGCCGTGAGCCCGGCGCTGTTCCCGGTGCGGCGAGCGGGGCTGGCCCGGCCGTGAGCCCGGCGCTGTTCCCGGTGCCACCGGCGGGGAAGGCGCGGTGCGGGCGCTCCGCGGGCCCAGCGCATCCCGGGCACCGGAGCCAGGCCGGCCCGAGGGCAGCGACCCTCCGCCGGTGCATGGATGGATGGAGAGGGAAGCAGCGACGGACGCTCGCTCGCCGCCGCTCTCCTTGCGCATCCCGGCATCCATCCGGGCTCGGAGCGGCCGCCGGTACCGCTGCCCTTCGGGCCCCGCCGCCGCACACCGGCGGTAAGGGCAAGGACCGGCTCAGGGCCGGGGAGGCCGCGGAGCCCCCACCGTACACCGGCAGAACGCGGCTCCCAGCCCGCCGCCGCTTCTCCCTGGGCACGGGGACGGGCACTGCTCTGAGCTCCATCGCTTCATCTCGGGAACGGGCCCGGCACCGCTCCGGTCCCGGTTCCCAGAGCCCTGCGGGGCTGAGCGGGGCACGGGAGGCCTCCGGCCCCGGTGCGGTCCGGCCCCGCCATCCCCGGCTCTCCCCGCCGGCCCTGCCCGCACCGGCGGCTCCTCCGGCCGGAGCGTCGGTACCGACACACGGAACGTGCGGGATTGCCGCGGGCTGTTGGTCACACGGAACGTGCGGGATTCCTGCGGGCTGTTGGTCACACGGAACGTGCGGGATTGCCGCGGGCTGTTGGTCAGAGCGCCCTTCGTGCGGGTGTCGGGGCGCGGGGACACCCGGGCAGCGCGGCCCCGGCGTTCGGCGATTCCGAGCGCTGCCCAGGCCGGGTTTGATTTTTGTTTTGAAAAGCGGCGATGTCGGGGATCCCGAGCGCTCTGCAGGGATGCCGTGTTTGGTTTAATGCCGGTTTCCGTGGCCGAGCGGGGTGTGCGGAGGCCGCGGTCGGGCCCCGTTCCCGGGCGCTGCTGACGCTGCCGCCTCTCCCCGCAGGTGTTTCGGGACCAAGTGCGCGGGCTGTGCCCAGGGCATCTCCCCCAGCGACCTGGTCCGCAGGGCGCGGAGCAAAGTGTTCCACTTGAACTGTTTTACGTGTATGATGTGTAACAAGCAACTCTCCACCGGCGAGGAGCTCTACATCATAGACGAGAACAAGTTTGTCTGCAAAGAAGATTACCTAAATAACAGCAATACTGCCAAAGAAAACAGCCTGCATTCAGGTGAGGAGCGCGGCCGGGGCGATGAGGGCGGGGATGCGCTCAGCACCGGCTGCTCCTTGGGATGAGATGCTCCTCTCCTTCCTCCTTCTTCTCTTCTTTCTTCTGTCTTCTCCTTTCTCTCTTATCCCTTGTCTTCCTCCTCTCTCTTCTCCCTTCACTCTCCTACCCCTTTCTTTTCCTCTCCTTGTCTCCTTTTTTTTAATCTTCTTCTTCCCTTTTTCGTTTCCCTCCTTTCTCCTCTCCCCCGGTCCCTCGCGGTCGGTGTTTCCCCCGGCTGAGCGTGACCCGGGTTTGTTCTCCCCAGCCACCACCGGCAGTGATCCCAGCCTGTCCCCCGACTCTCAAGACCCCTCCCAGGACGACGCCAAGGACTCGGAAAGCGCCAACGTGTCCGACAAGGAGACGGGGAGCAACGAAAACGACGACCAGAACCTGGGGGCCAAGCGGCGGGGACCGCGCACCACCATCAAAGCCAAACAGCTAGAGACTCTGAAAGCCGCCTTCGCGGCCACCCCAAAACCCACGCGGCACATCAGGGAGCAGCTGGCGCAGGAGACCGGCCTCAACATGCGGGTCATCCAGGTACCGCCGCCTCCGGGCCCCGGGCACGGCTCCGGGGGATGCGGGGGCGAGGAGGGGCCGGTGCCCGGCACCCTCCGCACTGCGGGGAGCGGGGGAGCCCCGCCGGCCTCTGAAATCGTTATTACCGAGACTTCCCGGGGCTTCCCGGTCCCGGTCGGCGGGGACGGAGCCGCGGGTTTATTCGCAGAAATCTTAAAGAAGCTGCAAACAGTATCGAAATTAATAACCAGAAATGTGAGGGGTTAATGGGTAAATAAGAATGACAACGCGCTGGAATTATTAAAAGGTTTATAAACCCGCAGCGCTGGAGTAATGGGGGGTTAAAGGACCATTAAAGACGAGGTTAGATTGGAGAGGCTCAGTGTGAGGGTAATTAGCAGTAATCTTGGCAGGGTAATAAGAATTAACTCAATCATTCTTGACCCGCAGTCGGTGGGAAGCGGGGCCGCTGTCACGCGTGGGTTCGGCCGCGCTTGGAGCCGGCTCGGTGCGCACCGGGCACAGACCGGGAAAGGGAAAAGCGCAGCCCGGGATGGGGATGGGAACGGAAGGGAAGGGAGAGCGCGATCCCTCCCGGGCTCCCGGGAGCGGGACCCGCGGCTCCCGTGACCGGCGCCTGTCCCGCCGCCCCGCCAGGTGTGGTTCCAGAACCGGCGCTCCAAGGAGCGGCGGATGAAGCAGCTGAGCGCGCTGGGCGCCCGGCGACACGCGTTCTTCCGCAGCCCGCGCAGGATGCGGCCGCTCGTGGACCGGCTGGAGCCCGGCGAGCTCATCCCCAACGGGCCCTTCTCCTTCTACGGAGGTGGGTACGGCTCCCCCCGCTGCCTCTCCCGTGCCGGGCTCTGCCCGGTTCCGCCGCCCATCGCGGGGCTCCCCGCAGCCGGAGCGGCCGTGGCCGCGCTGCCGGTGGGATCCCGGCGCTCTCCCGCTGCTCCCCGGTGTTTTCGGTGTCCCCGCTCTGTGTCGGTGTCCCGGGGCTCGGCGGGAAGGGGGAGCCCCGGCCAGCCCGGTCACGCGTTCCCCTCGGGTTCGTGGGTGACGCCCCGAACATGCCCGTGCCGTCCCCGCTCGGTACCTGCCCGCCTGTTACCGTCCCTCTGTCTCTCTTTGTCCGCCAGATTATCAGAGCGAGTATTACGGCCCTGGAGGCAATTACGATTTCTTCCCGCAAGGACCGCCCTCGTCCCAAGCGCAGACCCCCGTGGATCTCCCGTTCGTGCCCTCCTCGGGGCCGTCAGGGACCCCGCTGGGGGCCATGGACCACCCCCTGCCCGGACACCACCCCTCGAGTGAGGCTCAGCGCTTCACCGACATCATGTCGCACCCCCCGGGAGACTCGCCCAGCCCCGAACCCAACCTGCCCGGCTCCTTGCACTCCATGTCCGCGGAAGTTTTTGGCCCCAGCCCCCCATTTTCGTCGATATCCGTCAACGGTGGTGCTAACTACGGCAATCACTTGTCCCACCCTCCAGAGATGAACGAAGCGGCTGTGTGGTAGCTTTAAACGAACTGGGTCTAAGTAAGTGATGATCATCTAGTCTGCTTATTGTTATGGTGTACAGAAATGAATTCATATAACATCTCTCCCGCCCTAAGACAATTTTACCTTGGGAACGAACTGAATCCAATCGCTCCAAGGCAAGCTTTGCTCTAGACCAGGACAATCTCCATGTTATGGTTGTATCAAACAAGCAAGGGGACTTTTTTTGTACCATTGACAAAGAAACTGGGGAAGCTGTACAGTAAAAGTGCTGCCATTCCGTAGGATGGCTAAGTTTGATTACCCTGTTGGATGTCATCCTAAGAGCCACAATCCTTAGAAACTTCTTGTTAAAAAAAAAAAAAATTTAAAAATAATTGAATGAAGGAGAGGTCAAAGAAAAGGGGAAAAAAAGCTTGAAGAACTCTCTATAGCGTTCCTGGTTAAGGATGGTTCTGGCATTATGAATCTGTTTGTTCATTTTTGTCTCTCAGAAAGTTCGACAACAAGAAACTCTTTTTAGCTTCAGCCATTTCAGCCTGCTGACGATCAGGTGGGACAACTTTTCCTTTTTCCTTTCTTTTTTTCTTTTCTGTTTTGTTTCGGTTGTTTTGGTTTGGTTTTAGTTGTTTTTTTTTCCAAAAATAGCAAACACTAAATGTTAAGCCCTCAGCACCAACTCTTCTACCTTCACAAAGCTACACGTACAAAACCTCCTCATCATAGCAAAGGTCACCACCCAGACCTCTAACGAAAATGACTTGAAAAAACAAACAAACAAAAAGTATTCTACCTTCGCAGAGAGAGAAAAGCTAAACAAAAAGACTCTATTGAACTAAAAACAGTCAACTGTTTACGTCTAATGTTAAATTCAGGAGCTCAATGTTTTACTAACAAATCCTGTTTTAGAAAAACCTCTTGTTCAAAAGCAAAAGATTTTGAGCAGCCAACCAAAATAGTTCATTTTCTTTTCTGTAGATGTTCTAACAGATTGCAGGGCTTGTGGTTCACTGTGCTAGTTTGTAAAAGGTGTTGTTTACAGAAGGCAAAGAAAAAGAAAACCCACAAAACCCAGACAGTTGCCAAATAAAGTAAATATATAGCACAAATACTGTAAGGTGCTTTGCACCAGCAACCCGAGAAGGTGTTTAAAAGTGTTACAAGGTTAAAAAGAAAAAAAAAAAAAGACAAACAAACATCTTTGCTAATTTTTAGTCCTGTTGAACATTCATGGAATTGTTAATATGACTTATATAGACCCACACAGGTTTTATTTTTGTGTCTTTAAAATAAAAGTCCAAAATATTTAAATTTTATGGTCAAATATGCAGTCAACAGCTGCTACTTTTTTCTTTATATATTAAATTTCTCATATGTCTTTTATTGTTCTAATGAACCTGAGCTTGTGTGACCTCCAGTGCATATTAGACCATTCACTGTATGAAAGAAAACATGTTGGATAAAATTTGTGCGTTTTTAATAAAATTAGAAAATCTGATGTTTAGATAACTCGTGTTTCATTTGATGTTTCAAGCAATTTTTGGAAATTGATTCTCTGGAGTAAAATAGCCCTGAGAAGGGATGATCCACGCTGCTGCTGATCCTGGCAGCTCTTTGGCTCTGGGGGAAGCCTCAGCCCTGGTGTCGATGCACACAGCAGCCAGAGGCAGCTCCAGCCTTTCTTTCCATCTCCAGGCTCAGCTGTTGAAGTCCAAATACCCTGTTCCACAGCATTTTAAATTTTAAAATTCAGAAATAATCAAATTATTCAATATCTTCAGTTATTCGTGCTCTGTGCTAAGATAGAACATTCGAAATGCTGATTTTATGCATAAACAAAAATGTGTTGAAAATGTAAAACGCTTGCAAAGATACGGATTGCAATTGATCCATTTTTAGTTAATTCTTTGAAGGTAATTTTGGGTTTTTTCTCCTAATTGGATGGTTTGGACACAGCATAGCCTCAATGTCCTGGAAGTAATTTGAATCCTTTTCTCTTAGAGCTGAGGCAGAGTCAGCGCATTGGCGGCGTTTGCTCGTTCTGAAGTTCTCTAAAGGCAGTGGGGGAGAATATTTTGCTTTGCCCTCGATGCAGCCTCATTCTCTTGGAGAAAAATGAAACAAAAAAATCCTGCAGCCTTGAGAAATGCCAAATTTCACGTTTTAATTATCAACCGTGAATATTCAGTTCTTCAAAAGCAAAATTCCCGCTGGTTCCGAGAGGACCTGGAGCTGTGCTGGGGACAAAGAGTCAGGCTGGGTTCTGCAGAGCCCTGGTTTGAATGTTCCACCTGCTGGGTTAATAATGGAAAGGGACGAGCTGGGATTGCATCTCCTCCTTCCTCTGCTTGGGCTGCCTTCGCTTGCATTTGATGCAGACACAGAATTTTATGGTAACCCCCAGACTTGCCCGTTCCCAGTGATTCCATTATTTCTCTCTTCGGACTGGGGGTGGGAAAAGAACCAGCTCCAAGTGCTTTTGAGTTGTATAGTTTGTGATTTTCAATGGTGATTTTTGATTTTGTTTTATAGCTAATTTCTATGCCCAGCCGAGGGGCCACCTAGATGAAGCAATAGTTCACTTTAAACACAAAATGTCTTATATAATAACAATATAAAGATAAAAAACTATCTGCAAGGGATCTGTTAGTGTTTCTAAAAAAATAATTCATGCTTTATTAAATACAGGGGAGACTTTTTAAACTCCTGGACTCCGTGTCTAACTCATTTGTTTGTCTTTTTTGCTATTGCCATGTTTTGTTGCTCTGGTTTGCATTTATATAAGCAGAGGAATGGGTGATTTATTTATTCCAAACTTCTACTTATCTGGGAAAGATAAATATTGCTGTTTGTGCTGCTGGGCTGGGCTGCTGCTTTATTGTTGAATCGATGATTTTAAATGAGGACTTCACCAAATAGGTTTGTTTTGTAGGAAATTTTGAGGGGTTCTTCCCTTTCATTCTCTCTCTCTGGGTCCTTGTACAGTTTATTCTGTGTTCATTCAGGCAGTGACAAGGCTCGGTTTAGGTTGTAAAAAGGAGAGTTTGTGTTTTTGTGATGCTCCCATCGCTTCCTCGGGGCTGTGCTGGCTTTGGGGGAGCCCAGGAGCCGTTCCCATGGCCGAGGCCCAGCCCCAGCCCGTGGAGATTGGAATTCTGCTCTCCTCAGAGCGAGCTCGGTGCGTCTGAAGCCCCTAATCCAGCAACAATTGCACAGGCAAACTCCTTTTGAAAGCATTGTCACGTTGGCTTCTTGTAAGTCCTTGTTTACAAGAGCATTTCCATTGACTCCGGCAGCGTTCCCTGGTGGATGGACGGATGGATGGATGGATGGATGGACGGATGGACGGATGGACGGATGGACGGATGGACGGATGGATGGATGGACGGATGGATGGATGGATGGATGGATGGATGGATGGACGGGAGAAGGGCCTGGGGCCACCCCGGGGTCCTGCACTGCCTCTGCCATGCACAGCCCGGCTCTGTGTCCGTGCAGGGCCGCCCCAGGAGCCCTTTGGGCAGTAACTGCTCTCTTTTGGTCTCTCCTGCTGCCTGCGGTGACCTCGGGCCGCGTCCCAGCCGAGGGCAGAGCTGGCACTGCCCCTGCCCTGCCTGGCACGGCCGGGGATGCTGGGCCCAGCCGAAGATCCGTGCACAGCCCCTGCGAGAGCTGCTGCAGCCCCAGAAGGGTTCCAGGCTCTGCTGTGAGTACTGTCCGTGCGGGGCTGCTCTCTGGGAGGGGGCCTGTGCAAGGTGATCAAAGTCTGTAAAATGCTGTGAGTTTCCAAAGCCCTGCTTTGGCCCAAATGTCCCACGCTGCCCCACCAAGGCTCCTCTCTGCCCACTCCCTCCCTCCCCGGGCCCTGTTGGGATCTGTTTGCTGGGGATGGAAGGGGGTTTGGGAAGATCTGTATCCCAGGAGTAAAGATGTATTTAAATGATGATTTGTAGATAAATTATTTGTAATATTTTACTGTCTGTACCCAGGTGCCGAGTGATGGGTACAGGATACAAACTGATAAATAAGTATAATTTAAAAATATCAGTGCCGATTGACATACTTTTGCTATCCTGGGAAGTGGCAGATATTGCAGTGTCCTCTCAAGAATGGTTCCTTTTGCTGTAGTCTGGATTTTTCTCTTGAATAACTGTGTTGTCTTTAAGCTTTGCATGTTCTTACAATATGAAATTAAAGCATTTGCAATCCCCATTTCTGTTCCTACCCCTAACAGATAAATTCACAACTACTAAGTTTAAACAATTGACGCAAATCCTTCTGTGCTGGTGAGCTGGGAACAAGGAATTGTGATGCTAGAGCAGGTTCTGGGAAATCCTTTCTTTGTCTCTGCCATGGCATGGAGTGCTCAGCGTTCCTCATGCCAACAAAACACCCATGAAGTTATAAATGAAATTAGTGTGTCCATTTAAAAATATTTTGATTATAAATCTGGGATTTGTTTATTTGTTGATAGTACTTGTGGTGGTTTAGCTACAGAGCTCATGCTTGGAAAGCAGAGTTTGATGTGAGAGTGGTTCACTCATTAAATGCAGAATTTTAACACAGGAACTGGAGAGGAAATGTGGCCTTGTGGTGAGGTGGCCTCACTCCATGTCCCTGGGGCTGTGGAGCCGTGGCTGTGGGGTGTTCTTGGGGTGTTCTCAGGGTGTCCCTGCAGGGCTGTTCCCTTGGCACAAGGGATCACAGTTGTTATTTCTGTTGTCAAAACGTGGTTTTGTTGTGGGAACATCCCCTGGTGACCCTGCTGGGACACGGCTGTGACTGGGCTCTCTTACAGCTTCTGCTCCAGGATGTCACCAAACCCAGGGACAGCTCTGCCTCGGTGCCACGTGGGCACTGCTCACGGTTTGGGAAATCTCAGAATCCATTTCTGCTGTTTGGTTTTACCCCAAGCTCCCTCCTGAGGGATCTGACCCTGCTCGGGCCGCTGGGATCCCTCGTGGCTGGGAGGAAATCCCTGGCCCAGGTCTGCAGGGCAGGGCAGGGCTGTGCAGGGTGCCTGGGAAGGGTGACAACTGTGGCACAGTGCAGAACCTGGGCTGGAAATCCTCCCCTGGCTGCTCAGAGCCGGGTGAGAGGAATTCCAGGGGCTCTGGGGCATTTCTGGGAGTGAAGCCCTTGGGAGAGGCTGCCTCACACTGCCCTGGTGCCGGTCTGTGTCCATAGGAGAGCACACAGAGGGTGGTTTGCTTGAATATCAGACATTTTGCTCCTTCCAAAACCAGTTTTTGTCTACTTTTTAAAGTGCCTTTGGGTGGCCTTTAAAATTCTTATCTGCTGTAAGGATCTTTGGGCTGTGCATCTCTTCAGACACACTCTGTTCCTTCTATTTTTCAATGTAGGAACCATTAAGGGTTGATAAAATCTTTAAAGCAATTGTGTTTTTTGAATGAAGGATGGGTTAGGAATAGCAGAAGTACTCAAGTAAATAAAAGCACAGAAGAAAAATACTAATAAATATTTATAAGGAGAGTTTCTTTATGTACATAATCTAAATTTTATGTAATTTGTTTTAGTGGATGGGGTTTGCTTGTGTTCTTTTCTGTTCCTCCCCAGATCTTTTCACTTCTTTTTTCTCTCCTTTTCATGGATAAATTTGTGTTGCTGGTTTAAAAAGGAAATTTTAACTGAAGTAGCATGACTGAAACCATAAAGGTCAGTTTGGAGAAGGACATTTGTTCACCCAAGCATTGGCAGGATCAGCCCCAGCTCGTGGCTATTTTTGGCCAGCACGAGGCCCTCTGTATATGGGTCAAATTTTGCTCTTGATGAAGTAAGTCAATTAAATTCAGCAGAGGCCATTCCGGGGTGGGTAATTCCCGTGGATCTGTGGGAAAGCCGTTGGAATGGGTTCCTGCAGCCCCTGTGATCCCTCCTGGCAGTGCCCGAGGGGCTCCACGCTCCCATCCCAGCCCATTCCTGTGCTCCGCTGAAGGAATGGCTCTGAAAGGTGGATTCATATTAACAACCTGTAATTGTACAGCCACGAGAGGATGCACAGCCCTTCCCTGCCACAGCTGCCATCTCATCTGACAATTTCCCAAAAGCTCCACGGGCACGGCAGCGAGAGACGCTGAGTGGGAGAAATTGGAAGCCGTTCTTACAGCCCAGCCTGTTCCACCTTCCCCTGTTTATCTGCTCTGTGTTCAGGTTATTCCCATCCTAGCAAACAGGCACGTGAATAAAAAAGTAAAATTAAGAGGGAAAATGCCAAAGAGATGATGGCAGTGAGGTTGATGGAGTTTCTAAACAGGCCAAGAGTTTCTATGAACCGACCGCGAGGCATAAAAAGCCTTTCACGAGCATCTGAAATGAAAATGTATCGATACAGATTTTGTACAAATATTCCCTGCTCTATTCTGAGTCCCAGGCACGGCAGCATGGTTGGAGGGCATGTGAACCAGAAATTAAAACCCAGCCCTGGAGTCTGATTTAATTACCCTGCTAAGTGAAAGGCAGAGGAGAGAGAATAAACAGCGGCAAAGGCGACTCTGTGGGTGAAATATTTTAACAATCCCCGACTTTCCCGGGCTGCAGCTGCCGTTTGATGTGGCTTTGCATTGACTGCATCTCCTCCTGAAAAATTGTGAATTAACAGGTCCTGTGGCTGTGGGAGCGGGCTGGGGGTGACCCGGTGGTGAGGGGTCCCCCACACCTGAGCACAGGTTTGTTCTGCGGGTGTGAGTGATGGATGTGGCACAGAGCAGGAACAGCCCAGCACTGCCAGGCCCCCCTGGGCTCACAGCTGTGGGATGTGGATTTGAATGCATTGCTGCCTTTGGGATTTATATGGAGCAATTGTCCCATTAGTCTCAGTGGGTGAAATCCTGATCTCGGTGGCCTGGGTATCAAAAACGCTGGGACTTCAAGGAGCTCATTATTTACTCCAAAGGACTAATGCAACTCACTTGTATTTTTTATTAATTCTGCTGGGTCTGTTTTATTTAACCATCACTAAAAGCCTCTCTCCCTTCATTAACAGGGCAATTCATTATTTGTGAGGGTAGAGAACATCCCTTTTTCACTCCAAGAGTGCAGAGGTTTGAAAATGCAATTATGTAGGGGAGTCTTGGCACTAGTTCTCTGGTTGTGTGAGTGGTTGGTTACTCAGAAGTAACTGCACAGGTAAGCACTTGTTCCTGCTACTTAATTTTTCACGGATTTATTTCTCCAGGCTCCTCCCTTTGTTTATGGCGGCATCTGGGAACAAAATACCAACAAACTCAAAGGGTACAAAAAAAGGAAAACCTAGAAGCAAAGCCAGGGAAGATACACTGTGCATGCCTCCTGGTTTATAAGTTTTCTGGGTTTTCCAATAAATAAATAATTTTTCTTTGTAAATAAATAAATAAACAAACAAAAGCTAGTGTTTAATTTCTCATTGCTGGAGAAGGGGTAACCCCCACCATCGATGATGCAGAGCATTAGAGCCATCCATCCTGCTGTGATAAAATAAATACAAACTCAACAATAAATACAACTCAAAACTGAGTTGGATTTTTTGCTGTTGGGTATTTTAAGGCTTGGGTTGCTGTGAAAATGTGCGTTTTCAGTAAACATTGGGTTTTCTATAAATCCAGCTTTATTTTGCCATCAAGGTGTTACCTTACCAGTGTCAGGGAGCGTCCCAGCGGGGCTGGGAAGGGGACGGCGATGTTTGGGATTTTCCAGCCGCTCCCTCGCGGTGCCTGCCAGGTTTCTCCCGGCCATGGGAATTCCTGATATTCCTCTGCCCTCTGTAGGAGAAGCGCCCGCATGAGCCGTGCGGCGGGATGGATCCGGCTGCATCCCGGCCCCGTCCTCCCAGCACCAGCCACATCCTGATGGTTTTTATTTATTTTATTTGCATTTAAAGGCACCTCTGGGGGAGGGAGGACAAGAAGGCGATGAGCATCAGCTCGCTCAGGTTCACAGGGGGCTGCTGGAGCCCTCGCAGGTGAATGTGGATGTGGAAAGCCCAAATTTGGAGCTCACTGTGGGGTCTGGAGCTCAGGGCTCCATCTGCAGCTCGGATTGCAGAGGCTGAGAGGGGGCTCTGCTCCCTGGAACAAAATCCATGCCAGCCTCCCCAATTCCAGGCAATTCCCGGAGTTTTGGGGCCACCTTAGGAGCACAGAAAGGGGTCAGGAGAGGCTGGCAGAGGGCAAGCCCAGAGAACCTGTCCCTGCTAATTCTCTCTGCAGGGATGTCTTCATCGCCTGGCTGCTGCTCCTCGGCCACAGTGCGACCCCAGGAGCCAAAATTACTGAATTCCCCGTGGCTGGTGTAGCTCAGGTGTCACTCAGGTGTAACTCAGGTGTAAGGATCTATCTGTGAGCAAGGCCTGGCCTGAGAACGCAGCTCCGGGACCTCGCTGCAGTGAGAGGGACTCCAGCAGAGGCCACAGAATATCTAACACAGGACGGGAGGAGAATTAATTCAGTTCTGCACAGCTGGAGAGGCAGAGAAAGTTCGACGTTGATTTAAAGCAATAGTTGTCATATTGTGCGTTATTAATGGCACTTTGCCACCGGTTTGGGATCCGGTACCGGGAGCCCCAGTTCCCACAGCCCTGCTGCCCACACGGGCTGCAAATCCCCTGATAATGGTGGGGGGCTCGGGGGGGCTCCGTCTGGATCCCGGGCTCATTCCTGGTTGGATGCCGGGATCATTCCCGGTTAGATCTCGGGTTTATTCCCGTTTGGATCCCGGGTTTATTCCCGGTTGGATCCCGGGATTATTCCCGGTTGGATCCCGGGTTTATTCCCGGTTGGATCCCGGGCTCATTCCCGGTTGGATCCCGGGCTCATTCCCTGTTGGATCCCGGGTTTATTCCCGGTTGGATCCCGGGCTCATTCCCTGCTGGATCCCGGGCTCATTCCCTGCTGGATCCCGGGTTTATTCTCGGTTGGATCCCGGGTTTATTCCCGTTTGGATCCCGGGTTTATTCCCGGTTGGATCTCGGGTTTATTCTCGTTTGGATCCCGGGTTTATTCCCGGTTGGATCTCGGGTTTATTCTCGTTTGGATCCCGGGTTTATTCCCGGTTGGATCTCGGGTTTATTCTCGTTTGGATGCCGGTGAGTCCGGGCGCCCCTCAGGCCCCGCCCCGTCCCCTCACGCAGGCTCCGCCCCCAGCCCCTCCCCTGCGCTGGCTCCGCCCCGGCCCCGCCCCGCTCACCCGAAGATGGCGGCGCCCTTGGCGCTGCAGCTGCAGGAGCTGCTGGACCCCCGGCCCGCCCCGCGGGACCCCGAGGATGATGCGGAGGAAGGTGCGGAAAAACCGGGGCAGGGGGGATGGCACCGCGGCCGGCGGGGCCGGGAGGGGCGGGCGGGAGCGGCCCGGGCGCTGCCGGAACGGCCGCACGTGGCGCGGGGCCGTGGGGAGGGTCGGGTTCCCGCCGTGCCCCCGGCCCGGGGCGGTCTCGGGGGTCGGGGCTGTTCGGGTCTGGGGGTTTCCTCCGCCATGGGGCTCATCCAGCCGCCTGTGGGGTCGGAGATGTGTCCGGGATCGGGGTTCTCTCAGGGGCTGGGGCCACCCCCGGTTGGGGCTGTGCTAGGCCTGGCCTGGTTCTTTCCTGCAGTCTGTGTGAGAGCAGCAGCGTCTCTTTTGTTAACTGAGGAAGTTACCGTGGTCAGCAGAGACGTTTTCCCATTTTATAACCATAATTTTGTCCCAGACTTCACAGAATGCCAGACTGGTTGGCTTGGGGGCCTCAGAGCCCATCAAGTGCCATGGCAGGGACACCTCCCTCTATCCCAGGCTGCTCCAAACCCGTCCAGCCTGGCCTGGGACACTGCCAGGGATCCAGGAGCAGCCCCAGCTGCTCTGGGGAGAACCTCATCCCGTGGTGGTGCCAAGACTGAGGATCCCAGGAGGTGGCTGGAAGGATCTGCCCTGCCCTCCGTGTTTCCCAGCATTTTGCATCCTCTGCTGCCTGGAGCGTCTGTACTTTGTTGCTTTGGTTATGAGCACTTTGTTGCTTTGGTTATGAGATTTTTTTGCCCCCTCTGCCTCTCACAAACACTCCAAGCCAGGCATTAACGTTTCCAAACACTCACTAGGAGCACTCAGGGGTTTGAGTCACTGCCCACAGAGCTGCCCCTGTAGTTTGGCACAGGGTGCCTTGCCCATGAGTGGGAAGGGAGGGAGGAGGGTGGGATGTGTTCTCTGGGCTGGGCTGCCCTGCTCTGTGTCCTGCAGGAGATGGGGATGAAGGAGGGCAACAACCACAGTGAAATGATTTCCTCTGTGGAGCTTTTCTGAAATGTTTATGTGTTTATGTGGTTTGTGTATATAGCAAGAGGCCAGAGTGCTGGATTGCAGTTTTCCTCTTTAACCTGCAGGCATGAAGTGAGTGAAGGCATTGCAGAGTCACAAAGGGCTCTCCTGCATCCCAGGGAGGGCTTGGATGGGCTTAGTTCATGTTCTGCTTCATGCAGGAGCCTCTCCCCCTTGCAGGGAATTATTTGTGTGCCTTTCCTGCACTTTTCCAAGCTGCTGCTCCCCTGTGCAGTGCAGGGGTGAAGCTCTTTGGTTGTTACAGAGCCTGAGGAGCTTCCCAGGGCTCCTTCCAGGCTGGAGTTCAGCTCAGTTTCAAGCACCCCTTCCCTTTCTCCCCCCACAGCTACAGTTGCTAAAGTGATTGACAGGTTTGAGGATGAGGGCACGGATGACATTTTGCCTGTTGGCAATATCAGGAAGAGAGCCTCAGCCTCTCTCCTGGAGGCTGATAAGAGGTACAGTGGGAAAGCCACGTCTCGGAAGGCTCTGCAGGAGGAGCTCTGGGGAGATGCTCTGTCTGAAGAAGGATCTGGTAAGAAATCTCATTTTTTCCCCCCCTTTTTGCTGGCAAAACATGGTGTCAGCTCGTGACTGAGCATGGCAAACCTGTCACAGGGCAGGGAACAGCCACAGTTGAGATGGACATCAACTAGCCAGACCTGAGCTGATGCTGGTGAACTTTTCTGCCAAGTAAATAACTTTTTTTTCTCATTTATCAGCTGAAGAAGCACTGGATGACTGGTACAGTGCCAGTGAAGGCTCAGAAGAGGAGGACAGTGGTGGCACCAAGGGCAGGGAGAAGCCCAGCAGTGCTGGCAGTGAGCAGGAGGAGGACCTGGAGGATGAGGAAGAGGATGATGAAGAGGCCAAGGCACCCAAGTTCAGCTCCCAGAACATCACAGACTTTGAGAAGTTTACAGAGGGCATGGATGATGTGGGGAGCAGCGAAGGGGAGGATGAAGACGAGGATGAGGATGATGCTGACATGGAAGATGGAAACGAGGAGGAGGAGGAATTTGGGAGTGAGAACCACGATGATGGAAAAGAAGCCAAAGACAGTGAAGATGATGGGGGAGTGCTGACCTTCTCCAGAGGACAGGAGTCTGAGGAAGTGGAGAAGGGCAAAGCTGTGAGGAACCAGCTAGGTTTGTGCATGTTTGTGTGTGTTTGGCAGTGTGAGAGCAGCTGAGCCCCTCAGCATGGTGCAGCTGCAGCAGCCCCCTGTGTGTGCAGATGTTCTGCCAGATGTTCTGGTGTCCCTGCTGCTGGAACAGCTCCTGATGGGAAGTGTATTTATCCATGAGCTCAACTGAGCCAGTGCTGAGTGTCCTCATGGGTTTGGGAGCTCCCTGCACTGCTCCTGCTGTGATCACTTTGATTCTTTCCAAGGTGTCACTCCCAAAATGCCATTTCTTCCTGTCTGAACTGTTAAACTGTCACACCTTAGAGGCAGTAAAGCAAAGGGGGGGTTTGGTCTGTGGGTCACAGAGCTGCAGTTGGGATTTGCTTTGTCCAGGGACAATTTGTGGCTCCCATTTTGTGCTCCAGTGCCTGCCAGGGCTGCCCTGGGCAGGAGGAGAGGCCTGAGCTGCCAGGCCCTTCACAGGAACCAGTGCTTTGTCCTGCTAACCGATTCTTTCATTCCCCTTCTCTTTGAAGCCCTGTGGGATCAGCTGATGGAAGGGAGGATCAAGATGCAGAAGGTGCTCCTGACAGCCAACAGGCTGCCCCAGCCAGACACCTACCCCAGGTTCAGGAAGGAGGGGGGACAGGACTTTGACCACGCTGTGGAGAACTGTAAGAGCCTTTTAATCTTTCTCCCTCGCTCAGACCCTTACAAACAATTCCCCATTGCTGTTCAGGGCAGAGCTGGGTGCTTTGTCCAGAGACACCTTGTGCCAGGGGTGTGCTGGGCCAGTGAATGCTGGGGTATGCCCAAAGCAGGAGCAGAGCAGCCCAAAGGAGGGGCTGTGCACATGAATTCCAGCATGGAAATGTTCCAGCTGTTCATTCCTGAGTCTGTTCTGATGAGATCTGTGGTAGATTCCCCAGTATGAAATCATAACATGCAGGCTGCAGTGGGTGGGTGCAGAGTACTGGGTTTCAGTGTGGTGTGGGTCTGTTCCGTTTTTATATTTGGACACCTTTTTCCTGGCCTGGAGGTGAATGCAGGGGCAGGGAGATGTCTGGGTGATCAGACATCCCCTGAACCTTGGTCCTGCAGCAAGTTCTGCCTGAGCTCCTCTGCCTCAGGGCAGCCAGCTTACCTGCAGTTACAGGTGAGCTGCTTTCTGCCTCAAAGGTGGCTCTGCTGCTTGAAGTGAAGTGATTAAGGACAAAAAGGCAAACTCCACCAAGGCTGTGCTGACCTTTCAGTGGAACACACGTTATTAATGTCCTTAATGAGATGCATTACAAGCTGCCCCAGCTCCATGTTTCATTACAGGTCTAAGATGCAATATCATTAAAGACCTTTAACAGAAACAGTGGTTGACATTTTGGTATTTCCCATAAGCAAAATACAGCCAGGAGCATGGAGTGTAATGTCCCCAGTGCTGCAGAGGCTGGGGCCTCACTTGTGCAGGGCTCTGGGGGAACCTGCACTTCTCAGAGGTGCTGGATGGTCCCCTCCTGACCTTCTCCTCATCATCTGGGCAGGGATATGTTCTCTGATGTTCCTCCTAGCTTGGCTTTGTGTTCTCTGGGTCATCTGTGAGGACAGAGCACAGAGCTGGAGTGACAGGGCAGTGTTAGCTGGGGAAATCTCAGGCTGACAGATGGGAAATGCTGAATTTAGGGACATTCCACCACTGCTGCTGCACTTCAGCCTTGGGCAGGATTGGGGCTCATCATGGCCTGGATGATGCTCTCCTTTCAGGGCAGCCTCAGCACTTCTGCCCAAGCCCACAGAATAAATCTGGCATGTTTTCATCACCCCTCATTGAGCAGGAGGGAATGATTTGGTGTTCCAGTTGCACAAAAGACTGGGTGCCAAAATCCCAGACTCTGGGTGACCCTGCAGGATGCTGAAGTCAGGAGGCTCCCAGTGCTCTCAGAGCTCCTGGACAAGAGTATTCCCAGTCATTTCCCCTAAATCTTTCTATTTCTCATGAAATTTCTGCGCTGTGCTCAAAGGAAGATTGAATCTTTTGAATTGGAAAATGGTCCTTTGTGTGTTTTCTTCTTGGGTATCTCCTACTCAGGACAGCCCTGTTGTGGTGCTGGAATTCCCTAAGGGCCAGAGTGTAATTGTGTTAAAGAGCAGACAGCAATTCTCCATCCATTTGCAGTTTTAAAGCCAAACCTGGGTGAAAATGGCAAGGTCATGCTCATTTTCCAGATTTTGAGACCGGAGGTTACGATACCTAAAATGTTTAATTTATTATTTTTGTAATCTTTTATGATTTTTTTTCCCTTTGAATGTTACAACATGCTTTGGACAACCTTAGATTCCTGAGATCTCAGGTTCTGGTAGATGATTTACTGCAAAATTGCTTATAAATTGAAGTAGAAAATGTTTTGCAGACCTGGCAGCTTTCAGGCTTCACACCCATTTGTCACCCAGCATTTCCCTTTGTGTATAGAACAAGAATTAATTAGGCTGCACTGCAGGAAAAGTTTATGGCCATAATTTATATAGGATGAATTTCTGTTTAAAGAGACAGCATTGCTTTGTTTGTGCTGTCTTACTTTTTATTTCCCTTTTTTTTTAAATCTTTAATTATATCCCAGATTTTTTTTTTTTCTGTCACCCTTTTTACATACAAATGGGAGACCAAGCTGTGGGCATGGAGCTCATGTTTATTCCTGCTTTGCACCCAAGTCTGGGTGGTTTTCAGTGCTGAGATCAGGGTGGCTGAGCCCTGAAAGCAGCACAAATGTCCAGTGTTTAATGTCCTGCACACACAAACCCTCCCAGCTCACAATTCCAGGGTGCTGGGCTGTTCCTCAGGACAGATTTGTATTCCCTGCTCTGCATCTCCCAGTCTGGTCCAGGGCTTGAGATGTTGCCTCTGTTTGGGGTCTTGCACGTTCAATTAATGTTTTTCATAATCAATGCGAGTCAGAATTTGCAATCTGCTCCTGATTTGCACATTAAAGAGACCCATTAATTAAAAATTCCAATCCCTGGCACGTTCCCGCAGGATCCCTGCGTTATTTACATAGGAAGGGAGTGCAAGGTGCAAGTTTCTGTGTGGGGCTGTGCACAGATTGCAGGCCTGCCACTCATATTTCACTGTGCTGCCAGCCTGGCAGGGCAGCTCCTGGAATTGGCCACAAAAATCCCCTCAAGGGCAAGGCAGAGCCAAAGCAGAGGTGGGATAAACATTGGTGGGGTGTCAGGAATTAAACAGTTCCAGTGTTTGGGGCTTGTTGTGTTAAATCTTGATAGGGTGACAGAAAAACCCACAAATAATTGAGGGACAAGGAGGTAACAAGGGCTTTAAGGAATTAAATCTCTCCATCCTCAAAGGCCTGAGCTTCTCAGTACAGGCCCGGAGCTTTTCCTTTCTAATTCTGGTTAAAAATGCTAAACTGGGAACACTTCAGTGACTAATACTTCATGCTTTTCAAAAAGAGCTGGGAATTTCAGCTCTTAAATAACAGATTGTGTTATTTTCACTTTATAGTTGGTGAGATAAGTTAAGAGTGTACAGAAACCAAGGTGAGGAAGTTTTTTGCCAGAAACTGATGGAAGTTGCAGGATTTTAAAGGGACAAGTGGCTGTGCTTCCCTTTTGCAAGAGTTCAGGAGGTCCCTGAAATGCAAACTGCTCACTGCATTTGTGTGGGGTTTGGGGTTTTTTTGGCTCTGTCTCCATCTGTCAGTGGATTGAGAGAAAATACCAGAATCCCACATTTCTATTCCTCAGCATAAGCTGCAGATAATTTCAAGAAATGGAGGAAATAGTGGGTTTGGTAAAAGTAGATATGCAGGGTGTGTGGGGATGGATTTGTTCAGTGCAGGACCCAACAGCAAATATCAACTTATTTACATTTTGGAGAGCTGGGGTGAAGTTTCACCAAGGTTTGTGATTAGTAATAAAATAAACCTGAATATAGTGAATCAGATTAAAAAAAAAAAAAAAAAAAAAACAAAACAAAACAAAAAAACCCAACAACAAAAACCACCATAGGGCTTTGTTGGCTTCTGGGAAATGAAGTTGTTGGATTTTTGTTGCTAGAACTTTGAGGGACCCAGAAGTGGCTGTTTCTGGGGTGGAAATTTGTGGTGAGTGGGAAAGAGCTGTGCTCTCATCTGGAATAATTCCTGAGCTGGGCCCTGGCACAGCAGGTTGGGTTCCTGTCCCATGACAGATTCTGTGGTTTGGGACCAAACAGCACATTCAGCTTCACCCTCAGTAGCTTCATTTTCTTCTGGGTTGGCTCTGCAATATTTTGAATTTAGGAGACAAGGACAGATTCTGTTTAGTCTCAGTGATTGTATGAGTGTGTTCTCAGTGTCGTTTAATGAGGATTTTTGTTGGGCTCTCTTAATCCCAGTCTTTAAAATAATATCTTTACATCCTCCACCACATCCAGGTAAGCCATGTTGAGGACCCTGGTTAAACAGGGACTAATTTTGGATAAATCCAGTGTGCTGCAGGTGCCAGAGAAGCTGTTCCTTCCTGGGAGAGGGGATTTGCTGCAAGGCCTCCCCTCTCCCCTCACCTGGGCACACCTGGGTGGGAACAGCTCTGTGGTGAAATGGGATTCACTGACACAGGCTTGGAATTTTGAAGGGAATCCTGCAGGACTCAGCAGCAAAACTCCCTGGTAATTCTGCTCCCCCCTCCATTCCTGGGTGGCTTTTAGAGCTCCAGTGTATCCACACCTCCATCTGGAGATGTTAATGCATTAATGCAGAGCAGGGTGAGTGTCAGGGAGGGGGAGGAACTGAGGCACAGGCAGATTACACAGTTTCCAGAGGCATAGAGCACTTACAGGATTAATTGGTGCTAGGCAAGATCATGGACTTAAATATATTCTTGCTTTGAAGATTTTACTGGGAGTCTGCACAAATGTGTGACAGCAGAACCGGGTTTCAAGCCTGAGTGTAAATTATTGTGATCAGATCTAGCCCACTTAAAACTGGTAGTTCATTTTAATTGAATTGTGTTAGTCTGGACACTTTATGAATACAAAAAGCATCAGCCCTGTCAGTTCCTGCAGGACTGGGTGGGATGGAAATGGATGTGGGTGCAGGTGTCCCCAAATTCCAGCTCTCCTCTGGATGCAGGTGTCCCCAAATTCCACCTGTCCTCTCTGATCTCATGGAGAATCTGTTCAGCTCTTTCTGGGACTGAGCCAAAGCCTGTTGACATTAATGAATACTCTTCTCTCAGCTGAAGGAAGTGAAGGAATCAGATCCTTTTTTCTGAATTCTGTGGAATATGCATGGAGAACTTTTGGTAGGGAGGGGCTATGTAGGATGAGCAGCTCCTGAGCCATTCTGGGTGTGATATGAGAGGGAAGAGCCGTGGATGGAGAGGGCTCAGGTTTGCAGCTCTGCAGTTGCTCTGTGAGTGTTAAGTTGGGTCATGAAGTGCAGATGTTTGTGCAGAATTTGGGCTGTGAGAGGTACCAGGAAGGTATTTTCTGGTTTGTCATTACTGTGGTTTGTTCAGGAATTCTGTGTGGGAGGTAGTGGAGAAATGCAGGATATGTGTTTAACATGCAGTTTTGGGTATTTTCAGAGGAAAAACTCTTGTCCTCCCCCACAGAGTGCCAAGGCTTTTGGCTTGTGCTATTCAGTATTTTTGAGCTGAATTGTTGTCTCCTTCTCATGAATGGGTGTGGTAAATTGATTTTATAGGTGATCTCCACAGCCCATGTGTGTTGTTCTTTGGTGATGTCTGAGGTTTATTTGAAATCTGCCTTAAATTTTGGTGCAGGAAAAGCTGGGACAGTCCCTGGCTGGTGCCCTGATCCATCTGAACCCCAGCCCGTGGGATTACACCACACTCAGCTTTGCCTACACCTGAGTTTCTCAAGATTAATAGCTAATTAAACTGAATTTAGCTAAATATTTGTGCATGTTAGTCTTTGTACTGCACAAACAAGATGCAGGGAAACAAAGGCTTTAAAAGTGTCCAGACAAGCATGTGCAAATGTCAGCTAACTGGGATTAATTGGCAATTGGGTACCTTGAGATGGAAACTCAGAGCTTGTCATGATAAATATAATTAATGGCCTGGTATTATGTGGGGAGGTCAGTGTGGATGGGCTAATGGTCCCTTCTGGCCTTAATATCCAGATAGAACTGTGGAATCTCATGAAATCTCACATTTCCTCTTCCTTTCTCCTCCTTGCCCACGTACCTGGGGCCTCCAGGCTGGCAGAGGCAGGAATGTGTGCTGTCAGCTTCTTTGCATTTCCAGCAATGGAAAGCATCAGTTTTTATAAATCTCATTTTTGCCAGCCCCAGCCCCTCCCTGGTTTGGGCTGATGTCGGAAGATGATGGTTGAGGTGAATCAGCAGAGCATGAACTTCATGCAAGTGTTTCTCTTTCTCTCCTGCTCAGCTGTCCCCCTCCCCCAGTCCCCTCTCATAAACCCCTGAGCACCCAGCCTTTATTCTCTTGTTGAATCCACTTATTTTCTTTACTTTTAGCAAACTCATCTGTGTCTGATCCCGTTGTCCTCCCTGTCAGATGCAATAATATCGGAGTGGAAGGGCTAAATTGAGGCTGCTCTGGGACTCCTTGGGAGTCAGCTGAAGCTCTGCTGTGGCAGGGGGGTGCAGCCCTGGCTCCTTTGTGCCCAGGGAATGCAATTTTCCCCTCTGCAAAGGCTCTTGCATCATTTGCATTCCAATGGAACCGGCAAACTGGGCTTGGGTGTGGAGCTGCCAGCAGCAAAGTCAGTCTTTTTCCTCTATCATTTGGTAAAATTCCCCAAATCCCCTGCTTTGGGGAGCATGAAAGGAGTGTTGCTCCCATTTGGACAGATTTCCCAGTGCTTTAAGTGTGTGAGAAATGGGAATGTAACCACCCCACCTGTAAAAAATCACACCGAGTCTGGGCTGGCTCTTGGAGCTCCTGTACCCACCAGAATTATTTCTTTCATTTCTGTGCCATGTTGCTGTGGGACCCCAGGATGCTCAGGGGTGCCAGGCTGGGGCTGCTGCCATCCTGCCTGTTCCTCTGAGGTTCCTTCCACCCTGGGATTAATCCAGGCTCCCATCCCCAGCCCCGTGTCTGGGATGTGCCACCTGGAGGAATTCCCCCTCCTTTCCCTGCTGCTGGGAATACAGAGCAAGCTCCAAAAGTAATACTGACAGCCTTCAGAATTATGATACACTGGAGCTGCGGCGTAATTCTTTGTTGAAGAAGTTAGAGGCCTAAAATGTTAAGGCTTATTGTTATTCCGAGTTGATAATCTCTGCCTTGCTTTAATAATTTTTCCTCATGCCTGGATAGCCTGCGAGTTGCACAATAATCACTCACACAGCTTTGTAATCAATGCCCAAAGTAATAGGATTCCGCTGGCCAACGGCAATTAATAAATTTGTGTCTTTTTTAAAACACTAGCAAGTCGGGCCTGAAATACGACTGACTGGCTTTCCTCATTTGCATATTTATTGCAGTGGAAAAATTCTTGCCGAATGATTGATGTTGAGCCTGCCTCTTGAATTCCAAACAGCACATTATTATGAAATGAAAAATGCCGGCCATACAGTTGATTAAAGTTGAAGACAGTGGAATCGGTGTTTTTTAAGATTGTGGGAGAATTAAAGGCATATTTTAATAGATGTTGACAAGAAGTGAACTAACAAAAGCAAAGCAAAGGATTTGCTTGAAAAGATTTAATCAAACGTGTTTGGTGGGGGATTAATTGCTGGGGATGACGAGTGCAAGTGGCTGCTGCTGGCTGTGAGTGGGGAGCATTGTTCCAGGGCCAGCTCTTCGAGGGCCATTTTGACCTGGAGTTTAACTCCTGTCCCACAGCCTTGAAGGGAGGGAAGGTTCCCCTTCTCCTGGGATAAACCTGTGTGCCAGGTGGAGGTGCTTCTCCTTGTGTGCAGCCATGCAGATCAGAGGGTGGGTCCTTCTCCTCCATCTGATTTGTGTGGTGGGGTCATGGGGGCTCCCTGGGACTGTCCTTGGAGGCAGGGGAACACTCCCAGCCCAGCTTTTGCTCTGCATCCCCTCATCCCAATGCCAGCATTGCCCCAGCTTTCCTGTGTGGGTGCTTCCCCAGCCTGTGGAGGGGCAGGGAGGATGGAAAGCATTGCATGCCTGTGATGGTCCTGTGATGCCAGAGCCCCAGATTGAACTGAGGGGGAAAAGTGCTCAATTTGCAGTGCTGGCACAGCTCTGCAGTGGAGCTGTGTGCTGGGTAGGTGGGGGGATTACACCACACTCAATTTGCAGTGCTGGCACAGCTCTGCAGTGGAGCTGTGTGCTGGGTAGGTGGTGGTTCCTGCTGGAACAGCCTGGCAAGGGTTTTCCCAAGGATTCAGCGTCCCGTGCAGCTGCTTGGGAGGGTGGAATGAGACCCCATCTTTAGAGCTCATGGAAGGGAGTGCAGGGCTTTTCCTGGCTGGGAAGCTGTGGGAATGCTGGGCCTGGAGCATGGATGAGCACAGCAGCCCCTGCAGCCAGGTGTCCCCACTCAGTGTGCCCACAACCCCTGGCACTGACAGAACTGAGTTTGTGTGCTTTGAGGGCAGCAGCAGGACAGGTTTCATCTCTGGTGGGTGTCCTGGCACTTTGATCCATGGCAGTGCTGTCCCTGAATGGAGCTAAATGCTCCAGGGCTGCTTCCAGCCTGGCTGGGGGCTGCATGAAGGGAAGAGGTAAGAATATTGAGAGAAAGGCACGCTGTGATTTACTGGTGCTGGCTCCCAGTGTTCTGGGTGGGTTCATCTGCTGCCTGATGGGTCTGGAACAACTTTTCCCTCCTGGACACCAAGGAAGGGGCTCCTGTGGACTCTTCCAGAGTAGTGTCTCACCACTGACGCTGAGTCCCATCTGAGCTGGAGATTACATTCCAGCCAGGTTTGTTGTGTGCCAGTTCCAGCCAAGGAGCAGCATTACAAAAATCCTGCTGGGGGTAGGTAGGAGGGTCAGTCAGTGTCCAGGGTCCTTTCTAAATGACCCAGTTTGCATCCATGGATTAGTTTGGGTTTGTGCTGCCTTCATTCACAGGTGGGGCCAGACTCTGCCCCAGAGCAGGCACTGCAAAGGGACTTCAGAGTGAAGAGGAGATGGAGAGGAGGCTGGAAAGAAAACAGCCCCCTCTGGAATGAAATGTGGGATGGATAGGGCAGGGTTGGATGGGCAGAGAGCAGAGGAAGGTGATTCTGAAGCTGAGTTTACAGCGCACTGAAGCTGCCAGCAGCAGAAGTGAGAATGCCATCCAATAATGCCATTAAATACCCAAGAACTGAGAGCAGGGAAATTACCCAGCTCTGAGAGGCTGTGATGGAGGCACTGCCTGGAGTAATTAGCCCTCCCACCTGGTTAGACACACGGTCATTGTCTTCCCTGCCCTCTGCAGCCCCTTCACTCCAAATGGAACTGCTGCCCATGCCCACTTGTGCTGGACTCTGTCTCATGGCCTGGGGCAGCCTGAGCCTGTCTTTATTTCCTTGCTGCTGTACCCCAGAAGGGCTGGAGTGCTGCTCCACTTGTAATTGCCAGGATCAAAGCTGCCTGGGGTGCATTAGCACTGCTGCTGGAGGAGAGGCAGCAGGGAGAAAATAAACAGTTTGGGAAGCTCAGGGGATGCTGGGCTGTGCTGCAGGCAGTGGGAAGGATTTTGCTGGTGTGAGCTGTGCACTCAGGCTAGGGTGGGGGCACTTGGCTCCTGCAGGTGATGCTTTAGCTGCAGACACCTACAACAAATGCATTTTTAAGGGCTTTTGTCTGTTTGTCTGGTGGAATTGTTTTGGTGCTCAGGCACGTCTGATTTACAAGTGCAGCAAACCTAATCCGTTAATAGGTTTATATAGAGCAGTTGTCAGGGTGGATCTATAATGAACCACGGGCTCAGGGAGGGCCAGTCCAGCAGCTGATCTGCAACAGAAATCTTAAAGCATCTTCTCCTTGACACTGCTGTTCCTGAGGTCAGGCCATCATTTATCTGGAGGTGGTGACAGCTGAGCAATATCACAGTGGGAGCACGCAGAGATTGAGACCTCTGAGTGTCTGGGCTGATTTCTGCCTCTGTCTGCCTCAGGAAGATTTGCTGTTCACTCTGCCCACGATCCCTGTGTCCCCCACTGAAAAGCAGAAATAAAGACAGCAATGGAGTGGGGAAAAGCTCTCCCTGTTCTTTCTGTGCCACGTGCAAAGGGAGGTTGGGGAGTTATCAGAGCAGCCCCACTGGCTCCGTGGCAGAGGAGGCAGCAGGGGCAGCTCTGGGGAAGGTCCCAGCTCCTGCTCCCCACACAAACCCAGATCCAGCTCCTGCTCCCCACACAAACCCCCGTGCTCTGCCACAGGAAGGTCAGTGTAGGTTTTTGGGTGTATTTCAGCTGGCAGAGCTGACCCTGTGGTGGATGTGCAAAGGGACAGTTTGTGTAGACCTGGCAGACACTTGTTTTCTACCAGAGTTGTGCAGGCAGCCTTGCTGGTTGCCACAAAAGAACTGTATTTGAAGGGCAAATGCTGTGGCAGTGTGCAGCTAACCTGTCCCACAGTCAACTGGAGCTGTGTGACCTTGGAGAGCCCACAGCCTTTGGAGCAGGCACTGCATGGACACAGGAACTGTCAGCTGCAAAAACCTTTACACAGCATCACATCTTCCTTCAGGATTTGTGTGTGTGAGGTGGAACTGCTCATCCCAGCAAAAATCACATTCACACCGTGTATTGATCGATTTACACCCCTCCACCCCATCTTTCCTTTCCTTTCCTTTCTCTCTTCCTGAGGGTTTCTGGGCCTGGAGTTCTGCTTTTCTGATCAGAGTCCTCTCATTAAACTCACCAGGTCATGGTTTAAGGTTTCCCCCATAGATCAGATCTCATCACTTGTGTCTCTGGCTCTGCAGGTTGTAAAGCCCTGGAGGCCTTGCTGAAAGTGCTGGTGGAGCTTCAGGATGAGCTGCTTTATCAGTACCCAGGCACGAGGCACCTGGTGGATGGAAAGCAAGCAAAGACTGAGAGGTAAATGCAAAAAAGAGATAAAATCTTCCTGAACCCTTTGGTCTCCAGCAAACAGGACAATGCCCAGCCCTCCTGAGCACCCTCACCCTGCTGCTCTCTCAGGTGCTGCTGGGCCTGGGTGACAGACACTCTGTTATTTGCATTCCTTGTGGGAAGTCTGGTTTGGGATATTTCTGATTATGGAGCCGGGGCTAAATGGGGCTTTTAACAGAAATATCAGTGTGGAGGGGCCAGCAAGGATCCCACATTGCCTTGGGGAGGGACAGGGTGTTCATCCTGAGTGCTCTTGTTCCAGTGAGGATGAAATCCTGAGCAGCAGTGATGAGGAGCCAGTGGAGAAGGCTCAGGAGAAGAGGAGGAGGCTCCCCAAGAGGAAGCTGAAGTTTGAGGAGTACCCTGAGTTCATAGCCAAGCGCTACAGGGACTTCAGGAGCTACAGGAACAGCACCCTGCAGAAGTGGCACGACAAGACCAAGCTGGCAACTGGCAAAATGGGCAAGGCAAGGCCTGGTTTGTGTGTGCTGACATGGCTCCCCTGGAGCAGGGATATGGGGAATGAGTTCATACTGAAAAAGGGGAAATCTGGGTGGGGTACATGGAATAAATTCTTCCCTATGAGTGAGGGGAGGCCCTGGCACAGGGTGCCCAGAGCAGCTGTGCCTGCCCCATCCCTGGAACTGTCCAAGGCCAGCTTGGATGGGGCTGGGAGCAACCTGGGACAGTGGGAGGTGTCTCTTGGTAGTTTCTGTGTCTTCTCAACCAGACATCCCCTCACAGCCGAAAATGTCACTCTTGCTGCAGGAGCTGTTTGTGGTTCCTCCCAGAAGCAGGGCCCTCTGAGGCTCTCCTCCTCCAAGATGTGTAGTCTTTAATACAATGTGTAATCATTTCAACCGGAGATCCAGGCTCTCCTCACATCTCTGAGCTGGTATTAATCACGGAGAAGTTAATCTGAACCAGAACAGCAAAGGCATTTTATTAAGCCAGGCATCAACTCGCCTCGGGTCGGGAAGGGAGAAACAAATAAAAGACGCTCGCAGCAATCCCTGCACTGAGCTGACATGGGGACGCAGAGCGAGGAGAGGCTGTGTGTGTGTGTGTGTTGTCTGACAGTGCTTGGTGCCCTGCAGGGGTTTGGAGCCCTGGAGCGCTCGGTGCTGGCGCAGATCGAGCACGTGCTGCTGGACAGGGAGCGCCTGCTGCGGCGCACGCAGACCCGCCGCTCCCTGTACACCGTGCTGGGCAGGCAGGAGCCCCAGCCCGCCCCAGCCCCTCAGCCCGGGCCTGACAGCGAGGTGAGGAGGGGGAATTCCACTGGTTTATCCTGGGGAACTCTGCAGAGCTGGTGTTTCATTGATTCAGCCTGGGAAACTCGGCGGCGCGATGGGGTGTGCTTGTTTGGGAGCTGGGTGGAGGAGGGTGACTTCTCTTTGCCATGGAAAATGGTCTCCCTTGGGAGCCACACTTCTCTTTTCCAAGGGAAAATGGTCTCCCTTGGTTGCTGACACTGGGGTAGCAACCTGAACATTTCCAAACTTTGCTGGGTTTCTCAAAACTAAAGCTGCCACCAGGGAGGACTGAGCATGCCCTTAGAGCCCCCTTAGGGCCACCTCTGAGCTGATACCAGACCCCAGGGAAATTATTTCACCCAGGGAAATGATCTCTTTTTCCCACAGAAAATGGTCTCCCTTTGCAGCCACACATGCCAGTAATAGAGTGCCAAGCCAGAAATTTGCAAACTTTGCTGGATTTCTGAGTGTGGATTCCTGCAGTGTAATGGCTGACGAAAAACATATAAATTCCAGTTTTGTGATTATCTCCTGTCCCAGTTCCTGACAGGCTTTCCCTGAGCTGGGATTGTGCCCCTCCTGTGCTGCTCACTAAATCTGATTTTTGAGGTAGAGGCAGCAAAACTTGGTTTTCACTCTGCAGTTTAGAGTCTTTAACCCAGAAAGTCCCTTTTAAGATCATACTGCATATAACCTACAGAATATGTTAGTAGTAAGCCCTTTATTAATTTAGTATTTAAGAATGAATAAATACTCAATTCTGAGAGATCAGGTAGAATTACTGGACTTGCAAGATGTATTTTTGCCATTACATTAAAAATATCTGTAGTATTTTGCCAGAAAGACTTTGCACAGTCCTATTTATTTCCCAGTAAAGGCATCATAAATCTATTCTGGCATTGGCAGCGTTTCTGCCTTGCCTTTAAATGTATTCCTGCTCCTTAAAAGCTGGTTATGTTGGGAATTTTCCCCCATTCCTCCATATCATCAAGTGTGTTTACAGGCTGCTGCAGGTGATGTCTCTGGAGCCAGGGACAGAAGTGTGCACATGTGAGCTCTCAGTATTTCCTTGATGCTTGCAGGAAGTCCTCCCTGCCTCAGACTCCAACAGGCACCTGAAGGACATTGATGAGGAGATATTTGATGATGATGACTTTTATCACCAGGTAGGTGATGCTAAATGTGTGGTGCAATTACAGCTCCAGTTGGGTTTTAATGCTCACAGAGAAAATGCAGTTGGTTCTGTGCTCTGTATTTCTCTTTACCTGTAAAACTCAGGTACCTGTTTTAGCACCCAAAATCTCTGCAGGTCCCTCAGGGCACTCTGCTCTCAGTTTTTGCTCTGGGGCTGTGTGAGTTTGGAGTTGTCCTGTGGGTGTGAGCTTGCAGGAGCTGTGCCTGTTCTCCCTGAGAAACAACACAGGAGAAAAAGCTCTGAATCCTCTCTGTTCTCTGTGGGCAGAGCCCCCTTAGGAAAAACAGTCCCAGAGCATCCTCAGGAGCACTGAAAGTTGTTCTTGCCTCAGCCTGAATCATCTCGTTCACCTGCTGAACGGGAGAGCTCCTGGGCTGCTCCAGCTCTTCCCTTGGAGCTGGGCCAGCTTGGATCCAGGCCAGTTATTCCTTTATTTGCAGAATTCTTAGAAGCAAGTAATCTGCACCCAGTGCAGGGAAACACTGTGTTTGTAGCTCATTTAATGAAGACAGTGCCAGCTTTGTGAGAACTGGAATTGTCACATACTGAGGAATATGTCACTGTAAGCCTTTCCCCAGAGTGTGAAACCTCTGCCTGCTTTGGTGATCCACACTGAGCCTGACCTTCAGGACTAGACAAATATCATTTTATCACTGAAAAGACAGATTTTTTTAAAAAATTTGAATAATTATTAGAGTGGCCAGTAAAGTGCTAGGGGAGTAGGAGAGAGCTGTTGCCATGTGAGGGTGCCAGTGGTGATGGGACAGGGCCTGTCCTGTTGGCAGCAGGGATTGAGGATAAATCTTAATAAAGATAAATCTTTTGAGATTTATTGATTGATACTGAGGTGGAATTTTGGGTCCAAGTGGCCCAGAAGCTCAGCTTTGGGGGAAAATTGGACCCTCAGAATACAGAAGAAGTGAAGTTGGAGTAACAAAATCATGCAGTGGAGAAACAGCTGAGGTTGACAGTCCAAGGACCTGTGCAGAGAAAGTGCTTCTTGGCCATGAAATGTTAATTTTTAAAAAAGAAAACAGCAATGGATGAGTGTCCCCATCTTTCCCTCTAATAACTGTAACTGTGCTAAATGGTGATTTCAGAAATATGAGCAGGCCCAGCTTAGCTTCTCCCTTCCCTGGTTAATTGGGGTGCTGGGGTTAATCTAAATTAAAACTTAAACTAATAGAGGTCATTGAGGGAAGAGAGTCACCTGAGTAAAACAAATGGCTCTGCCAGGCACAACTGTATCTTGGCCATTTCCCAGGAGGGAGGTGGCAGCAAACTGGAGCAGTTTGAGGCGCGGGCAGAGGTGAAGGATGGGTGACAGGGGCTGGGTTCCAGATTGCCTTCCCTGCTGCTCCAGCTGCAGGGGCCACCCCAGCCAGCAGCATCTGGCAGCACAGGCAGCCTTGGGTGGCACTTGGGGAGCCCAGGGGCTGGAAGTGCAGCGCTGAGGCTGGAGCAGGCTTTAATCACCTGGCAGGGCTTGGCAGCAGTTCCGACAGCCTCTGCCGGCCTCGTACATCACCGGCAGACATCTGCTGAGCAGCCAGGCAGCTGCACATCCATTTCCTCTCTTGCTGGGCTGTTTCTGGTCTCCCTCCCTCCTCCTCTCCTCCATCCCCAGAATGCCTCCTCTGCAGATCCCAGTGGTTTTGGGGTGCCCTGGTTGGTGTCCCGTGCTCGGTGGGGTTTGGCAGAGGCTGGAGCCAGTTCAGGGATGAGGCTGAGGAAAATGGCTCTGTGTTTTCTGTCACCTCCCAGTTAAATTGGATTCATAAAGTGCTTTCCTTTATTTGTCAGGGCGCTGAGCTGGAGCTGAACATTGCATTGAGAGCAGGGAGAGCAGAGCACAATGGGGCTGCCAGGGCCCTGAATGGCTCTGCTTTCCCTGGGTCAGAGCTGAGCGCTGCTTTGTGTGTGTGGGATTGCATGTGGGCATGGAAATAAACCCTGGGAGGGAGCTGCTTCTGCAGCAGTGATCAGCAGCAGGCTCAGGGTGCTCACAGCCCCTGACCCCTGTGCATAACACTGATTGCAGCCTGCATTTCAGCACCTGCCTCTTCCTTCCTATGGAAATCTGCATCCAGGCTTGCCTTGGCATCCTTTTCACTCTTCTAAATAGCATTTTATAGTTGTTCATTTGTTTTGATTACTGCTTAAAAGGTAAACATTCAGATAAAGAACTGCACTGGAAATCAGCTTCCTCTATGTGTCAGTGTGAAATTAGGCAAGTAAAAATGAACCAGATTTGATGAATGTGCACAAGTTAATGATAACAGAATAAGTAGTTACACTGTTTTATTATAGATTATAATAAAAAGCTCTTTAATTAATCTGTTTTTCTTCTGGACAATTTTCTTGTCCAGGTCTAATATTCAGTAAAATTCAGCAGGTGGGTCTGGTGGAATTTTGTGATGATTCAGGATTTAACTCTCTTCTGCCTGTTCATCCCACTTTGCCTTTTCTCCTGCTCCTCACTTGTTTTATAAGCAGTTTTTATTGTGATGACCCATATTGGATGGTGATGGAAAGCTGAGCTGAGTAATGCAGTGAAATATTTTTATTTGGGTGGGAATAGTTAAAGTGTTTCAGAAGCTCCTCATTACTGGCAGCAGTGAGGGGCTGGAGGTTTCCTTTTCCTTTAAATCCTCCTTCATACATGGTTTTTAGGGAAGAAAAAGGCTTTTTATTTTTAGGAGTCATATTTACGTAGGATTCATTACAGCTGATATTGCAGCATTAAGACTTAAAATTCCAGCATGCTACCAGGGAGCTGCTGCTGTGACATGCTACAGTGGAGATTTTATTGTTAGCTTGAAATACTCCTCTGGTAAAGGAGAGAGTGGAAATTGGTTTATTTCCAACAGGAATTAGGTTAGTGTTCATATGCTAAGTGTTCCACTGGTAGCAGCTCTTCCCAGAACAAATGTTCATCACTTCTGGCAGCAGGTATGCCTGGGGAGAATTGGGAATATCCATAATCCCTTCTTGCCTCTGCTCTCTCTGGTTTGGGGCATTTTGTGACAGCTGTGGGCACCAGAGTGGAGAGGGAGCACCCAAGGAATCACCAAATCCTTCCAGGAGGGTTCTCAGAGCTGGGATTTACCCCCAAATCAGCATCCTTAACTCCCCCCCGTGTGCTTTTCTGGAAAATTTCACTGATGGAGATTTCCCCTGGTGTCCCCAGCAGCTCCTGGGGGACCCTGGTGTCCTCTCCCTGAGTTTGGCAGTGCCCTAAACAAGGAATCACCAATCCAGAGAAGTATTAAAAGTCAATAATGGTGAGGAATAGAGAAGGCTGGCTTTGTGACAAGCTGGTTTACCTTAATTAAACCGGTGAGTGATTAATATGGACAGCTGATCTTGTGGCTTTAATTAGATGCATTTAGAGTTTTGTGTGAATAAGAGATGTCTCGAACCATCCCACAGGTTAATGGCAATACAATACTCTTATCACAGGCATGTATCTTTCAAATGGCTGGCTGGATGGTTAATAACACATTTTAAAGCTTGATTTGGAGCTTCTCTTAATGGGTTCTTTGAAAATAGGCAAATCTGTGCATTTACACAAACCTAAATTTGAATAAAATGGGCTTTAAAAAGAGACTGCCCAGTGATTTCCACTTGCATTTTATTAAATATAAGAACAAGTTTTTAAAAAGCATTTCAAGGGGATTTAAAATAATATTTGAGCTGCAACTTAAATTTTCTCTGGTAGAAATCCAAATGTTGTTACAGGGCATCTGTAGATGGACTTCTTTTTAAATTTGATTTGCTCTGTAAGGTGTAAGACAAGCCAGCCTTTTGTCAGAGGCTGATTTCAGCTCTCCTTAGCTCTTTGTCTCCACTGGCAATTCTTAGGGGTCTGCAAATCACAAAGGTCAGTGAGTGCAGCATTAGAAACACTGATAGATAGTGCATGAAAATGAGACCTAACCTCTACAATGAAAATTGACCTCTAAAATGAGAAATGAGCCCTGGAACAACACCCTGATGGCATTTCTGACTGTGTCCAGTGGGTTTGTGTGCATCTCTGCCTGGCACTGAGGGGAGCTGCTTTGGGGGATTCTGTAGGGAGCCCTTCAGTGGTGCTGGGAGTGCTGCTGTGTGCCAGGAGAGCTCCTGCTGCAGGACCCAAAGCAAAACCAAGATCCCTGACACTTCCCTCTGCTCCCATGGCTTGTCCTGGTGGTCCCAGGATCAGCTGGCACTGGGAGCTGAGCCTGGGATGGAGCTGTTCCTCCCTGTGCTGCCCTGGGACACTGAGCTGAGCCTGGGATGGAGCTGTTCTTCCCTGTGCTGCCCTGGGACACTGAGCTGAGCCTGGGATGGAGCTGTTCCTCCCTGTGCTGCCCTGGGACACTGAGCTGAGCCTGGGATGGAGCTGTTCCTCCCTGTGCTGCCCTGGGACACTGAGCTGAGCCTGGGATGGAGCTGTTCTTCCCTGCACTGTGTGTGTGCCCTGGGACACTGAACTGATCCTGGGATGGAGCTGTTCTTCCCTGTGCTGCCCTGGGACACTGAACTGAGCCTGGGATGGAGCTGTTCTTCCCTGCACTGTGTGTGTGCCCTGGGACACTGAGCTGAGCCTGGGATGGAGCTGTTCTTCCCTGCACTCTGTGTGTGCCCTGGGACACTGAGCTTTCCCCAGTTCAGGGCAGAGGTGAAGGAAGGAAAGCAAAGCAGGATCTCTTTCAAATCAAAGCCTTTTGATGCTGGGATTGCCTAACTCTGTCTTCACACATCAGGGCTTAAGGCTGATGGTGATTTACTCACACTTCCTAGTTAATAATTAGACATTGGGAGACACCATATATCACTCCTAATGGAATATATGGGGTCTGATGAGAGTTTTCTGTTTTGGCTAATAAATTTGAAGCAGAATCGCCAGGCTTAATGAAATATTACCATTTGGGAAGTGCTTTAAGTCTTGTGCTGGGAAAACAGTGTTGCTTTATTCAGTAAATGAATTTATCATTCACTCTGTGTCCCAGGCTCTGGCTGGCTCTGGAGCAGGGGCTGGATGCAGGACTCTGAACCAGAAAGCAGAAAACAGAAAACTAATCAAATCCTTAAAGACCAAAGGCAGCCAGGCAGGCCTGGCCTGACTTTTTCAGTGGTAGCCTCTGGCTACATCCACTTTTATTTTAGTAACCATTGTTAGCATGATTTATAACCTCAGCTCGGAGACTTTTGCTATTTAGATGTAACAAGATGCTTCACAGCTTTTATTTCCATTTCCTAATTTCCCTCTTGCTCCTGCTTTTTTCTTTTTTTTTTTTTTTTTTAATTTTATTCTTTGCCTCACTCTCCTCTCCAGGCAGTGCCCCCAGTGCCACAGCTGGGGTGCTCTGAAGAACATTTGGAGCACAGAACTGGTTCAGGGTTAGGAGCCAGCCCCAAAAATGCATCTTGGAATTGTGGAGTGGTTTGGGTTGGAAGGAACCTTAAAGCTCATCTTGTTCCAGCCCATCACAGCGACACTTTCCTCTGTCCCAGGTGCTCCCAGCCCTGCCCAGCCTGGCCTTGGGCACTGCCAGGGATCCAGGGCAGCCACAGCTGCTCTGGGCACCTGTGCCAGGGCCTGCCCACCCTCCCAGCCAGGAATTCCTTCCCAGTATCCCATCCAGCTGCCCTCTGGCATTGTGTGGGCGCAGCTGGGGCTCTCCATGGTGCTGCAGGGTTTCTGTGCCAGCAGGAGGAGCCCAGCCCTGCAGGATTTGCCCTGCTGCTGTTGCCCAGGGTGGCTGGGTGTGACACCCAGGGACAGGATCAGAGCACACAGCACTTCCCCTCGCTGCTGGAGCAGGGGAAGCTGCCCTGAGCTCTCTGCACCACTTGTGGCTGCTGCTCCAAGCCTCCCTCCCACCTTGCTTCTGACAGAATATTGACTGGAAAGCAAGATCCCATTTCTGCTTAGCCTTGAGGGCAGCTGTTTGCAGAGTGGCAGTGCTACACAGGTTTGCTGTGTCGTGTGTCTGTGTAACACTGGATTTGGATCTTGTATTTAGCTGCCAGAAGTGACTGTGATGAAGTGGCAGAGATAAACTGATAGATTGGGTGCCAGAAAGATGTTGGGAATCAATCAGATAAACAGGGCAGAGAAGTTGCTTGCTGTTTTCTGGTGATAATAAACCAGTGGCCTGGCTCCTGGAATTTTAAAATGTAATTGCTGTGGTAATAATCTCTAAAAATTAGCAAGTAGGAAAAAAAAAAAAAAAAAAAGTAGTGGCAGGTTTTTAATTATGTTTGAATCACTCTTTTTCTGGTAATGTGGTGTATGCCTCGAAGGAGAGGGAAGTACAGGGTGGAGGAAAAGCATCCTGCATCCTTGAATTGCCTGGAATTGCCTGGATTGTGGTTCCAGGTGGGCCAGTTCCAGGTGTTTCTGAGCTGTACCTTCACTGGCAGGTGTCCATAAAGCAGTTTGCTCCCCTCAGTTTTGGAGGGTTTATTTCTGTTCCTCATGTTGATACCTTGGCCAGTGCCCAAGGCACAGCAGGCAGGGTTTGCAGAGAGTGGTGATAAACACACAGCCCCAGTCAGGGATCCAGAAAGGCTCCTCACAACATCCTCTGGCTGCAGGAGGCAAGGAGGACAAACCCCAGCCCTCAGGGCATGAAAAGAAATAGAAAAGGCTGCCTGAGCATTCCTGCTGGAGCCATAAAAGGGATTTTGCTGTGCTGCTCTCTGAGCGAGCATCGCTGCCCAGCTTCTGTTGGGGAATTGTTTCATTGCTTCTGTTGGGGAATTGTTTCAGTTCCCCTGCCCTTCCTCAGCACTGGGGGCAGCCTGTGGGGCTGGGCTTTTCCTGCACATTGCCCCATTACACCTGGGGCAGCTGGCTGCGCAGCTGTGCTTGTTTCAGGTGGGTTGTGCTTATTTCAGGTGGGTTTTCCTTGTTTCAGATGGGTTTTGCTTGTTTGTTTCAGGTGGGTTTTCCTTGTTTCAGATGGGTTTTGCTTGTTTGTTTCAGGTGGGTTTTCCTTGTTTCAGATGGGTTTTGTTGTCTCAGATGTGTTTCTGTCTCTCCTGCAGCTCCTGCGAGAGCTGATCGAGCGCAAAACCACAGCCCTGGACCCCAACGACCAGGTGGCCATGGGCAGGTGAGTGAGGGGCTGGGACAGCCCTGTCCCTTCAGCACAGCTCAGTGCAGAGGGCACAGTGCTCTGGGAGGACCCATGGTGCCATTATTCAGGAAATCCTCCTCTCCAGCAGAGGTTGTGGATCACCAGTCTGGCTTGAAGCTGTGTGTGTGTGATCCTCTGGAGGTATTTCCAGGTTTGGTCCAGGTGTTTCTGTCTCTCAGTGGCACAAAAACTGCCTGCCCACTGCTGAAGTTTGGCTTTGGCTCTTTGTTAACTCAGCTTTGCTGTTGTTTGAGCAGAATAATCCTTCTGACATCAGTTCAAGCAATTCCTGTGTATCCCTCCTGTAAGAAGGGATTCTGTACAATGAAAATGCACAATGAATGCTCCCTGCATGCAGGACTAAACTATAATTTAATGCAGAGAAGCTATTATTTCTCTGTTTAATTCTAGAGTTAGAAAGTAAAGAATCTTCCAAATGCCACTTCATGAGAAGTGTACATTGAAATAGCCACAGGGTGCAATTCAGGAAAGTGTAAAAGCCAAGGAAAGCTGGAGTGTGGCTCTTCCCTGAAACAATTTTCGGGGGTTTCTATAGGGAGAGGAAGAAAATGCATCAAGAAATATTTTGATGGTGAAACAACTTTTCTCCTTGTAAAATACCACCCAGATTTTAGTGCAATGTCAGATTTATTTTGTGTACGTCTGGAATATTATGGAAAGCTATTCACTATGATTTAACATGATATAGACAAAATTACATTTAAGTGGTGATTGCATTGTACATTTATCTGACTTTACAATAAAATAGATTACAGTAATTAAGATTATATTAAGATTGCAGTAATTGGATTTTGTTAGATTTTTTCCCTGATGTCGAGTTTCCATTGTATAAATCAGGTGAGATGACTCTCATTTCAGTTTAAAAAAATATTTATAACCAGGAGAAGTTTTTCCCTGCTGGAAACTTCTTTGACTCGAGGAAGTTGTGGTTGGGAAGTGGAGCTTTTAATGCAGTTGGGGATCAGAGAGTGTTTCTGGGAGTGTTGAGTGGCTCTGAGCTGTGCTCCTGCTGTTCTGCATTCCCCAGGCAGTGGTTGGCCATCCAGAAGTTACGGAGCAAAATAAAGAAGAAAGTGGACAGGAAAGCCAGCAAAGGGAGGAGAATCCGGTGAGTGACACCTGTGCAAGCACACACAAATCCTCATTTTGGGAAAAGAAATCTGACAGCTCTGGGTGTGTTTTACCCCAGCTGGCTCTGGGGGTCTGGGCTGATTTGTGGTTTGGAGGAGATTTCCTGCTGTGGGCAGCCAGGGGGGAATGCTGGTGTTCCTGGAGCCTGGAATCAGTGGGGAATGCTGGTGTTCCTGGAATTAGAGCCTGGCATCAGTGGGGAATGCTGATGTTCCTGGAATCAGTGGGGAATGCTGGTGTTCCTGGAATTAGAGCCTGGAATCAGTGGGGAATGCTGGTGTTCCTGGAATTAGAGCCTGGAATCAGTGGGGAATGCTGGTGTTCCTGGAATTAGAGCCTGGAATCAGTGGGGAATGCTGGTGTTCCTGGAATTAGAGCTTGGTGGATGCAGCCTGGCAGCATTGCCCCACTCAGGTCTGTGGAAACACCAGGGAAAGTTGCTCACATGTCCCTGAGCCTTTTGGGGCTGGAATTTCCAGAGACAGCCAATAAACCCCTTTTGTGCAATTTGTGTTTCCTGACTGAGACGTGGGCAGCACCTCCTAGGGAAGATGTGCAGGAACACCTCAGGTAAATCTCTGTTTCTCCCCGAGTGCCAACTGGAATTTGGTGTCGGGTCTCTCTTGGTAACTCACACCACAGCTCCCTCATGTCTGAACCATTTCCCTCCTGGGTCACTCACTGGGCTGAGCTCAGAGCTGGAATCTCCCTCGTGGGGAGGGAGGCAGCCCTGAGAGCAGGAGGTGTTTCCCTCTCTGAGCTCCCTGAGATCAGCATGATTTGTGGGGGAGGAGGGAGGATGCTGAAAAGCTGCTCTGCTTCCTGAAAAATCCAGCACATTAACCATCCTTTGTGAGTAAACTATAAATCCTGACTTGAGATGGCATCTGATGGAAAGTCACTGGAGTCAGGCTGGGTCTGGCCTGGCATAGCAATTTTTAAGATAGATGTCATAAGATAATTTATTGAAAGAGGGAAGAGCTACTTTGTTGGCCTGAAAAGCCTATAATTATTGACTATCAATATTCCTTTCTGTCAGCATCACACATAATTGGATATATTCAGGATTCAGTCAAAACTCCTGACACCATCACACAAGTGAGGCAGCCCCATGAAGCTGCAGGAGTGATGGGGAACCTCTCCTGGTGTGCAGGCTGTGCCCCCAGCAGCCCTGGGGGAGCTGCTCTGACATCTCAGGTGCCTCTTTTTGCTTTTTAGCTAAAAGTTCTGCTGACCCTGCAGGGAAAATAACAATAAAAGCAAGAAAGGCTCATAGTGTGTGTTTGGGATTGAGGTGCAGTTGAGCTCCTGCATTTTTCAGAATTGGGCAGTGGAGCCCAAATGGGTTTGTAAATAGTTGGTGCTTCCACTGAGGGACTTGGTGTCACCCCAGACAGATCCCTGACCTCTGTTCTTCTCTAAAATTGGGACAGCATTGCTTACACGGGGGACTTTGAGGTCCTGGAGAACCAAATATTTAATACCAAGTTTCATCTGTCTCCTTAATTCCTTTTTAGCAAAGCTTCAGTATTACAGCCTGTTTGGGTGCAGTGCAGGGCCTGAGGATGTTCAGGTGCTTCCAGAAGCAGTCAGTCTTCCCCTGGGCACGAGGGAAATTGGGGCATTGAGAGGGGAAATGAATTAATCCAAAAATCAAACTTCAGAGAGCTGCAGATGGCTGTGGAGGAGGGATGTGTGCACACCTTTCTCCTGTCAGTGTTTGCTGAGCTCTGCTGCTGCGGGCTGGGGTGTCCTTCTCTGCACTAAGTGAAATATTTCCCATTGCATATGGAATATTTCCCATTGCACTGGGGTTTTCCAACAGCAGCCAGCTGTGTGCAGACAGCTGGGGCTGAGTGGGCAGGAGTTCTGGGTGCCAGGCTGTGCCAGCGGAGCTGCAGCTCGTGCCTGCTCCTGGCTCCATCCCTGCCAGGCCAGGACAAGGCTGCAGGGTGCCCCTGTGTGAGCTGGGCACGGGGAGCCCTCTGAGCTCAGCATCCCCACAGCTGCTCCTGCACTGCAAACAGCAGCAGGGCAGGGCTGGCAGAGTGGGAAGGTGATGCTGGGCAGATGCTGTTGAGTCCTGCTGCCTGCTGTTTGTCAGGCTCTGTAAATCACAGCAGCCTGGATGAACCCTCAGGCTGGGGCAGGCAGTGCTCACAATGCCTGGGTTTGGAGTCCCCTGCCCTTGGACACTGGCTTTAAAACCTCCTCAGTGCCCTGTTAAATTTAATGTCAGATCTTTGAATATAAATCATGAAACCCCTGCCCAGGGTGGCACATGGAAGGGGATTCTCTCTCTGGGCAGCTGCAGCAGTGATTTGGTGGTGGGAACATGCCCCATCTCTGCACAGCCCTTGTGCTGTCCCCTCCTTGCCTGGGTTTCCATGCTCCGTGTGCAGTTACTCAGGGTGGGAATTCCCAGCTCTGGAAATGGCTCCAGAGTGGGATTTGCTGTCCCTGAGGGCTCTGCAGAGCACAGAGCAGGGCAGGAGGGGGAGCAGATGGATGCTGCAGTGGCAGGGAGGGGCTGTCTGTCTGTCTGTCTGTCTGGGGCTGCTGTCCTGTCCCTGGCTGGGATGAGAGGGGATTTCTGTCCCTCATTGTTCAGCAGAGGGGAGCAGGGGAATTGCCAGCTCCAGCTGGTGATTTCTGAGGGATCAGCCCCCAGGAGAGCCCTGCTTTCCCCTGGGCTGCCCCTGCTCAGCATTTGCTCCTCTGAGCCGTTCCTGATGCTCTCCCCAGGTTCCACGTCCACAGCAAGCTGGTGAGCTTCATGGCACCTATTGACCCCTGCGCAATGAATGATGATGCCAGGTGAGTAAGAGATTAATTATGCTGCTCAAATGGCTCCATGACAGCGTGGTATTGACCTGTTCTTCAGCCTGTCACCCTCTCCAGTCCTTCTTATCAGCTCCCCATTTGTCACTGGCATCGCAGCCTGGGTGTCTTGGTCACATCTGTCCTGGCAGCCTGGCTGAGCCTTCACTCTGTAATTACTGTGGCACAAACCAGAAATTGTCATAATCTCAGCACCCAGGGTTTGATTCCTGCTTTAGAGCTCCTAATTTTAAATTAGTTTAAAATTAATTTCAAAAGTCCTAAATGCTGAAATTTCCCCATTTTGTGGAATCAGTTTGGGAATATACAGCTCAGCCCCACCTGGTGTCTTCAGGTGGAATCAGAGCTTAAAAAGAGCTTCCCTTCTAACAGAAATGGCAACTCCTATGCTCTGGTTAATGTGCATTTTCTTAGCTCAGTTAATAACTGCAGTAGTTCTCTCAAGATTCACTCAGGACTTTTATGTTGCTTGTGTTTATCTCTATTTAAAGAGTACAGAATTTTATTGGAAGGCTGTAAGGTTTTAATGTGGTAATTAGTAAAGAAAACACTAAAGTGGAATTCTGTGCAAGGTTTGCAGACAGCTCTCCCACATCCCCACCCATATTTCTCCAGCAATACTTTAAACCCAAATCTCCACAAGCTGAGCAGTTTGTGGGAAGGAGGTGGAATAATTTTTCCAGTGAATGGATGGAGAAAGCTTGAGAAACATCTTTCCCCTGGGTTGTGGAACATGTTTGTGCTTTGTGAGGGAGAGATGTCATTTGTCTGTTTGTGAAAAGGAAACCAAATACCTGCTGCCTTTTGGGGGATTGCAGGGACTTATGGATGAGGAGTTTTGTGTCCATAGCACCTGTGCTGTTTCATCTCTCTCTGAGTTGCTTTACTCTGGGTTTTTTTCTCTCCTTTTTTTCCCTTTTCAAGTGAGAGCAAAGCCCAGCTGCTCTGATTTTTTCAGTATTGTTTGGATCCTCTCACCACAAAAGGAAATGTGGTAGCTCCAAGCTGTTCCTCCAGCCATGCAGTCCTAATTGTAGCTGGAATTTCCCTCTGCTGTGATTTAGGACAATAATTTCATGTCCTGTTCCAGGTGGGAACAGATTCTTGCCTCCTCCTGGGTTTGAGGGTGGCCTCATGTGGTTCCCCCTTCTTGGACTTCCCTTGAAATAGGAATTTCCCATCATCAGGACGTGGCATCCTTCAGTGGCACCTCGTGCACAGAGCTGGGAGCAGGGCAGAAAATGGGGCACAGAGGGGTGATAGCCCCCATCTCACAGCCCTTGGTCAGAGATCCTTGGGGCAGGAGCCTCAGGGAGTTCCTGCAGATGTCACACATCTTGGGGCTGAGGTTGACCCCAGAATTTCTGAGCAGCATTGCCCTGAAAGCCTCCTCTTTTAGGGGGTCAGCCATGGGCATCTGCAGAGCTCTCGTGTATAAATAAATCAATGTTTATTTATCCATGGCAGGCTGAGGCTCAGGAGTGCCCCTGGGGTGTTCCCAGTGCTGGGGTGGCTCCAGTGCCCGGCCCAGGTGAGGTCTGTGTGTCCATTGGGGTTTATCCTGTCTGTCTGTCTGTCTGTAGCTGTGACACACACAGCCCCAGCTCTGTCCCTGTGAGCACTCCAAAGCCAGGGCTGGTGTCAGATCGCTGCAAACTCTGATGAACATCCTCATTTCACCTCTGGAGGACAGCGGCTTGCAGGGAGAGACATCCTCTAAGGACACAGATGTTTGGTCCCAACACCTTTATCTCCCCAGACAGCTCAGGTTATTGTGACAGGTGAAACAAGACTGTGCAAATATGCAACAGTGATCTAATCAGCTGGAACAACAGCAGTATTTTAACTGGCACTACCTTTTAACAGCATCATTAAGGGCTCTCATTACTCTTTTATTAGAGGCTCACTCTATTTCTTATCAGATTACAGAATGAACATAACTCATGGCACTGATTTGATCTCTGTTAAAGAGGATTACAGCTGTGCATTAGCTGGGATTGACATGGTTTGTAATTTGCTGTTGATACCCAGGCTGGCAGCGTGACCCCTCCCCACAGCCCGGGGGGAGGGCACCCATACATCATCATTAACCCTGGCACAGGGCTCTGAGCAGCCCAGGGGCCTCTCCTGCAGGAGGGACAGCAGGACGTGAGGGACACACTGCAGTTCCAGCTGGGCTTTGCAGGAATGGATCCCATTTTGTGCAGGCTGGGTGCTGTGACCGCTCACAGGGCTCTGAGGGTGAGGGGAGAGATGAGGAGCTGACTCCATGCTTCAGAGGGCTTGATTTATTATTTTATTACATATATTATATTAAAACTATACTAAAAGAATAGAAGAAAGGACTTCATCAGAAGGCTGGCTAAGCTAAGAATAGAAAAAGAAAGAATGATCACAAAGGTTTGTGTCTGGACTCTCTGTCCGAGCCAACTGACTGTGATTGGCCATTAATTAGCAGCAACCAACATGGGCCAATCACAGATGCACCTGTTGCATTCCACAGCAGCAGATAATCGATGTTTTATTTTGTTCCTGAGGCCTCTCAGCTTCTCAGGAGGACAAATCCTAAGGAAAGGATTTTCCGTAAGAGATGTCTGTGACAGCAGTGGATCTCGTTGGGGAGGAGGAATGTGCATCCTCTGTGAGCCAGATCAGAGGGGATCAGGGGCTCTGCTGGGGCTGTGTCAAACCAAGCAGTGTCCCCACAATGTGAGGTGGGAATCCCTTCCCTCACTGCCCCATCCAAGGGCAGGAAATGTCCCCCTGTCCCCAGGGCCCTGCTGGGAGCCTGAATTCACAGCCAGATCATCCAGCTGCCACTGAGCTCTGGTTTAGAGCCTTTCCCTGCATCCAGGCAGGCCTGTGCATTCTGTGCATTTTCCCAATCAGCATTCTCCCTTCAGTGCAGCTGCTTTGTCACAGCAAGCAGAGGGGGGTACGTAGCAGGAAATCCTGGTATTAAAAGATTAATTTACTTATATGACATAGGAGTTTAATAAAAATAAAAAAATAAAAAAAGGTTGGTGAGATACCAGCCTTTAACTTGGCTCACTTTGTACTTGGGGTATTAAAACACCATGAGAGCAGATTAATGGAGGAATTTGGGCTCTGCGATTGTCAATCCAGGGTGTTCAGCACCTCAGAATTCCTGGGAGGAAGCAAAGCCCTTCCTGCAGGGAGAACTGAGCCAGCAGCTCGTGCTGCATGGCACAGACCCCAGGGACCCTGTTGGTGTGGGGAAAATGCATCCAGGTCTGTCCAGGAGGATGGAGAGGATGTCCTGCTTGGGAAATAAGGGGAGGGCAGGCTGGAACCAAAGGAAAAACCTTATCCTGTGAGACTGAACCTGCTTGGGGAGATCCTGAGGCACCACAGCTTTGGAATCCCAGAATCCCAGACTGGTTTGGTTGGGAGAGAGCTTCCAGCCCATCCAGTGCCATCACCACCTCCCTCTGTCCCAGGCTGCTCCAGCCCCAGTGCCCAACCTGGCCTCGGAATTTCCTCTCTCTGTGCCTGATTTTATTCATAATCCCCCCAGCCTGTGGCTTGGTGAGCCCTGGAGGTGCAGAGTGGCACCCATGGCCCTCCCCAGGGCTTTGGGAAGGGCTGGGGCTGCAGCAGGGGCTGCTCAGCTGGATGTGACCCCACTGGTGGCACTGGGTGCCCCCCTCCCGTCCCCACAGCTGATGTTTGGCATCCCTGGCAAACGCACAGGAGCCTCTGCTATGGAAATTTCCCTCTTAAAGGGGGAAAAAAAAAAATAACCCGTTAAGGGCTGCGAGATGATTTGTCGCTTTTCCTTCGTGAGACAATTTGTCTTCTCCTGCATCAAATCCGTTATGGAGCAGGCAAGCTGTGAAGGGGGGAAATCGTCCTCGGAATATGAGGAGCACAAGGAATGGCTCCCTCTGCACAGGGCACTCCCAGAGCCTGCCCTGCTCAAACACCCATCCCAGGCAGCCGGGGAGGCAGCACTGATGGATGTCCTGGGGAAATGGGAGCTGCTGGGGGTGCCTGTGCTTGCTGGTGCTCTGCGTCTCCTGTGCTTTGTGCTGCTGTGGGAATGGCACTGGCACCAAAGCCAGGGTGGGAGAGGCTCCCCTGTGCCCCAGAGTGTGGGAATGACACTGGGACCAAAACCAGGGTGGGAGAGGCTCCCCTGTGCCCCAGAGTGTGTGGGAATGACACTGGGACCAAAACCAGGGTGGGAGAGGCTCCCCTGTGCCCCAGAGTGTGTGGGAATGACACTGGGACCAAAACCAGGGTGTGAGAGGTTCCCCTGTGCCACATGGGTGTGGGAATGGCACTGGGACCAAAACCAGGGTGTGAGAGGTTCCCCTGTGCCACATGGGTGTGGGAATGGCACTGGCACCAAAACCAGGGTGGGAGAGGCTCCCCTGTGCCCCAGAGTGTGTGGGAATGACACTGGGACCAAAACCAGGGTGGGAGAGGCTCCCCTGTGCCCCAGAGTGTGGGAATGGCACTGGGACCAAAACCAGGGTGGGAGAGGCTCCCCTGTGCCCCAGAGTGTGGGAATGGCACTGGCACCAAACTCAAGGTGTGAGAGGTCCCCCTGTGCCCCAGAGTGTGCCTTGAGTCCAGGGCTGGGCAGGAGGTCAGTGAGTGCTGCAAACCAAGCTCCCCTGGAATTCCTCCTCCTTTCATTTCTTTTTTTAAAGGAAATACTCATTTTTCTTGAGACGTTTAAGGCTTCAGATTTGTTTTGTCTTCCCGGTACCTGCTGTGCTTGCTGGGCTCTTTAATCTGAATTTCACACACTGGACAGAACATTTCAGAGAAGGGAGAACATGGATCATCAGGTGCAGTTCTTCAGGGAGTGATCCATGGATTGAGCCCCACATTTGGTGTCAGCAGCCCCCTGCTCTGAGCCAACCTGGTACAAACAGAAAGTTTTCCAAGGAAAGCATCAGCCAGCTCCAGTTTCCACCAGGAGCTGTGTTTTCCACAGGTGCTTCTGTTCCATCTTTTCCAGTTTTTGTGAATTAAAAATTCATAGTTCCCAGTGGAGGATGGCAGTAGGAATAGGGGCTGTACTCATTTCAGTACTGCTTGTGGCATATTCTAAATTATCTTTTTTTTTTTTTTTTTTGGGTAGAAGAAGAGAAGAAGTAAAAGGTACTTGGGAAAAGGCAGAGAAATTGGTTGGAGGGTGTTTTTACTGAAGAGCACAGCAGTGACTGGAGCACTGTTGCTATTTTAATAAAAAAACACCCCCTAGAAATTGAATTTTCCCCCTTAGTATTGTTCTTCCACTGCTTTACAGAACTATATATTTCTATTTTAATAAATAGAAATAGATTTAATAAATATAAGTATATTTAATATATAGATATATACTTAATATATACATATATTTATACAATATAAATATATATAAAATTATAATGTATAAATATAATTATATTATTTATTTTATATATTATTTTATTCTTATTTATTTTATATATAATATATTTATATATTTTATATTGTATAAAATATATATTATATATAATATATAAAATATTTTTCAAATAATAAGTTTATATATTTATTTCATATATAATGATATATATTTATATAGAAATAGTATATATATTTACATTTCTATTTATAAATATGTTTATATTTTTATATTTTCAAAAAGGGAATAACATGACTAATTCCACAGAGCAGCCCAGCACTGGCTGCTCCCATCCCATGTGCAGCTCATGTTTGGTGTCCCCTTGGAGTGTTTGCTGCTGCTGCAGGGGGGCACAGGAGATTCCTGGGGACCTGCTGAGAGTTTTTGGGATTTATATTTTAGTGTTTCATGGAGATTTATGAAATGTGCTGTTGATATTCTTCCAGGGCACTCCTTTCTCCCTGTTGTGCCTGTAAAATGTCTGTGCTCGCTACACCTGGGGCTTGGAGGGGCAAGAGCCACTCTCAGCACCTGGGCTGGCTGTAGCTGCTTTTATTTAAATTTTTTTAATGCTGTTGCTGACCTGGAAGCAGCAGTGTCCAATGGGGAGGGACCATCCTCTGGAAAAGATGCATAAATAATTAAGCCAAGGTTCTCACACACACACATGTTTTATGGCAAATGGCTGTGTGGCTCCTGATCATTTTTTCCAGAAACAGGTTTTATGATAATACAGTGAAAATATTAAATTAGAAAATGCCTCACTAAGGGTGATAAAACCTTACTACAGTGGAAATAGGTAATTATCCCCTCTGCAGCCTAAATGACAGTTTAAAAGAAATAAAAATGTTAGTGCTCATTACTTGCTTTTGTGGGTTGCAATAAAGGGTGAGTTAAATTTTAATTCAGGGGCTGTGCTGGGTGGGAGCTGTGCTCAATGCCCTGCCCAGGTGATTCCCTAAATCCCCTTGGCCAGCCCCAGGTACCCCTGGCTGCTCCAGGCCACTGCCTCAGGGCTGGTGTGTCATTGCTGCGGGTGGAGGAGAGAAATTTGATATTTTCTTAACCAAAATCCAAGTTCATTATGCATAGCCTTAAGGGGGCTGGAAGTATTAAAATGTGCACTTACCCTGGTGAATTGAGACACAGACAAGGTTAAACCTGGAGGATTGATGAGTTTTGCTCTCTGCGTGGTTAAATCCTGCTGAGGGGAGAGGCTGCAGGAGAAAGGGAGCCTGGCTGATGAGGAGAGGGGGGAAAAGGGTTGGGGTGTTTGATATTTAATATTTGATTTTCACGGTGAAATGTTTGCCCTGTGTTTGGGTTACCTGATTGCTCTCCTTCTATTGTCACTGTGCCAGGCTGTCTGTCCCTGCTGTGTCATTTTCCAGAAGTTTCCATCGGGATTTTGCTCCATTCCTTTTCCCAGTCCCATTCCTGGGAGGGTGAGGGAACCCCCAGACCCCAAAACGTGCAGTTCCCATGTCAGTGCCAGCCAACACTGCTCTGCCAGCAAACACAGATTCCTCCCCGAGATCTCCCCAGGCCCTGCTTGCTTGAGAAACGGCTGTTGATTAAAATCTGTGGGATTGGAGCAAACCTGCATCCATGCCTGAACTCCTGCACCCACAGAGAGCACCAAACCCACAGAAATGAGGATGAAAACCCCAGGAGTTCTCCCAGGGGTTCTCCCCCAGAGGGAAAGGCTGCAGAGCTGCACTTTTGGGGTTCGGCTGCTCGTGGGGCAGGCACAGAAGCTTTGCTCTCTTGGAGTCGTTCCCTGGGGTTCCCCAAATGGTGCACGTTGGTTTTCAGCTCCCTCACATTGCTGGCTCTGGAAAAAGGAGTGAATGGGGAAGGAGAAGGGCCTGGAGAGAGGACAGGGATTTCCTCAGATTTCCCCAGATCCCTTAGGGTGGTTTTGGGGAAGGTTTGAGGCTGTTCCCTGTGGACAGGACCAGATTCTGTCTGTCCATCCTGCCCTGCTGGCCCTGAGATTCCATTCCTGCCCTTCCTCCTGGGGAGGTTTCTCTGCCATCACTGATAAAAATGGAATTCCTCCTTTGGAAATGACAGAAAACCCTCCCATGGAGGTGTCTGCAAGCAAAACCAGGCCCAGACCCAAATATTGCTGTGATGGAAGGGAAAATCCCATTGTGTGCCCAACACTCCCCTCTGGGTGTGCAGCCACGAGGCTTTAGGAGCTGCAGTAGAGAAAATGCAGCTCTTCCCTGCACCCCAGAAATGCAGACAGAGAAAATGCAGCTCTTCCCTGCACCCCAGAAATGCAGACAGAGAAAATGCAGCTCTTCCCTGCACCCCAGAAATGCAGACAGAGAAAATGCAGCTCTTCCCTGCACCCCAGAAATGCAGACAGAGAAAATGCAGCTCTTCCCTCCATCCCAGAAATGCAGACAGAGAAAATGCAGCTCTTCCCTCCATCCCAGAAATTCCTGCTTTATGAACATCCCTCCTTTCTCCCAGCTCACATTCTCTGCCTCTAAAATTAAAGATAAATAACACCAGCCTACTTTTCTTTTTTAATTTTTTTTAAAGGGAAATTTGCTCCTGTTATCAGAATTGCTGCACATGGGATATTAATTGGAATCTTGTTGCTGGGTCATTTTCATTGTTTTTCAAGTACTGTCCAAGAAAATGTATGAAAACTAAATTACAGCCCCACGTTGGCTGTGTGATTGAATCCTCCTCACGGCCCCAACATCCTATTAAAATATTCAATCTTGTTTTCTTACTTGAAGAGCCTGTCTGTAAAGGGCAAACTTATAGAAACCCTCATTCTCTGGAGATCCAATATCCAGGCACACTGCAATATTTCCATATTTCTGCCCTGCATGGGATTGGGCTCACACCTCTGCCTGTATTTATTAATAAAGATTTTCAAATGCATTTTTAATTACACCATTGCTTTGCTGAAGGAGTGGAGGGTTTGTGGCAGCTTTTTGGTTCCATTTTGACCTTGGAAAGTGACTTTTCCCTCTCCCTTTTTTCCCCAGGACGGAGCTGTACCGGTCTCTGTTTGGAAAAATCACAAAGGGAGAAGAAGCAGAGCAGAATTAGGAGCTGGGATTGAGCTCCTGGTGTCACAAAAAAGAAGAAGCAGAGCAGAATTAGGGGCTGGATTGAGCTGCTGTGTTCTCCTGCCCTCAGCTGCTCCCTCAGGCTGCCCAGCCTCAGAATCTCTGTGGTCAGAACGACCCCAAGATGCCTTAGAAAGTCTCTTTTCCCAGCCTGGCAGTCAAAGGAGGAGTCAGAATTCTTCTGTTCTGGTTTTTAAGGTTGTTTATTTTCTGTTATCTATAAAATTCTTTCCCTGGCTGCTGATGTCTGTCCAGCAGGTCAGACAGAGGCACATTGACTGCCCTCAGAGGCAGTGTTGTCTTTTATACTAAAAACTATGTGTATTTTATTTACAATAATTTTCCAATAACATTATTTACAGTAATTTCCCAATACCTAGCACCTGTGTTAGACAGTGTGTTCCTACCTTAAACCAATCCAAAAGTGCCACCATCACCCCGAACATGGAGGCCAGGAAAAAGGAGCAAGAAGGACAAAGCACACCCAAATTCCTCCATGTTGGGACCCCAAGCCTCCATTCCAAAACCCCCAAAATTCTACTTTTTTAGTAGAATGAATAGTTAGTGACAACTAATTATTATTCTGCTTAAACTCTCCTGACTTGTGCAGAGCTGGTGATTTGCTCCATGGGTCAGAATCAAAGGCAGAGGGGTCCTGGGCAGCCCAGGAGCAGAGCCAGCTCTCTGCATTCTCTGCTTTGTCCCTAAAACCCTTCTGAAGGAGGTTTTTCCCTTCCCTTTCTGGCTGTGATGTTAAAGGGGAACAGAACCACTCTCCCAGTGATAACTTCTCGGTGTTGTTGGAGCAGATAAGAGCGCGAGCCGCGCTGAGCAGAGCTTTGGAATTCACTTATCAGCGCTCCAGCAGCCTCTGCCATCCCTGCCCTGCCTCCACCTGGGCTGGGGACACGGGGACAGAGGGACAGAGGGGGACAGACGGCCCCGCTGCAGTGCTGACCTTGCTGCAGAGGCAGCACTGATTGGGCAGGAAAAGGGATCCACACAGTGCCTGGTGTGGAGATGCTGCAGGAAAAGGGATTCACACACTGCCTGGTGTGGAGATGCTGCAGGAAAAGGGATCCACACAGTGCCTGGTGTGGAGATGCTGCAGGAAAAGGGATTCACACACTGCCTGATGTGGAAATCCTGCAGGAAAAGGGATCCACACACTGCCTGATGTGGAAATCCTGCAGGAAAAGGGATCCACACACTGCCTGGTGTGGAGATGCTGCAGAAAAAGGGCAGGAAAAGGGATCCACACAGTGCCTGGTGTGGAGATGCTGCAGGAAAAAGGATTCACACACTCCTGGTGTGGAAATCCTGCAGGAAAAAGGATCCACACAGTGCCTGGTGTGGAAATCCTGCAGGAAAAAGGATTCACACAGTGCCTGATGTGCAGTGCTGCGGGAAAAAGGATTCACACACTCCTGGTGTGGAAATCCTGCAGGAAAAGGGCAGGAAAAAGGTAGGAAAAGGGATTCCTACACTGCCTGGTGTGGGGGTGCTGCTGGCAAAGGGCAGCCCCGAGGGGCTCTTCTGGCATTGTGGCACACCAGGAGCAGAGGGGACAGTGCCTCCCCAAAAACTCACACAGATTATTTTGGAGCTGCTTCACCCCCAGTGTCCCCAGGTGATGGTGGTGGTGTCCAGCACGGGCACAGCTCCCTGGGCACACAGAAGGGACCAGGGTGATTTCCACCAAGTTTTCCTAAAGCTGCCAATTAACATCAAGTGAGATCTTCCCTTTCTTTCCCCCCTCCCCACAACAGAATATTAATTCTTTATTAATTCATGATCCAGCTGCTAATTAGTACCTCCACAAACGGGCATTGCACCTTGGCAGAGCACTGGAGGTGTTTTGGGGATGGGCTGTGCACGGGGAGGGACAGAGGGTTGTGTTAATCCTCTCCCCCCAACCCCGCCACAGCGAAGAATTTCAACTTTCAGACAAACAACTTCATTTACAAGTGTGTCTCTAATTAGCTGCAGAATTAGTAAAGCAGAGTTTTCCCCCCATAGATCGGCCAGGGCCCCGGGGGAGGCTCTGGAATGGAGAGAATCGCATTTCCAATTATTTTGTTGAATTGCTAATTTAGTTATTGTGCCTGGCGTAATTGTGATGGGTATTGGGTGTGCAATTCAATTTGTTTTAAATATTTGTGGGAAGGCTGATCAGTAATGGAGCTGACCTATTTCATGGCCCAAATTGAGAGAAGAGACTGAAACAAAAACAGCTACAAAGCCCCAGTTTGTCTCAGTTTTTATTTTGATGTCTCTCATCCCTCTTAAGACTGTTGATGCAACAAAAGGTTTACATTAAAAGATGATGGCACTTTGATCTTGGGCTTTGGAGAGCTTACAGCTTTGGTATGTCTTTTCTTGGCATTTTAATATGGAGATATTTTAGGCTAAAGAGTTTTAAACGTGATGCTGGAGTTCATTGGGTTCTGTCCCCTCACCACCCCCCAAATTTTAACTGTTGTGATTCTGGTTTGAGAAATGTGAAAAACCAACTGCTGGAGTTGTGGTGGCTCATGTGGGCACATTTAAATCTCACCTTGCATGGGACACCTCCAAAGGTGTTTGTGCATCAGCTCCCAGGGACATCCTTTATTTAAAGTCCTGCTGGGCCTTTCCTGCTGAGCAGGGCACGAATGAGGCAGGAAAAGGCCTCCAAGATCATCCAGTGCAGCCATCCCTGCCCAAAAACAGCCCTGCAAGAGGGTCCCAGAGTTCTCCCACCTCAGCAGCAGCCACTGGGGTTTGGGGTTTTCTCCCTGCCTGTCCCATTGACTGTGATGTTGAAGATGGCAATGGGGAGAGGCCACCATCGGGCCTGGGGACACCTGAGGATGGGGCAGAGCTGTGGGATGAGCTGGGACTCAGGGCAGGGCACAGCTGGCCTGGGGGGTCCCACAGAGCCCTCTCTGCAGTCCTGGCCTCAGGCAAAGCTCAGCTCCCCAGGCCAGGGGTGACAGATCGCACTCACAGCAGCAGCAGAGCTGTAATTCATTCTTTTTATTAAAAGAAATTGAGGTAAGTGAAATACTTCAGCACCAGCGAGAACCGTTCGTACCCAGGGGGCTCCCCCCACCCGGTGACCCCCCCCAAACCCACCTGGGGACATCTCAGGTGCTGCTGCCACAGCCCCAGCAGGCCCAGAGCCCCCAGGGCACTGCCAGACCCCGGTGCCACCCAGGGATGTTCTGGGGCCAGGCCCGAGCCGGTGCTGTAACACTGCAATGGGGGCTGCTCGTGGGCACAGGGACCCTCCCACACGTCCTGCAAGAGGGACTCTGGTGGCACCGCCACGGGGCATCCTGGGGACAGGGAGAGCCCACCAGTCCCGGTCCTGCCTGGCTGACACATTCTCTGTCTGTGTGTCCTGCTGCAGCCCACCCTGGCGTAAGCAAAAGCGTCTTTGGGGCTTGTTCAGGGGGCTCTAGTGGAAAAAAAAAATCTCTTGAATCAAATTAGGGTTCTTAACTATTAAGAAAAAGCAAGTCCTGCGGGTGGCCGAGCTCTGCTGGCCACGGGCAGGGGAGCAGCGGCCCCGGGCTGGCACCTCCGGTCACTGGCAGCACTGGCAGAAGGGCTGCATTGCACTTCAGGAGCAAACAGGGACAGGGGAGAGGCACTGGCAGCATCATTGATCCATTCTCTCCTCAAACAGCCCTTCTGTACCACACTTCTGTCCTGCAGCCCTTCCTGCTGGACTAAGGGGGGGCTGTGAAGTCTGAAATTGTTCCAGGACCATCACTGGTGAGCCCGGAGAGCCCAGCCCTGTGCAGGAGCTGTGTGAGGGCTGGGCTGTGCTTCCCTCCAGCACTGCAGCTTCTCGGAGCTTTTATTACGTAAAAAACATGTACAAAGAGGTTGGGGATCTGGGCTGGCCTGGGGGGACCTGGGCAGCTGCCACCCCTTCCTGCACTCAGCTGCCACCCAGTTCTTCCTGACCATTGCCACCAGATACCAAACCCAACATTTGTCACATTCCAGGTAAGAGTGGCCCCTCCCAGCCATGCCCAGGCAGCTCTGGGGCAGGGCAGGATGATGGAGAAAGCTCTCCTCAGACCCTCAGACTGAGATTTCCTTCTGCACTTCCAGCCCCACTGGGGCATTTGGCTCTGTCCCTTCTCCTGCCTCACCTCAGCTGCCTGGAGCTGCCCACAGGGAGGGATGGGCACTGTTAGCCCTGAAAACATCAGGGGAGAGAGAGCAGAAACGCTGAGCAGCTGCACTTTGGTCTCTTGTGCCCCCTCCCAGAAGGGCCTTTCACAAAATTCACAGCCTGCTCTAAAGGACTTGGGCACAAAGGCAAAGCCACGGGGGTACAGCCCCCAAAATCCTGCCCCCCAAAACCCTTCACAGCCCTGGGGAGCCTCCTGGGGGCACGGCCACAGCAGCTAAAGGCTGGTTTTCCTCTACCTAGGAGACAGGACAGACGTGGGACACACAAATCAAATCACCACTGACAGAGGGTGACACACGAATCGCCGGTGACAGAGGGGAGGGCGCGGGGGGACGTTGGCACTTGTCAGCACGGAGCTGCCGCCGGGCACGGGGAGCAGGGGAGGAGGGCAGGGGTCCCTGCAGGGGCAGGGTGTCCCTGGAAGGACAGGAGGGACAGGGGTGTCCCTGCAGGCCCTGCCGCGCCAAGGCCTCGCGGTTCCGGAGCGCCCAGCCCCGCTCTGAGCAATAAATAAGGTACAGGAGGCCGGCGGGGCTCCGTTCCGCTCGCGTTTGTACGTTTGCCTCGCGTCCCTGCCAAAGGACACGCTCCCTCTGGTCTGGAACAGTCCAGGTGTCCCTGCAGCAGCTCCCGGAGCCTCCCGAGCACACCGAGGGCAGTTCCCACCCCGGGCAGGGCCGGGAGCAGCCCCGGCTCTTACGTGGAGGAGGGAGAGTCCATTGTGGAGAGGATCCGCACCACCTCGGCCCGCTGCGTGGGGGACATGTGCTGGGTCATGTGCACGATGGAATCCATGGCAACCTCGGGGTTGGCCTGCACCAGGCTGTGGAGAGCACAGAGGGGAGAGTGAGGCAGATCCAGAGCTGCCAGCAGCGATTCCAGGGGGATGGAGCGTGGGGCTGGGAGTGGGCACAGCCCTGGGGGCAGCTGGGAGCCCCCTCAGGACCCTGCTGGGCTGGGGAATCCTCAGTGTGTGCCCCACTCCGCTGCCAGCCAGCTCCCCTCCCTGCTCACCTCCTGATCTGCTTGAGCACATAATCCCTGGAGATGTATTTGATGTTCTCCTCCACCACCGAGCGAACGCCCTCCTCCTCCGTCAGCTGCTTCTCCAGCCACTCCACCAGGTCCTTGTTGCTGTCCCACAGGTAGGCCTGTCAAAATGCCACAGCTCAGCCTGCACCCAGCCCTGCCACTGCCCAGATTCACCCCACAAACACACCTAACAATCAGCACAAGGTCAAGGATTATCCATTTCTTTTGCATCCTGCCATAAATGTGACGGAAGGGGACCAAGGAGGTACTTGGTCAGTGCTGCAGGGAACGAGCTGCAGCTGTCCCAGATAAATCCCAGTCTCCCTGGTTATCAGCTCCCCAAATTCTGGTGGAACATGGCTGACCTGACATGCAGCTGCTCTGGGGATTGTCCCAGTGCTAAATCATCGGCAGGTTGGAGTGCCTGGACCCTCAGCCACGACCCCCTTTGTGCCTTTCACAAGATCATTTCACCTGATATTTGCTAGATAGTTGGCTGTGTAATAACTCAGGAGAGTGTAAGCCCCTAACAGCCTTCTCTCCTCTCCTCTCATTTTCTTTACAAATCATTTAAGAATCGTTTTGTTAATGGTTTCCGGAAAAGCAAGTACTGCCATTAGCACTCATTCATATTTATGTCATTTTATTTGGGTAATTAAACACAAAGCTCCTCATTTAAAGGTGCACTATCCTTCTCTGTTATCACTAACCAAGTCAAAGGCAGAATGACAATGAGCTGGGGGTGGTGACACCGTGGTGGCACCTCTGGGACACAGAGCCAGGAGTCACAGAGTCATTGGGGCTGGAAAAACCTTCAGGGTCATTGAGTCCAACCATTCCCCACACTGCCCAGGCCACCACTGACCGTGTCCCCAAGCGCCACACCCACAGGGATTTCAAATCCCTCCTCCAGGGATGGGGACTCAGCACTGCCCTGGGCAGCTGTGCCAGGGCTGGGCAGCTCTTCCCAGGGAGGAATTTCCTTTTCCATGCAGCAATTTCCTTTCCAAGGAGGAATTTTCCCAATATCCCACCCAGACCTCCCCTGGCCCAGCCTGGGGCTGCTCCCTCTCCCCTGTCCCTGTTCCCTGGCTGTCCCCTCCTGTCAGGAGCTGTGCACAGGGGACACCTCCCACTGTCCCAGCCCTGTCCAGCCTGTCCTGGGCACTGCCAGGGATGCAGGGGCAGCCCCAGCAGCTCTGGGCACCTGTGCCAGGGCCTGCCCACCCTCCCAGGGAGGAATTTTGGTGTCAGAGCCCATCCCAGCCCCTGACACACTTCAGAAACCCCAGGATTATTTCATTTCCTTTCACTTGATGTCTCTGATTGTCTCAGCCCGGTGATGTCACTTCAAGATTTTGCTTATTTCATTGTTTTTCTCCTTATTAAGGTTTGGAACTCGGAGTTTTGCTCCCTGCCCGTGCCCCTGGCAGGCAGCAAACAGTCCCTGCATACAAAGGCAGCTTCCAGGGAAGGGGGGAAAGCCCAGCCCGGGAAGCTGCAGCACAGCCCCAGACCTGTGGAAAGCTCCATTTACCCAAGAATCCCAAAGCTTTTCGTTTAGGAGAATATTTAATACTCTTATTAATCATTTTTAATCCGTTTGCTTTTAATTAAGAAACAGCATGATGCTTCCCTATCAACATATGCCAGGGAGCAGATTAATTGTGGCTTAAGATAACTCTCCTTGATTGGTGTAATGTATTAGCTAACGAGCTGCCTGCTTTTGGAGAGCTCAGGCTCTACCTTGGAAAGGCTGCTGCCCTCCAGAGAACATCCCCCCTTCCCTGGAACCCCTGCCTGTTGGGGACTTCAAAAGCAGAGTGGAAAAAAATAGAATTAAAATATAAAATGCTGAAATTTAAAATATAAAGTAAAATAAATAAAATAAAGTAAAATAAATCAAGTAACAAAGTAAAATAAAGTAACATAAAGTAAAATAAAATGAAACAAATAAAGAAATGAAATAAAATGAAATAAAGTAATATAGAAACAAAGGAGAATTAAATAAATACATAAAACTAAGCAATATAAAAAATTAGATTAAATAAAACAGAATAGAATAAAATAAAAAAAATAGAGAAATAAAGTAGAATAATATAGAAAAAGTATAAAAAATAGAATAAAATAGAAAAAATATAAGAATATAATAACACAGAATAAAATAGAATAATAGAATAAAATAGAATAAAATAAAATAGAATGAAATAGAATAGAATGAAATACAGAAATATAGAAAAAGTATAATAAAATAAAATGGAATAAAATAGAAAAAATATAAGAATATAATAAAATAGAATAAAATAGAATAAAATAGAATAAAATATAGAACAGTAGAATAGAATAAAATAAAATAGAATAGAATAAAATATAGAAGAGAATAGAATAGAATAAAATAGAATAGAATATAGAATAGAATAAAATATAGAATAGAATGAAATTAGAATGGAATGAAATTGGAATGGAATGGAATGGAATAGAATAGAATAGAATAGAATAGAATAGAATAGAATGAAAAAATAAAATAAAATAAAATAATAAATAAAAAAATCCCAATAAAATAAAATAAAATAAAATAAAATAAAATAAAATAAAATAAAATAAAATAAAATAAAATAAAATAAAATAAAAATATAATAAATAAATAAACAAAATAAAATAAAATAGACGCTGGCAGGGGTCAGGGTGGGCAATGCCCCCAGCCCTGGCAGGACAGGTGGTGCCCCAGCCCACACCGACCTTCACCGTGCCCTCCACCTCGACGAACCAGCGGCGCAGCATGGCCTGGATCTGCCCGTCCGTCAGCTCGGGGTTGGCCTCGTGGATCTTGCTCTTCACGGCCTCCTCCAGCAGCAGCCGCCGCAGCCGCCAGTAGAAAAACGTGCGCGAGGTTTTCCAGTCCAGGACGTCCTGCCCGCGGCACGGGGACAACGGTCAGGGACGGCAGGAACAGAGCAGCAGCAGACGCAGCTCATTCCCAAATTAAAGCCCAGGCTGGCGCTCGATGGAGACTCCCCTGGGGATCCCCCCCGTCCCATCTGGGATACCAGGTGCTCCGCAGGGCCACGGAGGGTCTGCTCCATCCCCGTCCCCAAGGAAGCCGCGGGACACCAGGGGCTGTCCGTGGTGATGGAGGCTCTGGCTCCAGCCCTGTCCCCAGGGAAGCCGCGGGACACTCACGGTTATGGCTCCTTTCTCCTGCATCCTGCCGGGGGTGTCGTGCAGGTCAGCGAACTGCATGGCCACCTGCTGGTAGATGGGCACCAGGAACTCCTCCCTCTCCTTCAGCTTGGCCTCCAGCTCCTTCCTGTCAGCCGGGCTCAGCTCGGGGGTGCCTGAAAACACACACACATCAGACCCTGGGATAGCTCAGGGTACCCAAAATCACACACAGATCAGAATCCAGGGATACCTGAAGTCACACACAGATCAGACCCTGGGGAAGCTCAAACCACACACAGCTCAGACCCTGAGGATGCTCAGGGCTGCAGCTCCAGAGCTTGGGAAAGCCAAAGGCCAAGCCCCGGAGCATCAGCTCCCAGCAGTGCCCAGCAAATCCCTGCTCCAGCCCAGATCCTGTGCCACAGAGACTCAGGCGAGGGCTCTGAGGGTGTTTTCACCATGGAAACTCTGCTCCATTTAAATGCCAACCATCTAAGCCATCAATTAAGTGACATTTACAGGGCTTACTCCTAAAAGAGAATAATGTCCCAACACTGCTGCTCATTTAGCAGGAAACATAGAGCATGGCACACCACCTCCACCACTGCAAGCTCTCCTTTAGGAGAACTCTCAGGGGCTCTGCAATCACAGCAGGAACCAGAGCACCCCCAAGCCCACAAACCCAGCTCAACAGAAGCAGAAGCTCTACAGAAACCCCGGGAGGGACCAGCCTCACCCAGTGCACAATCCAAGGCTGGAACTCACTGCCACTGGGCCCAAAGGGGCTCACAGAGGGTGATCAGACAAATCCATGCAAGGAGATTCCAGCACAGGCTCCTGAGCATGAGTTCAGATATTAACCTGTGCTCAGGAAGCCTCTAAACCACAGCTGGGAGCTGGGACAGCATCCTGGGGGCTCCATCCCAGATTGCTGCTGCTCCTTCCACGCCTCATTCCCACAGGCACGATAATCCAAGGCTGCTGGACCAAAGGGAGGAGCTGCCCAGGGGCCTGAGCACCCCAGGGCCTGCTCAAAAACCCTTATATGTATGATTTCAGTGCCTGCTCACACACCCATATATGTATGATTTCAGTGCCTGCTCACACACCCCATACATCTATGATTTCAGTACCTGCTCACACACTCCATATTTGTATTTTTCCAAGGCACAAGCCCTCCAGACAGAGATCCTTGCCAAGGAAGGAATGTTTTCCCTGTGCCTACCAATACAAATGTTACCTAACCCTTCAGATGCCAGTAAGAAGGTTTTAATTAAGAGAAGCTCCCCTTGTAACCTTCGGAATAAAAAATTATCTGTATTTATGCAGGCTGAAGGCCCAGGCTCCCTGGTTTCAATGGCAGCACAGGCACTCAGGGCAGCCCTGCTGGTGAATTCCAGCCCCTGCCACCGAGTCCACCCAGGCAGGCCCAGTAATGATTTAGGTGAGATTAACAAATATGTCAATGTCTATTTTCTGCTTAATTTAAAAGCAGCGTCTATAAAGATTTTTGACTTCTGAACCCTGTTCTCCTGGAAGAAAGAAGGTAACAATGAGGAGGGGGGATAAAGAGTGATTATCCCATCATCGATCGTTTGTCAGGAGCATTTCTTATTCACTGCACCATTGTAAAAAGCTAAGCTCTCGATCAATCCCGTAAGCCCCCTGTACAATTAAATATCTTGGAATGGTTTTCTTTCTTTCCTAGTCAGATCTCGAGGCCTCAGGGTTTTTCAGAAAGCCTGGTATTTATTTATTTATTTATTTCTTAAGGTAAAAAAAAAATAATAATAAAAGGGAAAAAAAGAAGTCTCCTTCCACAAATCTTAACCTGGCAAGGAGAGGGGAGTTAAAATATGGGATTCCTTTGCTCTAGAGGTACTCAACAGTTAATGAAACTGTTAAAGTTTAAATCATAGGAACATTATAGACCTCTAGGTATGGATTGGCTGCTAATCAATAGGGAAACAAAAGGAGCAGTGCTCCAGACAGCCCCATTCCATGGGGACAGAGCTGGCACACAGGTGGGGCAGCACCAGGGACAGGAGCGACCCTCCTGGTGTGGCAGGGAGCACAGGGCAGGCTCTGCAGGGCCAGGGAATGGCACCTTTCCCATGGAATGCAGCTTCCCCTGGCTCTGGATGGGGCTGGGAATCATCTCAGCTCTGCTGCAACACCCCCAGAGCCCCCCAGGGCAGGGAGCACCCAGCACCTCCTGGTACCACAAGCTTTGCTCTGCTCTCTTTTAATCAGCACCAGAGCTGCCTTAGCCAGGCTGGAAAGGTGCCCTGGGGAAGCAGCAGCCTGGGGTCCCACCTCTCTCCACACCTGCAGCAGCAGCCTCACACCTGAACCTCACCTCCTCTGCTTCTGCCTTCAGCAAAACAGTGCCAGACACAAATTTATTCTCTCCTGTGAGGCTGGGAGGCACAGGGTGCCCAGAGCAGCTGGGGCTGTCCTGGATCCCTGGCAGTGCCCAAGCCAGGCTGGATGGAGCTTGGAGCACCTGGGATAATGGAAGGTGTCCCTGATGGGCTTTAGGGCTCCTTCCAATCCCAGCCACCCTGGGACTCCGGGAAATTCAGCAAAAATGCCAAAGGTGTCCAGGCTGCCCAGAAACTCCCCCAGCCCAGAGGGGAGAGGGAAGGTCACAGGGAGCCACTCACGTGCCCTGAGAGACAGGCGTTTTTGGATTGTCTCTTGTTTCTTTAAATGAGACAGGCTGTAATTGCTTCACTAAATATTCAGCAGGATTTATGTCAGAAAGGTGCAGCATGAACAGCCAGTGAAGGTCACACCAGCCCGTGGCACAGGCTGCAAATAGCCCTGCACAGATCCCGGTGGTTCCCACCCTGCCCTTCCCTCCCTTTGCTCCTCAGGTCCCATTTCCCAGCACCTCAAGTGTGGCAGGGACACAATTCCAATAAAATTCCAACCCCAGCCCCTCTGGGAGGATATCCCAGTGCCAAGGAGGGGCTGAGAGAAAGCAGGGCTTGCTCTGGGAGCCTGTGAGTGTGAATTAACACCAATTTAAATGCAGCAGCACCTGAAACCAGCATCACCCACAAACCAAGTTACAACCTGTGTTTATCCAGCACCCCATGACAGGTGGGATCAGAGGAGCAGTGTTCCTCCCAGGTTTTCCTGAAAAACTGGCAGTGAGGGTCAGTTCTGGTCCTGCACCCCAAAATGTTCATTTCCAGAGAGGAACTGCTGTGCTGAAGTGGAGCTGAGTGGTGAATATTTGAGTGTTCACTCATTATTTGGAAATGTAAAGGCAGTTTGGATACTCAAGTAAGGTGTGAACCAAGCCCCAGCAGCACAGACTGACTGCCCTAGGAAATGAAATAAATGAAATAAATGAAACCAGAGGTGCATTCAGCACACAGAACACCTCACAGGACCAGCAAGGACATTCCCACTGGCACAATGTGCATCAGGTGATGGCTGGATGCTGCCTTTTCCCTACAAGAAACATGGAAATGCGATAGCCAGCCTTGCTGTAACTGGAGCCATTCTGCCATTCCTCTCACCCACATTCCACCCCATTTTTGCACCCATTTCCCTGCACCTCTGACACAGAATCTGTGCAATGAGGCTCATTTTCATGATGTGTTTTAGTCTAATAGTAATAAAACAATAAAATTGAGTCTCTGTATTTTACACTGTGGCCCAAGGCTTGCAGGCTGCCCCGCTGCCACATTTCTGGGTGATCCCCGCACACCTGTGGGATGTCCCTGCCCACGTGGGGCCGTGCCCTGGGCCAGGGCCACCCTGTCTCCCCTCGCTGGAGCAGCCCAACCCTGAGTGACACTTTAATAAACCGCGGGGCTAATCAACATTTCAGCAACGCTGCTGCAGAATTGATAATGAACAGATTTGTGTCAAATGATTCAGTGTCTCCCCAAGCACCGCGTCCAGCCCCGGCGCGGGCCGGGGGAGAGCAGCTCCCGGTGCTGCTCCCCAGAGCTGCGGGCAGGATGACAGCCACTCAGGGGTTAAAGAGAGGCAGTGAACCCCCAGCTAATGAGTAAGAATTCAGCAGGCAGTGTAAGATAAATGGAGCTTTCTCTGCTTCTGCTGGAGTCAGCATGAACCGCGGCCCTGCGGCTTGTTTGTGGCAAATGGAGTGCGCGAAATATCAAAGGGCAGTGATCCAGAAGAAGACCGACTTTGACAAATTTTAAATTGGCCAGAAAGAAAACCGGCAAAAAAAAAAAAAAAAAAAAAAAAAGGAAAAAAAAAAAGGGAAAAAAATTATGCAATTCAGTGTGTCCTGCAATCCTGGCTCTGCTGCTCTGGTATGGAATTAGTGGCAAAACAACAGCGATGATCAGGCAGTGCTGGCAGCAATTACATCCATCTCAGGGAGATGCTTATCAGTGACTGAAGCTTTTAGAGCTCTCCCTGTGTACAGTTGTAAGTGACTCGCTCTTGTGTTGCAGTCATTTTAATTAAAGTGTATGGAGTTTGCTGGGAGTAATTACCCTGTAGAGGAACAGGGGGAAAAACCCTGATCAGGCTCCCACCTCACATGGAGCTGGGTCTGTGGGGCTGTTGGCAGAAACTCTCCCATCTTTGCCCTTGTGGGTTTTTTCAGTGTCCCAGAGGATTCAGGGGTGTCCTGCAGCCACAGAGGGGAGTGAAGGTGATGCTCTGTTCCCTCTCCCTGCAGTCCTGATCTGGGTCCCCATGGTTTGGGGTGGTCGCTGTCCCTTTGCTCCTAAAGGGACACTCAAATCTGACAGAGGCCAAAAGTGAGGTTTGCTGAAAATAACCTCCGTTTTGCAGCTGCAGACTTTTAAACTGGGATTTAAGTCATGGAATAACAGAATGGTTTGAGTTGAAAAGGACTTTAAAGATCATTTAACTGGACACCTTCCACCATCCCAGGGCACCCCTCACCCTTCACCCGTTACTATTTCTCGAGGCATATCAGGAGGGTTGTTTTGTATATAAATTGTTGCCCTGCCATAAATTTAAAAAAAAAAACAAATAATAAAATGTAACTGCAGCAATAGCCAGGATTTATCAGTCATTTGCAGAACACTTTTCCTCCTGAAGGATCCCAAAAGGCTTTATAAATTCAAGCCATACCCACATGGCACGCTTCTCCCTCCACTGAAATGTACTCAATTTTGGAGGTAAAAGGAGGCTCTGTAAGATTATACTCTTATAGTAAGAGCCAGTAAAGGACTATTTAAAAAGCCTATTCCCCCAAGAGAGAACATATCTGATATTAAGTATATTTTGCTGAACACTCTGTATTTTGGGATGTTGAGTGTACAGCAGGCACTGGGATCACTCGGAGTGGTAATAACACAACCCAGCACTGAGCCCTGCTCACAGAGACATGGACAACATTCCTCATTCCCTTGGAACTGAAGAGCACACAGATATCATTACTGCAAACTACCCCAGACACTCAGTGACAGTCCAGCAGCCCAAGTGTCTCTGATCAAACCCTTCCTTACGTGAAACAATGCTCACTGAAGGCTTGGCCCACAAACCTTTAGTGAGCTGAGCAATTGCTGAGCTGGAAATTAGACCCAAGCATCTGCAGTGAGGGGCTCTTGTGAGACCCAGTCAATAAAATATAATAAAAAAGAGAAATCAACTCAAAACCCCACAATACTCCACACCCTAGGTATGCTGAGCGTGCATGAGCGCCATCTCACAGGTACACACCTGTCACAGACATTTTTTATGAAAAATCGTTTCTTTAGGATTTGTCCTCCTGAGAAGCTGAGAGGCTTCAGGAACAAAATGTAAACAATGGTTATCTGCTGCTGTGGAATGCAACAGGTGGATCTTTGATTGGCCCATGTTGGTTGTTTCTAATCAGCTGGCTCGGACAGAGAGTCCAAGACAGAGCCTTTGTTATTGTTCTTTGCTATTCTATTCTTAGCTAGCCTTCTGATCAAATCCTTTCTTCTATTCTTTTAGTATAGTTTCAATGTAATATATATCATAAAATAATAAATCAAGCCTTCTGAAACATGGAGTCAGATCCTCATCTCTTCCCTCATCCTCAGACCCCTGTGAACACGGTCACACACACATGCCGTGGTCTCACTGGTTTTCTTCCCAAGTCAGACAAATAAAACTGTCAGTAAATACACCTGTCAGTAAATAAAAGTGAAAAGCAGTGCTGAGCTGCCCCCCGAGGGGTGCCCAGGGGCTGTGCCACGTACCCAGGCGCTCGGCCAGGCGCATGTACACGGGGTCCACCCTGCGCATGGTCTTCACCAGGTCCTTCCTGCGGAACCGGATCTCCACCGTGCCCTCGGGCTCCAGGATCCCTCCCCTGCAGGAGAAAACACAAAAGCACTTCTTGTACCTGACCTTGTGTCATCCGACACTAAACTGAATGGTTCAACACCTGCCGGAAAGGACGGGGAGGGAGACAGGACAAAGGGAGAATTGTCACTGTCGTATTTTCTGAAAAATCCCTTTGCCAGGATTTCCTCTCCTAGGAAGCTGAGAAGCTTCAGAGAAAAATGAAAACAATATTATCTCATTTGCTTCTCCTGTATTTTGCTACTTTAGAGACTGTTTATCCACCATGTGAATTGGTCTTATTTAATGACCAATCACAGTCAGGCTGTGTCAGAACACTGGAGAGAGTCCCAGCTTTTTCAGTAGTATCTTGTTATGCCTTCTGTAAATATCTGTGATATCTGTATAGTTTAGTATAACATTCTTTAATATAACATAATACATAAAAACAATAAATTAGCCTTCTAAAAACACGGAGTCAGATGTTCAATTCCTCCCCCATCCGGGAGACTGGAGGAATCTTTAGCTCCAGTTTCTCCAAGCCAAAAACGCAGATGACATCCCACATGTCCAACCCCATGGAAAGCACCCGTCCCAGGCCACGAGGAGCAGCCAGGCAGCCCCAGCAGCGTCCCAGGCAGAGGTGTGTACCTGCTGTCCCTGTCAGCATACATCTCCATGTGCCTGGGGTTGATGGTGGGGTCGATGACCACCCAGGAGCCGCCGCGCAGCTCGCCCTGCGGCGGGATGTACACCAGCACCGGCTGCCGGTACTCGCGCAGGCCGTCCACGATGTACGCCCCAAACTTCAGCACCTGGTCATACATGTCTGGGGAGGGACACACAGATGGTCAGCATGGCTGGGGAGGGACACACGAACAGTCAGACATGGCTGGGATGGACACACAGACCGTCAGGATGGAAGGGATGGACATAAAGATGGTCAGGAATGGCTGGAGATGGACACAGACATGGTCAGACATGGCTGGGGATGGACACAGACATGGCTGGGGATGGACACAGACATGGTCAGACGTGGCTGGGGATGGACACAGACATGGTCAGGAATGGCTGGGGATGGACACAGACATGGATGGGGATGGACACAGACATGGTCAGACATGGCTGGAGATGGACACAGACATGGTCAGGAATGGATGGGGATGGACACAGACATGGTCAGACATGGCTGGGGATGGACACAGACATGGTCAGACATGGCTGGGGATGGACACAGACATGGTCAGGAATGGATGGGGATGGACACAGACATGGTCAGACATGGCTGGGGATGGACACAGACATGGTCAGGATGGATGGACAGGATATAGAGATGGTCAGGAATGGATGGGATGGACATAGAGATGGTCAGAATGGATGGGGATGGACACAGGCACAGCTGGGGATGGACACAGAGATGGTCAAGCATTGCTGGGAAAGGGACAAACAGCCTGGAGTCACTGCTCCAGTGACTGGAGGTGCCCTGGGGATGATCCATCCCTGCCTTCCCAGCCCACAAACATTCCCACAGTTTGGGGAATCAGCCTGGCTACGTCTGCACTGCCCAATTTCAGACTCACTACCCCAGACCTCTCCCACAACTCGTGTAATGTGAATAAAATGCACCTAAGGGCAGCAGAGCTCTTCCAGATCTTCATAAAAATGTGTGTGGAGAGGGATGGGGAGCAGCACTCTGCTCTTCCTCCATTAAAATTTGTTTAAGGCACTTTGCTCAAAATTAATAAGAACAACTCCACTGTGTAAAGACAGTACATTGAAAATATCAGCCCCAAAGGTGATTTAAATAAAAGAGAAAAAGGGAAGGCAGAAGAATTTCTGAGATGATATAGTTTCTAATGGATACAGTTTGTAATGGAAACGGGCACTCTTGAATATATATATTTTGTTACATATAATTATATCTACAAGTATTAAATCAAAATACAAGAAATGAAAAATAGTTATTAGGCTCATCTAACCCACCTCTTTGTTCACACAGGACTGTTTCTCCCACAGTGCTTTTGAAAGCTCCCATTTAGAAACCCCAAACAATAAATCTGCTTCTTTAGGGGCATTTCCACAGCCCAACAGATGAGATTTCCCTCAGAACTCAGCCAAACTTCCCCTCCCTCCCCATTAATTTCATGTCACTACCCCTTGTACCACCTGCACAGTGTCTGCTCTCCTTCAGGCTCACCACAAACAGCAGCAGGATTTTCAGTGGGCTTTGTCCTCCTGCAGGAATCCACCTCTCAACCCTTCCAACCTCCTCCATAATTTGGGTTTTTGCTTGGACCCTCCCAGTTTGCCTCATTAAAATACCAGTGCAGAGAAAACAAAAGATCTGCATTTATGTACTCACACCTGCTGCAACAGGAACAGTCTGGGAACACTGAGACATTTCTATTCATCTAAAATCCTCCTATCCCTCGAGAAAAGCCAAGGTGCCTTTGTCATTTAACCCTCATGTTAGTGTTAAGCATTAACAGGAACATAATTAAGCAATTAACTCTTTGGGAAACACTCTTTTATATTTAATATTTATATAAATATAAATATATACATATATTATAATATATTATAACTTTTAATATTTATATATTATATATACTTATATATATATATATGAATTTATATATGAATATATATATATGTCAAATATATAAGAATATATATTAGTACCACAGGCACTGATAGGACCTCTCCATTTCATTTCCAAGGTCATTGCTCAAACACCCAGGAAAAGGAATTTCATGTTATTTAAGAGGTATCAAATGCTGACAAAAGGAAGAACAATTTATTCCCTCTAATTGGGAATAAACATAAATCCCAGCAGAGACAGTGAAGAGTGAGAACAAACAAAACTCCAACCTTTCCCTTTGTCCTGAGCAAAGAAAAAGACTCAAAAGGGGTGACAAATTTATTACTAATTATACAATTATTTTATTATGTAGTGCTAGTAATAAACCACTTGAAGTACTTTCAGCTAATTCTAGTGTTAAAATAATTTGAATCAAGCAATTATTTTCTTAACTGAATTAATTCTTTACTAGACATTTTTTACTAGTGCTACATAATAAAATAATTGTGTAATTAGCAATACATTTTTCACTCCTGCCACGGGTGTATATTTTACTCAGGTGAAGAGCAGAGAAGAGCAGCACTAATTGTTTGAACAGGGCAGAGGGAGGAGAGGCAGAGGAACTGGGGGAACCTGATGCATTCTCAGAGCTCCAGGGTGTGATCAGGAGGGGATTTCATTTCCCAGGTGCCAGCAGGTGGTCAGGGAAGTGTTTCTGTGCCTGTGGATGCTTTGGGATCCTTGCTGTGCCCATGGATCCTTTGGGATCCTATTTGCGCCCGTGGATCCTTTGGGATCCTTTCTGTTCCCATGGATCCTTTTCTGTGCCATGGATGCTTTTGGATCCTTTCTGTGCCTGAGGATCCTTCGGGATCCTTTCTGTGCTTGTGCATCCTCTGGGATCCTTCCTGTGCCTGTGCTTCCTTTGGGATCCTTTCTGTGCTATGGATGCTTTGGGATCCTTTCTGTGCCTGTGGATCCTTTCTTTGCCTGTGAATCCTTTGGGATCCTTTCTGTGCCTGTGGATCCTTTTGGATCCTTTCTGTGCCCGTGGATCCTTTTGGATCCTTTCTGTGCCTGTGCATCCTTTTTGGGATCCTTTCTGTGCCCGTGCGTCCTCTGGGATCCTTTCTGTGCCCATAGATTCTTTTGGATCCTTTCTGTGCCTGAGGATCCCTTGGGATCCTTTTTGTACTTGTGGATCCTTTGGGATCCTTTGTGTGCCTGTGCACAACCCAGTACCCAGCCCCACAACCCACCACCCAGGCCAGCCTCTCTCCTCTGCCGATTCTTTCCTGTTTCTTTTCCTTTTCTTTGATGCTGTTGGGGCTCTGTCCCGGGCAGAAGGGAGCACAGTGGAACCCCAGCCCCCGCGGGGGGATCAGGGCTCCCTGTGGGTGGGTTTCCACGTGCTCAGCCCCGCTGCAGGAGGACCCTGGTGCTCATTTCCAGGGAATGTCACGCTCGGGGTGTCCCCGCCGTGGGTCAGCGCCGCCTCGCCCAAATGGAGCCCAAAGCAGCCCTGCCAAATGGCTCCTCCAGCACAGTGAGCCAGCCAGTTCTCCAGCATTTCATTCTCATTGTGCTCAGGAGCCTTCTGGCCGCAGAAGGGGACACCACCACACCACGAGCTGCCTTCATTTAGGGTGTTTTCTATATATTTATTTCTTTTGCAGCAGGAATTAGACCTCCCAGGCTGACTGGGAAAGAGGGGGTTTAATTTTTTCCCTCTTTTTTTTTTTTTTCTCCTTTTCCTCCCCCTTCACTAATGTCAATTTTCAGCATAGCAAGAGCTGTCTCTAATCTTTTCCTACTCATTACACACAATTTTGGAGTCATTTTACCCACAGTGCAGTTGGCTCCTGGCAGTGTGTTTGTGTGCACTGAGGGGTGGCATAATTGTTTATTTTTCCTCCCTGCATAATCCCCAGCCAGCACTGAAACCAAAACTGCAAACAACTCCCCAAGGGACCCTGAGAGTGTCAGGAGACACCAGCAGCAAGCAGGAGGCTGGAAAATGCAAGGAGCAAGGTGCAAACTGCAATGGCTCTGTCCTGCCCTCCTCCTGCTGCCAGCTGCCTGGAATAACGTGGGCTATGCAATATAAATATTAACATCCTCGTGCTGCCTGCTCTACACAAGCCCAAAGCTCAAACTCAGTTTCTGAGGAACCCAGCAAGGCCAGAACTGACATTTTAACGTAAAACAATATTTAAGGACTAAATAAGGTAAATAAATAAGCTAAAATTACATCAACAGCATCCCAGGGAGTTGTGTGGCTGGGAAAGCAGCTCATGTAGAGGGTGCAGAATAAGCAAACGGAGCAGAATCCACCCTCAAAGGCAAGGGGTGTTTTCCAGAGGGAAGAATTTTGCCCTCTTCTGCCAACTCCCACCTTTGCCTCTGCAAACTGAGAGGCTTTGCCTTGCGCCCGGCAGCCTCTGCCACCCTGAGAGCTCCAGTGCTCCCTCACACAGGCAAGAGGCCCTGATCCAATCTTTCACTTCACATTTTACAGCATCAATCTCACACCCTTGGCACTTCACCACACTTCAAGCAGCACTCTGTGGTGCCCTGAGCAGCCAAGCCAGAGCCCAAACCAGCCCCAGGCCAGCTCCAAAGTGCTGCTTACCTTTCATTCCCCCAGAGAAGCCTCTCCAGTTGGCAAAGACCATCAGGGGCAGCCCTTCCCTGTTGAAGTCCTTGATTGCCTGGGCTGTTTTGAAGGCAGAGTCAGGGAACCACACCTGCCCAGCCTGCTGGATTATCTGGTGGCAAGAAAAATCCACTGTCAGGCCTTGAAGCACATTAATGTAAGAGTTAAAACACAGAAAAACCATCAGGAGCTGTGATGTGGGATAAACAACGAGGAACATGGCAGGTGAAATGTGTGGGATCTGCTTGGCCATGGGAAAACTGGGACAATCCTTTTGTCACCAACTTCAGCATTCCCATTAATTCAGCTAAGAAAAGAGTATGGACAGCCTGACACTGTGATGCTGTAAGAGAAAGAAAAGGAGATGGAGAGGAGAAAGCCCTGGAGAGATGAAGCAGGGCCAGGGCTGTGAAACCAGGCAGGGGAACAGCAAAATGTCACAGCAGGAAGGTCATGGAGCACTGCAGTCACAGCAGGAGAGCAGGGAAGGGATTTTTGCTTGTCACATCCGATCCCTGATCCCTGCCCCTCCCCGAGTCAGGGCTGCAGGGAATCTGGGAATTCCTGGAGGTTAGGAATGTAGGAATGGTCACACAGCAGAGTGCAGGCACTGCCAGCTCCCCAGGAATGGGAACCACACCTGGGGAACGGAGGGACCTGCACAGGGACACTGGCAGGGGACACACAGGGACAGGGGCACAGGGCCCACCCACCTTGGCCTCCGAGTCCAGGTTTGCAGGATCAGCAGGAATGCTGAGCTCCACCGTCCTCGTTTCCACAGCAACCACTCCTACAGGTATTCCTCCCAGCCTGCAAACAGGTGAGACACTGAAATCCCCACCCCTGCCTTTTTTACACAGCCAAACAGCCAGGGGGGACAAGCAACGGGAGCAGAGCTGGGGCTGGAGAGTTCCAGAGAGGTCACAGCCCTCAAAGCAAAATCTACTCCAAAGATGAGCACATTCCTATCTAAAAATCAAACAGAATAAACCAAACCCAGATTCTGAGTGGTAAATCTGTGTATCCACCACCCTTCACCTGCCATCACCCAGATTTTGGTACTGGTGGATTTGACAATGAAAAATCAGAGAATCCCAGAAGGGGTTGGTATTTAGGGGGACTTTAAAGAATTGCTGTGTTTTCCCCAGATCTGCAGCTGCAGGGTGACAGCCAGGGGGACAGGGAGCTGGTAAACAATTCCTGTATTCCTGTGTTTTCCCCAGAACTGCTCTGCAGGGTGACAGCCAGGGGACAGGGAGCAGGGACAGAGGGATGGACAGCAGAGCAGGCACCAGGGAAGATCCCAGCTCTGCCTCCCAGGGCAGCCAGCCCTGCTGCACACAAAGGCCATGGAAGCCACGCTGCCAGGCCAGTCCCAGCAGAGCCCCTCTCCCTCCCCAGGCAGCCCGAGCTGATTTCCCACAGCCAGGGCAGAGACAGGGCCCATGTGCACCAAGGGGCTGAAATATTCCCATTCCCTGTGATGAAGAGTCTGCTGGAACCCCATAATTGCAGGAGCCGTCCTAAATCGGTAACTTATAACTTCTGTATTAGGGCCCATGTGACCTAATAAAGAACATCTTTATCCAAGTATTACAGTTATTTATTGAACTTGAAAACAGCTCAAAACAACTTCTGTTTTCCATAATACTTCATATAAATTTTATCAGGCCAGCACATGAAGATGCTACATCTTGTTTTATAGTGTGTCCCTGGACAAGTTGCCATAGAATAATAAAAGACAATTTACAGCCAACAGCACACATATTCCAAACATACATACGAGAGATGAGTTTTGGCAGCACTTACAGTAACAATCCCAGAAGAATACATTCATATTTGTTTTTTTTTTTCAAAGTGCCACTGCTTTTGAAAGGAGTCTGTTTCATTTGTGTTATATATCCCTGCTGTGTGAGAGTCCAAAGCCACTCGGAATTTGTCAGAAGAAAGGAGCTGCAAGTGAAGCTGAGCATGGACAGAGAGCTTCTGGCTTTGCCAAATCATTGATTTCCACCCCTGGCACACTGCTTGGCCTGGAAGCCTTTAAATTATAGAATTATAGAGCCATGGAATGGGTTGGAAGGGACCTTAAAGGTCATCTAATCCCTTTCTTTTCAACTCCTTCTATTAAATATATATACACATAGAGAATGAAATAATCACAGGAATGTTGTGTTCTAGAGAAATGCAAAGCTAACCCAAACTTGATTTCTACAATTGCCTAGAACACAGAACTTACCTTGCTCTCCCCACCACCACTGTCTGTGCCCAGGGCTGCATGATCTCCATGAACGAGCCATGGTCAAAGAAGCCACTCAGCCACTGCCCTTTCTGATCTAAAAGGAAGGGAAAAAAGGGAAAATCAAAAGAGGAAGGAGAGAGGGAAGAAAGAAAACAGAATATCAAAGCAACAAATCAAACTTGCTTTAAAATGCCAGCTGTAGAACATGGCACTGTCTTTTTATTTATTTAATTTTAAATAGATGACAATACAAGGGAACATTAGACAGCTGAGCATTTGTCTGCCTTCAGCCATCATGTCTTATTTCATTTCCTAGTCTGCATAAAGACAGCAATTTATCAGCAAAAGCATCATTTATTGTTAAACGATGGGGTTCTGAGAGCAGAGGGACTTCCTGTGCTTTTAAATAAATAACTCTGCTTTTTTCAAGACTACAAACATTTGTCAAAAGGCAGTAAAGTCATTAAAGATGGTTTTCAACACATCTATTTCTATTTTAAAACTTATCTCATATTCTTCTCTTGATCCTGCCTAATCTTTCTTTGAAAGAAGGAATGCTGCAGAAACCCAGGAACTAAATACGAAAATTTCAATTGTATTTCAGAATCAGTTACAGAAATCACAATTCTGTGGGGCAGCTGCCATGCACTGGGGTTTTGGGAAGCTCTGTATAAAAATAACCCACAAAAAAATCCCCCCAAAACCCCAAATCCCTCCCAGCTTCACCCCCTGGCACAGAGCTCCTGAGGAACTCTTCCCTCTGCTTCTGCAAACCCAAGTCCAAAACCAATTAAAAAGTGGAGATCCGAGCACGCTAACCTCTGCTGACTTAAACAGGATGGAGAGTGTTTTATCAAGCCCAAACTTGTAATTACTGTGTTCTACATTCCTTGCCTCTGTGGCCCCACTGTAAAATGTGACCATCCATTTCAGAATTATCTCTTTATCGCGAGCCCGAAGCTGATCGTTGAGATTCTGGCCTCGTGTCGGGCGTCACTTTGAAGAATATCACGGCAATATCTCCTCTAATAAATGGCTTTAACTTTTCACCTAGGAGATATCTGCTTTAACTTATCACAGGGAATCATCTGCTTTCCTTAACGCTTCCACTAAATTAAAATCTGAAGTCACTCGATTTGGAGGCCGGCGTTTGCGGCGCCCGGACAGCTGGATGAATTGCTTGAGAGATGATGAAAAAATATTATCCAAAACCAGAAAACTTAGTTTATCACAAATCTCATTTCAGCCCCCCAAACTCATTAATAACAGCAGGAGTAATGGTCACCCAGTTTGCAGCTTGTACCTACACAAGGCTGCACAACCCCAGCGGTGCAAACACAACAACTCCCCAAGATCTGCAGGAATATTGTGATTCCTTAAACAGACCCTCTGTGGATGGACTTTACCCTAAATCATAAAAAAAATCCATAGAAGTACCTATTCTCAGTAAATAGATAATCCATAAAAGTATGGTGTCCTTGAGCACTTAGGATTTACATGCTACTTTTAAATATTGTTTATAAATAATATTATTGATTAATATTATTATGTGTAAATATTTATATATTCTAGCCATATTGCTCAGAACTAATTATTTTACAGAATCTGAAATATATTTGGGTAGCAGACACGTGGCAAACAGCCTTGGAACAAGGTGAGTTGCTGCATGTCCTGGCCTTACTTGGGTTGGGGCGTCCAGCCAGCATCCAGCGAGGGTCGTAGGGGGCCTTGGTGGGAACAAAGTCAATGGTTCTGTCTATGGGATCCTTGGCCTTCAGGATGGGCACAGGGCTGTGGATATTCTAAGGGAAAAAGGGAAACACAGAAGGAAGTGAGAGCCCCATTCCCAAAACCCTGCAAACACAGCAAACAGGGGCACCTCGCACCTGGCAGGCCCAGGAATTACCTTTGGCATGTAGGAAAGCCACTGCAGAATGGTGTAGACCCCTTCAAAGTCATCACACACAGTGCCATGGGTCACCCCGTTGTTGTGCATGATCTGGATCCCTCCCAGCTGGTTGTTGGAGGTGTAAACTTCCCGTCCAAGCACCTGGGGGAAGAGAAATGGGAGAGCCATCAGGGCTGGGGTGTGAGCAGGAGGTGCTGGCCAAGGAGGGACACACAAACCCAGCCCTGCAGCACCTCAGCATCACCTGGAAATGGAAAGGGTGGAGCAAACCTCTCCCAGCACAGCTTCCCAAGCCCTGTGTGCAGCTAAGAGCTGCTGAACATGACCCCTAGTGAACAGAGGGCAGGGGTGGGTGGGATATTGGGAAGGAATTTTTCCAGGGGAGGCCCTGGCACGGGGTGCCCAGAGAAGCTGTGGATCCCTGGAAGTGTCCAAGGCCAGGCTGGACTGGGCCTGGAGCAGCCTGGGATAGTGGAAAGTGTCCCTGCCCATGCCAGGGGTGGAATTGGATCTTTAAGGTTCCTCCCAGCCCAAACCATTCTGATTCTATGATACTCAAGGGGAATGATACCAGTGGGGAAACTGAGGCAGTTTTCCCCCTCCCCAAGCAGCAGTGTGACCAAAGCTCCTGAGTGCTGAGCCCAGCTCAGCTCACTAATCCCAAACTGCTCCAAGAAAACTGTGGTTGGATGTATTTAAATGAATAACTGGGGGAAAAACCGGACAAAGGCCCATGAGCTCCTGGGAGAGGCTGGCCAGAGGCAGGCTGGGGCTGCTCATTCCCTTGCACAGCTCCATCTCTAATCTGAGCCTGGGCAGCACAGCTCTTTTCTCATTCTCCTGCTGTCTCTTCCCATTTGCCCTCTCCCTGACTGATACACTGATCTCTCGGTCACTTGGCTTTCTGCTCCACTGACTCCATATTACTAATAACACCTCTGCCACGGCCAGTTTACCTCATGAAGGCAGGAGCACATCATTACAAAATAAACTCATAACTTTGACATTCCAGCAAATACACGCCGTTTGTTATTTTTATGGGTTGAGTCTTTCTAACAGACAGAGGACATTACACACCTGCTTCATTTGGATCTTCAAAACCCCCTCAAACACACAGCACCAGCCTGGCCTCCCCCAAACACCCAGCACAGCTCACTCTGGGCACTGAGGAGCTGGCACATGCCAGCCAAGGTTTATGTACAGAAAAAACCGAGGCACAGACGTCACAAACCTAACCCCAAATACAGAATTCAGGGTGTGTTTTAGCACAGGGATGTTCCTGGCTCTCCCTTCTGAGCTCCAACACCTTCTTCCTTCTCCTCTAACAGGATCAGTGCCAAGCAAAGCCGTGGTAGAGAAGACAGCAGCACAGATTTAGGTTCAAGGATAAGGAAAGCCCAGGCCTCCAGATGCCAGGCACAAGCCTAGCTAAACACTTCCCACAGAGGAAAATAAAAATAAAGAGGATTTAAACTGCCCCTCTCTGAACCAATGCAAACGCATGTACATGCAAAACGGGCCTCTGCTCCTGCTTATCTGGAGACTCTGCAGACAGCTCAGGTTTAGCACTGCTGACAGGCAATGAAACAGCCTAACATAGCACTGCTCTCACCCTTAAATCCCTTTTTGGAGATGCAGATAAACACACAGCTCCCTCTCTGAGTGCTGCAGCCCTTCCAGCAGAGCCTGGGGCAGGGGGAGAGCCCAGCGCAGGAGGGAGCCAGGCAGAGGGAGCCCAGCTGCAGGGAAAGGTGCTGTGAGGAGAGCCTGAGCTGGGACTGGCATGAGCTGGAGGTGCACAGGTGAGAGGGACAGAGCCCTTGTGAGAGGGGACAGTGCTCAGAATCACAGAGCCCTCAGCACAGCATGGGCTGCTCCATCCCCTGCCTGGCACTGGGGGCTCAGGGGGATCATGGAACCGAGAATGGTCTGGCTGGGAAGGGACCTTAAACCCTTCCCATGAAGGAATTCCTCCTAGTGTCCAACCTGTATCTCCTCTTGTGCTGCCATTTGTTACCTTGGAGAAGACTTCCAAAATATTCCAAAATACTTGGGGCAGTGTTGCCAACGCTGAGTTCATCAGATCTTCAAAAAACCCATGAGGAAATCACATTTCTTGTTATTTCAGAGGATCTTTTGGCAAGCACGAGCAGAGCCAGGATTCCAACAGCCTCTAAAGGATGGTCCTCAACAGGTTCATAGGCCCATCATGTGCATATAAATAATTTTCCAGCACCCCAACCCATGCTGAGCAGCTGCTTTCCCCTCTCAGAACCTGAGCTGCTGGAGAGTTGGGACCTTCCCTGCAAAGCTGGGCTGGCTCATCTGTTTCACCCAGGCTGAAAGATCTGAAAACACGACAGCTTGGAGGGCTTGAATGGGAATCATTATGTAACATAAGTGCTGTTATTATTCCAAGCATATCATGTGTTCATATCAAATATAAGTGCCAGATTTTTATCCAAATAATTTCAATAATTGCAATTCCCATCCCACAATTTATATTGTCTGCCAGGAACACGAAGCAGGAGAGGCATATGCACGTCCTATAAATAGCCTATTTTTCATAAACAGGCAGAAATGATGGGAATGAATGTCTCATCAGAAAAAATGTAGGAACACAATGCAGGAACTTCAAACCTGACTGCTATTATGTGCAGCCAAGCCTCGACAGAGCTCAGTGCTCATTTCCAGCTCTTCCCCCACACGGATCACGCATTAGAGGGGGAAAAGCAGCAAGAGGGAAGAGAGCACAGAATGCAGAGCCCCGTGCCTGGCACTGGGAGCACAGACAGCTCCTCTCTGCCCTTCCTGCATTGCTAATCCTGGCTCTGTGCAGTTCCTGCACTCGGAATTTACGAGCCTGCCGTGGGGGACCCTTCTGACTGGGGAACAGATTGGCTCGGTCTAATGCTTGGAGATTATTAAAGGCAGAGCTATACTCCACTATCAAGTCTACAGATCTTTTATTTAGAAGATATGGTGCTCTAAATGCACAAAGAGCTCCCTGTCACCTTCACATTAAAGCCCCTAGTGCCTGGTAAATGGAATTATATAGCTGTCATCTCCTTTCCCCAAAGTTTTAAGAGTACAATGGGCTCATTTTTTCCCACTCCATCCCAGCTTCAGAACTAAGAGACCTACTTTGTATTGATTTAGAGTCTCGGAAATAAATAAACCTGCTTCTCCAATGTGATTCACAAGAAATTCATGATACACTATTGCATGATATATTTCAAGCTGCAGCCTGGGCTCTTTTTTCCCTTTGGTGAGTGATGGGGGAGGTGGGAGCTGGGGGGAGGTGGGGAGCTGACAGCCTGATGGTTATTGGGGATGGCTCCTGACTGCAAATCCAGGGGCAGGTCCTGCTGGTGGAGTCCTTCCCTGCTTCCATTTGGTGGGATCAGAGGGGAAAGGGGCAAAAAAGCAATTGCACTTCAGCAGGGCAAGGTGCAGCCAGGTGCTCGTGGAAATGCAGCTCCTGCGCCTCCCAATGCTCCTCACAGACACACAGGGAGCAGGGCTCCACAGCTGGTCACACACACCACTGGTTCTGTCTGTCTGTCTGTCTCCATCACACAATTTTGGTGGGAAGGTTTTCACACCTTGCGGTTACTGAGGAAAATTTCTGAGCTGCAGCAGAAAAATCAGGTTTTGCCATCTTGAGGGCTGAACTACAAACTCGAGATCAGACAGGCTCCAAATGACCTCTAAAGTATCTGCTGTACGTATTAAAAATAAAAATTAATTTGAGAAGAAAATCAGCTGGGAAATGAAAACCGAACAACTTTTCATTCGACCCAAAAAATTCCTGAGGAGAAGCCCATCCAAACTGATACTTTTCCTGAAGAGCTCCAGTTTCAGTGAAGTGGCATTTCCAAATGAAAAATGTCTTGTCAAAACCCTCGTGCCCCTCTCTCCTCTCACTGCGTGTGTTTTGCTCAAGGTCACTCCCTCAGCAAAAGGGAGTAAATCAAAAGGACTCAATTCACTTTGCAAACTAAAATTACAGCCCCTCTTCTGCATGGTGCCAACGCCCATAAATCCCACCTGTCCCAGCCAGGGGTTCCCTAATCTAGATACGAACCCCATAAACAATACCAATGGTTGTCTCCAACGCAAAGATCTTGGTCATTTCCTTTGTCACCTTCTGGACCCCAGAGAACCTTTGGGACCCTGTCACTGAGAGACCCTGGGGCACAGGCTGCAGTGCAGGGACCTCTTCACCAGCACACTGAAACTCTGCTCACTTTGCAGTCTGAGTTTAGGTTCAGTCATGAGAAATGCTCCGCTGCAATTCTCTGCAGTTCCCACCATGTGTCCAGAATCACAGGGAATTTCTATAGAAAACACCCCAGGCTGCTCACCCCAATGTGCCCCCGGGGACAGCCCAGGAGGGATGGTCTGGATCAAAAATTCTGGGATATTTTTGAAAAGTTCAGCTCCTGTGGAACATGAGGGAGCAGAGTTAATGCTCCGGTGAGAACACAGCCTGCAGGACCCCAGGAGCTGGGACACAGACCTGGGGAGGAGATTTGGACAGGCAGAATATGGGCCATGATGGTAAACTCGTGTTTAGCAGAATTAAACACACACAGAGCCCCCACCCACACAGACAGACTAAGCCAGATCTGTATTAAAAATGATAGAAGGAGGGAGAATAAAAAAAGTCAACAGAAATCTATTAGACTTTGCTCCCTAAGCAAACACCAAGGGACTGATAATGGCAAGCCTGGAACGTAAATTGTCTCTAATGGGAACAATACACAAATATCACCACTTAAAGAAAGGCAATTAAAACAAAAATGCAGCCACGGAGGGTGAGGGTGGCTGTTTATCTGCACTGAGGCCAGGCATCCATCCTGCCCGCATGCACTGCTCCACACAGAGCAAGAGAACACAACCTCCATCCTGGGCCCGCCCTTGTCCCCAGCACCCAGGGCAGAGCAGGGGAGCCTGTGCTGCTCCCCAGGATAACCTTGGGCAGCCCCAACCTCCACACAAGGAGCCAACCCTCGATGCTGGTGAGTGTTCGTTTCTGGCTGACATTCCCAGCCCTCCTTGCTTAGCATTCTCCAGCACCCTGCACCCATACAGATCTCCCAACAGTCCTGCTGTGCCACTACAGAATGATTCATATCATGCATTAATAATTATAATGCTCCTTTGAATGACAGGGCTGGCACTTGCTGTTCTAACTCACATGATTGCTCTCACATGATTGCTTTGATCTAATCCCAGGACTGGAGTCATCTTGAGCAGATACTGAGCTATCCCTGCCTTGAATCTCAAAAAAAAAAAAAATAGCTTTCCACAGTACAAACCCCAAACAGCATCAGGCTCACAGGGCTTTTATTTATTTTTGCAGATTGTGAAATTGAAGGGCAAATATTGCTGTTGGCAATCACTCCCCAGGCTGTGTGAGCCTCCTGTTCCTCCCTGAGGAGCCTGAGAGCTGCCCAGACCTCTCTCACAGCCCCCTGAGCAGCCCTGACCTATTGTCTCATCCTGTTCTGTGAATCCCAGAGCATCCAGAACGTTCTGCAGCACAACTCAGGACCGAATCAAAACCACAAAGATATTCTCTTCTGGCCTCGTGCAAAGGAATCCAACAAGACCAAACAACTTTTTTTCTTTTTTGACCCATTCTGGTCAGAAATGCCACCCCATGACCAGGCGGGGAGATGAAGCCCAAAGTGCTGAACTGTGCCTTGAATGTTTCATATTTCAGTTTGTGACCCCTCATCCTCCCTGCAGAGTCCTGGCAGGTGGGGTTTGTCCAGCTCACCCCTGGTGCTCTGAGCAAACCACGGGGAGCACAGGGCAAGTCAAGACCAGAGGGTTTGGGGGAAAATAAAGCTAAAACAGGAGGGAAACAAACCAGGGCTGGTCAGAATTCTGTCACCTCTGGCAGCTTCGGGGCAGCTCTTCATCACCCTCACAAAATGAACTGTCTGAGAGCCTGGCTGAACATCTACATAAACTGATGGGAATCCTGCTCCTGAAAGTCTCAGCTGAACCTGGCTTCCCTCAGGAAAAGCCCAGAACACCCATCTGCAGGGAAAATGTGACTGAAAGCCACTATTTGTTTCCATTAACACAACAGCCTCCAAGATGGGATTTCTTTTAAACACAAAAGACAAGGAGGAGCAAACTGATTAAAAATAGGTCAGAGGCAGACTCTGGAACATCCTTGGGATGGCTGAAATGGAACACAGCCCTGGAAGCAGTGCAGGAATGGGGAATGCCAGGCTCTTTGGTCTGACTTCCATCAAAAAGAAAACCCATGGAAATGGAGGTGCTGGTGCAGGGCACAGCACGTCAGGTCTGAAATCACACAACCTGGCTCAGGTTATCACGAGGCAAGGGAGGGAGGGAGGAAGAAGAGGAGGAAGGTTTGGGGGCAGAAAAAGGGGGAGGCAGGGGAAGTTAAAAAAAAAAAAAAAATCTCTGCCTCAGCAAAAGTTTTCATTAAAATTTTAGACAAATGATCTCTGTGTCCTTCTCCCATGCTGCCTGGGGCTCCATGCTATTTCTATGCAAATAACAACCTCGTGGTTTATATCTTATTATTTCCACCGGAGCTGCGGCGACATGACCCGAGACGTGTGTGAGGTAGAGACAGCGCCACAGAGAGAGGGAGAGAAAGAGAGGGAAGGGAGGGAGGGAGATGGAGTGGCTGCTCGCTGAAGTGTGAAAAAATATTGTCAGGAGTGAGCAGCAAGAACAAAAAAAAAAGAGGGAAAAAAAAAAAGAAAAAATTGCAGGGATAACGTGTTTATTTCAGCCCCTCTCCCCATGTGAACCAGCATCTTTTAAAATTCATTGGGCATCAGGCGATCATGCACAATCCATCTGCTTTCACTTTATCATTTGCATTTCATGCCTCCTGGCTTTTGATGTGCTGATACTTTGATGCAGTCAGGAGACGCGCATTATCATTATTTCAATTTGCAGGGGGGTCAGCGGGCTCGGCACAGCGCGGCACACGCTCACCCCGAGCAGGGAAATGGCATTTCCACCCCTCCAGCCACCCCCTGCTGCAATGCTCTGGGGACACAAAAGGGGCAGGGAAACACGGCCCTGTGTGCCCTGTGCTGGCACCTGGGGCATGGCATCTTCACCTGGGCATGGGCACACAAAGACAGCTCCACCAGGGGAACCCTGATGCATTCCCTGCCAGGGAAGGGCTGGAGGGAGCTCTAACCCAGCTGTCTCCCCAGGATGTGCCCTGTGCATGTGAGGAGCCAAGCCCAGAAGGCACCAGGAGCTGCAGCTGCAAGTGACACTGACCTTGAGCTCATCATCTGAGTTAGAGGTCACCCCTGGCTCTGGCAGCTGGACCTTTCCCTCTACACCTAAACCCTCAGGCTGCTTTTACATAATGATAATGAACGAGACCAGCAACAGCTCGGCTGCACATAATGTTTGTCACCATTCCCCTCTGCTCCCTTTGTAAATTAGAAAGAATCCAGCATTTCACAGGGAAAAAAATAAAATGAAACAACTTCCCAGAAAGCCCTGCCTGCTCTCTGAAAGCCCAATTGTCTCCATTGCTGCAGGAACAGTTTTGTGCTGCACGTTCTGCTGGCGGACAGGAGACATTTTGAAGATGTGCTTGCATGGATCAGCATCCACTGCTTGCTTCAGGTCAGCCAGACTGAGCTCAGACATTCCAGGCTAGCCCTGGACACCAGCTCCCTGCTTCAAACACATTTCTGGGACACAACTGCAGCTGGATCCCTCCAGGAAGCCCTGAGCAGAACTGCAGGCACTGGAAACTGAGGATCTCTGAAGGAGGAGATACCACACACACCCAGGAGTGAGGGGACTGGTCAAGGGCAGGTGAACACTGCTGGGGCTGGCTGGGAAAGCTGGGGAGGATGCAACAGGATCCTCCCTCACCTTCAGGCAGGTAGAGGTTCAGAGCTGGCACAAGCATACCAACATCCCAACAGAGCAGGGAGGAGGGGAAGGGACACACAGGATCATTGAGCCCACTGAAATTCACAGAAAGGGACACACAGGATTGTTGAGTCCACTGAAATCCTCAGGATGGGATAAATCCTCCCACAGAAAGCAGCTCCTTCCGCCTGTGCCTGCTGGCAGAGGTCAGGTGCTTAAACCAGTCCACACCCTTAATTTTTAAGTGCCTAAAATTCAGTGGGATTAAAGGAGTCCTGTGCAAACAGGCACTGAGAGCAGGGGCAGGGAGTGCAGTTAAACCTGGAAGAGGGGAGAGCTGAACAGCCTGGCCCTGCCATCTGGGAAACTCTGCAGGGCCCCAGCAAGTGACAGCTGGAACCAGGCAACTCACTGCACTCCAGCAAGCACTAAACTGACTCAATTTCTTTTTAAAGGCTGGATCTTCAAATGCCTCTTTTCCTCCCATTGATGCAGGTGTGTGTGATGTGTGTAAGAGATCTAACTGAGGGTGCTGCAGCCTAGAGTTGATAGGATCAATGCTTCATTTTCTGCAGAGCCCCCTTTATTCAGGAGAATAATTCAACAAGAGCCTGTTTTCCTTTATCTCCCATTGTCAGGCAGGCACTCCTGGAAACACAGCTTGCCATGGAGTACAGGCACCCCAGGTGCTGAGAGTGCCTGAGAACAAAGCTGCTCGATGGGGAAGGGCACTCACAGCACACAGCCCCAACTCAGGGAAACAAAGCCCTCAGGGACAGCCATGGAGCAGAGTGGGCTGGGAGCTGTGTCTGCACCAGGCTGCAGCCTGGGGGATTAATGGGCTTGGGGCAGCAAGGGACAAGAAAATCTGCCTCTGGAGTGGGGGAAAAAAAAGAGCCACTTTAGCTGTGAGGCTCTAAGTTTTCTTTGTAACAGCCCCAGTTATTCCTCCTGTCCCCACAGCTGAGGTTTCCAGCAGGAGATCTCACTCCCAGCTTGGAAAATCAGCGCCCAAGCTCCTGAGGTTCAGTGCTCCCCAGAACTAACACAATGCTAGGGCTGGCTGGAATTCAGGGGACTGTGGGCCACGTGTTTTGGAGCAGCAACTTCCAGACACCAGGACCAGCCCTGGTTCCCCTCACAGCCCTCAGAGGGTGGGAGAAGGCCCTGCCTGGGATTCAACTCATGCCCACAACTGTCGCGGCCATCTTTTAATGAAAAATCCTTTCTTTAGGACTTTTTCCTCCTGAGAAGCTGAGAGGCCTCAGGAACAAAATGTAAACAATGATTATCTGCTGCTGTGGAATGCAACAGGTGGATCTTTGATTAGCCCATCTTAGATGTTCATAATTAATGGCCAATCACAGCCCAGCTGGCTTGGACAGAGAGTCTGAGGCAGCTGCCTTTGTTATCATTCTTTCTGATTCTATTCTTAGCTTAGCTAGCCTTCTGAGATGAAACCTTTTCTTCTATTCTTTTAGTATAGTTTTAATGTAATATATATCATAAAATAATAAATCAAGCCGCCTAAAACATAGAGTCAGATCTCCGTCTCTTCCCTCACCCTCAGACCCCTGTGCACAACATCACACACACCCTCTGTGGAGAGCTGCTCTCCTCCTTCAACCCACACCATGCCAGACTCCATGAGCACCATGAGGGCTCTGAGAGCTGCTCTCCTCCTTCAACTCACACCATGCCAGACTCCATGAGCACCCTGAGGGCTCTGAGGGCTGAAATGCAGGGACTCACCTTGTTGAGGGCCCCACAGCCCGTGAGGATGATGTGGGAGTTCTCCACCTGGATGGTTCTCTGGCCCAGCCGCACGATGTAGGCCCCGATCCCGATCGCCCGACACGTCACCTGGGAAAAAAGGGAAAAAGGGAAAAAAAGGAAAAAGCAACAGCATTGATTTCTGTCTCTCCACACAGCCACAACCTATTGATTCAAACACTGAGATAAAACTAGGTGTGTTTGTAGTACAAGGCCACGAAATCTAGTCTCGCTGGAAAATTCCAGAATCCGTTGCTTTGTAAAGCACAGGATCTGAACATAAATGTGTTTTATTAAAAAAAAAAAAGACAAGCAGCAAGACTGAGAAAATGCGAGGCCAAATGCCTGAAGTGTTTTAGATTGAGTGTGGAGGGGACCCAGCCCTGCACTGGTGCCAGGAGCATTGCTCAAAGCCTACAGGAGCCCATTTCCATCAGCCAGAAGGCTGATCCCAGATGGATGCTTGGGATATCATCACAGGATTTTTAGCTGAAACAGACAATACATTTGAAGAATAGAAAACAGTGGGGGATTACCAAGCTGATGGTGATAACACTATCATAGGCTAAAGATGATTCTCCAGCAATCATGCCAGATGCTCTGAGGTTCTCTACTCCAAGCCCGTCCTCCTTGCCGATAATATCCGTTATCTTGTACCTGAGGGAGACACACACAGCCCCTGAGCCACAAGTCCAGTGATTTGCTGAATCAGTTTGCTACAAAGAAAATGGAAAGTGACTAAATATCATTAAGGCTCCAAGGGGAAATGTGCGTGAAGCCCGGGCAGGGGCTGTGCAGGGCCTGTCCTGCAGCACCACGGAGCCTTTCCACAGGAGCAGCACTGCAAGGGGAAAGGCCAAGGGAGAGGGAGGCCTGGGGAAAGTGTCCTGTCGTTCCCAAAGGGCCTGAGGAGCAGGCTGATTAATAGGAAAATTAAGGAAGGGAAAGGGAATTACAAAAGGAAGGGAATGCAGACAAAGGGAAAGATGAAAAAAACAAGGATTACAACAAGGCTCTCGCCTTTTCTTCACTTCCTTCTCCCATGCTCCATCCCCTACCCCAGGGAATGCCCCAGCTCTGGGAGGATAAGGACATGCCCTGCATGCCCCAAGGATGAACAGAAAGCTCTCCATTCCTACCTGGACTCTCCATTTTCCTCCACGTGCTCACAGTGAACAGAGTTCAGGGCACTGACTTTCTTGTAGTCTTGAGGAGTCAGGTACAGGTATTTGTATCCCTGCAGGGAAAAACAGCTCATTCATCCCAGTCCCACCTGTAGCCCCTTCCTCATCCCCTGCAACCCCTTTCAGACAAACTTCCACAGAGTGATAAGAATATCCTCTGAATATTGGAGATGCAGCTGAGGCCAGTGAAAGCTGGGAATGGTGCAATATTTAGCACTAACTCCTTCTAGATGCCAACCTATTGTTTGGGAGATGGTAAAATCCTGTCATGGAATGGTTTGGGTTAGAAAGGACCAGGTTACTCCCAGCCTCATCCAGCTCAGCACTGGGCATTTCCAGTGTTCTACATCCAGTACTGAGGAGAACCTTGGACGTGCCACTCTGAAATCTTTACCCTCACCTCTGCTAGAAGAGGTGCTGTGACAGTTACATTTTCTGGAAAAACCTTTTTGCTTAGGATTCTTTTCCTGGGAAGCTGAGAAGTCCCGGAGAAAAAGGAAAACAATATTATCTCACTGCTTCTCCTGTGTTTTGCTGCGTTGGAATGTGTTTGGAGATTGCTCCATTAGTTTCATGTGAATCGTTTTAACTTATTGGCCAATCACAGCCAAACTGTGTTGAAGCTCTGGAAAGAGCCATGAGTTTTCATTACTATCTTTTTAACCTTCTGTAAGTATTCTTTCTGTATTCTTTAGTATAGTATTCCTATATTCCTTTATAGATTTATATATCCTATATATTTTAGTATAGTATAGTATCGTATCGTAAAATAATAAATTAACCGAACTTCTAAGAACATAGAATCAAATTCATCATTCCTTCCTCTGCCTGGGGAGCAAATACAACAAGATGCTATCAAAACAAGCCTGCTGTGGGCTGCTGCAGTGTTTCCCCCTGTGTTTCCCCCACCTTGTAGGGGTTGTCGGGGTCCTCCCAGGCCACGTGGAACATGTGCCGGATCTCCTCGGCCAGCCCGATCCTGGCCCCACTGTTGGCAGCCACGTAAATGCGGGGGATGCCCTGGGCCCGGGCCAGCTCCGAGGCCCTGAGGAACAGCACGTCCTCCTGGGGCCCGAAGGAGCCGATCTTGTACGTGATGTCGTTGCCTATGACAATGATATCCCGGCCCTCCGGGTACTCGGGTGTCTTCAGGGTCATCTTCCAGGCCACCATCCCGATCTGCAGGCCAGGGGAAGAGAACGGCACTAAATGAATGCTGTGTCCTCAAGGTGCGAGAGAAAGGAGGCACACGGGAATTCTCTTGGACTCGGCGCATTTTCCTGGGGATGACAGCAGCTCTGATGGGCTCTGCCAGTGCACAGCACAGCTGGAAGCACTTGATGCTTCCCACACTCCTTGGAGCACGTTCTGCACTGCTCTCACAACACCAGGACACTCACACTGGTTCTCCCTCTCCCCTTTCAGAGGTTTATCACAGGTCCAACACATCCCTCTCACAGGCAGCTGTGCATTCCCTGTGCTCCCAGGGTGAGCTGGGATGTGCTGCTGCACAGCCTTCCCAGGTGTCACCCCACACCCTCATCCCCCTCACCCAACCCTCCTTTTAACCCCCTTTTTATTTCATTGCTATCTCAAATACCCTTTTCATTCCTTCCTCTCTTCCCTTTTCCCTTCCCCAGTTTCACAGCAGCTCCATCCCAAACCCGCCTGGCTAAGCAACGCCTTTTGCCACACATTTTTCTTTCCCAAAAAATCACTGATCTCTGCTGGCCCATCTCCGGGAGGATCAGCAGAATCCCTCCCTGCCCTGCCTGCCCCATCCCTCAGATCCCTGCCTGCCCCATCTCCGGGAGGATCAGCATCCATCCCTCAGGCAGCGCTCGGGGCTCCGAGTGCCATTAACAGATGGGAGCAGCAGCATCCCTTGAAAGCCACATGCATCACCCAGTCCCTGCCTGCCCAAGGATCATAAGCCCTGAGTACACATTCCTCAAGCCGATTGCACATCCTCTGCAATCAGCAGGGCTGAGGCTCTCATTGTGGAGCCTCGGAATTCTGAGCATGATGAACTAAAGTGGGAGGGAGAGAGGCAGCAGATAGATCTGTGCCATTTAATCCACATCCAAATGGCACAATACACAGCCCAGATCCAATCAGCATCTGCAATAAGATATGCCATAATGGGCTCATTAAAAAAAATAAAGAGGCAGAAGAATTAATCAAAGGGTCATTGGAAGTAAAGCAGGCAGCAATCCAAAAATATTACAGCCAGCTACTGGCAGATCCTTCCTTACACCTCCCCTTCCAAGAGCTGAGATTGCAAGTTAACAGAGTGTTTCAGTTCACCTTCTCCTTGGATTCCTCCACTCCTACTCTGACAAGTCAGAACAGAATAATCTTTTTGCCTCTGAACATTTGCAGACTTACAGTTCCACCTCAGCATCCAACTGCAGGGTTTGGAACAGAGAGATGCTGCAGCAGCTCCAAAGAAGGGAGCAGAAATCCCTGAGAGTTGTTTCCCTACAGCCACACTGACCCCACCAGCCAGGGCTGAGGGACCAGTGACGGACCAGGGAGTCCCCAGGGCTGGTCCCATACTCCATCCCACCAGGATGTAAGGGATTTTCCTCACTTTCAGCAGCTTGATGATTTTTGACAGCACAGGAAACAGGCCAATTTAAGGTGTTTCTTATTTAGAAAATTCAGGTTGTAACAGAGGTGTTGGAATAGTTTCCTAACCCAAGGTCTTGGGTCCTGTACACCAGCAAAATCCCTTTTGCCAGTGCTCACCAGCAGAACAGAAACAACCTAGCCAGGGCACAAACTCCTGAAAACAGTTTACAGCTGACAAATATGGAACAACCCTATACAGTTTAGGAAAAAAAAAAATTAAAAGTGCACCACTATTAACTTGGGTGTCTTTTGCCTCCCCAATTCATCACACATTTTGTGCCATTTATCCAGTAATAAAAGCCACGGGGATCTGCACAACTAAGGATTTTTTTTTGCTATGAATTTGCTAGATTCAGTTGAGATTTATGGGCAGTGGAGAATGACTTTCTATTCCAAAAAAAAAAAAAGAATAACGAGATTTTTAAGTTAACGGCAGCACTCCAAAAACTGGAGAGTTCCCAGGTTAATTAGCCAGGCTGAGCTAATCACCTAAGAGCACTGGCAGGCAATGGTAGGTGATGGTGAGCAGCCCTGGCTTTGGAACAGGCTCCTTTGAAGAGGCAGCACAGTTTGGAAGTGCGGCTCCTGCCACGGCTCCATTCCCAGCACACCCAGGAGTGAAGAAGAGGCGGAGGAAAAATAAAAGCAGGAACCATCTTATTTAACTGTTTTTATGTTGGCAAAATGATTTGTGCCCTGGTATTTCCATAAGAAGTGGGACCATTATTCTCCTGTAGGAACACATTTGGTTTGAAAAGTATCAGTGGGCAGCACGTGAAAATCAAAGGGGATGAATTATTCACAAGCCCCGATCAGAAGTGATCATTATTTCTGATGCTCCAAACTGTGATTAGGATTCAGTGCTCAGCTGTCATTTGCTCCCTGAACGGCCCCAGCCCCGCAGACACACGGAGATGACACCCAAGTTTCAGATGTATAATTTTACACACACCTTCTCCCACTCCATCCTGGCCTTAATGGAAGCATTAAGAGCCAGTAAAACGGGCGCGCTAACGAACGGCGCTTCCCCGGCGCTCGTAAACGCCGCTCGTTTGACACCCAGTGTCAACACTAATCATGGCCTAAAATTAACACCAAAATTGACTTCAACATTAATTGCACTATCGATGGGAACAGTAATACACACACTGATGCAGTTCCAAATTGACTGCCGGTGGCAGGCAGAGCTGTTGACAGCAGGCTCCGAGGGGAGCGGGAAGGAGCCGATCCCAGGCTCCCTCCGGGAAGCGCGGCAGGCTCCGAGCAGAGGGAGCCAATGCCACTGCCAGCTGGGGACAGGGAGCTTTGCAGGCTCTCACTGGCAGGTTCTGTAATTCCTGGAGAAGCACAGCCAGCAGATTCACGGAATATCCTGAGCTGGAAGGGATCATCCAGTCTAACTCATGGCGCTGCACAGACATCCTGACAATCCCACCTTGTGCATCCCCGAGAGCATTGTCCAAACACTCCTGGAGCTCTGGCAGCCTTGACCACTCCCTGGGGAGCTTGTTCAGTGCTCCACCACACTCTGGGGAAAGAACCTTTTCCTGATATCCAACCTAAACCTTCCCCTGGCACAGCTCCAGCTGCTCCCTCAGGTCCTGTTACTGGGCACCAGAGAGAAGAGATCAGTGCTGGTTTATTCCACTTCCCTCACTACAGGATGGTGCTGAGCCTGGGGACTGAAGACCAGGCTTCATTTTATCCATTCACATCCAAATTTGGAAAGATGAATGTGGGTATTTACTTGGTGCAGATGCAGCAATTTTGGCATTTCAACATTTGAATCTGCTGCCTGGAAGTTCAGATCTAAAAGAGTGACTCTCTGCACTTACACTGTGCAGAGCTTTTGAATTTTTATCTGGAGCAGGAACCAGCTCCCAGGAAAAGGGCAGAGTGCACATGGTTTGCCAGAGGCATTCCAGCTCCGTGCCTTGACAAGGGTGGAGTGCCAAAAGCCAGGATTCCTTCTTGGCTCTGGAAAAGGTGTCCCTCAGCAACCCAAGCGTGCTGGTGGCAGCCCAGCCAAGCACGCTGGCACGATCTGAGCAATGGCAGGGAACAGCTCCAGCGTGACACCAAGAGCTCAGGGAAAAGTGTCACAGAGCCCCTGAACCACCCAGGTTTGGAAAACACCTCCAAGATCATCAAGTCCAACCTGTGACCCATCCCCACCTGGTCACCCAGACCAGAGTGCCACATCCAGTCGTTCCTTGGACACCTCCGGGGATGGGGACTCCAAACCACCCCTCAAGTGCCTGGCCACCCTTTCCATGGGGAAATTCCTCCTGAGGTTACAGATGGTAAAGATACATGACAGAGAGCAACACACAGCCTTCATCAGGGGCTTTCTGTGGGCAAGAACATTCCTGTATCCATGTCAGCCACATACACCTGTTCAAACATCTGTATGAGCAAGAGAATAAAACTGTGCCACCTCTCCCATCCCTGCTCCTGGAAGGATTTGGGGCATTTGAAAACCCTCCAAGAAATGTGCAGCTCTGGCTGCTGTTTTAATTCCCTGTGCCTGCCATAAAATGCAGGAACAGGGGGTGACAAAGCAGAACATGCAGCTCAGCGATGAAGCTGTGCTTGTATAAAATGCATTAGCTACACCTTCCTGCCTCTGGCAACGTGGGAAGCCACCAGAGCAGCGTTCCAGGAGCCCTCTGCCATCCCAAATTTCCCCTGGCCAAACCTCCCCAGCTAGCCAGGGAAGGTGCAGCAGCCAAAGCTCCAGCCAGCAGCAGTGATTGTGGATTATTTCTGATCCTCGTGCTGCTGACGAGGAAAAACTGTGACATCTAGTGCCAGTGGGGAAAATGACATTTTCCATGGGCAGAGGCAGCAGAGGGATGAAGGGGGATGTGGGGTGTTGCTGCAGGCCCTCCTTACATCACTTTCTCCTTGTCCTTGAAGATTAGTTGGCTCTTATCAGCAGCTGGTGCTTTCCTGGTGCCAGAGGATCAGGGGAAATTGTAGTCAAAATACATAAAGTGCTATAGAAAAGCATCCCAATGGCTGGCTCAGGACTGACAAGGAATATATTGAGTTCTGCCAGGGGCTGAGGGAATTACCTTTTCACACTGAGATTTGTGCTAATATGCTAATCTGGGGAACAAAGCCCTGGGCTTTGGAGGGGGTGGCACTGTGCTCCAGGTCTTGTCTCCAGCACGGTGATTTACACAGTGGTGGAGACACTCCTGAACTGCTCTGTGCTCACCAATTCCCAGCCCTTTCAGAGAATTCCCCATTTCAGCGCAGCCCCACGGCAGGGGTGGAACAGGATGAGGTTTAAGGTCCTTCCAACCCAAACCAGTCTGGGATTCTGTGACAAAGTGGAAGAGGAGCTGTCCTCTGGATGGTCAGAGGATGGAAAAGGCCCTGTAGTGATGGTGCTGTGCCCCAAGGGCAGCAGCACAAGGACTGGGACCCTCTGCTCTGGAGCACCCACAGCAGTATAGGAATAAAGAACAATTTGTATTTTCACAGTCCATTAATTCCCTGGCCTCTTTGTTGAGACCACAGCAAAGAGCTAATTACTGCAATGGTGTGGTGGGCAAGGGGAGTGGTCCTGAGCTACCAGGAAAACCTCTGGGATTGGGAGAAGCCCTGAGACCTCCAGATTGTACTGAAAACACAGATTATTGCCCAAAATGCTGCTGGCCAGCTCTGTGAGGACATGGAGAGCCCAGGCTGGAGCTCCTGCCCTGCCCTGTCAGAGCAGGGATTGCAGCCCTGGCTGCCCACACATCTCCTGATTTTCTGCTGCTTTCTCAATTCCTCCCATCAGCTCAGACTCTCAGGGCACTCAGCTCAGCTGAATGCTGAAACAGCAGGGGTGTCTTGACCCCTTTTGACACGGAGGAAATGCACCTGTCAGGAAGGCCAAGCCCTGATCCCCCAGTGCCAGGCCCCCACTGCAATGTGGGACTAGCTCTGAGCCTCTGATCCAAAACAAGGAGAGCAGGAACCTGGATGTACCCAGCAACAACAACCTTTACCACAGACAGCAATTCCCAGCAGACATCTCCTCTTTACTAGAAAACACAATGGGCAAGCTCTTCAAGGAGCTTGAATTCAGAGAACCAGCACCTTTTGCTGGCAAGAAAGAAAAATAATAACAAAAATCTCACATTTCCCTGAGAAGCTCCTATTTCACCTGTCAGCCATCTCACTGGGACCAGCTCTGGATGTCTGGGGCACAGACTCAGAGTTGGAGGGACCTCAGTGCCCACCCAGTGCCACCCCTACCATGGCAGGGACAAGCCTCCACTGTCCCAGGCTGCTCCAAGCCCATCCAGCCTGGCCTGGGGCACTGCCAGGGATGGGGAGCCCACAGCCTCTACAACCCCTCTGGGCAAGAAAACATTTGATAGATCACATCAGATCAGATTCATTTAAATACCAACACTGCACACACACGACAACAGCCATGTGATTTCTTCACAGACCGAGCACAACCAAGGGTTAAAAAGAATCTCCTAATTTTTTTTTTTTGGTGGTCTTTGGGTACAGAATCTCTTATAATAAGACTATTTGTATTCATACTGGCAGAGTAAACACTACATGCTCATGCCCAGGCAGCTCTGTGCTTGTAATTTCAGCAAGAACAGAGCGACGTCCCTGAGGGACTTTGCTATTTCCCCAGCCACCATCCACTCCAGCGCTGAATGAGAGCAGGGAAGGAGAGAAAGATGATGGCACAGGGCTCCCCAGCAGCCCCAGCCTGCCCTGGGAACAGGGAACAGCTCATTCCAGCTTTAATCAGAGCAGTTCAAACACTTCTGCTCCAGTCCAGCAGAAGACAAGGCCGCAGCAACCCCACGGACACCATCAGGGGTAATTGGCAAAAATCCTGTTCCAAACCTTCCCCCCCGACAAGATGCATGCAGGAAACGGTGAGGAAAACCTCTGTTTCCTTGCATCCCTACCCTGATGGGTTTAACAGAGCCTTTGCAAACCTTAAGCTGTGATTTTAGGAAAATACAGTTCAACAACATCAAGAAAAAAAATAAACTATACCAACACTTAAGGCTGTTCAAATTGAAATTACTTTAGAACATTCGTTTACTAATTCCCACAAAAATAACCACCACATCTTCTAGTGGTTCTCTTTACTCTGCAGTCATTCCAAAGCTGCAATTTTTTTGCACCCAGCAAAACCCCACCATTACAGCAAAGTCTCCTGCTCGAGCTCCAGGAGTGACCCCCAGCATCAACTCGGTTGTAACCCTTGAGTAAATCCTGCTCTAGAGTGGGAGGTGCCACACACCTTGATACCAACTGTGTGGGGAGGATGGAAATGGAAGCATAAAACAGATTTTTCTGTGGTTAGGGTTTTTCTCAGCAAATGAAAATATTTCTGTTTAGTCTTGTAAAACACATTTTGCTCAAACACAAACCCCAGTTACCTGGAACAGCTGAATGAGCATTTTTTAATTATGAAGGAAGCCCAGCATAGGCACAGGTTTGAAATGGAACCATCATTTACTAGGGAAGTTAAAATACCCATTGTAGGGAAGGCATTAATTTTTAATGAAACAAAAATCTCATTTTCAAGAGTGAGATTCCATCTGTGAGAGGCTGAAGGGATAGATTCTGTGCCCGGCTGGCAAATTCTCATTACAACGGCCAAAGCCAGCCCAAAGCACGGGGTCCTGAGGGGCAGGGAGGGAGCAGCAGCAGGCAGGGAAGGGGCACTTGCCTCGTTTCCTCCTGGCAGCCTGTTCATGTGCACGAGCTGGCCCTGGTCATCCAGCACCAGCTCCGTGTAGGTCAGGATGTCCGAGGGCAGCGGCGCTGGGGGCAGGACGGCGTGCTCGTTCATGGAGTTCCACAGCTTGATCAGAGACTGGGGGCAAGGAGAAACCCTCGTTAGCAATGCCACCCACAAATGTTTATATTCGATATTTGTATTTCAATCTACTTAATATTTACATTAACATTATCGTAAATATAATTATATTATATTAATATAATAATATTGTTATATAATAGTATAATAATATAAATATAGTTATATTACATAATATGAATATAATATAGCTATAATTAATAATATATAATATATCTATATTATATATAAATATAATTTAAATACAAATATTTACATATCGTATATAACACAAGTTATATTGACATTATATCATATATATCATAAATGTAACTTTATATTGTATATAACATAAATATCTACATCAATATTTATATTTCAATCTACTTAATATTTACATTAATAGTATTATAACTATAATATTATATTAATATAATAATATTGTTACATAATAGTATAATATAAACATAGTTTATTACATAGTATAGATATAGATATAGATAATATACATATAATAATTTAAATATAAATATTTACATTATATAATATATTATGCAAGTTATATTTACATTATATAGTATATATTGTTATATTGTTGTAAATATAATGTTATATTGCATATAACATACATATCTACATAATATATATATAACATAAATATAACATTATATTGTATATAACATAAATATCTATGTTAATCTTTACATTTCAATCTACTCCAGTGTGCTATTCCCAGCAGAATTTGGGGCTGTTCCCAACTCAGGGCACCCTGAAATATCCCTCTCCTGCCAGTGTGACTGACAGTACTCCAGGGACAGCACCTGCTCTGGGATTTGAGTCGTGAAACAGTTTCACCCAAAGTGAAATGTGGATGAGGTGGTTTGGGATAGAACCCAGCAAATCAGAAATGCCTCCTAGGAAGGGCAAATGACAACATGGGGAAACAAACAGCAACAAGAGAGGGGAGATGGCTTATGTTTCACTGTTTGACCCGTTGATGGAACTCCAGTTTATCCTAATTTCATTCAAAATAGACCCAACCCACAGCTGATAATCCCTGGGGACCACGGGCAGCCACTCCAGGCTCCCCCAACAATGAGGATGGCAAAGACAGAAGCGACAAGGAGAGTCCAAGGAACACTCACCTGCCTGAACATCTCAGGAATGTCATAGACATAGGATGTCCCTAAGGTCTGTGCCTGGAACCTCTTGGACTGCAGCAGGTCCTTGGTCACGTAGGGAGTGTTGATCAGCATCCCGTGGAGCGGTCCCTGCTTGTCTCCATACGCCTGGAACATGATCTGCAGGACAGACCAGGGGTGGTTCTGAACACTGAGCTGACCCAGCCCTCAGCAAAGCCCCCAGGCTGCTCCAGCCTGCTCGTCCCTGCCCTCTGCAAGGCAGGCACAGCCAGGGCTCCATCGCTCACTGCTGCCCTTTGGGGACACCTCAGGACCGTCACTGCACCATCCCACGCTCACTGCCCATCCCAGCGGAGCCCAGAGCACACAGAGCCACTTCCCCAGCACAAACTGGGCCCTGAGAGGAGCTCCCGGTGCCCAGCAGCTCCCTGAGCCCTGTCTGTGCCCAGGGATGCTGGCAGCAGCCAGGAGAGCTCCGTCATTTACGGATGGGGATCCGCGGCTGCGCCCGCCTGCCGGCTCAGGACCTGCATATGTCATGGGGCTTCAAGTTCTGATATTGTAAGTCTAAAAGATTTTCCCAGAGTAGCAACATGAATTATCAACTGCTGTGCTTCGTGGCACTATATATTCTGAGCAGGCAGGACTTGGAAGGGAAGCTTTCCAAGGGAGAAACAGGAGGAGATAAAAATGGGATAAAAACACCTTGAACAACCCAAACCCTGTTTAACAGGGCCACATCTGGCAGAGAGGACATGATCAGGATGTGTTTCACAGAATTTGGCTAATTGAAGAGGAATTAATTGAAGAGTTACACAAAATTCAGTAAAGCCTATTTTTATTTTAGATAAAACCAGCAGTTTATGCTCTCTTCAGGCTGCACAAACATTGATTTGGGAGGCAGCTTCTTTAATGGGAGAAGCATTTGTTCAGGGCAATGAGTGTTTGTGGCAATGCCTGTCTTGGGATCTGCCAGGATCTGCACTTGGAAATTCTCCTTAAATCTCTGGGAAGCTCCACAGCAGCTCTGAAGGGAACTGGAGAAGTCTGCTGAGCATCACCACTTATCACTACTGAGAAACAAGAGATCAGGGTCATTCTGTCACCATGAAGCCATCCTCCCATTCTTCAGAAGTCAGGAAAGTACCCAGCACATCAGTAATATATGATTTTTTTTTTTTTTGAAAGATTTCTCTAAGTTTAAAAGAACCCTCTGGAAACACAGGAAAAAAATCCCCAGATCTGAACTCTCCCTATAAACCTCCATCATGAGGGGGAAGCTTCCTAAAAATACCAGTATATTTTTTTACTAAAATGTGATTAATAATCTGGAAAACTAATCAAATTTAATACTGGAAAGCAGCTAAAGCCTCACACACCCACAGGAGCCCATTCCCCAAGCTTTAAATAACAAAGCTCATCAGTTCAGAGTTCACTTGTGACCTTCACAAGTGACTGACCCAACTCAAGGGTTAAGCTGAGCTGCTGGAGATTATTAAAATGTTCTTTTCTTTTCTCATCTCCCCTCAAAGGCAGGAATGAGGTAAAACACACTGACACTATCTGCTCTGGGATCTCAGAGCTGGATGGACTCCACGGCCAGCACTGGAAAAATTAAATGGAAAAAGGGGGAGAAAGGTGACTCAGCACTTTGTGTGCTACATTCACAGCGCCCAAGTGATTTATTCTGCTGCTTCTCCTGCCTGGCACAGAGATGATTACAGAGGGAGATGTAAACATTTCTCTATTTAAATATTTTCCATGCATCCCATGCTCCATGGATTTTAGCATATGTAGGTATTGCGGTTAACCACACTGTTCCTACACCACGGAAAACAGAAATACCACAACAGCCACAACCATTCCAAAAGAGCCCATTACGCTTCAGAAAAATGATATAAAAGCACCTTCCATAATTTTACATCTTCCTGCCCAGGTCATCCCTTATATCTTTAGAATTTAAAGGACATGTTCACACATTTTCTTCTCTCTACTCAGAAAAATGTACAATTAATAATATTTTTATTACAATCTACAGGATGAGCATCAACAGTGATTCCTCTTCTAGTATTGTTTGAACACTCTGAGGAAAACTGTTGGGGAAAACAGCTGCCCAAATGACTGAGGGCACAAAACAACCAGAAATCCTGACTGATTTAATCGCTCACATTTTCACATCTGCTGCTGCAAGTTTATCTTTTCATTCTCCTTCCTTTGGCTAAGCTGAACGACAATTTTGTGTTAAATTAAAATGTATTATGGGGCTTGAAGCAACCTGGTCTAGTGGAAGGTGTCCGTGTGAGGATGTGCCACTTCATCACTGCACTGCCTCCATTTTCTTGTGCCCTTCAGCACAGAAAGTTTAAAATTCCCAGCACCCAGGACTCCAACATCCATGCCCAGGGCAGGGGGTTGGAATGGGATGAGCTCCAGGGTGCTTCCCAACCCAAACCATTCCACGATTCCCTGGAAACACCACAGCCCACAGAGGAAGGAGCACATCCCCTTCCTGACGGTCCCACCCAGCCCTGCATCCTCAGGGACGCACCTGGCCCGTCCTGGAGTCTGTCACCTCCTTGTAGAGGCTGATGTCCAGGTAGTAGCCCGACTCGTTGGTGAGGAAGAGGCGGATGGGGATGGCCTTGCCCGTGGGCGTCAGGCGGATGTTGATCTTCAGCTCGGCCTGCAGGACGCGCAGCTTCCACAGGCGGCTGCCGTAGCGCATCACCATGGAGCGCACCGACTCCTCGATCTGCATGGGGGGAAAGGGGAAAAGCCTTCCTCAGCAGGGCTGGGAGGTGTTCCTGCCTGGGCCAGGGGCTCTACGGTCCCTTCCAACCCAAACCATTCTGGCATTCTTTCAGAGGCAGTTGCCATAGCGCGTCATCATGGAGCGCATCACCATGGAGCGCACCGACTCCTCGATCTGCATGGGGGGAAAGGGGGAAAAGCCTTCCTCAGCAGGGCTGGGAGATGGTCCTGACTGGGCCAGGGTGCAGTGACATGGGCCCTAAGGTCCCCTCCAACCCAAACCATTCTGGGATTCTTCCTGGAGGTGGCTCCTGTAGCGCATCGCCATGGAGCGCACCGACTCCTTGATCTGCACACAGGGGGGGAAAGGGGGAAAAGGGGGAAAAACCTTCCTCAGCAGGGCTCTGAGACTTCCTCAGCAGGGCTGGGAGGTGGCCCTGCCTGTGCCAGAGGCTCTAAGGTCCCTTCCAACCCAAACCATTCTGGGATTCCTCCTGGATCCATCACTGCTCTGCGTCCCTCTCTTCCCACGGCTCCGAGGTGGTGAAGAAGCACCACAAATCAGCACAGTGTGCCCAGTGCAGTGACAGCACCTCGGTGACCCTGTCCCTCCTCATCCTAAGCCTTGAGACACGCAGGAACTCCACCTGGGGATTAATGTAGTGGGACAGTGCTGGATTCACATCCCTGCTTCCTCATGGCACACAGAATCATTAAGTTGTAGAAGATCTTGGTGATCATCAAGCCCAACCAGCACAGCCCACCCCAGCACAGGGAGCCCCTGCCTCCCCTGCACAGGCACTGCTCACACCTGGGAGCTACAGAATCCAGGGAAGCCAAATCCTTGGCAAGCAGTTTTGTAGCCCTTGTATGCACAATAATCACATTTCACTGCCTGCACGGAGCTTTAAATCAACAAAGCAATTACCACTTGGAGCTGGGCCTTCTGCTCTTCTATTAAACTTTATAAAATACCACTGTGGGCAAAGCACATATTAAAAGAAGGCAATTTATAGGCTGGCTTAAGCATTTTTCCCAAAAAAAGTCTCTTTTGCACAGCAGCTCAAGGAAAAGTCATGGTTTGTATCTGAGGGCAGCCCAACTTCCAGGGGTGAATATTCCAGCTTCTTCTGAACTTCCTGGGAACCAACAGCTCTGGATGCACCAGGAAAGGCTCATCCAAAAGGGATTTAAGCCACCAATTTTTAATCATGATTTAAAAGTCAGCAAGCAAGAGAGAGTTATTTTGATACCAAATTCATCTTTCTAACTTTCGGCTGCTCTCCTCAGGAAAGGTCAGCTCTCATCTTTGGGTACTCATGAACTGAATGCTGATTTCCAGCTAAATTCAGCCTGGGCTTGGGACTGGGACTTCTTTTGTGGTGATTCTGCTAGCCACAAACATCCTTTATGCCTGAACACTTTCACTTGTGCATCTACAAAATTTAATGTTCATTTATTTATAATGTTCATCTCTGTGGTTTTGCACCAGAGACTGAAAATGAGGCATTTTGTAGCTGAATTTACAGATTCTTTTTAAGCTCCTAATTTAGCTCATGTTTTATTTGGATGGAATCTCAACTTTTGCAACAAACAGAAGACCCGCTTCCTTATTAAAACTGTTTACCTCAAACACACAATGAAAAAAATAGGTTTGGTTTCAAATACAAAACATATTTCCAATAATTGTCCCTCAGTTTACACAGTGGAGCTGAGCTGCACAACAAAACGGTTTTAAAGTGCCAGAGGGCAGGGATGGGTGGGATATTGGGAAGGAATTCCTGATCACGAGAGTGGAGAGGACCTGGCAAAGGCTGGGAGTGTCCAAGGACAGGTTGGATGGGGCTTGGGACAGTGGAAGGTGTCAGGGTTGGAACAGGATGAGCTTTAAGGTCCCTTCCACCCAAACCACTCCATGCTCCTGTGATTCTATGAACAGAAAACATTTTATTTCTGACAAGTGAAGCCCTGGAAGGACAAGCTGGGCTGGAGGTCCCACCTTGGAGGGGTCCATGATGACGGTGGGCACGAAGTTGAGGAAGATGTGGTTGCAGTCCGTGCGCACGTTGGTGTTGTTGAAGGCCACCTCCAGCTCGTCCATGGCCTCCAGCAGCAAACGCTCACCCTCGTTCTGCAGGTACTCAAAGGAGGCTTCCTGCCAGGAGTGCCAACAAAACACTGAGTTCTGGCTCACAAATCACTGCCCCAGAAAGCAAGGTTTGGAGAGCTGCGGGAGCGTGGGATGGAGAGGAAGATGGAGAGGAAGATGGAGAGGAATTCTCCCCAGTTTGGAGAGCTGCAGGAGGCTGGGATGGAGAGGAATTCTCTGGTTTGGAGAGCTGCAGGAGGCTGGGATGGAGAGGAAGATAGAGAGGAATTCTCCCCAGTTTGGAGAGCTGCAGGAGGCTGGGATGGAGAGGAATTCTCCACAGTTTGGAGAGCTGCAGGAGGCTGGGATGGAGAGGAAGATGGAGAGGAATTCTCCACAGTTTGGAGAGCTGCAGGAGGCTGGGATGGAGAGGAATTCTCTGGTTTGGAGAGCTGCAGGAGGCTGGGATGGAGAGGAATTCTCCCCAGTTTGGAGAGCTGCAGGAGGGTGGGATGGAGAGGACAAACCCCACGTGCAGCCCTGGAGCAGATCCATCCCCAGCACAGAGCCAGTGCTCCCAGTGCCTGGGTCCCACCCCTGGCTGCCCTGTGCCCTCCTTTAGCTCACAGTAAATCTGAAACCACACAGGGCAAGCCAGTGTTGCCTCAAGATCTAAGGATTTACGACTCTCATCTTGGGCCCTGAAAAATCTCCCTGGAGCACAGGAACTCCAAAGGGCTGGTTCTGAGAGCAGCACCAGCAAGGAGAGGGCACCACCCCAGCCCTCCACACAGGGAATGGTCCCTTTTGGCTCCTGCAGCTCCCCAGGGTGACCCTGCCTTTACCCACAGCCTTGCACGGGCACAAACCCACCTTGGTGACCAGGTCCGAGTGCCTTATGATGGCCCTGACGAAGAACCTGTAGTCTGTGACCTCTGTGCCCACCTCCACCTTGGCAGCCCCCAGGTAGAGGTGCATCTTGTGGTTGGCACAGGGGATGGCCGTCAGGTCGAAGTTCCTCATGCGGTTCAGCTCCAGCTGGAAGGCCAGGGCAGGCTCCAGGTGCCTGTAGATCCTGTCCTCCTCAAACTGCAGGGACACAGCACAGGGGGGAAAGAGGGCATTGGAGAGGTGAAACACTCAGGGAAGAACCCCACAACGCCCCTTATGAAATTTCATATTTAACTCAAACTCTAAAAATTCAAACAAATCCAACCCAGATGCTTCCATCTCACACAGCACTGGGAGCTGTGAAATTGTTGAATAACACAAATTGCAGGGCAGCAAGTTCTCAAGCCCACCCCCCTCAAAAACCCTTCTTTTCCACAGAAACCAGAAGGTTTTGTTCTGATTCTGAGCAGTGAATCACTGCATGCAACTCCAAGCCAACACTTGGAGACAAGTATTAAGAATATCCAACTCACCTTATCCCGGGCACGGAAGGTGAAGAACTTGGGGAACTCCCTCTGTTTGAAAATGAAAACAGCAGTGTTAGTGTCCCCAAAGCAAGCACTGATGTGCCCAGAGTGCTCCCAGGCCACTCCTGGGGCAGCACCCCAGCACAGCAGGTGACACAAGCTGTTCCCAGCCACTTCCCAACATCACAAAGGGGGTGGAAAACCAAATCACCTTCAGGACAGCAGAGGCAGCTCAAACCTGCCCTCACTAATGCAGAAGAGGCTGCTTGATTGGCTTTAGATTGTTATTGTCAGTTATTAACAGATAACAAAAGTGTCCAGACAGTAGAGGGAAACTTTTTCTAGGTCTGTTATGATAAAAATTCCAGTGGAAATGTCTGGAGTGATAGGAACACTCTGTTATGGACGCAGATGTACACACAACAATGACCTTATTCTACAGCTCTCTCCATACCATTACTGCCAGAAATGCTCTCTTCCCAAGGAAAACTGGGACTTGCAATCAAATAACTTTGTTCTCCTGTATGAAGCAGCAAAAAATTACAGAAATCCCCCATCTACCACTGAGTTTCTCTGGTTTTCTGTTGCATAGGTAAGACCCTGGCAGAGCCTTGAGAGTTTTTTGAAATATGGTACAAATCTGAGATGAACAGGGGAAGCCTGGACAGCATCCTGTGCCTCCAGCTCCACCCAGGCAGATCCATCCCCTGCTCTGGAACTGGAGTTTTACTGGGCAGGGCTTTGGTCAGCGCTTGCCCCACGTGGGAGCTCTGCTGCTCAAGGTGACCTGAGGGACACACACAGCTCACCAGGACTGGCTCACTAAGCAAAAACCAGGACTCTGACCTGGAGCCTCTGAATCTCCGGCTCACATTCCGTTACCCATGAAAGATGAACGGCCCCAGCTGCAGGGAGTGCGACAAGCAGTGACACTGCACAGCCACCACAGAGCAACACGGATTTTCAGGCTAAAAGGACTGCTCCAGTCAGCCATCTCCCTTCCCTCCCAGGTGAAACAGCCCCCAAACCTCAGCTGATGGCTCTCAGTTGAGCAAAGCAACTTGTGTTTGCCTGGAAACCCTTCCAAAATAAGCAGTGGTACAAGAAATGCTGCCTAAAAATCCAGGCTCGCTCAATACATCAATTGTCTGTGAGCTTCATCTAAGAGAAAACCTCTTCCATGTTTCCTGGCTTCTCCCCATCCCTCCTACCTGTCCCCCCCTGCATGCTGCCAGCTTCTCCCACCATCTCCAGGCTCATTCCACCACTAATGGAATTGCTTCCAGGGCACCTCACTGGTGTGCTGGGCAAATATCATAATTAGATGTGCACACACACAAAAATCCTCAGTGCCCGGCTACCAAAATCCAAAAGAGTGCTCCATTTCCTAGGCAGAAGAATTATACCCCTGCTGTGTTCTAATCAACCAACCATCATCAAGACAATCAAAATAATTTGCCTAAATTAGCCAATCAAGACACCCTGCAAACTGCAGAATGCGAGGAGCTGCACCAGAAATCATCAGAGTTGATTATTATACTAATAATCACGTTAAAAACCTAATGAGATGAGGAAATTGGAAGCTTGCTGGAGCAACTCTCTATTACCTCAACATGCTGGGAACTAATTATATAGACTGTAATTAAAACAAAAACAAACCCGAGCCCAGGCCTGGCTAAGTTAATGGTTGGTCCAGTAATGAAGGGGCTGGGACAGCAGACAGCAAGGACAGAGTGACAGAGCAGCTCCCAGGTGCTCCGCAAGCTCTGCAGCCAGGTGAGCCCACACTGAGGGTGCAGGCAGAGCTTGGGATGGCTCTCTCTGTTCTGTGCCTCCTTTCTCACCTCTGGCACGTCCCACAGCACTTACTCAGCAACTCCCATTTTTCAGCACCCATTCTGTTCTCCAAAACTTCCTTTTTCACACCTAAAGCCCAGATTTTCCTGCTAAATGTCCCAAAAGACTCTCCACAAAATCCAGTTTCCTAAGCTGCTGACTGACACCTCTGTACCTGTGCTGTGAGCAGCAATTCCCATGTGGTGACAGGTTCAAGCACTATTTCTGCTGATTTGTTTTCCCTTCATAAACCTTCCCAGACCAGCTGTGTTGAGCACAAGGGGAGTTTCTTGCACTTCAGAGGCTCCTGACAACTTCCAGAATTGAAAAGCAGAGACCCAAGAGATAAAAATCTGGTTTATGCCTTACACTGCCACCTAAACCGGATCTCACTGATGCCCAAGAGACAAAAATCTGGTTTATGCCTGACATTGCCACCTAAACCAGAGCCCACTCATGCCCAGACCTGGGGAAAGAAGGAATTCCCAGCAGTAAGAGCATCAAACATTTCCCACACCACAAAACCACTCTGCAAAATTTAACAAGTCCCTCCAGTGACCGAAGCTGTTTTAAAATCAGTAAGAGGCCAAAAGGAATCACCACACTACAAAGGAAATACAAAGGTTTCACTGATAATTGCACTTTGGAACAGAAAGGGAGCACAAGAACCACTGGAACACAAGGAAATCTCTGTCAGTGTGGCTTCCTGAGCTCAGCCAGGTGACCAGGGACACACTCAATGCCACGGGCACAGCCTGGTTTGCAGCCAGATTTCCAAATAAATACTATAAATACTTCAATACATAAACACTTCAACTCTTCACTTTGACAGGGCGTGGGCATGAAATGCCTGCCTGAGGTCCAAATGAGAAGGCCAGAGCCCCCTGGGTGTCCCCTGGCCTCGCAGCAGCAATGCCACCCTGCTCCAGGCCCTTTTTACTTACATGGAATCTCTGGTCCACCTCATAGTTGACCTGTTTCCTGAAGTCCTTACAAACGAAACATACACACATAGGAAGAAAAAAAAAAAACAAAGCAGAAGACAGCTAGCAATTAGGATTAAAATCAAAAATTAATTAATTCAAGAATACAAGAGGCGTCAAGATTGCGTACAATTGTAAATTAATTCTCTTAAGCGAATTCATGAAAACCATCTCGAGTTTTAGAGGATAAAAACAGTGAAGAGAGAACTAAATACAATAAATACAGCATTAAATCTGGGGGGAAACTATGTCAGATGCCAATGTAGAAAGCAGGGAGGTGTGAGCATCAGGAGAGACGTGGAAATACCTTTTGTGCCACAAGGAACGTCAGCCTCCGAATGCCATGCTCAATCAGGACTGATTTCTGCAAAAACAAGGGTGCAAACAGTGACTGGAGTGCAGAAAAAGGACAATTAAAGCAGGCTGGAACCCTCTGTGCAGTGGAAAATCTCTGCAGATCCTTCTGAGCCCCTGCTCCCCTGGAGGGAGGATCTCCCACCTGCTGCTCCTTTGGCAGCACAAACCCCCAAATCCCTTCCCCTGAGCAGGGAAGGGGATGAAGCACAGAGCATGAGCTCAGGCTGAGCCTGGCTGGGCAGGAACGCAGCAGAGCCACCCCCAAACCGTGCAGGAAATATCCTGGATTGCCTTTTGAATTGTGCAGGAAATATCCTGGATTGCCTTTGGAACAGTGCAGGAAATATCCTGGATTGGTTTGAATTGTGCAGGAAATATCCTGGATTGCCTTTTGAATGTGCAGGAAATATCCTGGATTGCCTTTTGAATGTGCAGGAAATATCCTGGATTGCCTTTTGAATGTGCAGGAAATATCCTGCATTGCCTTTTGAATGTGCAGGAAATATCCTGGATTGCCTTTTGAATGTGCAGGAAATATCCTGCATTGCCTTTTGAATGTGCAGGAAATATCCTGCATTGCCCTTTGAATGTACAGGAAATATCCTGGATTGCCCTTTGAATGTACAGGAAATATCCTGGATTGCCTTTTGAACTTTTTCAAACTTTTCTCCTTCCTCCTCCCTCTTCCAATTTAAAAGAAGGAACAACAGCTCAGCTCAAGCAGGAGCAAACCAGCCCCTCTCTGCACAGACTGTGATGTTTTACTAAGGTTAAGCCCTTTGGAAATGAGCAGCAGTGACTATATTCATGGCAAGAGGAAGAAAATAACTTTAATAATGCCATGATTTAAAAAGCAAAAATTGTTATTGCTTTTAAAATTCCACAAGTGGCAGACAATAACAGCAGAGCAACAGGATTCTGATTACATGGTAATAATGTGGGTCTCCCAGCAAGGCCACAGCTATTAGAGAGCGATTAGCCATCAGCACCTGGAGAAACTCCATTTCCACTGACTGCCTCAATCTCCTCCACAAGTCATTTACAAGTATATGATCCTAATTTCTATTAAAAAAACCACACACAACATGCTGGGACTGGAAGATTATTTGGACAATTTGGATCAACCTATTTGATAGTTTAATGTGGTTTTGGATTTTTTTTTTTTTCCTTTTATCCCCTCCCATAAAACGCCTGGAGCATGATCAAGCAGATGAAAAGCAGAACTAGTTTTAATTCTTGGATTTGATTGTTTTCCTTGTTTAAAGAGACAGGAGGCTGCTGAAGCCATGTGGGTGCCAGTCTCATTTTGGAACCCCTGATTTCTGCAGGGTGTGTTCCCATATTCCACACTGAGAAGCTGGAAATACAATGAGCTTTCCCAAACCAGTGTGCAGCTCCAGGATCCCAGCTCCTGGTGGGATTTTCAGCCCCACAAACCACTGGAATTCTTCCCACCACACAAAAGCAGGTGCAGGCAGAGCCCAGGGTGGACACAAGGAGGCTGTTCCCAACCCAGGCTGTCCCAGCACTGACATTTGGGACTCTGAGGTGCATCCCACACTAAGAAAGGAGCAACAGAACATGCCAAAGAATTCCTCCTCATGCCAGCAATGTTGTATGTAGGGTGGATGCTCCAGCACCCTAACAAGGGCAATAAACTTTAATTGCATTAGGACTATGGTAACACACAAATACAGGACATTTTAATGCTATTTTACATGGTTCTGTTGCTCCTCCAACAACTTTATCACCAGGGAAAGGGACAGAACCCATTTTTCATAGCGTGTGGAGACAGTTACTGAAGATTGACCTGATGTGTTTAAAACCTCCCAAATCTTTCATCCCATCAAAAACTAAAGGGAAAAAGTCCTGACCTGACAGATTAGAAGGAGCAACAATGACCTGGTGCCTTCAGGAAGGTGCAGCTGCACCCAAAGCAATGGGAAGGCTCCAGAGGGGATAAATTAAGGATGTGACTGCAGTGCGTGTGCTTTGAAACCAAACCACACCACCCCAAAGCCAGGGAGCACAGAGTTAGAGCTTCCCCAAGCTGTCCTGCAGACCCCAGAGGGGCAGAGGGGTGCAGAGGGGCTCACCTTGCTCTGGGTGAACTCCCGGAACATGGCAGCCAGGCCGTCGTCGTCCACGTCGCCGTCGGTTTTGATGGCCACGTTGAGGATGTGGATGGGCTCCTCCCGGGCACTCTGCAAGGACAGGGAACATCCCCATGGGGCAGGAAATTAACACTGAGCACCTCTGAGATCTCCATGGAGCAGGAATTAACAGTGAGCACCTCCCAGATCCCCATGGAGCAGTGATTAACAGTGAGCACCTCACAACAGGCTCCCTAAACCCAGCTTTAGAGATGTTCTGGAGGAAAGGACCTCAGCAGAGCACCAGGGAACTCTATGAGGGAAATTCTTGGCCAGACAGCCTCAGAAATCTGCAATTTCACAGAAGTCAATGCCCACAAACACCAAACAGGAGCCTCCTTGGGAGAATTCAAGGATGAGACAGGGCACAGGGTCAGGGCCTCTCTTTACCAGATGCAGCACAAGGACATTAGAGGACTTTGGCATCAAGGAAGGTTAATTAAATTAATCAAAGTGTAGGAGCAAAACAGTGTGAGTTTCCATATCTACAACAACATGAAATTATGTGGAAACATCAATTCCACTTGAGCTCCAAGGAATTACAAATTCAGCCTCCAGGAGCCTGTGATTAACCGGGAAAAACTGAGACTGGACAGAATATTACCTCGGTGAGGTGAGGGGGATGCAGAGAGAAGGATCTGAGGACATTAAGGTTGACAGTAATGTTCTGGAAAAGGCTACAGTGCTTCCACACATCAGGATCAATGGAGCAGAGGAAAACAAAGCCCTGTTCTGGACACAGGCTGTGTTCCAGCAGAGCTTCCCACTCTTGTGGAGCAGGTCCTGTGTCTAAGGGAAACTGGACTTCCATCCCTATGGATTAGGGACCACCTGCCTCCTCTGCACCTGTTCTCCACATCTCTGCACAAACTGAGCGGCTCCACTCAGCTTTCCCTCCCAAAAACAGCTCCAAGAGGCAGAGCAGAGGGAAGAGTCAGGATTTAAGGGGACTGGGAGGGGTGTAAGACAGGAAACACAGCAAGTCAGACGGAGGACAAAGACAGCTGAAGATGCAGTTCAACATCCTGGTGCACAGAGAGGGTCTGGAGACTTAATGGTGGGTTTAAACTCTGTTATGGTGCTGTGGATCCAGGAATTGTGCTGATGCTAAAAGCCATAAACTAAATTTACATGGGGAGCAAGAGCTGAGCTGCGGAGCCGAGCTGGGAGCGGCCGCCCACGCCGAGTCACCTGCTGTGGAACAGGCAGGCAAATCACAGCCATAAATACACACAGCTCCCAACTCCTGCTGCCAGCACTCAGCCAGGGAGGAGCATCCAGCCCCAGAGAACCTTCCAGAAAAACAAACAAACCCCTACCTTGTCCTCATCATAGAGGGAAGCGTGGCCGGCCTCGGGGAACGTGGGGCTCTGCGGGGGAGAGTCGCAGAAGCATCCCATGACTTCATCGAAGATCCTGGGACACAGAGGAAGGAGCAGTGAGCACCACAGCACTGCTGCACACACAGCACCCTGCACTGACCCCTCCAGCCCTGCCAGGACAGGGCTCCCTCCCTGCTGGGCTCAAAGATCAGGAGGCAATCCCTCAAACCAGGGTCTGCACTGGCCACCACTGGTCTGAACCTCCTGGGTGTGGGCTGAAGGGTTTGCCTGCGCCAAAAGGTTGGAAGCACAAAGAGCTGCCCCCCACACAGCATCAGGAGACACCAGCACGTTCCCAACCAGCAGAACCCGGGGTGCTGACCCCTCAGCGTGCAAACTGCTCCTCCTGCAGCCCGGGACACACGCAGGGATCCAAGCAGGGAAACACGCCCAGGACTGTGGGAATCTACAAAATCAGAGGGGTTTGGGAAAGCTGCAAAAGGCAGGCCTTAGATACAGCCAAACTGTGATTGGAGCTAAGCAGCAGCCATGAGATTGGTCAGCAAAAAAATTATTTAAACTGTAGAAAGGCAAAGACAAATAGAACAATGGTCTGTGTATTAACACCTGTCCAGAATAACTCTCTAAGCTACAGAAAAGTTTTTCTAACAAGATATTAGGAAGGTTAAAGCTTAATAATGGAGCTCTGTGCATTGTGTTTCAAGGCTTACAAGCAGGTATTGTATTTGAAATAAACAAGCACTGTTTAACCAAAGGTACCTGTGCTTATAGTGGTTGGATAGAACTACTGTCAATATAGAATATATACTATAAAGATATAAATACTGTCAATGTGCTTTTGCTTTGTGTGATTGGCCAAGAAACTTATAAAGTGAGTTATAACATCAAGTTCTTTGTCTGCTGCGTGGGATGTGAGCTGCTGGCATCTTCCCATGGTCACAACCATGTAATGAGACTGATGCTGAACATAAAACAGCTCAAGGCACGTTCCAGCAGTCCTGTCCTGTTAGCGATCTGTAAACAGCCCCTGCTGGCGTCAAGGACCACCTAAACCTGACTGCAGGCCTGGCAAAGCCTCCCCCCAGCTCTGCCAGGCCCCAGGTGGGGCAGTGGGCACAGCAGCAGGCCCAGGGCAGCACCCACCTGGCGAAGTCCTCGAAGGTGCGGAAGGAGACCATGCCCCCCATGCGCTGGCACGGCGGCGTGAAGGAGTTGTCCAGCAGCACGTCGCTGACACTGGCCACGTGAGCCATCCCATAGTGGTTGAGGTTGGAGGAGAAGGACATCCTAAGGAGCAAGGCAGCAAGGGCACAGTCAGCAGGGGCAGGGGACAGCATGGCAGCAGGTTTGGGCAGCGCTCTGCAGCATGGCTGGCTTGTGTGACCGTGTTCGCAGGGGTCTGAGGGTGAGGGGAGAGATGAGCATCTGACTCCATGTTTCAGAAGGCTTGATTTATTATTTGATGATATATGTTATGTTAAAACTATACTAAAAGAGTAGAAGAAAGGGTTTCTTCAGAAGGTTAGTTAAGGATAGAATAAGAAGGAATGATAACAAAGGTTTGTGGCTCAGCTCTCTGTCCGAGCCAGCTGACTGTGATTGGCCATTAATTAGAAACAACCAACATGGGCCAATCAAAGATCTACTTGTTGCACTCTACAGCAGCAGATAACCATTGTTTACATTTTGTTCCTGAGGCCTCTCAGCTTCTCAGGAGGAAAAATCCTAAGGAAAGGATTTTTCATAAAAGATGTGTGCAGCAGCTGGGCAATCCCTGCTGGGCTGCTCAGCCTGTCCAGAGCCCTGCCATGGCTCTAGTGCCACCCTCCCGGGATGGGCAATCTCTGCTGGATTGTTCAGCCTGTCCAGAGCCCTGCCATAGCTCTGGTGCCACCCATGCCTCTGGTGCCACCCTCCCTGGATGCTGTCTCAATGACAGAAACAACCAGAGTCAGCAAATAATGCTATAACCCCTTAAAACAGGTATTTCTCGAGATGACAGGAGAATTCTGACTGAATTTCCCTCCTATTTCTCCTCCTGTCTTTATGTTTTGCTTTACAGGTGGAACATGACTCAAGCAGCAGCAATTCTGAGATTTGACACTTGAAGGATTCAGTACATTTTCACACAGGCTGTATTAACTTACTGATTCCATAATATATATGGAATATATATGGACTATAATTTTCACTGCTCAAATGCAGCACGGTACAGTGACTTGTCCAAAGTTCTCTACTGAGTCTTACCCTCTCATTCCCACCCTTTCTGTTCAACAAACAGCTGGATGTGGCACTCAGTGCTCTGGGCTGGGTGACAAGGTGGGCATCAGGCACAGCTTGGACTCCATGGTCATGAAGGTCTTTTCCAACCTCAACAATTCTGTGATTTTTGTGTTTTTTTAAAGATTCACAGTGCCATGGCCAAGACTGGCAGAAGAAGCTTCTCCCACAATGAGATATTGGACTTTCCTCTGGTGACCACAGTTGGGCTCTGCCTCCTCTGCAGTAATTATCACCAATTTCTGAGCTGTACTGCAGACTCATCTTAACTCAGACTCCCTTCCAGAGCTGCCTGCAAGGTGGTGACACTTCTGAAGAGACCCAGGGACCTCCCTTGCTCTCCCTGGGCTTGGGGACACGTTGATTTTGCTGCCAAAACTGGAGGAGATGGGGAAGAAAGGCAGGGAATGGATTCTGGAGCCTCAGAGCTGTGAAATGCAGAGGCTGCTCACTGTGTGAGAAACCAGGACCTGGCTGAGCCAGCCCTGCTGGGATCTCCTCGTTGCCACACACCAAACCCACTGAGATCCAGCCCTGAGCCCAGTGCCAACAAGCCTGAACTATCAGCAGGGTGATTAATGGCCCTCCATGCCTAAAGTCACTCTCTGTTTCTGCAATTTATCTCTGATTAAGAGCCGTGAGACTTCCAGGCCCATTTTTACTATTTTTCCCTAAATAGGCTTGTAAGCAGCAATAAATAATAGGGATTCAGGTTTTGAAAGAGGGGGATTTTTCAGGACATGCCTTGGTGTACATTCTTACAACTCACACAAAAACTATCACAGAGCAGGAACTGAACAAAGAGACAGCAGACATTTTTCATCTATTATTTAAAACAAGAAATACTTCTCAACTGAGACACGGGAGGAAAAATTAGTGTCCAAAGCACAACAAAACATGCTGTCAGCTGTTTGAGATGTAGATTCATCTGGGGTGTGAGGGAGGTGAAAGAGCCCTGACAAATCCCAAGCCATGCACAAGAAACCAGGGAGGGCTGGGAGGAGCTGCCTGGGGTCACTGTGGCAGCCTGGGACCCAAACCTGGGAATTCAGTGCTAAAAAAGATCCTAGGACAACATTCTGCTGTGTAACACGCTGCAGATGAGCTGAGTCACACAGCAAATTTAATTACAGAGATTGCTGCATGCAAAGTTTTGGGGTTTTTTTTAAAGAGAAGCTGAAAACATGTTTTAGACAAAGGGAAAGGAATAGAGGAGTAAATAAGAGTTATGGTTGAGAGTTTCCCAAGCAAAGAGAAGGGCACTACATCAAAACATGCTGAAACACTCAGGGTTAGGCTCCTTTCTAGTGTGGATTTGGAATTTGAGAAGATGGTGGGTACTGTACCTGTTCAGGGTGGGGATGTTCCCTCTGAAATCAAACAAGCACAGTTAATCAGACTGGTTAGTGAGAGCCATCACACAGAACCATCATCAAACAACCAGCAACACCTTCCCAAGGGGCTGCCCCAAATCAGGGAGAGCTGCCAGGGCCCCCCTGCCCCGCAGGGCACAGCCAGGCCACGCAAACAATGCAATTTCCCAGGAGAACACCTGGGATGTGCCAGGGACCCTCAGCCCTGCGCACCTTCCACGGTCCCCTCCGAGCCCAGGGCGAGGGCCTGCACTCCCTGACAGAGCAGCAAACAGCAGAGATGCAAGAAACAAAGAGAAAAACAAATCAGCATCTCACACGGGGAAATTGCAACAGGTGCAGGAGAAGCAGCCAATGCTCAGTGCCAAAGCTGCAGGCTGAGAGCAGCCCACGCACAGCTCCCGCCAGGCAGGGACAAAGAAACACAGCACCATGGAACACTGGGGATTCTCAGCACTCGGGGCCAAACAGAACAACCTGCAGGCTGGAACAATAACCTGAAGGGTAAAGCAACAACCTGGAGGCTCAAACAACAACCTGGAGGCTCAAACAACAACCTGGAGGCTAAACAGAACAACCTAAAGGCTAAAACAACAACCTAAAGGCTAAAACCAACAACCTAAAGGCTCAAAACAACAACCTAAAGGCTCAAAACAACAACCTGGAGGCTAAACAGAACAACCTGGAGGCTAAACAGAACAACCTGAATGCTAATTTGAGGAAAATTTTCCCAGACTGGTTTGGTGACAGCAGAGTCAAGGGGATGTGCTGGGTGCATTACTGAGAAACAAAAAATTCCCATAGTCTTAAACCATATGGGGAAAAATACCTAAAACCATATCTGTTATAAGTACCACAGAGTAGTATTTAAGTATTAAGTATTTATTAAGTGGCATTTAAATTAGCATTTATATTAGTATTAGTAGTTATTACTATATATTTGTATATTAGTATATTTATTAGTATTAATTATAATAATATTTATAGTTATATTTATTTAATATATTTATTGTTATAAACATTATTCATATTAATTATATTTGTTTATTATAATATTTATAAATTTTATTTCTTATTAGAATATTTAATGTATTTATTATTATATTTATTTAATATATTTATTATTATTCTATTTATTAGTATTTATTATTATAATATTTATATTAGTATTAGTATTTAAATTGTTTAAATTAAGTAGCATTTAAATATTAAGTATTTAATTTGGGGGATGGTGGGGACAGACCCTGTGCTGCAGAGCCTGTGCTCAGGACAGAACTGGCCTCCAGCCCTCAGGGGGTTGGGACTATTTTTTGAGCTTGGCAAGGAGTGGCAGAGCTGCATGTGATCCACTTGAGTGGGAAAAAATAGCATGGAGAGAGGACTGGCAGTTCCTACCCCAGCAGGAACCCTCCTGTGGCCGTCCCTGGAAGGCTTTCAGCAAAGAGAGGGACAGAAAACAGCACAACAAATGTTCAGCTCAGCCTCGAGAGGGGCACCTGGAGCTCTGGGAGCCTCTCCTGCCTCTCCACACGATGGAAACAGCACAGGGAGGATGGGCTGAAACTGAGAGAGAGCAGCTTCAAAGGGGGGTCAGGGAGAAATCCCTCCCTGTGAGGGTGTGAGGTGCCCAAATCAGCTGTGGCTGCCCCTGGATCTCTGGAACTGTCCAGCCTGGATGGGGCTTGGAGCACCCTTGTGAGGGTGCTCACAGGGCTCTGAGGATGAGGGAAGAGATGAGGAGCTGACTCCATGCTTCAGAGGGCTGATTTATTATTTTATGGTATATATTACATTAAAACTATACTAAAAGAATAGAAGAAAGGATTTCATCAGAAGGCCAGCTAAGAATAGAATAGAATAGAATAGAATAGAATAGAATAGAATAGAATAGAATAGAATAGAATAGAATAGAATAGAATAGAATAGAATAGAATAGAATAGAATAGAATAGAATAGAATAGAATAGAATAGAATAGAATAGAATAGGAGTTAGGGTTAAGAATAGAATAGAATAGAATAGAATAGAATAGAATAGAATAGAATAGAATAGAATAGAATAGAATAGAATAGAATTAGGGTTAAGAATAGAATAGAATAGAATAGAATAGAATAGAATAACAAAGGCTCTGTCTCACACTCTCTGTCCGAGCCAGCTGACTGTGATTGGCCATTAATTAGAAACAACCCCATGAGACCAATCACAGATGCACCTGTTGCATTCCACAGCATCAGATAACCATTGTTTACATTTTGTTCCTGAGGCCTCGCAGCTTCTCAAAAAGAAAAATCCTAAAGAAAGGATTTTTCATGAAAAGATGTCTGTGATACACCCTGGCACAGGGGAAGGTGGAATAAAAGATCTTCAAGGTCCTTTCCATGCCCTGGTTGTGTGGCAGGGCCCCCCCAGAGCCCCCAGCAGCACCAGGCTCACAGCCTGTCCTGCAGAGCCTGCTCTGATCCCAGGATGGGCTGGAAATGTTCCTGTCCTGGCCCTGCTCTCCATCACTCCCCCAGCCCCACTGCTCCTGCACCCCTGAATCCAGCTCCCCGGGCCCCCTCCTCCTTTATTTCCCTTTTTCTGGGAGCTGCCCCGTGGCCACGCAGGGCTCAGCTGTGGGCAAAGCACAGGGCACAGCTCAGGAATGAGGCAGCAAAGCAGAACCAGCCCAGGCTGGCTCAATACCCCACTTTAGTCATTAACAGCGGTGCCACAGCAGAAAGAGCAATTCCACAGGCTCTGGCCAGTGCCATTCCTCTTATGTTTCCTCATTTCTGCAGCAGATCTCAGCAGAAGGCAGTGAAACATGCCTCCAACCATACATTTTGATTGGCTTTTCCCTCTCCCTCATTCTTCCGCTCCCTCTGTGACTCAGCCGAGCTGAATCTGCTGCACGAGTCCAATTTGCATAAAATTATCCTGGTTCCATTCACTCTGCTGCCCCTTGCACAGCCCCTTCTCTGCTCTGCTGGAGGATTCTGCCCTTTCTGAGGCAGGCAGGCCCAGGGAACAGCAGCACGTCACCGCTGCCCCATTAACATCAAACCCAGCTCGGGGCTGCAGGGATCTCCAGGTGTCCTGGGACCATCCTCCATCCCTCCCTTCCCCAAAACCCACCCTCACAACCAGGAGGGGACCCTGGCACCCCCCGAGTGCCCCTCTGGGGCTCCAGGTGGGGTCAGAGCCCACAGCTGGGTCGCTCCTGGCACCCAAAGATTGGTGCCAGAGGCTGCTCCAGCAAACAGCCCACAGAAAATGCTGTCAACTGGGGCAGAAATTCACATTTTGTGAGTAGAGCAGTGTAGAAGGACAGCAGGAAAAAATCTCTGCACGCTGCTCTGAATGTGAGCGTGGGGTTCTTAAAGAAGTCCTGTTTGGGATAAGGGATATTTAACCTGAATTTTGGGATATCTAACCTGAATTTTGGGATATTCAACCTGGCTTCTGGGATATCTCACCTGGCTTCTGGGATATTCAACCTGCCTTTTGGGATATCTCACCTGGTTTTTGGGATATCTCACCCGGCTTTTCGGATACCTCACCTATTTTGGGATATTGGACCCACAGAGCCCTCTGGGGCTCCCATTTAAAGCTCTTTTCCTCCCTGTGACTTCCCCTTGCTGTTCCTGCATGAGGATGTCTGCTGTTCATTTAAACAAACAATTCCCCAGTCAGATTCTGCCCACAGCACCCTCCAGGAGCAGGCTGCACTCTGTGACTTTGTCACATTTAAGGGCTTTTCTGTCCTCTCTGCCTCCCTGTGGGCAGCTGATGGCAATCCTGCCACGGCCACAAGCACAAAGCCTGAGCTGTGATCAGCCAGCTCACAGGGAGTCACTGGCATTGCTTCTGCCACAATTAAGGAAAGGCAGAGCAGGGTTAAATACCAATAATGAAGAATTTAAATACGAATTTAAACACCTAATTAGAAATTTAAACTACTGCTGTTTTCTCTATGTGGATGTTTGCCTCAGTAAAACTTGGGGGCTCTCAAAGCTTCACAGATATCTGACACAAAGGGATTACAAATATCTGGAAAACGTGTGGCCTCATAGAACAGCAGCTCCCAGAGGGAATGCTCTCCTGAGGGCTCCTGGCACCTGCTCTGGGTCCCCAGCCCTGCAGAGCCTCCAGGGACATTCTGGGATATTCTGCCTCTGGGGTTTGCCCTTGGGATGCATTTTTGGCTTTTCAGCCTAAGAATTTGTGCTACAAAAGACACAGAAAAGCACATGATGAACACAGACCATGGTCAAGAACAACAAAGAAGATTTAAGCAGGACAGTGTCAGGGTTTGGAGATTTCCTTGTCCTGGGTTTAACAGCAGGTGGTGGCTTCAGAGCCCCTGTGCCACCATCAGCCCCTGGGCACCTCCAGCCAGCCCAGAGGAGGGCAAGGAGCTGCCCAGGGGCCAAATTCATCCCTGGCAGCTGGAGAGGAGCTGATCCTGCCCCTGATCCTGCCTCCCCCGCACAAGGACCATGCATGGAGCCTGAGCTGAGCTCAGAACCTGCCCCAGCCAAGCCAGAGTAAGGGCAGAGGAGATTTCAGGCCAAGGAGCTGCTCCTGGAGCAGGGAAGGAACATTTCCCCTCTCCCAGCTGCCCTGTCTGATCCAGGCTGTGCCCAGAGCAGCCAAAACTCCCTGAGCAGCAAAGGCAACGGAGGCCAGCAGAGAGAAATGGAGGGAGAAGGAAGGGGGGGAAAGAGCACGATAAAGGGGCACTAAAAATAGCCTGCAATTATGTACAAACATTCCAGAAATGCAGGGACACAGATGAGCCCAGGAGAGGCTGGGGCTGCCTGGGGACAGCCATTCACTCCCAGCAGAGCAGAGCCTGAAAACCATTCCCTAACAACTCCTGACGGGTTCCAGCGAAACGAGACCAGAGCCCACCAAAAACCAGAGCGGGGCAGAGATGTGGGGAACAAAGGAGGCAGGAGGGGCCCGGCACGGACCGACAGTGGCACCCGGTGGCTGCGGGGACTCACTGCGACCCGGGAGCCAGCAGGGACAGCACAGAGAGCTCCCACCCTCGGGGGAAAGAGGGGATGGGCTGAGCCCAGATACTGCCAGAACAACCTGCTCCGGGGCCAGCTGCCCTTGGAATAACATGTAAGGTCCTTCCAAGGGAGGAAGGAGCTGTAAGGTCCTTCCAAGCCAAACCACGTCAATCCAATGGTGCTGCAAGGTCTGATAATCAGGTTTGCTTTTTCGAAATGAACTGGAGATGCCACCCTTCTCTCCAGGAGGAGGCAGCAGGATAAGTGCCCCTATCACCACTGCTGTGTAGCCCAAACCATCATGGTTTTGGTTGGTTTTGGGTGTTTTTGGTTGTTTTTGGTCGTAGTCACAAGGAATGCAAAACTGAAAATCAACGTGTGCCAACCCCACATAAATCACAGCTTTATTTTGTGTAAAACTCTGATCTTGGTCTGCTCCATCAAAGAATCCTGTGCTACAGAAGATGTCACCCTATGCAGCCAAGGCAGGAAGGAGCAGAGCCACACAAGCAGTCAGAAAGGGCTGGCAGGAGGGGGACAGGCACTGTTTGACTGCTCTGTATTGAAATTCTGATTAATTGATCATTCTGTCTGGAACTGCACCGTTTGGAAGGCTCTGGATTCAGCCAGAACTGCCATTCCAGAGATCACGTCCAACCCAAGCTGCAGCTAAAAACCAGAAAACTCATGAAAACCATCCCACTGAAACGAAGCCCCTTTCCCCAAAGCCCCCTGCAGAGGCAGTCTGACCTGTTGGGGTGGGAGGTGGGCAGCATGAACTGGAACTCCACCACGCAGGTGTTGTCCTTCAGCTGGCGGTGCTGCACGCTGTTCAGCTCGTAGGCTATGTAGGCTCTCCTCACGTACACCTGGCAGGGACACAGAGCCATCAGACACCCCTGGAGGGTCCAGAACAACCAGATCCCTGCAAAGGAGCACCTGGATAAACTCCACTTCAACCAGAGTTTGTTCTTTGAGAAAGGCAGAACCATCAGGGTTATGATCCTGTGCTCGGGCTGCAGCTTCACCTTCTGCCTTCAAGCATCTCAGTCTTCACACAAACTTAACTTGATTTTTAATTTCACTCAGTTACCAGTGTTAATGCTGTTAACATTAATTCTAACCGCAGTCTTCACACAAACATAACCTGAATTTGAGATTTTACTCAATTACCAACGTTAATGCTGTTAACATTAATTCTAAGCATGCCCCATCCCACACAACCTACAGCCCTCTTAGATCATGCAGGGTTGCTCAAAACAGACAGTGCTCAATATAAACCAAATCCACAGGAAAATTAAAATATGATTTTTTTTTTTTCAATGGGAATAAACTCACCTCCAAAGCTGCCATTCTCACCACCTGGTTACTGTGGTAGAAGAAGTTGGGAAGCACATCAAAGATGGATGTCTCAGACAAAATGAGTTTCTAGGGGAGATCACATTAAGCAGAGGTTTAAAAGAGTGTCTTGCAACCAGGATCAGGCAGAAAAGGAAAAACCCCAGATCAAGCTTGGGTAGTTCTGACTGCTAAGCTTTACTTGTTCATCAAGGATTATGACTTTTTAATATTAGAGCACAGAAAACCTGAAGTTGGAAGGGATCACTGAGTGCAGCTCCCTGCTCCTCACAGGACTAAAACCAGAACCATGTGAGAGGAGCTCATCCAGCTGCCCTGGAGCTCTGGGGCTGTGCCCATTCCCTGGGGAGCCTGGGCAGTGCCAGCTCCCTCTGTTCTGGGGAAGAACCCTTCCCTAATGCCCAGCCTGGACCTCCCCTGGCACAGCTGCATCCGTGCCCTCGTGCCTGGTGCCCAGAGGAGGAACCAGCACCTCTGCCCTGGCAGGAAGGTGCAGAACTGGCACCAGGCCATCCCCACACTGGCACAGGGCAAAGCTGGACAGCAGAGGGAGGTGAAGGTCAGCGAGAAGGGAGCCCAGGAGAGGGGCTGGGGTACCTGCAGGTTCTCAATGCAGAACTGGTGGCCGTACATGTCGATGGCTGACAGGAAGATGGACTCCACCTGGTTGTGGCGCAGCTCGTAGGAGGGCAGGTGGGAGGCAATGAGCACCTGGGGAAACACAGGCAGGGTCAGGGGAAGGGAACATGCAGGGCCAGCAGCCTGCTCCATCCCTGGGGAGGCATCCTGTGCCCTCTCCCTCCCCAGCTCATTTGTGTCTGCTTTGGTGTCACTGGCAATTCCCCAGGGAACGGCTCCAATCGAGGCCCATCAGCGCGTGGCACTGAGCAGGGCACAGCTGCCAGGGCTGCCCAGCTGCTCATGGGGAGGCAGAGCTGGTGGGCAGCAGCTGTGGGGACACCCAGGCTCTGCTCCTGGGCAGGGGAGGGAACAGCCACCGGTGCCAGGCACCAAATGCCCCAGGTGAAGGGGGCAGAGGTAGGAAATGGAAGCAGCCTGCAGGGAAAATGAAGTGGGAGAGCAGCACAAGGGCTGCAGCTCCATCCCCAGCTGCTGTGCGGAGGTTCAAGGACACAAACACAATCCTGGAGGAAACAGAAGGTCACTGAGCAGCTTCAAACACCCTGCTCATCTTCAACAGCCAAGCTTTGAAATAAAAGGAGAGACACCCCCCCCAAGTGTGAGTTTTCCTGCTTTAGGCTGGAGATGGGGAGGGTGCAGTGAGAGCAGTGATCACACTCTGGGGTCAGGAAACCTCTCAGCCCCTCCTGGCAACACAGGGAGGTTCAATGAACTGCTGAGGAGGAAGCTCACACCAATATCTGGGTGCCTGTGTGACATTCGAATCGGTTCTGCAGGAATTTACAGCATCCAGAGTTTTTCCAATTATTTCCAGGTTAGAACAAAACTGACAAAGCCCAACTCCGAGATGGGAGAAGCCCTGCAAAAGGGCAGCATAATTCTTTGTGGTAATTCCTCAGCAGCTGCAAAGAACAGCTGGTTCTTGTGCAAATGGCTCTCCCTGCTCTCTGCACACATGGATCCACAGCTGAGGAACCAGGAGTTCCAGCTCCAGCCATGCTGTTCCTGCACAATGCAGGCAGCCTATGCTGGTCAGGTGTGCAGATGACAAAACCACCAAAACCCACAGTGGCCACACATTCCCACCTCCTCCATCACACAAACCATGGGCTACTCACAGCTAACCCCTGTGTGAGCCACACAAAACTTTTTTTGGAGGAGCAGGGACAAAGTAATGCATGTTGAATTTAAATATTACAGTGATTGGGAATGCACCACAGTTAATCACTGTTAATCAGCTTCACTCCCCAAGTGCTGCTCACAGGAACCTACTGTCCCCATGTGCACAGTGATGGAAACAAACATCAGGAGCAGTGGGTGTCCCAGGGCTGAGCTGCAGGCAGGAGCAGCCTGGGTGTCACAGACAATTTTTATAAAAAATCCTTTCCTTAGGATTTTTCCTCCTGAGAAGCTGAGAGGCCTCAGGAACAAAATGTTAACATTGATTATCTGCTGCTGTGGGATGCAACAGGTGCATCTGTGATTGGCTCACATTGGATGTTTCTAATTAATGGCCAATCACAGTGAGCTGGCTCAGAGCCACAAACCTTTGTTATTCATCCTTTCATTCTTTTCTATTATTAGCCAGCCTTCTGATGATATCCTTTCTTCTATTCTTTTAGTACAGTTTTAATGTAATATATACCATAAAATAAGAAATCAGGCCTTCTGAAGCATGGAGTCAGATCCTCCTCTCTCCCCTCACCCTCAGACCCCTGTGAACACTGTCACACCTGGGCAGAGCCTCACCTGCCGTGCCCTCAGCGCCACCTTGGCGTTGGTTGTCTTGCTGAGCTGGGTCAGCTCTGTCAGGATGTTGATCAGCTCGTCTGTCAGCGTGGGGTCACGGCCACACAGCTGGTCCTGGCAACACAGACAAGGAGAAGTGCTTGGAGAGGGGGGAAACGTCAGCCGTGCTCCCCCAAAGGAGTGTGAGCCTGCAAGCACACACTCAGGCTGGACCACAGCATCCCCAGCAGCCCTGACCTGGATTATCCTGCAATTCTGCGCTGACAAGGACACAAATATTCAGCATTCAACGATTTCACAAGGTGAAAGAAGGGACAGGCACTCCATTCTCCAATTTGCAGCACATGTTTTGGCACCCAAACACATGCTGACTTCTCAGAGAGGCTCAGGAAACCTTTTCCCATTACCCAGTTTCAGGTTTGTACCAGAAGTTTCTCCTTCTGGTACAAACGGAAAACTCAAAGAGCTTAAACTGTAGCCAGGCACCTTATGGAACATGTAAAGGTCACCAGACCTTCCCCATGAAGGGTGACCAGAGTTACACTGCCACAGAACCTCCTGACACCCACCTAAAAATCACCTCAAACCTCAGAAGTCCCCACAAGTCCACAGCCACAAACCACCCAGGCTTTCAGCAGCTTCAGCCAACACCAGAAACAGGATCTGCCACTGCTCTGACAAGGCTAAAGCAAAGCTAACTAAACCCATGAATAATGTTCTGTATTTCCTGCCACAGTACTCGACTGGCGCCATAACATTCCTTCTAACCAGAGAATCCTGGATCTGAGCAAATCCACAAGCTTTCCTTGCTGCCTAGACTGGCTGGATAAAACAACAAAACTGAAGAGCACAAACTTGCAGTGTTAACGCTGTTCCAAAACTCCCCTGAATTCATCCATTCAAAAAATGCCAGCAGTAGAGACTTCCTTCCAAAAATACTTTCAATTCCCATGAATAATCCCACAGTCTTCAACACTTCTTGTGAGCTTCTCCCCTCCCACCCTGAAGCCTCTAGGAGCCTCTAACGTGATTCTTCCACACAGCACTTAACAGCTTGTCTTGATAAATTAATCATAGCAGGGAAATGTGAGATGAAACAGGGATTTGCCAGGAGAAAGAGCTGAGGCCTAAAAGTTTAAAGAGATCTTAAACACCCACAGACCAGAACAGGCCATCTGAAGAGCCAGGGAATAGAAAAGGATGAGGGGAAACCTCTGTGCAGCAGGTGGGATTGACAAACCTGCCAGGGAAAATGAGTTAAAAAGCAAAGCCAAATAATACAGAAGTCCTACAGGGGAACACAGAACTGCTGGGTTTGAAACACAGACTCCTGGTGTTGCTGTGCTGCTGCTCCAGGGAGCAGAAATCCCCCAGGACAGGGGGCCCTGCCATGGCAGCAGCCACTCCATCCTGCTCAGACCAAGATGTGCATAAGCTAAGCACAGAAAATGAACACACAACAAATCACACCACACTTCAACAGATGTATGAAGGATGAGGCCGCTCCCACCCTGCCTGCAGTGCCTGCTGGCTAGAAAAGGTGAGTGATGGCAGCACAACAGCATTACTGAGGCATCCTTGGAGCCCCTGGTTAATAATGGGCTCCTGGATCCACCAATAACAGCCCCACAGGCAGCCAGGCTGCCCTGAGCCCAAACACACCAACAGCCTGGGCCCCAAAAACAACACAGGGGTCACACCAAACACCCCAAACACAACACAGTAGTCACCATGGTCACACAAACACACCACACCTGTCACCGTGGTCACACCAAACACACCACAGCTGCCACCCTGGTCACACCAAACACACCACAGCACAGGTGGGAGAGGAGTGATGATGGTCTTTTGGTTGATGGAGAGCCTAGAAGCTCAGGGACACCCAGGTGTGCCAAGGGTGACCATGATGTCCCTCCTGAGCTCCTGTTCCCACTGCAGAGGGAAATCCCTGTGCCCCCAGTGAGGTGGCACTGTGGATTTGGGTAACCAGGAGTGGCTCCTCCACCAAGGTCTCCCTGGTGATTCTGGCTCCAGCTGGGCTTTGCTTGAGCAGAACTAGCAGGCAGTGATGGTGTGAAGAACGCCCCAAGAGCAAGGGACAAGGGAGGCTCTCTGAGGCCTCCCCAATGCCCCTCACACCACCAGAGCCAGCGAGGCACAGCCACACCAGTGACAAACACTGAAAGCTCCAGTCCTGCTCCAGCAAGGGCTGCTCAGGATGACAACAAGAAGCCAAAGGCAGGGCTGGCTGTGCCTGCACTGATTGGCAAAGGCAGCAGCAGAGCCTGGGCCCAGCTCCCTGACAGGGGCTAACGCCTCGCCCGCACCCCCGTGTAATTACACACTTGAGTGACTGGACTCTGAAGAAAATTGAAGGCCTGAGCTGTGAACAGCTGCCATTTTCTCTCTCCATCACGCCAGCGTGATTACTTGAGAAATGAACAGCCCCAGCTCAAAGCTACTCCAGAATTCTCAGAGGAAATATGGCTCCGTGTTCAAATAATGAGATTCTTAAGGCAAGCGTTACTTACAATCACACCACACACCAAAGAGGGAAAGGGGGGAAAAAGGGGAAAAAGGAGGGCCAGGAAGAAAGAACACCAGCATCCTTACATCTTGCAAATGAGAATTTGAGAAACCCAGCTTGGGTCTAGGAAAACTATGGCTCTTCTTTTGCTTTGGAGAGTTATTTAGTGGATGGCTTCTTTAGATGTCTTTTGGGCAGTAACAGACTACAATATGGTTGTAAAATAAAAGACAAAAAGAGGAAAAAAGAAAGAGGAAAAAGAGAAAGAGAGAGAAAGACAGAAAGGGAGGAAAAAAGAAAGAGGAAAAAGAGAAAGAGAGAGAAAGACAGAAAGGGAGGAAAAAAGAAAGAGGAAAAAGAGAAAGAGAGAGAAAGACAGAAAGGGAGGAAAAGGGAGGAAAAGGGAGGAAAAGGGAGGAAAAGGGAGGAAAAGGGAGGAAAAGGGAGGAAAAAAACGAGAGAAAAAGACAGAGAGAAAAAGACAGAGAGAAAAAGACAGAGAGAAAGCAGGCAGCAGGCCCTTACAATGAGCATGGTGACCAGCAGGTTCTTCTTGGTGACCTGGGCGTGGGAGAAGATGTAGTTGAGCACGGCGTTCATGTCACTCTTGTTCTCCTCACGAAGGGTGAAGACACACTTGTCATAGTGACCTGCAGCAGAAATGCACATTGCTTTTCCACCCTTCACACCTCCGTGGCAAGGATTGCAAGTTACCAGATGTGTCTGTATTTTTCTAGGTGTATTTTTTGAGCATCTGCTTGGCTTGAAGGGAGCTGACAATGGAGAGAGACTATTTACAAGGGATGGAGTGACAGGACAAGTGGGAATGGCTTCACACTGACAGAGAGCAGGGTTAGGTTGGGTATTTGAAAAAAATTCCTCCTTGTGAGGGTGCTGAGGCCCTGGCACAGGTGCCCAGAGCAGCTGTGGCTGCCCCTGGATCCCTGGCAGTGCCCAAGGCCAGGCTTGGAGCACCCTGGGATTGTGGAAGTTGTCCCTACCCATGGTAGGGGTGGAATGAGATGTGCTTTAAAGTCCCTTCCAAGCCAGACCATTCTGTGTTTCTCTATGGTCCACACAATCAATCTGGGAAGGAATCATTCCCACCATCACCTACTGCAAACTTTAATTCTAACATCCCACTCTTAATAAACAGCTCCAACACCAAATGCCTCCTTTGTGAGCAATTCTGAGAGAGGAATACGGAGCTCAGACTTTCATTCAAATGACAACCAAAATGAAATAACAGCAAAGAGCCTTGCACCATCCTCTGCTGCCAGCAAATTGAAGTGGAAATGAATCTGCAGTACCATTAGGCCAGGGCAGGTAATGGAGCAGGACAAAAGAAGAGTGGAATCTGAACTACCTGTAAGAGCCAGAGCTTTGGAATTAACCAGGGCTCCATTGCCATCTTGTGCCTGGATCCAGCAGTGCAAGGCATTGATTTCACCTCTCAGTTCAGCTGAGCTTCGGGACAGAATCTCCCCTACCAAACCCAGGGAGACCCCAAAACCAATCCTGTGCACCTCACCTCAGTACAAGATGAGGGCAAACCTTCCCCAAAGGGCCCACATGGGACTTTGCAGGACCAAACTCAGGAACTCACCGTGCTGGAACTGAGTCTCCACCTTGAGGTACTGCCGGAGCAGATCCATCACCACGGCCTTCATGTGGCCCCGAATGCCACTGCGGTACCTGCAGGGGCACCAAGGCAGCCCTGAGCGAGCTGCAGGCACAGCCAGCCCCTGCCAGGGCTGCTGGGGGGCTGCTGCTCTGCAGGACAGCCTGGCAGGGCTCACCTCTGCACCAGCTGCACGATGCTCTGCGTGTTCATGAAGAAAACCTCGCGCTCCGACTTGCGGTTCAGCGTGGCCGCGTGGCTGTCCAGGATGTTGGCAATCTGAGAGGGAAAGGAACGTGGGGAAAAAGCACAGGGAAAAGCCTCAGTGGGCTGGACAACCAGCAGAGACACAGCAGAGCCCCAACAGACTCCAGCAAAGGAGATCAAGATGTGCCAGTGATACAAAAATCTATGCAGTGTATCATACCACGGAGAAATCCTACCCGGCCTCCCTTGGCAAATCATCCTAACCTCCCTCAAAATCATCCTATTTTGAGGATCCACTGGCACTACAAACTGCCCATATATCATGCCCACGGGGCCACTGATAAGATTAAAGTGCTCCCAGCAGTGTGCCTGGTTGAAGCCACACTGAGCAGGGAGCACAGACCCTGCAGCACAGGTAAAGAGACAGCCTTGCAGTGACAGAGGTAAGGATCTTCCACCATCAGCACCCCCTGCCCAAACACACCTTTCAGGTCCAGTTAACCTCCATGTCACTCAAAGGAACTTTTTCTCTCTGTGTGCCCCAACACAAAGCAATTTTCCCCCTCCAGGAAGGTGGCTGCTCACCTGCTGGCTGGGGAACTGGCAGAGCACCGACGTGATGTTGCTGGCATACTGCGCCATCTCCTTCTTGATGGACTTCTCCACGTTGGGTGGGATCCTCCCAGAAACACTGGTCATGATGTCCTGGAGCTCCAGCAGGGGCAAAGAGGGATCCCTCAGGGTCTTCATCAACCGCTCAACCCAGCCCTTCACCTGGAGAGAGACAAGGCAGTGAAGGCAAGAACGAAGAAGAGAAAAAACAACAACAAGAGGAAAAAGGAGAGGAGTGATGTCCAACATCCCCTCCCCTGTGGCAGGAAAATTGCCCAGCCTTCCTTGAGCTGCAAGAAGGCAGTTTAGGCTCTGGAAGAGAGGCCTCAGTACCTTGCTGCTGAAGAAGGGCTCTGGCAGGCAGTAGCCATTCATCACGTTCACCAGGTTGTCCAGCACGTAGTGGAAGATGCGATGGAGCTTCTCACCCCGCAGGGCTGTGCTCTGGATCTGGGGCAGGGTCCCTGTGTGCAGCTCAGCCTGCAATGGGGAACAGCCCCAGTGAGCCTCCTGTGGGTCACCAGCCCTGGGAACAGTCACCCTCAGCTGGAGCCAAGGGTTAACCTGCAAGGATTCCCAGAGTGGGAAATGCACTGGGTTGAGAGGTACAACCCCACAACAGTGCTGAGGTAAGCAGGAATGGTAGATAAGTTTGGCCTGAATCAGACAGGGAGAGAAAAATCTCAGTGCCAGTCCTCATCTGAGACAAATAAACGGTGAAGTGACAATTCCAGTACAATGCACAAATGGGAAACTGGCTCACTGGAACATCCTGTACCGCTCCCAACATTACTCCCTCATTAAAACCCCACAAAATCTGTGCCTTCTGCAGCTCCTCACCTGCTGAACCCTGCTGGGATCATCCAGCTGCAGCTTGGCAATCACACAGCCCGGGTCCAGGACTGCCCCTGGGCGTTTGACATAGTGGATGCAGCCTGACTCCCCTGCTGTTATGGTCATCACCATTTTCATCACCTGTAGCAAGGAAAGAGGTTACACATTCATCCCCTGTGCCCCAAAATGGCTCTGGTTTTGGGGGGCAGCGGGCAGTGTCCCACCCCAGACAGAGCTGCACTCAGGTGTGCCCAAAACTCACAAGCACAGATGTTGGGAACAAAACCCAGACACTGAAGTGAATGGGAGAACAAAATAATTGGCCACAAAATAGTGCAGCAGGAGTTTCAGGAATGGCACTGCTCACACTGCCTGAACAAACAGGGCACTCAGGAAGGTCCCACACTCAGCACAATGAACAAGGCTGACAATTTTCTGCTGCGTTCCAAAGGCTCCTCTCAAAGGCTGCAGCCACATCTTCACTTCAAGCAGAGGGAAGCAGGATCACTTTCTAGAGCTCTCAGAGAGCTCTTCCCAGACAGAAATGCTTCCTCAGATCAAGAGCTGCTGCCTTTGGAGCAGAGGGGTTGGGTATGGGGGAGCCAGCTTGGTTTTACCCTTGCTCTGCACTACATCACAGGGATTGTGTGGGTGGTGCCTTCTTAGCCATGACCTGTTGCAGTGCAAAAGCACTTACATAAAATAGCTGCATCTATGTCTTGATATTCTTCTCCTACTCATTGTCCCCAGCTGGTTTAATTGCCCCTCTGTCATCACACACCTTCCCCTCCCTCAAATCTGTTTTGAGCCACACACTCCTACACAGCCCCTTGTGCTTTCCTCATCGTGATGCAGAAACTGCTCATCCTCCTCCTCCTCCTCAGTAAGAGTTAAGTAACTTCCTAGGGAGAAGGGAGGAGTGACACTTATTAACTTCTGGGATCAACCTGATAAATGATCAGCTAACCAGGATAAAGTTTGTTACCTCATCCTGGCATACAACTCTGTGTCAGTAGTACAAGGAGAAGCCTTCTTCACCTGGGAAGGGATCCCACCTTCCCTTGGAACCTCAGGAAGGTGATAATCCCAGGATTTTTGGGCAATTTTGCTCATCACTTGGTGTAGAGTCATCAACACTCAAATTTCTGCTGTTAAATTTCTTCCCCTCCCCATCACCCTCATTGATGATTCCTGCTGTACTTCTGGTTAAAATTTGCAAATGAAACACTGTGAATCATCCCTCATGCTCAAATCCCAGTCCCAGAGCATCCAACACCCCTCCCCTGGTCCAAACCAGTTCTCTGGCAGTTTTACCTCAATTTCTGCAAAGCACTGGCCTGCAAACACGTGTCCCCCATCCTCCACCACATACTGGATCAGCTTCCCCGCGGAGGGGGAGCGCAGGATGGAGGGATCGTTCTCCTTCTCAAACACACAGGTCTTGTTCCCAATGGTGATGCGGTACCTGGGGGACAGCAGGACACATCAGCATGACAGAATTCCCTGGGGAGGGACAGAATTCCGTGGGGAAAGGTGTGGGAAAGGGAAAATCCAGTCTGCCTTTCCCTGTTCTACTTCAAAACAAAACTACAGGAAAACACCTCAACCAACAGAGAGGTGGAGATCGCAACCCAAGTGTTACCCAAATTCTCTGTCCTCCTGAGCAGATCCATTACTTTTCCCAGAAGATAACACAGCAGAGGGGGCAGAGTTCACATTCCAGACCTGGGGATGCCCTTCACTGCCCTTACTGCTCTGATCCTTGCAGGGAATTTCGAGGGCATGCACTAAAACTTGTCTTTATTTCTGAAGCAGCCGTGGAATTACAAGAATTTTAAATATTTTCAGGTTCTGGGTTTTTTTTTTTTTTTGTTTTTATAATCCCAAAAGTCACTTGTAAGGACCAAGGAGAAGAATATGGACTCCACTTGGTGCACGGCCAGATCCTTCCTCTAACAGCAGCCAAGATCTGCTCTGTCTCAAAACTCACCTACAGCGCACCCAGTAAACTCCACCTAGGAGAGAACTCCCCTCCCAGCTGACCTTTCGGGAAGCATGAAGTCACAAATGCACCTCACATTAGCAGTGCAAACGCTAAAGATGGAGCTGCTACCTGTCCACTTCCTCCTTCATGTAGGTGGTGTAGCTGCTGCCGTCGTAGGAGAGCAGCAGCCCGCCGTCACTCAGGCGGTGCACGTCCACCTCCACGCAGGAGCTGTTCATGATCACCACGTAGCAGTTGGGAGACTGCCTGGTCACCTGCCAAGCCACAGAAATGGGAATTACCCAGGGAACTGAGCACAGCACTGAGGGTCTTGCCTGACACAACACAGAGTTTTCCAAGTGCTGCAATAGCGGGAGTTGATGAAGAGGAACGGAGGTGTTCGACGCTGTGTGAAAAAATTGGGGTCACAAAGGCAAGGAAGCAAGTGAGCAGAGGGATGGAGCAGCTCAGGGCTGAGAGAATTGGGACTGTTTAGCCTGGAGAAGAGAAATTCTGGGGAGGTTTAAATGTAGCCTTCCAAAAGCCCACAAGAAAAATGGAGAGGCTTTTCACAAGGGCCAACCCAAATCAGTCTGGGATTCTGTGACACAGCAGCCAAGAGATGCCAGGACTAGCGCTGTCCATGAATGCTGATTTAATCCTCTCACACTTCTGCACTGAAGGTTGAGGTTTGGTTGTGCAATCACGATTTGCTCACCCTTATCTCCTTACAAGGCACAGTTGTGCACTTACACTGCATAATGGAGGAGATAATTTGGGAGGAAAACGAGAAATTGTCCCACAGCAACAAGTGCTCTCCCTGAGAAGGGGATCCTATCCCAGTCTCTGCCCCAGAGCTGCTATTTGAAGCTGGGTAAATCCTTTAAAGAACACTTCAGCTGCTGCTCAATGCTTCTATTCCTCACCAAAGATAAATCCAGGGAGGTGCAGAATTCTCACTGCTGCAAAAAAACAGCCTATGGTCTTGCCATTAAAAACTTCAACACAAACTTGCCCCAGTAAGCTAAAGAGGATTGCACAGGCAACCTTAAGTCTAATATTTCCTAACTTTCATATGTTTGTTTGGTTTTGCAACATGGGGCTTTTGCATGCAGCAAAAAAAGCAACACCATGGGGAGAAATTGCTGCAAATTCTGTCACGTTGGTGTGTCAAAACCCCAGCAGAGCAGACCTACACATTCAGAAAAATCAGCTGGAAGTTTTGGCCAACCAAAACAAAACTATTTTGTAGTAGTTTTTGCCTGTAACAAAGCAAATTTCACCCTGCTCAGAGCAAGAGGCTGAAATGTTTACAGACATTGCAATGGGGCGATGCAAGGGGTGTTGCCCTGCTGATTTCTTCACCCACTAAAGCAGAGAACATCAGCCCTGCTCAGACAGAACTCCCTGCACAGATCTGTGCAAAGGGGAGGCCAGAGCAGCACAGGGGGCCATGTGCAGCCCAGGCAGGGGGTGGGTCCCACTCTGTACCTTCAGCACGTATTTCCGTCCCTCGTAGATGAGCTCCACGTCCACCGTGTTGAGCAGAGTGTGAGCAGGGAGGACCTGGCCCCTGGAAAGGGAAGGGCAAAACAAAACTGATCTTCCACAAGCCACCAAAGGACTACCAGCGGTCCAAAGAGCTTCAGAGATGCATGCAAGGCTTCAGGAAACACTGGCAGAGAGATGGGAGTAGGTTTTTATAGTCTCTTAGGAGAGACACGAATCGGTTTGACCAAGTCAAACAAAGTCCCTCCAGCCACACAGGGCAGCTTTGCTCTCCTTTCCATCCACTCCTGGGTGATTCCAGACTCCCTGATGCTGCCCTAGCAGCACACAGAGCAAGAACTCCGTGTTTCTGAGCCATTTTCTGGAGCTCCTGCTAGAAACCAAAGCAATCTGTGCAGCCAGCAGGGGATGTTTGCAGATGCAGATACCTGCCAGTTTTCCCAGCAGATAAAGAGCTCCGTGGGGCCAGGCAGCAGCCAGCAGATAACAGCCCCTGAGCATTGCTAGGCTGCACTTGACAGAACCTGTAGAGCAGCAGGGATTCCTGGAGAGCAGCTTGGCCTCTCACCTTTCCAGGGAGTGCAGGAAGTTGGAGACGCTGTTTCGGAAGCTCACGTCAGCCACGTGCAGGGCCCCACACACCACCCCCAGCATGGTGTCAGGCCTCTCAGCCTAAAAAAGGGACAGCCACAGTCACACCTCCCCCAGCCTCAGCTCAACACACAGCTACAAGAATCAGCAGCCTCAGCTCCATTTTTGGTTCACGGCCAACACTCTAAAATCAAGTCAGTGTGGCAGCCATGTGAACCCTACACAGAAGCCATTATTTCTGTAACCATTTAAAACTACATTTTCTTCTGCCTGGATCACATCTCGAGGTTCCAACAACACTTCCACTGTCATCTGTCCCAGATTCCAAACATAACATTGTCTTAATGATTTTCTGGACAACTTTAAGACCAACTTTCCCCAAAAGGGACGACCTAGGATTCTGATATATGTAAGAAGCAATGCCACGAAAATATTTATTCATCAAGTGGACAGTGACCATTCCTACACCCTTTAGCAGCAGCAGACACCACCCCTGCCCCTGCCAGGTGTGTCCCTGCAGGGCAAGCAGCTCACCTGCACTTTCTCAGCGATGAGCCGGTCCAGCCAGCCCGTGTCGATGCGGTTCTGCTGGAAGCTCTCTGTCTCCAGCAGCTTGATCAGGTATTCCACAGTGGTCCTGAAGTCCCCTCGGATGGACAGCTCCTTCAGAGCCACCACCATGTTCCTGAAAGGGGAAAGAAGCCCTGTTATCTATCCCATCCTAATGGCAGCTGCAGACAGAAAAGCACCTGAAGGTCAGAGCAGAGGAGCGCGGGCACTGGATGGAGCAGGGTCCTGAAGGGATGTTGGAAATGGGAGAATACTGATTTCCCTGCTGCTGGTGTGAAGGGATGGTTGGAAATGGGAGAATACTGATTTCCCTGCTGCTGGTGTGAAGGGATGGTTGGGAATGGGAGAATGTTGATCTCCCTGCTGCTGGTGTGCAGAGCAGCCCAGTGGGATCAGGTGTTCCCCCTGCTATCATCACCCAGGCCCTACCACGTGTCAGGGGTGTATAACAGACAGACAGACAGATGTGGTGTCCACCCCACCCAGAGTGGAACTGGGAAAGGCTCTGGATGAAAAACGTGGATGATAGGTCAGACAGGTCTGCCTGAGGACCAGGTGCTTTAAAATCCCACAGCACAGAGGACACTGCATGGCTCACACACCATCCTGAAGCATTGTTCACTCAGGTTTGCAATGTTTCCCTGTTAGAAGCCTTCACTTGGATGCTTTAAAGAGAGATTTTCACCCTGTGGTGGCTGTGTCACAGCCCAGCAGCAGGTATACAAGGCAGGGATGAAACAAAAAGGAGGAAAAAGAAAGAAAATTAAGCAAAAAGTGTAGAAATGTAGGTGCAACATAATGGGATTGCAAAGCAAGACAGGATGAGAAGCCTGGCCACAAAATGGAAAACAAGATAAAGACAGGGAAATTGTTCTTGAAGCTCCCAGAAGTAAGCAGCCTCGTTTTCCCTGGATCAAAGAGGACAAAGCCAAGCAATTCCTAAGGCCTCCCACATCACTTACGAGATGGCTTCCTCACGGTTCTCCCCCCAGGAGAAGCAGTGGCCAAACTGGGAATCAGCAAACTCATGGAGCCCTCCTGCAGCAGCCACGCTGAAATAGCCCCAGACGTTCTTATTGCTGCGGAAATTCAGCTCCTGGACTGTGCCAGAGCTGGGCTTGAACCCCTGCAAAGACAGACAGACACTCAGACATTGCTCTGTGCCCTACAGAAAAGGTGAACAACCCAGAATGAGGGCTCTGAGAACAGCTCTTTGCGCTGCACCGCGGTGTAACAAGTTCAGGCTGTGTCTAACGGAGTCTAAGTGAGGTAAGGGAAGAACCTCTTAAATTTGCTGCCAAAACGTTGAGCAGCAGCAGCAGCAGGGAGAGGCCCTGGGAAGGCCAGGGTGAGCAGCAGGGCCAGAGGGGAGGCCTCACCTCGTCAGGGTTCTCGCTGGTGATGCGGGCGGCGATGACGTGCCCACGAGGGCTGGGCACGTGGGCCGAGTTCTCAAAGTCAATGGTGGTGTCCCCCCAGGGAGAAACTCCATACATCACCCTGATGTCCTTGATCCTGTGCAGGGGGATCCCCATGGCAATCTGAGGAGGGAAACATAGATAAATAAACAAGCCCCGCCACTGAGTTTGTCCCCTCACAGAGGCAAGCATTCACACTTCCCAGGACAGCTCAGCTCAGTGCAATATCCACCTTAAGCCCTCAAGCCAGCATTTTCCATTGACTGATTAAAAGGCCCCAGGGAATGCTGGCAGTGCCAGGTCAGCTGAGGATGGGCATGCATTAGGCCTGGTAAAAATATACTGAGGTCCCAGTGAGGCAGAAGGGCCCTAATTAGTTATAGGAAACTGTGGAATTTTGCAATTATAAACTGTGGGCAGAGTAACCTGCAGAACCAGCTGCTGGCTGCATCCTTATGGAGCAAAATCCCATTTTGCCTGTTCATTAGTAGGGCTATTTTTTTATAGATACAGTTCAAAAAAGAATTAGAAAATCACACAGAGCCTTACTGAGGTGTGAGGGGACTGTGGCATCCACCCACTGCTGGAAAGCTGGGGGGACACACAAGGGCCTGACAAGCCACAGCACACCAAAAACTGCTCTGTACAGGATCTCTGAGGGAACCCCTGGTGCCTTTGGGGAGCATCAAACAACTGCTGAAAGGTGGGAAATTCCATGTGTGTGCTCACCTGGAGCTGTGCTGCTGGCAGGTTGACATCTGCCACCATCTCAGTGCAGGGATGCTCCACCTGCAGCCGTGGGTTCAGCTCCAGGAAGTAGAAGCTGCCATCCTGGCTGTACAGGTACTCCACAGTGCCTGCACTCACATAGCCCACCATCTTGGCAAGCTTCACTGCACACTGGGACACACAAAACAAGAATATTGCATTGCCAGTCACACAAAACAAGAATATTGCATTGCCAGACACCCCTGCTCGCTCTGTTCACCCAGCACACCCACTCCAGATTTCTGCTGCCATTCTGAAACACCCCAACACTTGTAACAGGCCCAAGAGAAAAGCCAGTGGAGTTTTGATTTCTGACTTATTTCATCTACAATTCACAGAAGGCAGAGTTTGAAGCAAATATTTGCAACACTCAACATCAGGCAATTCCTGCAGCTCCTGAAACTTGCTTTTGATATGGTAACACATTTAAAGCACACTTTCCTCCCCTTTCTGGGGGGGCATTTATCTTTGAAAGGAGCTGTTGGTGTTGGAGATTTAGTGTGGAAGACCGGAGATTTAGCTGTTGGTGAGATTTAGTGTGGGAATGTGAGTGGCTGCCCACGCCAAGCAGGTGGAGAGACACAACGCTGCATTGCTCCTTTAAAACACTCAACAATGCAAATATAAAACAAAAATACCAAGTGCTGGCAGGGCAGGGCAAGCTGCAGAGCCCCTCTCACCTGCTCCATGTGCTCAAACACTGCAGAGGTGGCAATGGAGGCTGGGGCCTCCTCGATGATCTTCTGGTGGCGGCGCTGCACGGAGCAGTCGCGGCCGAAGAGCGAGATGGCGTTGCCGTACTGGTCTGCCAGGATCTGCACCTCCAGGTGCCTGGACTGCTTGGCCAGCCTCATCACAAAGATGGGGGAGCCTGGCACCTCTGTTTGAACCTGCAGCAGGGGCAGAGAGAGGCAGAGCACCCCGTGTGAGAGGCGCCCTCGGTGCTGAGGTCCCACAGACCCAGCCTGAACACCGAGAGTAAAGCGGCCCAGGGGAGTGGGAGCATCACCTGTCTGAACAGGTTGGGGAAGTCATCTGCATTGTTCACTTTCCTGATCCCTTTTCCTCCTCCTCCTTCAGAGGCCTTGATCATGACAGGGTAGCCAACCTCCTCAGCAGCCTGGCAAGAGGAGCAGAACAGCAGGGTAAGGACAAAAAGGCAGCAGGGTAAGGACAAAAAGGCAGCAGAATCCAGCGACAAGATCGTTATTTCCTTATATCCCTTCTGATTCACATCCACATCTGACTATTTAGCAACCAATGGCATAGAAACCAAATACCCCATTGGCAAGAGTGCTTGTAGCTGGAAAAATCAGCAGGGATTTTGTGATTACAGAGAACTCTGACCTCTGCAAGCGATCACAAAATGTTTTGTCAGTGCTTCAATGTTATTAAATCTACGAATTCACAGAAAAGCTTTTGTGTAATACAGAAAATAATTTAAAAATTTGGGTAACATGAAAACCCTCAGACCCACCCTGGAAGCCCCCAGACCCACCCTGAGGCCATCATCAGCGTCCCTGACGTAGCCCTTCTCGTAGAGCTCCTGGGGAACGCTCAGGATTCGCTTCTGGAGGTCGTTCTCCTGCCAGTCCACTCGCAGCCCTGGAGCACAAAATGACTTAAAACCAGACCACAAACTGACAAAGCCAGACTGGAGTCTGTATTTCCAGCTGAAGTCTGATAAAGCCCCTCTAAATGAACCCATTCATCTCCTCTGTCTATCCAATAATTGACAGGGGTCAAGTCCCAACCACTGGGGCAGAGGAACCCCCTGAGTTGGTCTAGCTACAGTTAAAATGTGCACAATCTACATAAATCACCACCTTTAAACACAAGAAATGTCCTCAGCACCCTCTGAGCTCCCAGTGCTGCCAGGCTGTGAGGAGCCACTGCAGGACACAAGTGACAGTCACAGTGCTGAGCAAGGGCTGGCAGCCCTCAGAAAAGGAGAGTGCAGAGGGTAACAGACATTGCTGATCTCTGGGGAGCAAGGGTTTTTATCCAATCCATCACATCCCCCTCCATTTATCTGTGAGAAGCAGGCTGTTATTTACAGTGCTTTGGAGCTGCAGAGGAATTCCATGGCAGCAGAGCATGGGCTCCAAAGCTGCACAGGATCATGGGGGGCTTTGGGCTGGAAGGGACTTCGAGGATCACCTTGTTCCAGGGCAGGGACAGCTCCCATCAGACCAGGTGAGCCTGTGAGCATCAGCTGCACTCCAGGGAAGAACCTCTTCCATGTTTGCTCACATCCCCTCCCATCCCTCCTCTGCATGCTGCCAGCTTCTCCCACCACCCCAGGCTCATCTCACCCCCAATGTCACTGGTGTGCTGGGCAGACAGCACAAATGGGAAAGCCTGAACAGATGGAACATCTCCTGGAACACACTTGTGAGCACAGAGCTTCTTAAAAATTGGACATGCTGGAGGGAAAGAAGATCAGGATGCTCTTGATAAACACAGGACAACTTCCCTCTTACCACTGCCACTCCAGGGAAGAGTTGGGATGCCAGCAGTCTGAGCCACGATGGAAGAGGCAATTTTATCTCCTAAGGCCCACATGGCTTGGCTGGGAGGACCTGCAGAGAGCAAAGACCATGCATGAGAGAGACACAGGGGTTTGGACATTAGGGCAGGTCCAGAAATCTGATTTAGGAAAAACTCCACCCCTCCCATAAAACTGAGCCCTCTTTAAAACGAGTACAGGGACAATCTGCTTTAACAGGAATATTTTCTGATTTTTTACCTCTACATTAAAGACTGTTTTGGAAAACTTTCCCCTTCTTCCATACAAGGACTGCTGTAAAGAACATTTCATCCACCCTGCACTGCAGACCACTCCTCATGGCTCTCTCTTGGGCTCAGGGTTTCTATCCCCCTAAACCTCCCCACTCCAAACAAGGAACAGACACCAGAATGGCAGTCCATCTCCTCACCCATGAATGCAATCCCGTTTTTGTGGAGAAGTTCTGGCAGTTTGGGGTTCTCTGATGCATGGCCCCAGCCAGCCCACACAGCCTGCAGGAGAAAACAAACAATTTGCTCTTTGTCTGAATGCAACAAGCAAGTGAGCAGAAACAGACACATGCAAACACTCCAAGTCTTTCTTTTCCTCATGGAAAACAGCCTCAGAACAGCCTCTGAGCTGCAGGGTGTGCTGAATTTCAAGGGTGGCTTGCACCTTGCAGGCAAGTGCAAGCAGGCTGAGGAGGAGCTGGGTGAGGAAGATCTGGGTGAGGAGGATCTGAGGAAGATCTGGGTGCAGGAAAGTGCAGGGCTGCAGGGATCTCCTTCTCCTGCAGATATTCCTACTGGGACAGCCACTGCACTGTCCCATGGGCTGCAATTGGGTGCCCATCTGGTTTGAATTCCAGTTTCTTTGTCCTGCTTTGCTCCCCAGCACAGCTCCTTCCTGAAGGACAGGAGACAGCCCAGGGTCTGTGGCACCTCTCACCTGCACTGGGATCCTCTTGGCAATGTCCAGGATGAGCTCCACGTTTGCATAGTTGTTGTTGTTGGGTCCTCCTGGCACGGGCACGTAGTGATCTGCCATTTTAATGTACTCTGCAAACACAGGGGGTCCATTCAGCCCGCAAATCTAACAGCAGCCTAAAATCCTGCTTTTTTAGAGCAGGACTCACTCTAAAAATCCTGCTTTTTTAGAGCAGGACTCACTCCAAAATCCTGCTTTTTTAGAGCAGGACTCACTCTAAAAATCCTGCTTTTTTAGAGCAGGACTCACTCCAAAATCCTGCTTTTTTAGAGCAGGACTCACTCTAAAAATCCTGCTTTTTTAGAGCAGGACTCACTCTAAAAATCCTGCTTTCCCCAGGCTGAGCCCTCCCAGGGCCAGGAGGAGGCTGTGACCCTGCCCAGCTCACCTGCATTGGCTTTGAGGTCCTCAGGGGTGACCATGACCACGAACCTGATGGCCCTCTCGTTCCTGAACATCTCGTAGGACCAGCGGCGGATGGACCTCATGCACTTCACTGCTGCAATGCCATTGTTGGCTATCAGCACCTGGGGGCATCAGAAGCTGGCATCAAACAGAGTCTAAATAGCACCAAATTTATATTTATATAGTTATTCATATTTTATATATTTATATATTCTATATTTATATAAAATATATGCTATATATTTATCATACAGTATTATTTATATATTATAAATATATATTATAATATCTTTTATATTAATATATTTTATATTTATATACATAGCACAAAATTTGTATTTATATATTTATTCATATTTATATATTTATATATGTGTATAAAATATAAATAATATATTTCTTATATATTATTATTATTTATATATTATAAATGTACATTATTATATGTTTTATATTTATATCTTTTATGTTTATATAAATAGCACAAAAATATATGCTTGTATATTTATATTTACAAGTTTATATTTGTATATTTTCTATTTTTATATTTACATGTTAACAATCATTAAAGAAGTTTTTTCCCCCCCACAGATTTATTGCCCAGTTTGGGGCTGTGCAGCTTTTCAGCCAGCATCCTGCTCATGGCACATCTGTCAGTTCAGAGAGCAGCTCCTGTTTCAACACAAAATTTTAATGTGCTATGCCTTGGTTGGATTAAAGAGCAGAAGGACTCAAATCAAATTATTAAGCATTTTAAAATACATTTCTTAATGTTTTTCCAGTCTACTTTTGTTTTTTTCTGTCTATAAATCCTTCTGTACCAGCAGAAGTGCTCTGGCTCACTCACATATTTTTTCTTATTACTTTAAGATAAAATAATCAGATATCTGTTCATCACAGATTAAAAGGAAACACGATGATTCCAGGCAGAAGCACAACCTCCAAGCTCAGAAACATCGGTAATTTGATACCTGCAGTGTACAGCCTCAGAGAGACGAGGCAGAGCTGCAGAGAGGAGCTGGGATATCTGGAACAGGACAGGGAGTTACCTTCTCAATAACTTTATTGCCCCCAAAGCGAGTCACAAACTCTGCCGGAGAAGCCACGGTGAAATCCCGCTGCACATCCACCTTCTTCCTGTCCCGGCCCTGCTTGACAAGGTGCAAACCAGACATGCTGGGCCTGGGGAGAGGGACGGACAAACAGCCTGTCAGGACAGCCGGACACCAGCAGAACAAAGCGTGTGAGCAATGGGAAGGTTCTCTTTGGCCACGCTCCCCAGTCAGACAAGCGGAATCTCTCCTTGCCCCCAGACCCTCAAACTGGTGCTGTGTTTCGCAGGGATAACTCCTTTTAAACTACTTTTCAGTTATTTCCAAAAGTTTCAGGTTATCTGGAAAAATCCCAGCTATGTCAAAACATAAATAGGTAAAATTACATCTGCTGTGTGTTGCTGTCCCAACACAGAACAATGCTCCACCAGATTGCCTTCAATCCATCCAGAGAAGCTGGAAACTACAGTGATTTCTGGCTTTGGCAAAACAAGCTGCAAAGATCAGGCTCTGTAAGGAAATCCTCTTGGAAAGCACAGCAAATTTATCTCCAGGTGCAAATGAGAGACTCAGACTGGCTGTGGAAATCATCTTCCAGGAGCTCTCCACTACCCAGTCTTTAATATCTTCCTCAAAAGCTCTGGGAGCCAGAGGACAAATTAATCACATTACTCCTACTCCAAGCACAGAAAGCCAATTTTGTGCCTGCCAAGCCCAGCCCCGTGCCCTGCCACAGCTCCTGTGTGTGGGAATGGCACGGCCACCTCCCCTCCTCCTGCTCCAGCTCCCACAGCAACACCACAGGCACAGATCCCCTCTGGCTCTGCTTTGCCAGGGCTCACAAAGCTCAGTCTGTGAGAGGAAATTCCAGGGGAGAGCACAGAGCTGCTCCTCACACCCAGTGCCTGCCCAGGTGCAGCATGGCTGGAAATCAGGGAATTCATGCGACACTTTCCATGTCACAGGCACTGAAGCTTCACCTCTGCTCAGCCCACAGATCACTTGTTTTTACTGTGATTTCCCCAGATTTCCCTCCCCAGGAGCACAGGGAAGCCCTTCCCCTGCCCCTGGCACCAGCACAGACCTTTATGAAGGAATGAGGATTGGAAAGGAGGATCTCAGCTCAGAATGAGGAATCCAGAATCCTCAGGAATGAGGACCGGGATGAGGATCTCAGCTCAGAATGAGCAATTCAGAATCCTCAGGAATGAGGATTGGGATGAGGATCTCAGCTCAGAATGAGGAATCCAGAATCCTCAGGAATGGGGATTGGGATGAGGATCTCAGCTCAGAATGAGGAATCCAGAATCCTCAGGAATGGGGATTGGGATGAGGATCTCAGCTCAGAATGAACAATTCAGAATCCTCAGGAATGAGGATTGGGATGAGGATCTCAGCTCAGAATGAACAATTCAGAATCCTCAGGAATGAGGATTGGGAAGGAGGATCTCAGCTCAGAATGAACAATTCAGAATCCTCAGGAATGAGGATCTCAGCTCAGAGCTCTGGGAAGCCTCAGCAGCACCAAGGGTCACTGCAGATCTGTGCCCAGGAGACCTCTGGACAGAACCTCTGCCCTACTCAGCTGCTCCATTGAGTAATCCCCAATTCCCCTGGGAATGGCATGGGATGCAGGGAGAGCAGCTGGGGGAGGGCACAAAGGGAAAAGCAGCACCAGGAGAAGCCAAGGCACAGGTTTCCTTCTGCCACCAAGGCCAGGGAGCCCCAGAGCTGCTGCTGGAGCATCCCTGCTGGAGGGAGCTGCTGCTCCAGGGGCCTGGCCACAGCCTGGCAGGGAATTCCCTCTGACATTCCCTCAGAAAGCCCTTGTGGCCATGAAGGTTTCCCCACATGGAGCACAGAGCCTCCTCAGCACCTCACCAGGAGCACAGGGACACCGCAGAGCAAGGCTGTCCCTGCCAGTGACACCCTGGGACCTGTGCTAGGTCACAACAACTCCATCCGCTCAACTATCTTATCTCAGAGAGGAGCTGAGAGCCAGAGAAAGGCACAGAACAAGCTCTGTGCGCACAGGTTCAGCCCCTGGTACTTTCCCTTCTTCCACCCAGCTGCACTTCCAGACATTGTCACCAAACTCAGAGCTGTCCCCAAAAGTTCTCACACTGCTGTGAACTCAGCCTGGGAATGCAAGGACAGGAGAAACAGGCAAGAAAGAGAGCAAAGGTGCAGTTAAGGTTGAATTTCTACTAAATGGATGCATTTAGGGGGTCAGAGTCTTCCTGGCAAGGAAGGAGCACAGTCCAAGGAGCCAGAGAGGTTTATGCATTACAGGGTTACTTAGAGCAGTCTCAACAAAAACAAGATCAGAATGCCAAGGTGAGGATTTGTGAACATGTTTAAATATGAACTGTCCCACCAAGAAATTACCACACACAAAGATACTGCTCCAGGCAACATGTCAACAGAGCCTGAGGTTCATAACTCAGGATGCAACAAACATTTGGACATAAACAACTACAGTTTGATTTGTGAGCATGCCAAGAACACCAAGTTTATTTATCAATAATCACAGGCTGCACACTGTAATCAAAACAGAAGAGTTGGGGTTTTTTGCAGGATAAGATGAGGTAGAAGCTGGACAGGAGGGAAGAAAGTATGGATCTATCAAAACAAAACAGAATAAATGCTGAGTTAGCGACTGTCATCCCTATTAACCTGCTCACAACTGCCATGGTTTGTGGTGGAGGAATTTTCAAAATGCTTTTCTCCCCTTTATTTGTATATATGTAACATACCTATGTGTTTGTATATATACCTCTATGTGTGTATAGATAGTACAAGTATATTTATAAAACATACATCTATATAACTAATGTAAGTGTATTTTTGTGCATGTTACACACCTCTATATTTATATGCAAATCACCTCCACAGTTGTATTTATCTGAAGTTTACCTTTCTATTTCTCTATATGAAATACACCAGTGCACTGTGCACAGCCCTGTGCATTTCACTGCCAGCACTGAAATCCAGAGGCTCCTGTGAGGAGATCTCTGAGAAAGTCCCTGTGTAATTTAGCCCCAGACAATGCTGAAATCAATTTAAATATGAATGAGGACACAGAGGGGTAAAAGTTGTGCAGAACCTCTAACTTGAAGAACCCTGATGCCCCAGCTGAGCTGCACCCTGGCACCTCTGTCACAGGCTGCATGCACAGAGAGCCCAGGGGATGAAATGAACACCAGGAGCTCAGAGAGCATCCCCAGCACAGAGCCCAGGGGATAAAATGAACCCCAGGAGCTCAGAGAGCATCCCCAGCACAGAGCCCAGGGGCTGTTCCAGAGGATGAAATGAACACCAGGAGCTCAGAGAGCATCCCCAGCACAGAGCCCAGGGGCTGTTCCAGAGTTCCAGAGGATGAAATGAACCCCAGGAGCTCAGAGAGCATCCCCAGCAGAGGCCAGGCAGGCAGATCAGCGATCCTTACCTCTGCAGCATGTGGTACCTCATCTCCTGACTCTGCTCCGCAGAATCCTCCATGCCGAGTGAGTGGGTGAGGAATCGCCGAGCTGGGGCCGCTCGCAGCTCCTCCCCGCAGCCCTGCAGCTCACGGAGACGCTGCCGGGAGCCTCACCGGGCTCGTCCTGCGAGCAGGGCCCATCGCGGGTGCCCCAAGGCCGCCAGCTGTGTGCGGCTGCCCCGCCGCGCCACCCTCGCGGTGACGGTGACACAGTGGCGGTGACGCAGCACGGGGACCGGCCTCCGTCCGTCCCTCCTTCCCTCCCTCCTGCCGTCAGCGGAGCGGCTGATCGGGGCAGGGACAGCCCGGCCGCCGTTACGCAACGAGCAGTGAGTAGCGGAATGAGCAACGTAATAGTAATGAGCCGCGTAATAGCAATGAGCCCACCGCGGCTGCTCCGAGCACCGGGGCTCGGGGAGATCCCGGACCCACGGGCGGCGCTGCACCCACGGGAGGAAGGGATGCTGCACCCAGAGGGATACAGCACCCACGGGAGGGATGCAGCAGCACCCAAGGGAGAGGAGGATGGAGCAGCACCCACAGGGAAGGATGCAGCAGCCACGGGAGGGATGCAGGAGCACCCACAGGGAGGAGGATGGAGCAGCACCCAGGGAAATGCAGCACCCATGGGAGGGGATGCAGTGCCCAAGGGAGGGATGCTGAAGCACCCAGGAGGATGCAGCACCCACAGGAAGGATGCAGCAGCACCCAAGGGAGGGAAGGATGCAGCACCCACGGGTGAACATCCGATGCAGCACCCACTGGGAATCCTGTCCAGGCGAGCACATCCCCAGCTGCTGCAGGCTCTGTGACCCCAGGGGCTCAATGCATTTGCAGGATTGCAACAGCCTGGTTGTAACAGCCCTAGGCATTGCTTTAGCCCTAGAAATCTCAGAAATAGCCCAAACACTTATGCTCACAAAACAAACCCCTCTCTCAAACTTCTCCACATCTCTAGGGTACTTTAACCCCTTAACCCACCATCTAAGCATAACTAACCTCCTCAACAGAGGACAAAACCTTGCCTCTCACCTAACTGACCTTTCCTGATACAAAACGCTCAGCCCAAAAGGACTAGCCAGTCTACAACTACAGCAGCCAGTGTGGGGTTGTCAGGAGGGGTGGGGAGGGGACAGGGACAGCTCTGAGGGAATGCCACAGGCAGCTGGTGCAGGCACACACACACAGTGGCACAGAGCTCCTGCAGGTGAAGCTCTGGCTTGGACCTACAGGTCAAAACAAATGAAACCTGACTCGGCTCTGACATGAGCTGAGCCTCAGGATTTCAGGGAATAGGACAGAATTAAATAATATAGGATAGAATGAAATAAAGCACAGAACAGAGCCAGCCCTCCCTGCACTGCCTGGCAGGTAACTTCCCTTCCCTGCTAACACAGAATGCAGCATCAGCCCAGGCAGGTCTTTAGCCTAAAGCTGGAATATTTACAGAGCCCAAATGGGTACAAGCTGCCAGGATTCCTCCCAAATTACCCAGTGCCAACAGTTTGGCAGAAGTTCCCTTCCTAGTCACACACCTGGCTGCTCACCTGCCGTGCCAGGTGCATTTGGAACAGGAGCATTCCCAGCACACACAGCCCAAATCAAAGGACACACATTCCCAGCACACACAGCCCAAATCACTGAGCTTCCCTGCAAGCCCAAAAGCAACACCCTGGCACTCAAACATCCACCGAATCCACATCAATCCAGGTGAACAGCCAAGCTAAAATCAAATTAATATCCATACTCCAGTTCCTAGAAAGAACCAAAAGAGCTTTGCTTTTCCATCTTCGTGAAGTATAAAACTCCACATGTTCCCAGAGCAGCAGACAGCCCAAAGGTCTCCATGTCAAGCCCTGGCACCAAGATAAAAGTGAATAACAACAACAGCAGAGAGCTGTGCAGCAGTGAGAGGAACTGGAGTCCTGGCAGGGAGCCCTGCAGTGCTCTTGGGCAGAGTTCAGGTGTTGGACAGATCTGATCTGCACACCACCAGAATGGACCCTTTTACACCAGCTGGGGCAGGGGGGGTGTCTCACATTAAATTCACCACGCTGAGATTGGTTATCTCTCAGGCAGGAGGATCAGATAAGCGAGCACGTGGCTGTCACACTGGGCTGTCCCAGCCAGGGAATCTCTGCACAATCTCCCAACAAATGACTGAACTTGGAGAGGACATTTCTGTTAACTGAGGCTAAAGGCAGTAAAACAACACCAAAACAAGAACACAGCTTCAGAGAGGCAGGCAGAGCTACACCGTGTTTGTTCAGGGAGCAGAGCAGCTTCCAGGGAAGGAAGGAGCTCAATTCCCATGTGCAATTCCCACCTTATCAGTACAACCAGGCACAGCCACGAGGCCAAACCACCTGTTCTCTCAACAGAGAGAGGAGGAAGTCACCTTTTCACTGCAGGTGGATGAAGTTCATGGCCTTAAGCTGAAGGAGGGCAGGTTCAGGTTGGAAATAAAGCAGAAATTGCTCCCTGTGAGGCTGGGGAGGGCTTGGCACAGGGTGCCCAGAGAAGCTGGGGCCATCCCTGGAAGCATCCACGGCCAGGCTGGGACAGAGGAAATGTTCCTTCCTCAGAAATCTGCCCACACAGAAGCTCCAGCACAGGGAGAGCCAGAGGGGGAATCATTTTGAGGATAGAGATGAAGGGGAAGCACGACCAGAAAGTTTCCCTGCGCACCTGTGATGTGCAAGCCAAACCAGGCAGGGAGACTCCTTTAGCTGAGGGGCTCAGACAGCACAAACCCAATTCTGTTTGTGCATACAAAGGTGCAGACAGTGCATATTGATCCCGAGCCTGCAGACAGCCTGGAGCAGAAGGATTCCTCCATGCAGCAGAGGAGAAATCCCCTTGGAGCAGCCCCACAGCACATCTGTGCCTCCCTGCCCACAGCTGGCCCAAAACCACAGCATCAACGCTCCTCAGTGCGGCTCCAGCCACAACCTGCTGGGCTGCAAAGGAATTTTTTCATTCAGAACAGGCTCAAAAGGATCTTTCATTGCACCCAGGGCTCTGTGCAGCCACTCTAAGCAGGCACCTTGTCCCTCTGCCAGGCAGGGCACGCTCAGCCCCTGCTGCCCAGGCTGAAATTGGGGCGTTTGGCCAAATTTCCTTTAGCAGATGATTAGTTCTGCTTAAGCATCCCCATAATTTATTGAGACACCGAGGAGTCCATCCAGTATTAGGAGCAGCAAGCTAAAACTCTGTGGGCTTCATGTGAGGTAACAGCTGAACTGCATCCAAAAATTTGGCTTTCAGCTGATACAAGTGGATTGTCAGGTGACTGTGCACCCATGTCACTGCTTATGAAACCAGAGCCCTGATGGACAAACACCAGAAGACATCCAGGTTTTGTTCTATTTTAAACAAGAATTTGATACAAGATACCGTCTCGGAAACTAGGAATTAAATTTAGCAATAATCAACAACAATTTATTAAACAAGACAGATGGGCCCAAAGTGCTTTCCAAGTGGCATTTATGGAGGAGTTTACTCAATCTGCCACTAAAACTTCAGAAAGGAGCTCAGCAACTCTGTTACAGGTCACTTCAAGGAAAACTGTGTCCCAGCAGGGCTGGTTGGAAGCGCTGATGGAAAATTCTGAACTCAGAGACAACACAGGCAGAAAAAAGGAAAAACAAAAAAAGGCAGGCTAGGATTTATTATTGAAAGGTGCAAAATGCAACAGAGACCCCCTGAACACTCAGCCTGGGTGGTCACTGTCCCCACACACATTTCTGGATGCTGATGACCCACACAGCAATTGGAAGCTCATTTTAAGCCTCAGAGCAGCAGCCAGCTGGCACACCTGAAGGTCTCCATGGATCCCCAGGGCAGGAGAGCCCAGAGTGCACAACCTGTCCCGGCAGGAGTGACTTCAGCAACAGCACTAACACTGCCAGATCAATAGGTCACACAAACCTGCCCTCACAGACCCTCTGGCAGCTGAGTAAATCCTGCATTTTAACTGTAATTGCTCCCTGAGGACTGCCCTGCAGCAAAGCCCCTCACCCCAAACAGAGCCATCTCCATTTTAACCCTGTGGGAAAATCACCAGCAAGTGGAAAAGGTTTTTGGCAACTTCTTCCAAAAGTTACGGTCCCCTGGACCTGCACCTTGTGTCCCAGGGTACAGAACTGCCTGTGAAATCTCCTTTATCACCTGACACTGTGTGGTACCTTTGTGACCACCCAAAGGAAGCTGGAAGCCAGGGCACCTCTGTCCCATTAAGTGACACAAAGTGACTCCAGGCAAGCTGTTGAACTTGTCTCTTGCTGTTGTCTTTGTCTCAGTTTCTCCATCTGCAAACATGATTTAGAAATCTCCTGATGAAAGGGACAACCATCCTGAAAAGTATTTCAGCTCACCTCAGTTTATCTTAGAAAAACAGCCCACAGTGCTGTAACTTTTCTATTTGAATTGGCATTTCTCTCCAATTTAACTCAAAAGTCAAGAGTTCCCCAAAGGGGCTGCCAAAGTAAGCAGGTTACAACAGAGGTGCCCAAGGTTGCACACCTATTGCACTCTGGGGCCAGACACTGCCCTGAAAGTTTCTTCCTCTGATATTTCCATTTACACACTTGTGGTTAGGAACAGAAGAAATTGGATGAGCACCTAAGCTGTATATAGTTACAGTTTCCTGCTCCAAAATCACCTTTTGTGCTGCCAGATCGTTGCACCTGGCAGGCTGTGGAAAGGCAGCCCTGTGTAAATTTGCTTTAAGGTTTTGCATCAGTTGTGCAAGTGCCAGCTGGCTGGACATGCCTCAGAGCAATGCCCAGAGCAATGTCCCCTCTGTCCCATCTGGGGTTTGGGACTGTGTGATCCCTGAGCTTCTCTCTGAAAATGGGATGGGAAACACCAAAAAAAGGAAATATTATAACCTTTTCACTTTTCCTCAGCCTGCACAAGCAAAGGAACCAGTAAAACACAAAACAAGGATTAGCTGGTTGGTTTATATAATATTATATTAAATATTAAATATGATATTTTATATTTACATATATAGTTGTGTAAATATAAACTGGTCAGGAAACTTGCTGGAATGGAAATTCCTTCAAAAGCAGCACAGCAAAGGCAGTGAGGGGCTGTCCAGTGAAACTGGAGTGGGATCCACTCTGTCCTGGGTGTTCCTGCATTTCCTGGGATGGGAAGGCACAGGCACACAGAGCCTGAACCTCCTGGAATATGGCAAATAAATGAAGGGTCCGTGGGAGAGCAAAGCCAGGCTGCAGGACTCCAGGCTTTACTACAACCAGCACAATTTTCCCTATTCTAACCAAAAAAATTCCAGTACGGAGCCACTGATCCAACTCACTGCCAATTCTTTGGCTACACTGAAAGCAGCAAATCCATGCAAAGACAAAACAGGCAAATGTTGTTCTTGCTCTCAACAAACAGGGCCCAGAAAAACCACACACGAGTGAAAACTTATGAAATATCTCAGTGAAGACACTTCCATTTTCTGAAATCAGGACAAGACAGGCAAGGTGCTTAAGGAATCTAGGCACAAATATTTCACTAAAAGCAAAGGAAAATCAAAGGGTTTGATACAGACAAGTGGCCATTTAAAAACAAAATGCCAGAGCAACACTTGAAGCCAAACACAGATATAAAGCTGAACTTTGGATTATCTTTGGAACTGACAGGGTAAAAAGACTGGAGAACTTTAATTAACCATTTAATTTAATCGAGAACTTTGATTTAACCATGTATCTATACCTCATGTGGCTTAACTATTTTATTTAATGGAGAACTGACTTAACTATGTGTCCTTACCTCACGTGGCTTAACTATTTTATTTGAGAACTTGGATTTAACTCTGTGTCCGTACCTCATGTGAGAACTTGGATTTAACTCTGTATCCATACCTCACATGTCTTAACTATTTTATTTGAGAACTTTGATTTAACTCTGTCCATACCTCATGTGGGTTAACTGTTTTATCTAATGGAGAATTTTGATGTAACTGTGCCCATACCTCATGTGGGTTAACTATTTTATCTAATGGAGAACTTTGATGTAACTGTGCCCATACCTCATGTGGGTTAACTATTTTATCCAATGGAGAACTTTGATGTAACTGTGCCCATACCTCATGTGGGTTAACTATTTTATCCAATGGAGAACTTTGATGTAACTGTGCCCATACCTCATGTGGGTTAACTATTTTATCCAATGGAGAACTTTGATGTAACTGTGCCCATACCTCATGTGGGTTAACTATTTTATCCAATGGAGAACTTTGATGTAACTGTGCCCATACCTCATGTGGGTTAACTATTTTATCCAATGGAGAACTTTGATGTAACTGTGCCCATACCTCATGTGGGTTAACTATTTTATCTAATGGAGAACTTTGATGTAACTGTGCCCATACCTCATGTGGCTGGCCAGGCCATCCTGAGCGTTGGGGAGCCCCAGGTCCGAGAGGGAGTCGGAGCAGACTGAGGCAGGGGACAGGGACCTCTCCTTCTCCTCCAGCAGGTCCAGCTTCACCAGGGAGCTGGTCTCATCCTCGGAGTTGTCCTCGGACACGGAGCCGATGATGAAGCGCGAGTGAGCGTTGGCATCCACGGCCTTGCTGGCCTCTGAGGAATCCTCCATGGCTGCCCCAAACTGGGCTCTCAGCACTGCAGGACAAAGGACAAAGCCAAACCCGAGTGAACAGCCACCCCTGGAGGGCAAAGCAAGGGGCACTGGTGGGAAATGAAACGTTAAAAGGGCAGAGCTGAACCCCTGAGTGCGGGATCAAAACCAGCTCTGCTCCAAGCACTGATTTCCCTGCTTGCACAAGGACTCTGAGATTCACAAGCTGCAGAACCTCCCACCTCAGGCAAAGCTGCAGGAGGCATTAAAGGAAAAAAAAAACCACCAAAATAACCCCAGACACCAGGCCCAAAACCTGCAGACAAAGGCAGGGGATTCTGAGTATCAAAATTCACAGGATCAGAGATTCCCTGACTGGTTTGGGTTGGAAGGGACTTTAAATCTCATCTCATCCCCGACACTTCCACCAGTCCAGGCTGCTCCTGTCCTTGGACACTCCCAGGGATGGGTCTGTTCCAGTATTCCAGCAGGGAATGAAAGCATTTTCTTAAAAGTCAAAAGAATAATTTCAACTGAGAAAGGAAAACAAAGGAAAACCCCACAGCACAAAGGTGGGATGGGGAATAAACATTTGATCTCCCTGCTCTGCCTGACTTTGCTGCACTCCCATGACAGCTCCAGCCAGCAGCAAACACACCATTGGGAACTGAGGAGGGCACTCACCTCTGGATATCCGCGCAATCTGCGCACTGAGCCACTTCCAAAACGAACTGGAAAAGAAAAGGATTGGGAAGTAAACATCAGGGTTATAATGAACATATCCCATGCGTGTTCTCCTGTTTACACCATCCAAACCATCCCAAAAAAACCCCACAGGCACTCCACAGACTGGCAGGATTGCTCCAGGCACAGACTAACCCAGGAGCTACACCTGCAGTGCCCAAATCCAGCCCTGGCAGGTCCTGCTGGTCCATCCTTCTGGAATCTTCTGAGAACCACCAGGAACAGTGGGGTGTGCCACCACTATCCACCGGTACCAAACCTCTCCTGTCCCCTTCTGGCTGCTTCCAGCTGAACCCCAGGGAGGGCAAGGCTCATCAGCCCTGCTAATTACAGCCCCGTTAGCCAAGGGCGCGGCACCAAAACCTGGTCCGTGGTGTCACAGCAATGGGACATGATGGGACCTTAACAAGGCCCAGAGGGGTATTTATAGCCAGAGCAACCCCCAAACACCCCATCAGTGACTGAGAGCTGAGAACTCATCCAACTGGCTCATGCACTCCTGCCACCAAAGTGCCTGGCTGAATTATTCAGATCCAATCCCGTGTTGACATCACTCCTCCCACAAACTCCACTTGCCCTGTGGCCACGGGCACTTCATTTGGCAGAGGCATCATTAACCATTTTATAACTGAAAAGACACAAATATCTGTCTCACATGGACATTAAAAGCATTAAAAAATGTATTTTTTGAGGGTAGAGATGAGAAGAAGGGCAAGCATGACCAGGAAGTCTCCCTGTGCACCTGTGATGTGCAAGCTAAACCAGGCAGGGAGATTCTTTAGCTGAGGTGCTCAGACAGCACAAATCCAATTTTGTTTGTGCATACAAAGATGCAGACAGTTTTTTTGTGGATATTTATCCTGGCAGCAGATCTCTCCTCAAGTTTTTCATCCAGACACATTTACTGTTGGCACCAAAGCGGCTGGGATGCAGCCAAACTAACTTCAGCCCAACTTCATTGAAGAAAACCTTTCCTCATTTCAATAACTAATACATTAATGAGCAAGTTTCAAGGATTTTGGGGTTTTCAGAAGCAGAGGAACGGGAAGGGAGGTGTTTCACTCAAATATTCCATGAGAAACCATCCACCCAAGGCCAGGCAGTGCCACGCTCACCCAAGTTCACTCCAGCACCTTGTTTGTCTGACTCAGCTCCCAAAAACCAGGCTGATATCCGTGAAACCCCACTCAGGTCCATTTCCCAAGGCACTTCCCAGCCCTGGGAGCCAGTCCCACAGGCAGCAGTCCTGCTGGGGTTGTGCAATCAGTGCTGGGGTGATAAGCTTGGCTTGTTCTCAGCACACCGAGAGGCCTCGTTCATACTTAAATTGATTTCAGCATTGTCTGGGGCTAAATTACACAGGGACTTTCTCAGGGATCTCCTCACTGGATTTCAGCGCTGGGCGTGAAATGCACAAGGCTGTGCACTGGTTAATTTCATATACAGAAATAGACAGGTAAACTGCAGATATTTACAACTATGCAGGTGAATTACATATAAATATAGAGGTGTGTAACACACACAAAAATACACTTACATTAGCTAGACTCATGTAGAGGTATATTTTATAAATATATTTGCACTATCTATACACATATAGAGGTATATATACCAACACAGAGGTATGTTACATATGTACAAATAAAGGGGTATACTAATGTACTTATATATATAAATAAAGGGGTATATTTATGTACCCTATATATATAAATAAAGGGGTACATTTATGCATATATGAGCTCCCTGCTCCAGGGAAATCAGCTCCACTCCCAGCAGGTGTCCAGGCATCCAACACCCAAATAAATCCGTGCTACCAGCAGGGAAAACTCCGCAACCCAAACCCAGAAAGTGCCCGGGGCAAATCCAGCCCCACTTCACTCCTCCACAGCTCTGCTGCTTCCATTACTCACATCTTTGGCTTGACCCTGAAATGCACTGGTAAGAATACCAGACTTGAGAAGTTTTATAACAGCTTCACCTTAAAATCACTTTTAATTCTGTAAAAATATACCCAGGCATGAAACTTGGGCAATGACAGGTGGGAATTAAAGTTGGCTGTTTTTCTCTAACCATCCCATTCTGAAGGCAAACCCACAGCTGAAGAGAACATCAGTATTTCAGTGGGCTCTTTCAAAAAATCACAGTAACACTTCTATCATATTGATGTGGCATATGAAAAGGAAATTAATAAAACTAGCTGTGCTCAAATGCCTCCTGATTAGAGCTGTGGCATTGCTGATCAACCTGAATCACTTTAAAGTCACGAAATGGATTTGTGCTCTCACCTGGAGAAACACAGAAAACAACGGAGCAAAACAAAGGTAAAACGAAATGAAAAGAGTAAAAAGCAGCAGAGTGCTCACCTGTACCAGGGCTGGGGGGGCAGTTCCAGCTCGGGAGAGAAGGGAGGCTCCTGCAGCAGAGGGTCCCTGCTCAGAACACCCCGGCGCTCCCTGGCCACGCTGTTTTAACGCCCCCACGGCTGCCCCACCTGGGCCTGCCCCACCTGGGCCTGCCCTCCTGGTTAATCATTGGGCATTGCCTCATCCCCGGCCCCAAACACAACCCAAGAGCGCTCCAAGGGCTCCTCACAACCGCCCCGGGCAGAAAGAGCCAAAGCTGATGGATGGAGGGTGCCCAGAGCAGGGACAGGGCATGGGAAGGGTCTCACAGCAGAGCTGAGGGTTTGTCCAGCTGGAGCACACTGAGGGACACTCACCAGGGGCTGCAGCTCCCAGTTCTGCTCCCTGTGACCCGAAGGAACAGCTGGGGCTGTGCCAGGGCAGGGCTAGGCTGGGTATTAGGGGAAAAACAACTGCCTAGAACCTTCCACCTGTGGATGTAGAATGACAGAATTGTGGAACATCCTGAGCTGGGAGGGACACACAGGATCATCCAGGCCAGCTCAGACACCCCAAATTCTCACCCCGGGCATCCCTGGCAGCCTCGGGGCCGTGCCCTGGGGAGCCTGGGCAGTGCCAGCACCCTCCAGGGAAAAGCTGTTTCCCATTATCCAGCCCAAACCTCCAGAGAGCAACATAAGAGCCTGTATTTACAGCTATCCCAGTTTGCTGAAACACTCGAGACTGGCTGAATCCCACTGTCTTGGAGAGATTTTGGCATCACTCAAACACTTTGCTGAACATTTCCTGCCTGCTAAACTGGAACAGACTCCACTCACGCTTCAGATACTTTCAAACACAGCACTTCTTCTCATTCTAAACTTCAAGAATATTTAGGAGAATGGAAGGGCAAGAACAAATATTTGGTTCGCCAATCTGCTTTTAAAACTTGACTGGTTTGAGCATCTCAGGGCTGCTCTCAGCCCATCGGCGGGACCGGACCCAGCCTGTTCCCAGGATCCCGAAACTGCCCCGGGACAGCGGCAGGGTGACACGGAGCAGGGACGGGACGGAGCAGGGATGCCCGGGCCCAGCCCCGGTCCCGGTCCCGGCCCGGCCCAGCCAGTCGGTGCCGGACTCCCCGCCGCCCACGTGCTGCTCCTTTCAGGCCGCGGGGAACCGGCGAGGCCACGCGAGCCACGGCACCGGCTGAGCGCGGCCCGGGCCCGCCCGGCGGAGCGCGTGGAACCGGGAGAGAACCGGGAGGGAACCGGGAGGAACCGGGCGGCGGCTGCTGCGGCGGGCAGGGCGGCTCCGGCCCGCGAGACCCCCGCCCGCCGCGGCTCGGCTCGGCCCGGCCCGGCATGCCGCCATCTCCCGCCGGCACAGCTCGGCATGGCACGGCATGGCCCGGCCGCCTCCCGCCGGCGCGGCGCCCGGCCGGGTCCCGCCCGCCCGGCACGGCATGGCCCGGCCATCTCCCGCGGCACGGCGCGGCCCCGCCCAGCGCCGCGCGCCGCCGCCCGCCGGTGCCGCGAGCCCCCCGCGCTCCCGGCCGCCCCCCCCGGCGCGGCCCCGCCCTCACCTCACGGTGCCGGTGCAGCGGAGCCGCCGCGGGCCCCGGCCTGGCGCTCCCCGCCACGGCCCCGCCCCGGGCCCGCCCCGCGCCCGCCGGGCCCCGCCCCCGCGCCGCCCCCCGGTGGTGTGATCGGGGTTACCTCGGGTCAGGCCCCGCGCGCCCCGCCCCGCGCGCGCCCCGCCCCGCACCGCTCCCATTGGCTGCCGCCCGGGCCGCGGCGGGGGGCGTGACCAATGGGGAGGTGCCGCGGGGGCGGGGCCCGTGGGGCGATGCCCGTGGCATGAGAGACGGGCGGGGCTCGAACCCGCGACCCCCGGGACAGCCGCGACCCCCGGGACAGCCGGGACCCCCGGGACAGCCGCGACCCCCGGGACAGCCGGGACCGCCGGGGCAAGCGGGACCGCCGCGACTGCGGGAGCGTCGCTCCTGGGAGGGAAGGCCGAGAGGGCTGGGCCTGCTCGGCCTCGAGAGGAGGTGACCGAAGGCACCTCAGCAATGCCCAGTGGTGTCCGTGGTGGGGGCCAAGCTGGAGTAGGCTCTTCCCAGTGGCGCCCGGCAACAGCACAAGGGAACGCGGGCAGGGACTGATGCACACAAAGCTCCACCTGAACACGTGGAAAAACTTCTTTCCTGTGCAGGTGATGGTGTGCAGGAACAGAGACCGGGCAGGGGGTGGAGTGTCCTGAATGGAGATACTCAGATAGTCCAGCATGATCTGGAGCAGCCCGGTGCTGTGTGCTCCACTGTGACCCCCTGCAGCAGGGACAGCACCAGGTGCCCCCATTCATGAGTGTGGCAGCAGCAGTCCCCAGGCTGTCCCTGTGCTCTGCCGTGACCCCCTGCAGCAGGGACAGCACCAGGTGCCCCCATGAGTGCTGGTGGCAGCAGCAGTCCCCAGGCTGTCCCTGTGCACGAGGGGCCCGCGTGGCTCGCGGACGCTGCCCTGTCCCCACCTTGGCACAGGCAGGAGGACACGGCTGAAAACAGGTGCTGAGGGCACGGCCAAGCAGGGCCAGGCACTGCCAGCGCCTCTCCTGCCTGGCTCTGACCTTCAGCTGCTTGTTCTGCTGACAGACAATGGTTTGAAGAACTCCTCCTCTTCCTTCTTTCACATTTTGTGTTTTATTTGAAGTCTGCGCCGTTACAGGTTTGCTGAAATTCAAATGGAATGAGTAACATGAGTTTCAATGCTAAAGCTGCTGGATCTGGTGAGCTGTGCAGGCTGATCCTGCTGGAGGTGCCCCAGGATTTGCACAAAGTGGGATCTACTGCTCCCAAATACAGATAATTCCCACCAAGGCAGTGGTTAGCAGGTGTGAGACTGCAGAAAACTGCACATCATGGGATGGGTGCCCACTGCAGGCAAGAAATACCCAGAAAATCCAATTTGGGGCTTTGGAGTTAATAAAACTATTGGGGGAACAGAGCATATTCTCACATCCACTGGACTAAATCTGGAAAATCTGGGCATGGACAGTTTTATTCATACCTCTGTAGACATAAATGCATAGCTAGAGATGCGTGTTTCACACAAAGAATCCTCCTCTCAGTGAGTATTTCACGGAGGAGCTCAAGAGAAGGGTTTGGTGTTGGTTAATCCTCTCAGTGCGAATCCCAAGTGCTGCAGGAGTGAGGGGGAGTGCTTGGCTTGCTGAGGGGCTGGTCCCAAATCACTGATAATAACCACATACAGAACTTACCAAACCAGAGATTACAACAGGCTCTGAGTTCATCCTGCCTGCTGCTCCCAGGGCTCCAGGCCTGCTAAAACCTGCACCTGCACTCTGCCTGCCCAGCCCAGCACATCCAGCCAGCTCCAAACGCTGTCCAAACACTGCCGGGGAGGGATTGCCTCACTCTCTCAAATCTGCAGCAACTCCTCCAGTCAAGGGCACACAGAGCCGTGAACACGTGGAAAACAGAGAGTTAAAGACATTCACCTTAAAAACCCAGCGTGGATTTGGATTTGGAAGGAAATAAAATTAAAAATTTGTTATTTTTTGGGGTATGAAGATGGTGGAGGGTCTGGAGGAGAAGGCATGTGAGGAGAGGCTGAGGGCACTGCAGTGATCAGCTGGGGGACAGTGAGGCTGATCCTTGTGGGGCCCTTCCAACTCAGGAGATCCCATGAAATTCAACTGGTGACAGTGGAGGGGTCCCCATGCCTGGATGTGGTCTTTTCCACATAGCAATCCAGGTCTTTTCCAACATAACAATCCTGGATTCAAGTCTGGGCAGGAATAATCTGTGTTTCAATTGTTTCACAGGGTTCACACACACTTTGCAGTGGGTTTCTTTTAACCGTTTGAATCATAACCATGTTCTGCTTTGCAGGAGGGGTGGTAAATGCACCTGACACCTTTCCCTGTGCTGCCCCAAAACTGGCCACAGTTATTTACTCTCATCCATGATTCCAAGCACGTGCACGGGGAACTCGTGCCACTCTGCTCTCTCAAAAAAAGGAAGTTCAGCCTGAGTTAACAAACCCCAAAACACACGGGGGAAATGTTTTTACCTCTGGTGACGCCAAGTGCCGGTCCCACCTCTCCTGACCACGCTCTGGTGACAGCCCCAGTGCAAACACAGCCCAGATCAGCCCGGGTGAGGGGTCGGTGACACTGCCAGCCTGGCACCCAGGAACAGAGAGAAAGGTCAGATCACCCTTTAAAGCCAAACGCCAGCCCTCCACTGGCTCTTGTTTAAACACAAACACCTGAATTTAAATAATATCAATGCTTACGAGAAAGTGTTCTGGGTTCTCTGGAACTGCGGCCAATTGAAACGTCAGCGTTTATTTGGGATTTAACAGAAATATTTCACCCTTCCATGCTGGGACACACACACGTGTGGTTAGCGAGCAGTCCAAAGGCCGAAGCTCTGCAGGAAAAGGCGATTTCCATCGCCACCGTGTGTCCGAGGCAGAAAACGCCACAAAAACTCCGCCCAACAGCGCCGAGCAATCCCACCGAGAGCAGGGAGAGAGAAGCCTGACAATGCTCCCCCTGATTTCTGTGTCTGTGGCCTCTGGGTTTGCTGGGGACACTGCCCCAAAACTGGTGTGGTTCACCTGGCTCAGCCTGCACTGGGCTGCAGGGGAGCAGAAATTATCAGCAGATAATTCCAAATAGCAAATGAAAGTGACCTCACTCACTAAAACCTCTGGGTAGCAGCATGTGAGCACTGAATTCATCCCAGAGTATCCACCTGGATCTTCCTGGAGTGCAGCTGGAGGGACAAAGAGGTTGGGAGTTGAGCTGAGACCCTTTGGAAAAACCTCAAACACTCCACGGATTTTTAATGTTCCTTATGAATATTTTTTTCATTCCCATGCCAGAGGCATAACAGGAAGACCCTCAGCACTGAAATATCTGCAGGCTTCAGGACAGCATTTTTACCTTGCAGATGCATCACCTTTCCTGGGAACAGCAGGAACCAGATCCCCACAGGCTGATTCCTTCCCTTAACCACCCAGACTCCCAGATGCAGGAAAAACCTGTTAGCAGAAGCAATAAATACTTCATTGACATTCCACACTTTGCCTCTCCCAAATTCTGAATTTTTTCCCATAATTTTTCACACGGAAAAGGAAATAGTTGCCAGCGTTTTTAGTCTTGTTGGTAAATAGTCCAGACAAGGAGCAGAGATGGACAGGGAGGAACGGCTCAGACTGCCAGAGGGCAGGGTTAGATGGAATATTGGGAAGGAGCTCTGCCCTGTGAGGGTGGGCAGGCCCTGGCACAGGCTCCACATCCCTGGCAGTGCCCCAGGCCAGGCTGGATGGGTTTGGAGCACCTGGGCCAGTGGAAGGTGTCCGTGCCATGGCAGGGTGGCACTGGGTGATCCTGAAGGTTTATCCACCCAAACCGCTCCGGCATTCTCTCTGTTCTATCTGTTTTAATCCCCCACTGGGCCAGCTCCTCCCGCCCCTGCTTCACACGGCCACCCACAGCGCCGCGGGAGCCCTTTCCAATAAATTCCACCCCTTCCCACCTCAAGGGCTGCCCGGATGGAGGCCGAACACCGCCTGAGCCGGGGGCAGCTGCTCCGGTGACCACGGGAGAAGCGCGGGGCTCTCCCGGGCAGGCAGAGGGGCCCGGGGCAGTTCCCCGCGGGACACGAGGCTGGCACGGCCTGTGTGCCCCGGTGTGATCGCGGTCCCTCCCCGGCCCCGGTCCCGCTGTCCCGGCCGGGCCCGGCTCCCTCAGGCCCCGTGAGGGGAGGGGCGGGGCGGGGCGGGGCCTGCGGCGCGCGCCGGGTTCCGCCAGGGGGCGCGCGCATCCGCCCCGGCGCGTGCGCACGGCCGGGCACGCGCGCGGGCCCGACCCGCCGCCCCGAGCGAGGTGAGAAGCGGCCCCGGCGGCCCCGGTTTCCCCCGCCGCCCCCTGCGGGCCGCACCGGCACCGGCACCGGGCAGGGCCGGGCAGGGCCGGGGGGGGAGCGCGGAGAGCGCGGTTCGGGCGGCGCGGGGCGCGGGGAGCGCGGCGGCGGGAGCGCGCGCGCCTCTCACGGAGCCGCGCGGGCCGCGGCGGGGCCGGAGGGGGCGGGGCCGCCGAGGGGGCGGGGCCTGGCGGGGGCGCCGCCTGGCGGCGATGGGGAGAGGGGCAGGAGGGGATTGGGGTATGGGGATATGGGGGTATGGGATTGGGGATATGGGATTGGGGTATGGGGGTATGGGATTGGGGATATGGGGGTATGGGAATCGGATTGGGGATATGGGGATATGGGGATATGGGATTGGGGATATGGGGATATGGGAAATGGGGATATGGGATTGGGGATATGGGGATATGGGGGTATGGGGGTATGGGATTGGGGTATGGGAAATGGGGATATGGGAAATGGGGACATGGGGGTATGGGGGTATGGGAATCGGATATGGGGATATGGGGATATGGGGATTTGGGGATATGGGGGTATGGGGGTATGGGGGTATGGGAATCAGATTGGGGATATGGGGATATGGGATTGGGGATATGGGGATATGGGGATCGGATTGGGGATATGGAGATATGGGATTGTGGATATGGGGGTATGGGAATCGGATTAGGGATATGGGGATATGGGAAATGGGAAATGGGATTGGGGATATGGGGGTATGGGAATCGGATTGGGGATATGGGGATATGGGAAATGGGGATATGGGATTGGGGATATGGGGATATGGGGGTATGGGGGTATGGGAATCGGACTGGGGATATGGGGATATGGGAAATGGGGATATGGGGATATGGGGATATGGGGATATGGGAATCGGATTGGGGATATGGGGATATGGGGGTATTGGAATCGGATTGGGGATATGGGGGTATGGGAATCGGATTGGGAATATGGGGATATGGGAAATGGGGATATGGGATTGGAGATATGGGGGTATGGGGATATGGGAATATGGGGATGGGGATGGGGATATGGGGATGGAGATGGTAATATGGGAATGGGAATGGGATTGGGAATAGGGATGGGAATATATGGGGGATTGGGAATTGGGATATGGGGAGTGCGATATGGAGGAGTGAGGATTGAGAACGGGAGCTGGCATGTGGGGAGTGGAATATGGGGAGCAGGAATTGGGATATGGGAAATGGGAATTGGGATGTGGGGGAGTGGGATATGGGGAGCAGGAATTGGGATATGGGAAATGGGAATTGGGATGTGGGGGAGTGGGATATGGGGAGTAGGAATTGGGATTCCTACACAAACAATAGGGGCAGTGGGATATGGGAAGTGCTTCTGGGAGATGCAGAGCGCTTCCTTGCATAACTCTCCCTGAATACCATAACTCTCTCCTTCCTTCATGACATTCCCCTGACCCCTCCCTTTGGGGTTGCATCCCCATGACCCCACATCTCCATGCTGGATTTCTCCCCACAGCCAGAGAGGGGGCTCTGATCCGTGTGGAATGGGGTCTGGAGGCTGCTGAAGCCCTTCTGCCTGCTGCTCAGGACATCCTGGGAGGATCACACCACGAGGGATCCCAGAATTCCCTTTGGGATCCACAGTCTGGGACAGGCTCACGCCGTGGGTGCTTGGGCCAGCCAGGTTCACCCCAGGGAGCACAGCCAGCAGCAGGGCAGGGATGGAGCGCCTGGCCTCCTTCAGCAGTAAGTGCCACCACAGAAATCTGCTCAGGAAAAACCCGATGGTACAGGCATTCCGTGGAGCAGTGGGATTTTGGGGTCACCATCCCTGAAAGTGCCCAAAAAATGAGCAAATGTGGCACTTTGGGGACATGCTTTAGTGCTCACACAAATGATGCAGTATGAGTTTTGTCTGATTTTCCTCTACTTAAAATTGAGCTGGTTCAAACCCATTTCCTTGGGAAAAGTCAGAATCGTGGAATCCCAGACTGGTTTGGGTTGGAAGAAACGTTAGAGCCCATCCAATTACACCCCCTGCCAAGGCAGGGACACCTTCCATTGTCCCAGGCTGCTCCAAGCCCCATCCAGCCTGGCCTGGGGCACTGCCAGGGATCCAGGGGCAGCCACAGCTGTTCCAGGGCCTGCCCAGCCTCCCAGGGAAGGATTTCCTCCCAATTCTCCAATCTAACCCTGCTCCCTCTGAGATTGAAGCCATTGTAACCTGACAGCCCCAGTAATTTTGTTGTGCAGATGAGTTCATTCAAAATCCACAGAATCATCCTGAGCTGGGATGAACTTTCAGCTGCAGGGGCTGGGCCCAGGGGACTGAGGGGCTGTGTTTGCTGGTGTGACAGTGCCTGTGTGACAGGAGATTCCCTCTGCCTTCCCCAGGTGACCCTTTTGACAAGCCCCCGTGCCGGGGCTGCTCCTCGTACCTGACGGAGCCCTACGTGAAGTGTGCCGAGTGCGGGCCCCCTCCCTTCCTGCTGTGCCTGCAGGTGAGTGCCAGCAGCTGCCACTGCCCTGACAGGGCCACCAGGGCCACCACGGGCTGCCACTGCCACCCCTGCTCCCTCCAGGGACAGGGCAGTGACAAGGGGGATGGAGGGTGGAGCACTAAGACATGCGCAGAGAATGGGAGTTAAGAAAGGGACCAGTGAAAATCCTTTCAGGGCACAAGTAACACGGTCCTGGTCTTTTGTTCTGCAGTGTTTCACCCGAGGATTTGAGTACAAGAAGCACCAAAGTGATCACACCTATGAGATCATGGTAAATATTCCTTTTGGATAGCACTGCTCAGTCTGGGCTCTCACAGCTCCCCTTGCTTACTCATGTTGCACTGAAAGAAGATGCAATTCTTTGATTCAGAGGTTTTAAACTATTAAAAAAAAAAAAAAGAAAAATATCCACCTGGAACAGAGTGGAGTAGTGGAGTAATTTCCAGCTGCATCTCTTTGTTGTGCCTGTGTAGCACAATGCACCTCACAGTCCCTTAACCAGGCACATTGGCTTCTCTTTCTCCAGGCTGTTTCTTCCTCCTCCAAATTAATAATTCTTAAAGTCTCCAGTAATTTTTCTGTGTTTCATGGTACAACACGGTGCAATTACAGCTGGGAGACACAGCATGTTCCAGGATTTGCTGTGGTTGATGCCCTGAGTAATCCAATAATTATCCAATCAGGTTTTGTGGCAGTTTAAAGCTACCAGAATTATCTCTATCTGTGGTTCAGAACTTCTTTGCCCTTTCTGGAACACAGGATCACAGTTTGTTCTCTTTTCTTCCCCAGACATCTGATTTCCCTGTGCTGGACCCCAACTGGACTGCCCAGGAGGAGATGTCTCTCCTGGAAGCTGTGATGGACTGTGGATTTGGGAACTGGTGAGAGTTCTGTGCTTCAGCCAATTTCAGTCACTGATGGGCAGCTTTTCCTTTCTTTTCCCTGGGTCTCACAGTGGAATTCATCAGTGCACATTGACTGTTCAATGATTTATTGTGGGTGATGCACTAATTCAGCAGCTGAAAGCAGGCTGGGGTATCAGATCCTGTTTTCATGAGCTATCTGTCTCCTCCTTTATTAAAAATAGTTGTGTTTAAAGTGCAGAACCCCAGAATGCACAGAAGCAGAGCTGAGAGTTCTCAGGTGCACGTTGCTGTCAGAAATAGGATTGACAACTGGTCACAGAGTTTGCCGTTACCTGCAGTCAGTAAAACGTGTAAAAAGCTCTCCAATAACATCAGTAAAATTTCAAGCCTGTTAAAGATGAGGCACATTGCATCAGCCAGAGGGTTTCCCATATGAAATCAGTGAATTTCATTGTTCATGGGCTCCCAAAAATGTTCCCTGGCACCAAGATGTGAGCTCTCTGCACACAACCAATCTCTCGTCCAAAATCACCTTTTCCCACTGGAGAAAATTTTAAAAAGACAACATTTCTGTGTTGCTCACACCAAGCCTCCCCCTCTCCCCACCCCAGGCAGGACGTGGCCAACCAGATGTGCACCAAGTCCAAGGAGGAGTGTGAGAAGCACTACATGAAGCACTTCATCAACAACCCCCTGTTTGCCTCCACGCTGCTGAAGCTGAGGCAGGCAGAGGAGGCTCAGCACCACGAGACAGCCATTCCCTTCCACTGTGAGTACCCCAGCTCTGTGTGCCCTCATTCCCAGGGGATAGCCTGGGCTGGGAGCTGCTCTGGGGGGTTTCAGCAGCTGGTTCCCTTCACACTGCATGGATTCCTGGCTGCCAGCTCCATGGGCAAGGCAGGAAACAGGCTCTGGCACAAACGTCAGGGCATCACAAGCAGAAGTTCCTCCACAATATAGAAATCCTCCACAACACAGAAACCACCCCAGCAGAGGTTTTGGGTGTTTTATCCCACCCCAAAGCTCCCTCAGCACAGATCCCAGTGTGGTTGTCACCCTGCCCAGCAAAGGGAGCTGAGCAGGGGTTTTTGCCTTGCAGCGTTCCCCCTGCTCCCGTGCACATTTCTGTGCGCACGCCCTGTCCCAGGCCTGCCTGCTGATTCAATTTGCCAGAAAATCACTCCTTTCAGCTATGCTGATTTCACACCTCTCCCTTGAAAGCTGCCTGTTAAAAAAGTCTGCAGCAAGTTCACAAATTCTCAGTTTTCCTTGCATTTCACATCTTTAGCATTCCCCCGGTCTGGCAGCTGCTCATGGCAGAGCTCCCCAGCCCCCCTGGGCCAAGCACTTTACATTTCCCACTGAAGTGGTTAGAGCTGAGCAGGGGGAACTGGGCAATTTTGGTTGTGTCCCTGGCTGTTATTGATATTTTTATGTGCCCTGTGCCTCAGCCTGCTTTATCAGTGCCCTGGGACACACAAAGCTGAGTGCTCTGTGAGCCCCAGGCTCGTGTTGTCTGTGAAACACCGAGCTCCTCAGCTGGGAAGGGCTGTAAAACTGGGAGTTCTCTGCCTCTCATTGCAGCCCTGCCAATGGCCCCCAGAAGGAGGCAGATTTAACACTCCTGGTGCCATTAACTAAAGGAGCCTGCACGCTGAGCCCCAGGGGTCTGCAGGGCTTTACAGGGGGATGCTGAGCTCCAAAATGCAAAGTTTACGTTTTATTACCTGTTTATTACCTTGAATTTGTGTCTGACTCTTGAGAATACTGCGGAGATCTCAGATTGCTGCATTTTTCTCTGGATGAACTCTTACTTTTCTGACTGTAACACCGAATAAAACCCCAATCAGGGTATTTTTCTTCGGCTAATTATTCCCACTTTTCCTGCAAAATAAACACCTATTTACAGATCCTTAAAAGAAGATCCCAAGCCCCACTCAACAGCTGGAAACCTTTTGTTTTTTGCAGCTGCTGATGATCCCCCACGGCCCACCTTTGACTCCTTGCTCTCCAGGGACATGGCTGGCTACATGCCGGCCAGAGCTGACTTTGTTGAGGTAAGAAACACTCTCCTCCCATTTAATTTTACATTTATTTTATCCTCCTGTAAGGAGCTGCTCTCTGATCCTCCCTCCCACGGTGAGGTGTTGGTAATTAAGCCCTGTGTTAATGAGGCCTTTGGTGCCCGAGGTGGCGCTGGTGGCCTGCAGAGGCAGGGCAGGAGCACAGGCTGCAGGCCCTGCTGCTGCCAGCAGATGTCCGCCTGTCCAGCTGTCCAGCTGTCCGTCCAGGTGGCTCTGCTGGGCACTGGGATTGGCTGCTGGGCCTAAGGGCCGGCTCCAGCGCTGTCCCTGCCTGAGGGGAGCACACTCCCTGCTCCCCACATCGCTGGGAGATCAGCTTTGGGCATGGAACAGGCCCCATTCCTGCTCCTGTCCATGCAGGAACCAGTTCAGCCCCACAGGGCCTCGGGTTTGGGTCTCGGAGCAGGATCAGCACCCCAAAATCCCAGCCAGGGCTCTCAGGCACAGGGGGGTGTCCTGAGCCAGGCCAGGAGTTGGGCTTGGGGGTGTTTGTGAGTCCCTTCCGGCTCAGGACACCCTGAGTTCCATCCCATGAGCTGGCTAATTCCAGTGTCCTGTCACAACATCCTGCTGGGCCGCAGCCCTGGGGGAGCATTTACACGTTTGCCCCAGGCAAAGCTGCCCTGGGCTGTTTGTTTGGATGGAGCCTCGTGCCCCATGTCTGGGTGAACATCTCTGTCCCATCCTGTGCCCTGGGTCTGGGTGAACATCTCTGTCCGTGTGCCCTGTGTGTGATTGAACATCTCTGTCCCACTCCTCCAACCTGTTCTGAAACCTGAGGGCAATGTTTTATGCTCGTTAGTGACCCTGTATTAATCACCTCTGCACAGGAGTTTGACAACTATGCCGAGTGGGATTTGAGAGATATTGATTTTGTGGAAGATGATTCAGACATTTTGCATGGTAAGTGCCATATTTTTGTACCCAGGCTGAAACTCTTTCAGATGCCTGTGCAGCTTTTCATTTCTTTCTGCACACACTTTAAAAGGGAGCATACACTTAATGTATGGGGTTTCATGTTTGGGTTTTTAATGCATTAAATCTATCAGGGTGGGTGTTAATGCAGGCAGCAGGGAGGTGTGCAGTGTATGTGAAACACACTAAAAGTGTTGGACTCAAAGCTGTGATTTCTCATATGTTGAGCATGCCCTGAGTTAGAGTAGCATCAGCTGTGTGTGACAACTTCCTTTCATTGTGAAGATGATTTGATGAGCCCAGTTCCTGCTCTGAGTTTCTGTGGGCATGCTGACTTAATCACATGCAATAACAGGAATTACTGAAGTGACATTTTAATCCACAGAGAGGAGAAGATCCTGCATTTCCCCACATTTGTGAGTACACCCAGGCTTTAGGAGCCCTGTGTTTGTGCCTCAGAACTCTGCCATCTGTGTCAGGCAGTTCTGAGCTAAAGCCTCTGCATCCCTTGGAGACAGACAAATCCCTGTTACGTACAGACAGGCTTGGCAAAGTTTAAAAAGCCAGTTGGAAGTGGAGCAGTGCACGCAGGAGCTTTGGGAATGCAAACTGCCCTGGCTCAGGGCAGCTCCTGGGTCCTGTGTCAGCCTCTCCCCTTTCAGCTTCTATTGAGGGGAAACTGGCTGGAGGCCAGGGCAGGGACTCCTCCTGCCAGCTCTCTGTGTTTCATCCTATCCTGGGTGCTGGTGAGCTGAAAAAGCAAAATAATCTCCTATTTCTGCCCATTAATGACAGACAAGGAGGCTGTGCAGCACTGCCTTCCACTGCCCTCCTGGCAGCCCCCATCCTGCAGGAGCTCTGCTCACCCCTGCTGGAGCTGGATCTGCCTGTGCTGCTGCACATCCTGCACCAGGGACTGCCACAATCCAATTAGGAGCTCACAATTCAATTACCTGTTGTGTGAAAAAGCACTTCCCCCGGCCTGTGCAATATTTTCACTGGGTAATTTCATTGGGTGTTCTCTGCTCCATCCCTCGGCTGCCTGCAGAGTTTGGGAAGGGCTGGCAGGGATTTGCAGTGTGCAGAGAGCCTGGCAGAGCCTGGCAGAGCCTGGCCAGCTGCACTTGGGGTCTCTGAGCCCAGCAACTCTGGCATTGCCTCCCCAGATGTGCCCCTGTGGCAGTGAAAACCTGGCCAGAATGAGCCCCGGGGTCCAGCCAGCTTCTTGCCTTCCCTTGGGGAGAGCAGGAATTATTTTCTAAAGAATTTGGAGTGAGATCTTTCACCCCCGGTATTTAATACAGCAAAAAGCAGGAGCCTTATGCTCCCTGTGCTGCAGGTTTGGAGCTGCCCACTTTGCTTGGGAGAATTTTGCAGCCCAGCTGTGGAGCCCAAGGGGCAGGGAATGCTCAACAAGGGGTCTTGAGAGCAGGGGTGGTTTAGGAGCTTTGTGCTTGGGGATGGGCTGTGGGACAGCCTGGGTGAGAGTGAAAATGGGACAAAAATGGGATTGAACCCATTTCATAACCCAGAGAAACCCAAACGAGGCCTCACAGCCTAAGGCTCAGGTGGGGAGGAAAATCCTCTGTTTTCCTGTTAAACCTCACTGGGTTCAAGATTAACTTTTGAAAATTACTTTTATATTGCATTTGCTGCAAGTCACTCAGGCTGGGCCCTAGGACACCCCAGTGCAATTCCTGTGGTCTCTCTTTCCTTTTCTTGGTGCACCAGAGCTTGGTGCTGCACATCCCACAGGAACATTTGTGCTTCCACTGCAGTGGAATTCCCCCTTCTTCCCCTTCTCCCACACTGCTTTCTGTCATATTTTGTAAAAATTATTTTTTAAGAAGTTCTGGATCTGAGCTGCTTGATGTTTTTTCTGATGTATATCTTTTATATGACATTTATATTTAAAGCTTTATCTTATGTATTTTATCTGTCAGATTTCCCTGTGTCACTCTAAACAAGTTCTTGGTATTCCCACAAGAAAATGATATTTATTGCGAGGTGGGAAGGCTCCCGGGCAGCTTTTATGAGGATCACAGAACCTGTACCTGCTGCCTTCCCACCTCACAGGAGGTCACAGACATCATTCTGCCACTTCCAGGCAAAAATTTGTATGAAACCTCTGATATTTCAGTTAAATTCTGGAATTGTTCCCTTTTGTTCAGTGCTGGCAGTACAGTGAGGGCATGCAAATCCATATTGCAGTTACACAAAAACATAATGGACAGATCAAAAGCACCAACCAGTTACAAGCCTAACTCAGCCCACAGTGCTTGAATATTTCATGAACTACAAGTTTTCATCAGGCTGAATTAGAACATTGGTAATTTATCTTTTTTCCCAGCTTCCCCCCCCCCCCCCCCCCTTCTCATGTAAATGATTTTTTCACTTCTAACACTGCAAAGTAATTGCTGAAACCACAGATTTAGGAGGGAGTGGAAATGGGCTGCAAGTGGCAGGGGGATGTGAAGTTGAGCTGCAGCTGCATGTCCTGCCTGGCAGAGCAATGTTTGCTGTGCTGTGCGAGCTCTGCCGTGCCCCAAAAGCAGATTTACCTGCTTGCCCTGGTCCTGCTGTGCTCCAGTGCCTGGATTTGGGCTGCAGCCCCTCAGCTCGTCCCCAGCCCATCCCACAGTTGTCACTGGGATTATTTGCGTTCTCCCCATTGTCTGTGCCTCCCCTGCCAAGGCAGGTTTCTCTCCATGGAGCAAAGCTCTCACTCATGGGTGTTCCACAAACTTTCCTGCACACCCAGTGAGGCTGGACAGGAATGAAAAGCAAAGGAACTGTTTTGGGCACGCTCTGGAGAAACCAAAATATTTGGGGGTTTTGGGTTTTTTTTTTTTTTTTTGAATGGAGGAAGAAACCTTGAATTGCTGCCTGTCAGTGGGGCCTTCAGAGCCTTATCAGAGCCTTATCAGAGGCCAGAGTGGACGCTGAGCACGGGGCCAGCCCGGGTTGTCTCCCAGCAGCAGCAGCACAAACAGAGCCCTGCAGGTCATTGCCATTCCCCCAGCATCTCCCGTCTCATTTCCATGCTCTGAGGGGCACTGGAGCGCTCAGAGCCATTCATGCATTCCACCCTTGGCAATGCCTGTCCTGCCTGAGTCTGGATCTTAAAAACAAAAGCCCCTCCAGAAGGGCTTGTGGCAGAAATGCTCGTTTCTCTGCGAGTAGAAACTCCATTTTTTCCCTTCGTTTGTTCCTTCCCCTCCACAGCTGATCATCGTTTCTTTAGAATATTGTGCACCCAGGTGAAAGCATCAAAACTCCATGGTTAGAGGTGCATAATTGCTTGTGATATTTATAGAGGTTCTCCAGTGCAGTTTCTGCATGTACTTATTAAGTTCTGCCCACACAAACCCCAGAAAATAACAAGTTGGCTGAGCTTGCAGAGGGTTTCAAAACTACAAAAATATTTTCTGTAAATTGGCTCCAATTCCAGCCCTTCCTAATGGATTTCATTCATGTTTAACTTGCTGCATTCCCAATTTCTCATCCCCACATTTTAACACGAAGGAGAATTTGCTGTCTCTGCTTGTTCTTAAATTAGGAAACTTGTTCTTAAATCCCTCGCTGTGAAAATACACAATGATGCTGGAAAATGCAAGAAATTTGGAAAAACAAGGAGGAATGTTGCAGCACCCCTCCTAGCTCATACAGAATCTTTAACTCTTAGATTAATGTCAGAGCAATTTGGGGCAAACTGAAGGGGTTTTGTTGGATCAAGCTCCTGAGTGAATCCCCACAGCCTCTGGGCTTTGTCCCTGTCTGTATGAAATTTGATTACCCAGAGGGATGCAGGGATGCATTTCCCACAGGCTGGGGCTTCCTGCTGTTTACACCTACATACATATTTCAGATAGGCACAGAACCACGCTTCTTAATTGCATTATTAATTATTAATCCCAGAGTACAATCAATAAACTGCCACTATCAGTTTTGTTCTTTTTGTGTAGCTACAGGGCGAAATGGATCCTGGGTTCTGCCCCCTTTGGGCCTCCCCAGTTCCCCTTTTTCCAAAATCTGGTTGTTGTGTCCCAGCCTCCAAACCACTGCCAAGCCTTGAGCCTCTTCCTTCTGAGAGCACATGGAAATTATTAACATAAATTCTAAAGAAGCATTAAAAATCAGCCACTTTTGCGCTCATTTAATGTCCTAGAATTTGTGTTATCCAACAGAGCGAGGGAAGGGAAGGTGATAGGTGTCTCTTTATCTTGTCTTTCAAGAATTTAACCAAAAGAAAGTTTCTTAAGCTAATGGGTGCAGGAGAAAGGAGCTGCAGGCTGTGTGAGTGGCTCGGGCAGGTTTGATTTGGGGAAGGATGTGATTCCTAATGAGCATGGCTTTTTCCTGGGCTTCTTCACATTGTCCTGAGCCGTGCTTTGTTCTCCTGGCAGACAGGTAAGTTTGGAAGTTAACAAGCTGGAACCTTCCAGATGTCTTTAGCAACTGCAGCAAAGGCTGCTTTGAGTGCCCACAGTGAGAGCTGTGTCTGCTTTTTGGGGTTCCCTGTTCTGGCCAAACACCTCTGCCCAAGGATGACGCCTCAGGAGAGGGAATATTGGCTATTGCATATATGAAGGAACAAATATTTGCAGATGGCAGAACAGTCCAAGAAGGAGGAGAGAGGAGTTCCCAGACCTGTCCAGGTTCATGTTGACATGGGTGTGTTTACAGGGATGGATTTGGCAGGAGGAAGCAAAGGAAACCTTCCCCAGGTAGCAAGGGCTGCACTGAGCTGATGCCCCTGTGAAACTGCCTCAGGATTTTTAAACCATTTCAGCCTAATGTGAACATAAAAGCTTGGAATCCAGCCTCCTGCAGCGATTGCTGATGAATTCTTTAATCTGTGTGTTTTGCAGCTCTGAAGATTGCAGTTGTAGATATCTATCATTCCAGGTTAAAGGAGAGACAGAGACGGAAAAAGTGAGTTTTGAAGCAGTCACTGTGTGTTCCCTTCCCTGTGCAATGCTGATGGATTGCACACCATGAATTTCCTTCTGCAGAAAAATCCTGCCAGACTGTGACTGATTGCTGGACCCCCACTTTTCCCCCAGAAATATTTGCATCATTATTTTTAAATCCTAGTGGCCCCCAAGTTAGTTTTCCACGCTGAAGATAACTCAATTGCTGACGTGGGCTTGAATAATTTATTCAACTCATTTGACAGTGCTCTAGAATGACTCAATCTATTAATTAAATTAAGTTTTATTATAACTTTGAAGTACTTTGTTCAATATTTAAAGTTATATCTTGCTGGATTAGTCCATAGTGGAAGGATTAGTGATTTGAAGTGAGGCTGCTCCAGTCCTTCTCATAAAACTCCACAGTTCTGCTGAGTGACAGCAAGGATTGACCTGGTTCTTTGTCATTCATAAATAAAAAGTATTTATGTGGTGTAATTTCCATGATGATCCATCTTGTCATGCTGAAGGAAAGTGCTGCAGGGCTCTCCATAACTCTTGTGGTTACACCAGTGTCAGGTTTTGTGAAGTTCCAGCAGCAGGATGGGACAGAAATGTGGAAAATGCCCCAAAAGTCACTGATGCCACTGTCAGGAAGGTGACTGTGCACAGGACAGGAAGGTTTTGTGCCCAGCAGAGGAAATGTCATGGATTTTACAGGGCAGGCTCTGGGCTGCCCTTGCCAGCCCAGCTCTGTGGTATTTTATTTTCCACAGTGGAGTCACCACAGAGCAATGAGCACGTGGCACTGCTCACCCCAGCACAAAGGGACTTGTCAGGCACCTGCTGTCCCTCTGCTCCTCCCCTGATCCCAGCAGGAGCAGCTCAAGCCCAGAGTTACCTCCATCACCTCCTTAAAACCCAGGCTGCCATGGAAAAATGCATTTCTCTGTGCCAGTGGTGGCATTCACAGCCAGCTCTGCCCTGTGCTTGAGCAGAGGGAAGTTTGTCTCTCTCTGAGGCTGGGAATGATGTTCATGAGACGTTCATTACCTCTGATTTTGGAAGGACAAGTTATAAGATGCTGTGGATGTGAAATGTGTGCCTAAAGAAGCAATTTCCAACCTTTAAAGTGATTGCAGCTCCCTTTGTGCTCAGTGCTAATGCACACCACTGCCCAGAATTTACCCTGATTAAAGACACACTGCATCATGTTTCCATTCCAGCCAGCCCAGGGCTTATGGAAATCTCATTCATGTTTAGTTTTAGACTCCTCTGATGGTCTAAATCAAAGTTTCTTCTGAAGCCTTTGTGTTTGTGAGGCAGTGCAGGAGTAATGGCCTTTATTAATATCATTTTCTTTCATTTCCAGAATTATAAGAGATCATGGCCTGATCAACCTCAGAAAATTTCAGAGTGAGTATCAGGTGTAACTGCTTGACTTCAAAAGTGGCAAAGCTTCACACATTCACCACTTCCAGGTCACCAGTGTGGTTTGTTCATACTGGAACATATTCAGATGTTCTAAATTCCAGCAGATTTCCTGCCCCAGCTGTTTCCAGCTGTCTGCTTCTAACTACTCCCAGCCCAATGCTTTAGTTCTTGTCTCAAAATTGCTCCTGAGAAGCACTTTGGGCTTTGCTGAGTGGGGAAAAGGGGCAAGGTGAAACCCAGGCCTTTCAAGTGCACCTCACTCTTGTGAGAAATGACTGAGCAACATTTAAATATCATCCTTTATGCCTTAAGGACTTTAAGGGCTGTAACTTCTGTTGCTTTTCGCTCAGCAGTTTGTATCCATGGCACCAAAAAGGCCAGAATGTGGATTTTGGGGCAGTGCTGAGGCTGGGGCTCCCAGCAGCCCCCCAGAGGTGTGTTCCCCTGGCAGCAGGCGTGGTGACACGTGGCCCTTTGTCCCTGCAGTCCTGGAAAGGCGTTACCCCGAGCCTGTAACTTCTGTTGCTTTTCGCTCAGCAGTTTGTATCCATGGCACCAAAAAGGCCAAAATGTGGATTTTTAGTGAATGCCAGGCTGGGGCTCGCAGCAGCCCCCCAGAGGTGTGTTCCCCTGGCAGCAGGGCTGGTGACACGTGGCCCTTTGTCCCTGCAGTCCTGGAAAGGCGCTACCCCAAGGAGGTGCAGGAGCTCTACGAGACCATGAGGAGGTTTGCTCGCATCCTGGGGCCCCTGGAGCACGACAAGTTCATCGAGAGCCACGCATGTGAGTCGGGGGGCTGCAGCCCTGCTCCCCACACACGCAGCCCTGTCCTGGGGGCTTCTCCTCCTCCTCCTCCCCATCTAACCACCTCAGGAAAGCAAATGCGTCTGTGGTTTGATGTGTTCAGTGAGCAGCCAGTGGGGTTTTTCCACTAAAGTGTGTCCCAGCTCTTTGTTTGAGTTTGCAGCTGACTGAACATTCTGGTCATGTGGTAGAGGTAATATTTTTTTATCTGAAGAGCTCTGTTTATTTACTGGGACTCTGTATCAGGGGAAGAATAAAATCCCTATATTATGTCTGTGTGGAGAGATTGGGAGCTGGCAGCAGAGTGAATTCTTTGAAAGACACACGTTAAAGTGCTTAATGTCACATAATTACATAGTGCAGTGGTCATTATGTCCTTACCTTAGGGGAGAGGCATTGTTCCATCCCTGAATCATCCCATAGCCTGCATTTAGGCAGATTCCAGTCCCAGTCACCACATCCTGCTTCATGCTGTGACTTAAACTGGGACAGTTGTTGCTCATTAGAAAGAACAAAGCATTTACCAAGTTGTGCCTGTGTTTTCAGGACAGCCAGTGTGAAATACCAAAAGCATGATCCTGCAAAGTCATGAGTCCTGCATGGAACCTGGTTTTGTTGTTGTAGTGGCTGCAGATCCTCAGGTGAACCTGGCAGTGAGGTACAGGCACTACCCAGGTCTCTGAGCAGCAGCAGGAAATAAATTCACAAGGAAACTAATTCCCTGCAAAACTGAGCAGTGCTGGAAGGCAGCTGATGAAAGCAACAGACAGGAAATATCTCTGAGCAAAAGAAACATATCATAATTTCATCTTCCTGACTGCCGGAAAAAAATTGTCTGCAAGGAAAAATTTTGGAAGGTCCAGCTAGGAAAATCATAGTTCCAAGAGAATATTTGATGTATAAGGAGCCTGGCTGGAGCAGGCTCCTCAAAGCTATTGAAATGCCTTCTAGAAATCCCACAGTATTGTTATTTGCCTTGTCTAGGGTAGGGCAAAGGGACTATCAAAGCATGAACAGAAAATGCCTTTTCAGAGCACAGAAATTCTAGAAACCAGCTGCAATCTGTGACCAAGGAGCACAGGGACACAGAGATATTGAGGTCCTGTGGAGGGAGGGTAGCCCTGGCTGTGGTTTGTGTGCTCAGAGCTGAGCTGGGCAGGCAGATAACAAAGAGCCACAGTTCCCAGTTCACCCCACTGACCCACTTTTGCTTTTTTGGTTTTCCCTCCTGCCACCTCGCGGGGTCCCACAGTGGAATTTGAGCTGCGCAGGGAAATAAAGAGACTGCAGGAATACAGAGCAGCAGGAATCACCAATTTCTGCAGTAAGTACCTGATGCATTATTCAGCCCATTCCCATCCATCAAGGAAGGGAAGGATGATTTTACAACATCCAGGATGTGTTGAATAAAAAGGCACTTAGCTCAGAGAGGCTCTGGGGCTGAGCAAGGCTTCAGCAATGATGCACAGTCCAGCTGGGCTGGTTTGGAGCTGATCTGAGCCATCAGCCTGGAGATCAGTGTCTAACACAGTGTCTGCCCTGGGCAGCACTTTGCAAAAGCTTCATTTAAAAATATTTATGTCACAGCACAGTGGACTCAGTGCTTTATCTTGGGACACTTTCACTGCCTGTCAACACCTGTGATATCTGGAGAGAGGCCTAAGACCTCCCCATAGCAAAATACCCTGCTTTGTCCTGGAATTGGATCATGGGAGCTCTTTTTGTTTGGTTTTGGCCTGAAATTAACAGGGGGAAGGGTGCAGGGTGGGATCTGGACCCTTTTGGTGCCAAGTGGTCACCACGAGGGGAAACAGCAGAGGCTGGGCTGGGGGCAGAGACCTTCCCAAAATCTCCTGAACAGGGACAAGGCTTTGGGGGTGGCAGGCTCCTGACCTTCCCAAAATCCCCTGAAGCAGGGGCAAGCCAGTCTGGAGAGTTTTTGGATGAGGCAGGTGGTGAGGGCAGGCTGTGTGTGTGCCACAGGTGCCCGGACCTACGAGCACCTGAAGAAGAGCCGGGACGAGGAGCGGCTGAAGCGCACGATGCTCTCGGAGGTGCTGCAGTACATCCAGGACAGCAGCGCCTGCCAGCAGTGGCTCAGCCGCCAGGCAGACATGTAAGCACTGCCACAGGGTGCCCAGGGAGCCTGCCCCAGCCTGGCACTGCCCCGTGCAGCTGCCAGGGGCTTGGGGAGCAGCCTGTTCCACTGGGAGCTGTCCCTGCCCCTGGGAGCGATGAGCTTCGGGGTCCCTTCCACCCCAAACCTTCCTGGGGTTCTGTGCTTCAGTTTGCATCCAACACATTTTCCTGCCTGATAGTCACAAATCCGTTCCCAGTTTATCAAAGTGGGAGCAGCCTGCAGAATTGAGAAGGGCAGAAAGGTGGGTGACAGCAATAGTGCTTGTTGAGTGCAGGCAAAGGAGGGACTCAAACCCCTCAGTTTTCCCAAATTTAGATTTCAGGAACTGAGCTGCTGTTCATAAAGTCACAGAGGGAAATGAGCTCTTTATGGATATTAATGAGGGTACAGCTGATGCCTGAAATATTTCAGATGATTTTAGATGTAGCAGCATTATTAATGTGTCATCACCCTGCACGAGCACTTGGATTTAAGGAGCAAACATAAAGGAAGTGCATCCTGTGTGCAGGAGATGGTTTGGAATTTCCCCACTCAATCTCCACTGCATTTTTAGTTGTGTGCCCCTCCACGTTTCTTTGTTGGGTTTTTTAACAGGTTCCACACATATTTGTCAATGTGGGAACACTAAATATTTATAAATCCCGTTGACTCCTAGTCAGGGCCTGGGTTATGCAAGTTGAATTGTATAATTATTACAAGTTGTGGAAGAAGCAATTTCAGGGCCAACACATGAAGTTATGCTTAAAAAAACTTGAAGGCAATTTGAAAATTTCCTTTCTTTGCAGTGATTCTGGCCTGACTCCCACGGTACCAGTTCCTTCAACTACAGGTAAGTGTTAGATGGTGTCTGCCAAAAGCCAGTAATATTTCTCTGACAGCCTTTTTCTGACTCTTTCTCTTGAGTGGCAAAGTGTCAGTCCTCAAGCTTCACGGTTAAGCACTGCTTAAGTCAACATCACATCAATCTGCAAGTCATTCCACTCACATATCCTGCAGGATTTTTTGCTGAATTTCTAGATTTTTCTGACTAGAGGTCAAAACCCATCTTAAAGCTACATTAGCAAGGCAGGAAACAAAAGAATTTTCACAGTCTGTAAGCACAAATCAGGGTATTTCCACCAAGAGGACCCCATCTTCTTTCAGTGCCAGTCAGGACAGATTCAGGGGTCAGTCAAGGTCCTCATAAATAAATTCCCATCCCATTTGTTGAGGTCGTGGGGTGACTGAGACTGGGATAAAGCTTTACTACAAGGTTGTTAAATGTTGCCAGGCAAAATGGCTTTGGCTCTGTCCCTACACCCAGTTTTTTATGTGGATGCTGTTAAACCACTTGAATGAAACTCTCAGAGGTGGACACTGGTTTATATGTTCTCCCTCATTTCCTCCTGGTAGATTTGGGTCAGGATGCCAAGCAGTGAGTCAGGGCACTCCAGACTGTCCTGAACCTGTTTGGTGATTGCCAAGATCTGGTGTTTTGGATTAAAAACCAGCTTTGTGTATCTCGGAGTCCGTGAAGGGAGGACAGCGTCTTCCAGCTGAAGGTCTGGAATGAGGGATGAACTTCCCTGTTAGTCAGGGATCCAGTGTCCCATGGAGGGGACTGTGCTGCCTGTGGAGTGTGATAGCTCACAGTGTTTACAAGCAGCATCACGTGTGGAACAAAACCCAAACAGAATACCATAGAGTTGCTAATGAAGCAAACATCCTGCCCAGGGATGCTGGGGAAGAGCTGCCACGTGGCTCTAATTAAAGGCTGCATCGCTCTGAATATACAAGAGGGCAAATTAATGCTTCACTTCTAGATTCTGAGCTCTTGATTTTGCAGCCTTGATATGTTTTATTTCATGTAGTTTGTGTGTGTGTGTGTGTGGTATTTTCTGGTTTATAAAAGAGTAAAACTGAATTCTGTCGTGTCCCTCCTAGCACAGTGGCCCCATGCCATGGGAAGGGGGAGCAGTGCTGAGAAATAACTTCCTTTACACCTCCCACAGACTCACACTGCAGCTTCTCCCCAGTCCCCAGCTCCCTCTGCTCAGCTCCTCACACCCAGCCAGATCCCTTCTGTTCCTGCAGATGCCCAGAGACACAGACACTTTCCAGTGCCAGGGCAGGACCTGGCCAGGGCAGCATCCTTGGGACAAACAAATTTATTTTGCACATTTCCCAAGGTCTCATCACTTCACCAAATTTGGGGAGTTATCCTGGGATGGACACCTATCTCTAACAGTGCTAAATATGCAGCCCACAGCACAGGGTGAGAGCCTTTTTTCAATGTGAATAAATAACCCAAACTTTGTCCTGAGATCTGCAAGTTGGAAAAAAAAAAACCCAAACAACTATTAGAGAAAAAAGCTGTCTGCAAGCAGGCAGCCCTTGTGAAAGTTAGGCTATGCAAGGTAACAGCAAAATAAACAATAACTTATAACTGCTGTTTATATAATAATATAGAAACAATAGTGAAAGTGATAAACACCAGATGAGCTTGTGATAAATATTCCTTCAGAACTGTTCATCCTAACAGACAAAAAAATTAATGCCCAAACAGGGGATTGCAAAACAGATTTGCCTTGCAATACCTGCATGGTATTTAAAGGCATTTGAAGAAAACTGTGCCTCATGAAGCTGTCAGTAATGCCAGAGAGAAATTGGCTTAATCACAGCAATAAAAAGTCTCATCATCCTTACAAGGTGCTGGTTTCAGCACACCTGGCACACCCTCCCTGCAGTGGGACAGTCAGCTGGGCTGAGCCATGCCTGATGCCAGTCTGACACAGAGCTTTTGTTCTGCAGTTCCTCCCAAAAACCAACAGTTCACGAGTCTCATGCAACATCCACAGAGCTTCAAATTGCAAAACCAAACCTTTTGTGGCATCAGCAGAGCTTTCTGCTGAGCCCTGACTAACCCTGTCTGTAAACACCTGGCTCCAGCTGGGTTGGTGTGCCTCCCCGGCAGAGCCCAGGCTGCTCTGGTTCTGACAGGGCTTTCCTGATGGGGCTTTTCCTCCTCATCCCTGGCAGAGCCCAGGAGCAGCCAGCCCATGCTGTTCTGGTTCTGACAGAGCTTTTCTGACGGAGCTTTTCCTCCCCATCCCCAGGCAGAAGGAGTGCCCCACCGCTGAACCTCACTGGCCTGCCGGGCACCGAGAAGCTCAACGAGAAGGAGAAGGAGGTGAGGAGAGGATGGAAGGACCATCTCCATCGTCTGTGTCTCCACAGCACGCCTGTGGAGCTGTGAATGTCACCTCAGGCACACGCCCTGGCTGCTCTTCCTTTCTCACAGAAATCATTCAGGGTTTCCAGTTGTACACATACAGCACAAAGTGGCTCGTGTAGCAAAGAAAGGAGCAGAGCACCGGGGTGATATTTGGTGCTGTTTCCACATCCATCTCCCTGCCTGCTCTCTGAGGCTGGGCTGAGCACAGGGGTTAATTTTTCTTAATGAACACTGGTTGTTTTTCAGCCCAGTGCAGGCCCTTCCTCTAACTCAGTGAACAATACTGAAATGAGAGATTATTATTTCTTCATAGAAGCCCTGAGGTGTCCTTAGGCTGCCCCAGGCAGGTTGCAGTGCCCAGGAAGCACAGCTGTACCTCAGCCTCCCCTCTGTGCGTGTTTCCCTTGGCTGCAGCTGGCAGCGCTGGGAATCAGCTCCTGGCTTTGGTGGAACTGGCATTTCTGCTCCATTCAGCACGGGAATAATGGTGGCAGGACATCAGTGTGTGTGCGGAATCTGATTTCCTGGTCAGCTGAGACAGAAAGTCTGAGGGCTGAGGAATTCTGCAATTTCCTATCCGCGAGGAATGAGCATGAAGCATTTCCTTATTAAAGGGAGGAGACAGACAGTTTCTCCAGCAGGAGCAATGCCATGCTCCTGGAAGGCAGCTGGAATTTGGGAGCTGAGCAGGAGCTGTGCAGCCAAACAGCTCAGGGGCTGTGCACAGCCATTCCTCACCAAACTTCCAGCCACGGAATGCCTTCCCTGCACAGCCTCCACGCCAGACTTGTGGAGAGGGAGCTGCTTTTGTGGAAGGTATTAGAGCCTGAGTCTGCAGGGGATTAGCAGCCAGATGCCCTCCCTGGCTCCCAGCCAGCCCAGTTGCTGCTTCCAAGTGTGGCATGTGTGCTTCCCGGGCTTGGGAAGGAGCAGCGCCCACACAGGGCACACTCAGAGCCCTGCTCCTGCCAGCCCAGGCCTTGCTCTCATCCTCCTCCTTTATTTTCCATCAGGAGTGTTTGTGAATGCAGCAGCCAGCAGGCTCCTCCCCTCCCTACCTGTGGATGCAAACAGCATTCCCGTGTGCCTGCCCTGTGCAAGGAAACGCTGCAAGTGTTCTCAGGAAAATATTCCCCGTGCTCCTCCCCCAGCAGGGCTCTGGGAATGGGAGACCACGGCAAGTGTTGGTGTTTATTAACTTCACCTTTTGTCTTGCAGCTCTGTCAGATGGTGAGGCTGGTCCCTGGAGCCTATTTGGAGTATAAAGCTGCTTTAGTGAACGAGTGCAACAAACAGGGAGGCCTGAGACTGGCGCAGGCTCGAGCCCTCATCAAGATTGATGTGAACAAAACCAGGAAAATCTATGACTTCCTGATCAGAGAGGGGTACATCACAAAGGCCTGAGGACAGGCAGCAGTGCTTGGCTGGAGCAGGCAGATGTGGAGAAAGCTTTGAAGTTGCTTTGACAGCGCTGAAAGATTTCACCAGTGTTGAATGAAGGACATTTCCTTTTGTTTAAAACCTTTCGGGGCTTTTTTTTTCCTTTTTTTTTTTTTTTTTTTTTTGTAGAAACAAATGGGGAGCTTTGTTAAATTGCATGAATGCTGACATTTGTCTGGGTTCCTTTTGACTCTGACTCTGCTGTTGTCATGTCAGGATTGCTCTGCCTTGCAGCGCTGGGAAGGATCATGTGCCACAGAAGCTGATGTTAAACGTGAATGGGCATTCATTCCTCACACCTCCCGTGGCTGCAGAGAGCACCACGGTACCTCTGTGTGCTGCTGACAAAGAATCAGGACACAGCCACACTTTTTGCAGCACAGGGTACAGAGATGCAGTCCCTCCCTCCTTGTGTTCCTCCCTACATCAGCAGCAGCTCTCAGAGGCGACAGCACGTGCCCGAGGCTGTAAAAATAGAGCTTGCAGTGGTCCAGTCCTTTTAACTTGATTGTGATAAAGGATGGGAAAGGACGTGGCAGGGAAGCTCCTCAACAGTTGTTACTTTTATGTGGTATTAGCACACATCCCAGCAGGACGGCTCTGCACAAACCAAGGAGCTTGGATCCTGCTCCCCCCGTGATTTGGGGGTGTCAGGTTAAATATAATCCCTCCATTTCAGCCTTCTGCTCCTTGGGAAGGCTGGAAGCTACAGCCATGCAGCTTTTGGGAACAGGGATAAAAAGCTTCTCGGGACCCTGATGTTCTCCCACAGAAAAGGAGTGAAGAAGCTCCTGTTTGTGGGGCTTTATTCCCTCAGCATTACCAGTGACATGCCTGAGGAGATGCCACAAGTCACTGCTCAAACACAGCCCCCATGCCATCATCTGATCCAGGAGCTCCAGCACCAAACGTGGGGATTTGGCAGTCAGTTGGATGATGAAGATGGCTCTCTGCAGGTGCAGCTTGTGTGTTTATTGAACAGTGAATTGTTTGTCAGACAGCTTCCTGCTGGGGTGTAATGCTGGAATAATGTCCCACAGGAAAGCCAGGAGCCAGAGCAGGTGGGGTGTTGGATGCTCCCAAGTTTGGGATCTCTTGGAACAGCCTAACTGAGCTCCAGCTGCACCAGTACCAGTAAGGTGTTGAGGTTTGGGTTGTTGTTTGCTCCCCAAGAGTAATTATCCTGTGGACAGGAGGTGCCATTGAATGTGAAGTATTTTGGTTTGTAATAAAATCAAAATGACTTGAAACAATCTTACATCCACGTCCCCAGACTCGGAGTGAGACTGTAAAGGTCACACAGCTGCCTGGATCTATATCCATCAGCTCCTCACCAGGAGAGAGGAGAAACCCCAGCAGCGGCCGTAGGGATGCAGCCACTGCATTGCCTAGCAAATACTTCTGTTTAAAGAAAAGCAGCAGTAATAAACGACGTGCTGGAGATTAAAATCCAGAAATTGAGACTGGGGACGCCGAGGGAAAGGGCACAGTAAGCTGTAAAACCTTGGGAATGCTTTTCCCACTTGTCTTTTAACAGTTAACAGCCAAACTGCCTTTCTTTTGGGTGACTTCACCCAAAGGCAGAAAAGGAGCCGAGGGCACTGGAACCATCCTGGGGCTGGTTTGGGGGGCTGGGGAACACCAGCCCCCACTGCACTCCAGACTCACAGCTGGGGGATGCAGGTCCTTAATTACAGCCTCGGGCGGCCATGGAACATTAAATATGGAACATTAAATATGGAGCCAGGCTGGAGATGGGCACTTTGGGACCTGCAGGATTGGTGACACCAGGGCCGGGGTGAGGCTGCGGCTGCTCCAGCTTAGTCACAGCACTGAGCTATGCAGGGAATGAGTCTTCCCCGGGCTGTGTTATCCGCCTGTCATTAAAGCATCAGTGCTGGGGGCTTTTTTTGGGACTCACAGCTGCCGTCACCCCAGCAGCAAGCGCTGGGCCCGCTGTGACTCAGCCCAGGCGGTGGGGGCTCCTCCCGCCCTCCTGCTCCCCACGGAGCAGATAGCGCCGATAACGGCGGCACACAAGGAGCCCTACTTTTAGTGCCTGCTCAAATTCCCGTCAGGAGGGGCCCGTGAAACCTAAACCACCTTTCCTTGGGAGAAAACACCACGCTGGAGCAGCAGCTTCTGAGCCGTGGTTAGAGAAACCCCAGGCTGCCGTCCTGGTGAGAAGGGAAAAGGGAAAGATCCACGTGGTGATGCCCCATAGTGATCTCTGGCCTTCCAGCAAACTGGCTGGGTGACCTTCCAGGAAAAGCCAGCATGGATTTATTGGAGAAAGCACATTCCCACAGCCCTCCCTGTGACTGGAGCCGATGCACAGTGCTGGGACTGAGCCCAGCACCAGGCTCACCAATTCCTGCAGCCCCCAGCCCACCGGGCCTCTTCACACCTGGCTGCTGCCCAGGGAGCTGAACACACCTCTACAGGGGAACCACAGCCTGGCCACACATCCCTGTTGTGTGCTGTCACACATCCCGGCCGTGTGCTGTCACACACCCCAGCTGGGTGCTGTCACACCTGGCAAAGCTGGGTCAGGACCATGTGGAACCCAACAGGGAGTAGGAAGAGCATGGGGAGCACAGAGATGGGGGCAAGCAGAGTGGGAGCTGTTGGGCAATGCCTGCCCCACCACAGGCTCTCCATGGCCACATCTGCATGCATGCATGGATGGATGGATGGATGGGAGCAGGCTGCCATCCATCCATCCATCCATCCATCCATCCATCCATCCATCCATCCATCCATGCCTGCGTGACCCTGAGCACACCCTGCACGGAGCAGGGCAACACCCTGATTAAGATAATTGCCCTAATGACCAGCTAATGGCCCGTGGTCGGGCGCACGCTTCGGGAATGTGCCGGGACCCACCGGGCAGAGCTCACCCCAGCACAGCCAGGGGCACCTGCCAGGCTGGGCTGGGCAAGCTGAGCTCACAGAGTCACGGAATATCCTGACCCATCAGCACCAGAGCCCAATCCTGGCCCTTCCAAAGCCATCACCCCCAAAGGCACCATGGGGTGTCTTCGGTCACCACTTGGAGCATCTTGTCCCTGCAATCTTCAGAACTTTTCCAAGAGATGCAAACACACATAAAGCTCCTGGCAGAGTGCAGGTTAAAAGCACCAGCATTAGAAACACCTTTGTAGTTGTGTGAGTAGCTAAAAACTGCCCAGGATGAGCAACTGGAGATGTGCAAGAGCCTTTTCCTCATTCGGCAGTGGTGAGGGGGAATGAGGGGTGTAGATGCTTGCGCAGGGAATCCCACAGGCTGCCACTCAAAGCCCATCCTCGGCTCTCCCTACGCTGCCCGTGGCCCATAAACACCCCCAGGCTGCCCTGCCAGGGCTCCGAGCCCCCAGCTCCGGGGGGACACCCCGAGGGGACACCCCGGGGGCTCAGCCGTCTCTCATCATCTCTCAGAGCTGTGATCACCCCGCGATCACCCGGGATTCATCCCTGCCCTCCCCGAGATGGTGCAGCTCCAAGGAAGGCAGCAGAACTGATGCAACACGGAGGCAAAGCAAACCTCGAGCTTGGAGAGCCAAACCCCTCACATTCTCATTTTTTTGGCCTTTTGAGGTTTTCTTAATTTGTCTATTTTTGTTCCTCGCCCACCTCCGCGCGGAGTGTGACGCGAGCCCTCGCTGGAGAGGCAGGGTTTTAAGGGAGAGCTCTGGCTGCTATAAAGCAGCGAGGTTCTTGGAAAAACAGCCTCTGGAGCAATAAACAGATTTGGAGCGGAGGGCTGTGAGGGACGGCTCCATCTGGGCTGCTGAGTCATGAAACCTGCCCGAGCGAGATACCAGCCGAGGGCTCGGGCTGGGGGAAGCTTCCTATGAGGGATTTGGGCTATTTCAGTCGGAGCGTGCGACAACAAAACCAGAAAGCGAACAAAAGCGGGCTGGGGTGGCCACGCTTCGCTCCGGCAGCCGCGGGGTTAAGGCAGAGGCTGCCCTCCTCCTCCTCCCACCTCCTCCTCCTCTGCCAGTGCCAGCCTTGTCCCGTCCCTGCCATGGTGGTGAGGCAGTGCGAGCAGAGCCCTCACCTCAATCCAACAGTTTGCAGCCGGAAAAAACTCTGTGGCCCCTGTGCCGTGTGGATCCCCTCACCCAGGGCATCCTTCCTTGGGAATCCCAGCCCGTGGCATCCCTCCCTGGAGATCCCCATCCCTCCTTGCGGATCCCAGCCCATGCCAGCTCTCCACAGGAACCTGAGCCCACCCTGCCCTGGCCAGGGTACGGCTGGCCCCAGGAGGGTGCCACAAGAAGCCCTGGGAGCCTCAGGACCACCTGGCATTCCTTCACTGTGCTCCCAGTGTGGGGAGGAGCAGCTTGGCATGTCCTGAGTCCCAAAACCAGGTTCCTCTCTCTTTCTCAGGGCTGGCCCCCTCCCCAGTGAGGACGCATTGAGCTGAGGGACTCTTGGCAGATCCCCATCCCAAAAGGGACCCCATCTTGTCCCCACACACGCTGGCAGGGTCCCCATGGGGACATGGCATGTCCCATCCCTAACAAGGGATGTCCTGGGCTCTGCCACATCCCCACAGGCTGTCCCATCCTCACCGAGACCCTGCCACATCCCTGTGCCCACAGCAGCCACCTCTCCCTGCCATGTCCCTTCACTGACTTCAACATATCCCATCCCCACAGGACACCCGTCATGTCCCCACTGAGGTCCCCATCATCTCCATCCCCACAGTGATCCCATCACGTCTCCACTGAAACCCTCACTTGTTCCCATCCCCACGGGGCCCCCACTCATCCCCACACAGTCACATCCCCACACAGAGAAGTCAGATCCCCACCACGACCCTGATGTGCCCCACAGGATGCTCCATTTTTCCCCTTCCCCACAGAGACCCCGTGTTTTCTCCACACTGACTCTCAGCCGTCCCCAGCCCCACAGGGACCCCGTGTTTTCCCCACAGTGACACTCAGCCGTCCCCATCCCCACAGGGACCCCGTCATGTCCCCACCGGGGCCCCTTTTCCCGTCCCTTTTCTCGCCCAGGCCGCGCGGGCCCGGCGGCGGCGGCGCCTTTAAGCGGGGCCGGTCTCCCGGAGCCCCCGCCCGGGGGCCGGGCCGGGCCGCCCCCCGTAGCCTGGTAACGGCGGCTCTGCGGGCGGGGGCGGCCCCGGCAGCCGCGGTCAGGTGGCACCGCCGAGACGGAGCCGGCCGAGCACGATAAAAGTCCCGGCCCGCCGCCGCCACGGCCGCGAGGGAGCGCGGAGCCGCCGCCCGGGAGCCATGGTAGGGACGAGCCGGGCCGGGCCGGGCCGGGCCGGGCGGGGGGAGCCGGGGCGCTCGGGATGGGGGGCCCGCCGTTCCCCGCTGTGTTCGCTGTGCCCAGCCCGCCCCTCTCGCTTACGGTGCCTCCGGAGGGGCCCCGGAGGGCGGGACGGGACGGGACGCGGGGAGGCTGCGATCCCCGGCGGGCTCGGGGTGCCGGGGCTGTGCCGTGGGACAGCGGGACGGGGCAGCGCTGCCGGGGCGCCCCGGGGAGCGGGACGCGGCAGAGATCGCGGTGGGAGAGCGGGGGGCAGCTCCGAGCGGCACCGGAGCAGCCGCGGGCACGGCTCCGGGGGCTCCTCGACGGGGAACGGAACCAACCCCAGCACGGGCTGTGCTGTAACAGGGCTCCATCCCCGCATCCTGCCTCGGCCCCCCCCTCTGGCTGCTGCCCTCGGCACCCCAGCTCGGCATCCATCCCTGGATCCCCCGGCTCCTGCCCTCGGCACCCCAGCTCAGCATCCATCCCTGGATCCTGCTCTTGCCCTCCTGCTGAGGGCTCCCATCCCTAAATCCTGCCCTCGGCACCCCAGCTCAGCATCCATCCCTGGATCCTGCCCTTGCACTCCTGTTGAGGGCTCCCATCCCTAAATCCTGCCCTTGCTCCCATCCCTAAATCCTGCCCTTGCACTCCTGCTCTGGGCGTCCATCCCTAGCTCCTGTCCTTGCTCTCCTGCTCTGGGCATCCAGGCATCCACCCCTGGCTCCTGCCCTCGCTGCCACCCGTGGCTTCTGCCCTCCCCACCCCGGCTCCCAGGGCAGCCCGGTGTCCCCAAGCCCCGGGGGTGCCTGCAGCTGCCCGGCCTCACATCCAGCCCGGCTGCATGCACGGCCCTTGACTCAGCTCCGGAGCAGCTGCTTTGAGCAACACCGGTAATCAATGAGTGGCATTTGGCTGTAGGGAGATAGGGCAGGATTCTAACCTGTTCGACTGGGCAGCAAATGAGCCTTTTATTCTGGAGGCTTGAGTGTTGGCAGATGCCTTAATATCATGTTGCAAGTTCAGTTTATCCCTAATGCCCCTGCCTCAGGAATGGTGGAGGATTAGCACTGGCAAAACACTGTTTTCCCTTCTGAGACACCGGATCAGCTGCCCTTCTCTGGCAGGGAGTGCGTTCCTCCCCCAGGCCTCGCTGTAAACCCTGGTGTTTGCTGTGTTCCCGGTGGCTGGGACGGGCTCTGTGGCACTCTGGTTCCCAAGGAATGGGGAGGAAGGATCCCTCATTTGGGGGACGCGTGCTGTTCCCCTCTGGCACAGAGATCCGATGCCACGGCTCGGCTGCCGTGACCCTGGTGAGCGTCAGGGGAGCAGTAATGCAGCAGGTTTTAATCAGTTTGTGCCTGGAAGGTGTGAACGTGCAGCTCTGCCTGTCCTTCCTGCCCCCGAGGGCTCGCCTGGGTCCTGGACAGGGACACAGATCCCGGGTTCCTGCAGGAACAAAGGTGAAATCCCGGGGATTTCATCCAAGCCCTCGCTGCGGGCTCTGCTCTGGGCTCTGGCACTGCTTCCTCCTTGGTCAGGGCAAGATGGAAATTTGCATTGCTTAATCCAATACCTGACCCCAGCTGGAATCTCGGAGCTGGAAAGCCAGAGAGCTCACGGTGCTCTAGTGCTGGAAACATGTGGGCTGTGGGGGAAATCTGCCTGAGCCTGGGAGGGAGCAAAGGGGTGCAGAGCCACCACAAAAAAAGTGTCAGGTTTGTGTTCTGGGAGCCAGAACCAGCTTTGTCCCATGGAACCAGCACGCCTGGGCGTGCAGGGAAAGGCTGGGAATGAGGAGTGGGGAAAAGGCACCTGGGCAGGGCAGTGGGGCCTGGCAGCACCACACACTGACCCCACCAGAGCCATCAATTCCAGGCTGTTCACCAGAGCAGCCTTCCAGGCTTCCTGCCACCCCTGCAGGACTGTCCTTCCAGGGTGGTTTTCCCTGGAAGGGAGGGGTAACACCTCAAACCAGCGCAGGAGCCTCTCCCAGCCCCTCCTCTCCAGGTACACAGCACACACACACCCATTTATCGCTCCAAAAGGACATTCTGAGCAGCCATAACATGCAGGGAGTGCTCTGGCATTCGGAAATAGCTGAGGAATCTCTGAACAGGAGCCCCAGCTCCCTGGATGCTTGGGAATAAAGCCAGGAACTGGGAGGCAAAGGCACTGCCCACCCTTCCCGGGGCACCTGTGGTGCAGGCAGTGCGTGGGCTCAGCTCACACAGCTACTCCCCTGCTTTAAAAATAGCATAAAATTATAATACCCAGGCAGGTTTGGAGTTCCCAGCAGGAAGGATCAACAGGTGCTGCCACAGCCACCCCTAGGCCAGATGGGTCAGCGTTCCCAGGCCAGTGAGAATTAATTCTCATTTATTTTCACCATCCCACCCCCCAGTGTGGTGGGTCTGCAGGTCCCTCCCTTTGGGGGCAGGAGTCCTTCATGGAGGAAATGTGAATTTGCACAGCATCTCTGGAAAAGGGAATTCCCCCAGCCTGGAGCAGCCAGAGGGGCCTCCTGGCAGCCGAGGGGTGCTGCCCACAGGGGAGGAGGCTCCAGTGTAAACTCCATCTCCCCGAACTGGTTAAAATGGGCCTCTCTGCCTGTTACCCGACACAACCCCAGGGGTGTGCTCAGGGCTGACCTCGTTCCTCACAGCTGCTGTGGGCACATCCCTCTGCTCCCGGCCTTGGGGAGCCTGGGCAAGGCTGGGCAGCCCCTGCCCGCCAGGAGTGCCTCCGGAGGGGAAGGTGCCACCATCGGGTGCCAGCTTTGGTCCCCCCTGGAAGCCAGGCAGCCGAGAGCACGCAGCAGTTGGCGCTGGCCCTGGAAAAGGCCCGGGTGAGGCCAGCACGGAGGCACCGAGCTGTTTCCAGGACACGTTGCAGAGAATTTGCAGCTGCCTTCGATTTCATGGGCTCTGGGGTGGGCTGGGGCAGAGCCCCACGAGCAGCAGGCACAGCCCTGGGCCCGGCAGGGTCACACACGAGCAAGCACACCAGGTCCCTGTGTTTTGTTCTGCTAACAGGGAAGAGATTGTGTCCCTCCTGTCAGCTGTGACCGCGCAGGGCACGGCTCCGGAACAAACAAGGCTCCATCTTGCAGCACCCTGTGAGCCAGAGCCAGGCCTGGGTCTGCTCCCTGAACGTGCCCCCCATCCACCTCCCCCGGGTCACACTGGACACGGGGAGCAGGGCGTGGAGCTTTCCCAAACTCCACCTGCGATCCAGATGCCATCAGCTGGCGCTGGAACGATCTGTGGCGCTCCAGAGGAGGCGGCGTCGCCTCTCAGGGCTGGAAAACAGCCCTCAGTGCTCAGCCCAGTGGGGAACCGATGCTGCACGCCCCTGTGAGGATCCCTTCGTGCCTCCTCACAGCTTGGGTCTGGATTTTAAAGCATTTCTCACAGTTCTGAAGCAGGATGCAGGTGGCCACGCCACTGCCCCGTGCTGGGGGAGCCCCGTGCCCCAGCCAGCAGCACACGGAGCCCGTGGCTCTGGAAGCACAGACGTGGCGTTTCAAGGGAAGATGGTTTGTTTTTCTTGCATCAAATCCTCTCGCTGCTTGCTGAGGGAGGCTTGTCCTCAGAGCAGAGCGAGCGTTTATAAATACCAGCGTGCCCCAGGTTGTGCCCGCTGCCCATCTCGCTCTGTCCCTGTGGCCAGGAGCCCTCCCTGTGGCCAGAGGTTTGGCTGTCAGCTGGCAGGGCCCAGCTGGAGAGGGAGCAGCGCCTGTTCCTGCTGTGGAGGGGATGGCTGCATGGTAGGGACCATGGCAGGGTGACAGGGATCCCAGCAGGGATCACAGCGTGGCCGTGGGCAGCGCCGCTGTCCCAGGAGTTGGTGGCAGTGTCAATCCGGAGCTGCTGCCCTGCCTGGCAGCCTGGGACCCTGCCCATGGCACCAATGGCATCCTCCCTCAGAGGAGTGCTTGCAAAAGCCTCACGGCCCATATTTCCTGCTGGGAGCATGGCGGCCAGGGAGGGATTTGGGCTGGCAGAGCACTCAGACACTGCTCAGCCGGGCACTTTGGGCTGGGTTGGAGGCACCACCCTGAGCCTGGTGCCAGCCCGAGGCTCGGTGCTGCCATGTGGGAGCAGAGCGCGGCTGTGGAGCGAGGCAGGAGGCAGTGGGTGAGCCTTGCCAAGCCCTGGGACGCAGCAGTGTCAGCTGCCACCCCTCTGGAGGCAGCAGGCTGGCATTGCCAGCAGGCTGGGACAGGCTCCTGTGGCACTGCCAGCCCTGCAGGAGCTGCCCTGGCTCGGGGGGCAGGCAGGGCTCTGTGCTTGCAGACCGAACTGCTCGCTCTGGGGTCGTTCAGCTTCCCAGAGAGCCCAGGGTGCCTTGTTGTGCGTTTTGGGCGCGATTCCCCTTTTTGTGGATCCTCTGGGAAGTTACTGGTGTGTTCTGGCAAGCGCGGGGACTCAGCTGTGCTGGGAGCTGCACAGGCAGCCAGGCCTGCTCCGAGCTCCGGGCAGACAGATTATTATCTTGATTTAACATCTGACAGCTCCCATCCTGCTCGGAGAGGCCGGCCCAGGCTGCCAGCAGCAGCAGCCGGGGGTTGGTGGCAGCATCCTCTGTCTCAGCCCAGATCACCCCGCCTGCTCCCCTTCCTCCTTTCCCGTTCCAAACGGAACCACTCGACCTTTCCACGGTGAGGATGTGCTGATGGCTCTGACCCACGCCTGTAATGGCTCCAGGAGCGCGACCAAAGGCAGGAGAGCAGAGCCAAGCGCTGGGAAGAGGAGCCGGCGGCTCCCACTCGATCTCTCCCCTCCCGGCTCTGCTTTGGGCTCCCTCGGACTCAGCACAAGCAAGCCCTGACCCCAGAATGGCTGCAGTTTGTGCCGTCTGCTGAAATTTATTTGAAATGCCACTCTCCAGGACCATTTCTGCAGCAATTTGCTGTTCAGGCTGGCTGGGAAGAGCCCTGAGCAGGCTCGTTCATTCAGCGCCGGCGATATTGACTCTTCTCTTTACTGCAGGATTAGAGAGCATTTGTCATCTCCAAAATGAATAACTTTTCCTCTCCTGGGAGGGGGGAGAAGCCTTGCCTCAGTACTGACATTTCGCACACCCAGCCCAGAAATCTTCTCCAAATCTCAGATGATGATCTGGGAATTAAAGCAGGGGCTTCAGTGTCTCTGTTCCCTGAGCAGAGCAGGGCCCACCCTGCACTAAACCTGAGCTCCAGAGGGAGGGAGGCCTGGGGAGCTCTCACCTGTCCAGGTAGCAGCCCCTGGTTGTGTTCCTGCCACACAACGCAACAGAAACTCAAGTGCCCCAGGGACGAGCCACAGCCTCAGCTCTCAAGGCAGAGGAGCTGCGTTAAAAAACAAACAAACAAAAAACCAAACCCTTAAAAATCAGAGCAAACCGCCCGGCAGCACCAGAATAAGAAGGCAGAAGCTCAGACTTGCCAACTCATTGTCTAGAGCCCGACCAGTTCTCCCTCCTGTCCTGGAGATCACAGTACTCCACTCACAAACTCACCCTGTTTGTCATCTGAGCTTCCAGAGGTGTTTTCAAGTCTTTCTCAGGAGGTCCAGGAGCCAGCAACGCTTTCCCGTGGGAATTCCAGCCTTTGTTAACAGGACTGCCTTCCCAGGAACGAAAGCAAGAGAAACAAACTCCAGCTGTTGCAAGATTTGGAGGAGCAGAGCCACGAGCGTTGCCGGCAGCCACCTTTCCAAGGGGCTGCACCACCAAAAACACCCAGCACGGCATCGGGATCGCTGCACTGCTCTGGAAATCCTCTTACCTGCAAAGGAGCTGCTCTGGGGCCAGGAGATCCAGCCCAGGTGGGACACAGCCAGCCTTCCATGGGAGCAGCTGCCCGGGCTGGGCACCTGCCTCTCCTCCTGACACTGGGGAAGCACAAAGCTCAGCCTGGAGTGCAGCAGGAGCTACACCTGAGAGCTGGAGACCCTGGCTGCAGGATGAGATCCAGGCTGGACGGGGCTGCAGAAGTGTCCCCTCACCATAAACCCGAGGATGGTGCTGGCCAGGAGCGCTGGTGAAGGACCTGGAGGCTTTGAGGAGCAGAGTGTTCTCCAGGCTGTAATTAGTCACTGGCTTCCCCCACCCCTGATTATGCAGGGGAGGGAAATGGCAGAACCCACCAGTCTGCCGGGGAGGGAGGAGGCTGCTCCAGTCCTGCCCCTGCTGCATCAGGGTCCCCCTGCCACCCCAGGGTCCCAGCCCTCCATCTGGGCACTGTCCAGGCTCGACACATGGACAAGACCAAGGCACAGTCTGGAAAGGGATTTACTGTGGGTCAGGGCTGCTGCAAGATTAATTAATTCATTAACTGGAGTCAGTCCAGAAAAGGAGGATGTGATGGCAGGAACACCTGGATGCCAACAGCCCACTGTTCTCCTGGAGGACCATCTGCAGCCTCTGGGGATGTCAGGCCTTTGCAGGAAACCCCAGTGACATTCCAGCTCCTTTGGAAAACATTTCCAGTGCTGCTTTGGGGACAGTTCTGGCTCCAGCACCCCGGGGCTTTGGGCTGCTGTGACTGCCCAGCCTGTGCCAGCACTCAGAAACCCCAACCAAGGAGCAGTGGGAGAAGAGCTGGTGTTTTTATTTCACATGAGGCACTGCTCCCTGGCTGTACCTGGCAGTGCAGAGGCTGAAGGGGCAGCGGTGCCCCTCCCTGTGCCCTGCCAGGAGCCCCTTGTGCCACCAGCCTTGCCATCACAGCCACGCCAGGCTGTGTGAGGGCTTTGTTCCATCTTCTGCCATTTTCTCCTTTTTTTTTTTCTGTGCTCAGCAACGGCTGGGGAGAGGCTTTTCATTCCTTTTCTGTTCCTCTGCCCCAGCACAATGAGGGGAGGGGAATGGCCGCCTGAAGAGCGGCAGCGTTGGATTGCAGGGGGTGCGCTGGGGCTGTGCTGGGAGAGGCAGAGGGACTTTCATGGGGGCACAGCAGGAGGATTTGGGGCTGGGCAGGAGGGATGTGGGTGCGGCCCTGGGGACAAAGAGGGATCTCCCAGGATCACAGCAGGGCACTGGGGTCAGACGGGAGGGATGTGGGTGCAGCCCCGGGCACAGGTGAAGGCTCACACCTGCGAGCCTGGGGGAGCCAGAGCTGCTGCCAGCGCAGCCCCTTCCATGCCCAGCTCCCTGCTCAGCAGCAGCTGCTCAGCCGGGTGTGTGTGGGCAGCAGCGTGGCTCTGTCACATGCCTGAGCCAGCAGCCACAGCCGGTGGCATCGCAGCAGCTCCGCCGCACGGGAGGGACGTGGTGCCCGCCCTGCTGTGCCCAGAGCCGGGCGCTGTCACCCCCAGGCACGGGGCTGTGGGCACAGCAGCCTTATCTCTCGCTGCAATAACGAGATTCTCCTCCAAATATCCCATCCTCCTGGCTGAGAGCTGCTCTGGCTCAGGGGGAGCCGTGTTGGCCATTCCGAGCCCCGGGGATACGTGTGTGTGTGCCTGGGGTGTAACAGGTGGGACAGAGCAGCTGTGGCTGCCCCTGCGTCCCTGGAGGTGTCCTGGCAGGCTGGATGGGGCTGGGAGCACCCTGGGATGGGATGGGATGGGATGGGATGGGATGGGATGGGATGGGATGGGATGGGATGGGATGGGATGAGCAGGTGTTTGCTGCCAGTGCAGCAGCCCCAGTTTGCAGAGCGAGCCCAGCCTGTCACATGCAAATCCCCGGATAAGTTCCTGCCTGCAAACAGGAACCACTTTATGGAAAGCAGCAGAGCCCTTCCCAAACCACTCCAGCTCCCCCAGGAGCAGCTGGAGGCTCTGCCTTGCCCAGAGCTGCTTTGGGGTGGCTCTGCTCTCACCCAGCAGCGTTTCCCAGGGGATCCACTCTGGGGGCTTCTGGGGAAGGAAGGGGATGTTGGCCCCATCCTCAGCTTTTTGGGAGCACGGTGCTGTGGCTCTGGCATCAGCTCTGCCCCTTCCCATTCACAGGAACAGGGGGTCCCTGTGGGTGGCATGGGCACCATCAGAAGGGCACAGACCTGCCCCAGCTGTCTGGGCTTGGGCAGATGCTAAAGGAGACATTAGAGTAAATCAATTACTTAAATGACTTCTGTGCCAGCCTCAGATTCCTCAGGGCTCACGGTGATTCTGAGTGCCGTATTGGCAGGAACTGGTGACATTCTGGTGTTGGCAGCAAGTGCCACCCTGAGTCCTCATCTCTCGGTGGGGAAGCTGTGGTGCTCTCTGCCAGTTCTTGGGCACCCCTAATCAGATCCAGCACAGCTCCCAGTACAATCCATGCTGTTTGGGCACCCCTAATCAGATCCAGCACAGCTCCCAGTACAATCCATGCTGTTTGGGCACCCCTAATCAGATCCAGCACAGCTCCCAGTACAATCCATGCTGTTTGGGCACCCCTAATCAGATCCAGCACAGCTCCCAGTACAATCCATGCTGTTTGGGCACCCCTAATCAGATCCAGCACGGATCCCAGTACAATCCATGCTGTTTGGGCTCCCCTAATCAGATCCAGCACGGATCCCAGTACAATCCATGCTGTTTGGGCTCCCCTAATCAGATCCAGCACGGATCCCAGTACAATCTATGCTGTTTGGGCACCCCTAGTCAGATCCAGCACAGCTCCCAGTAAATCCATGCTGTTTGGGCACCCCTAATCAGATCCAGCACGGATCCCAGTACAATCCATGCTGCTTTGTCTCCCCAGCCCAGCGTGGGACACTCTCCCTGAGCCACCCCAGCCCCAGCAGCCCCGAGCTCCGCGGTGCCGCGCCGTGACCGAGAGCAGGACCTTGTCACCAACTGTAAGTGCCCAAACCCTCTGCATTGTCAGTGAGAGCTGACAGAGCAGGGATATCCCCTGCTCACAGAAATTTATTCCTCTGGAAAAACACCCTTTTCCTTGCTGCTGCAGCTGGGTGGCTGCACTGGGGGGAAGCTGGGCACTCGTAGCTGCAGCAAAAGCCTTGTTGGGGCAGGAACTTTTGCAGCTTCAGGTCCACAGCTTCAGGAGCTGCTCAGGTAGCTGCCAGCAGGGAAGAGTCACAGGGGAGGCCACGTTGTGCTCATTAAGTTTCTGTAGCACAGAGCCAAAAATCCACTGGCAGCACCACCAGCCACTGCTGGGACCTGCTGGTGCCTCCCAGAGCATGGCATGAGGGCACACAGCTGAGGGCAGGGGAAACCACAGCCCTTTAAAGGACCTCTTAACATAATTAGGAATTCTGGAGGGGCAGATCCCTCTCCCCAAGGCCCTGAGCATCCCAAGTCCCCTCAGCTCTGCCAGTGCCACCAAAGTGGGCTCAGAGGTACCTGGGCAGGGACTCCCCAGCCTGCACAGACTGGAGCCTTTCCCGTGCCCTTCTCCAAACAGAGAACAGGGACTGGCAGATTATTGATGCTCCAGGGCTCATCCCCTTGCCTGCAGCTTCTCCCTGGCTTTGGAGGTGCCCCAAAGGAGCAGGAGGGTCAGAGCAGGGACCCTCCAGGCCCGTGTGGCTCTCACAGGTGATCCCAGGCCTCTGCCAAGCATTAGTCAGGCATTAAAGCAGGACAAGAGCCTCCCCTGTCCCAGCCTCTGCTCTTGGGTTTTACTCCCAGCTTCTGACATAACCAGGTCACTGTTTCCACACTTCCCCTGCCTCTGTGAGAGCTGATGACTGATGGGGATGGACGTGACTCACCGCCTTTCCTAATGAGCGACTTTCCTCTGTTTATGTGCTTTGGCGGGGCCTTTCCTGCACCTAAAAAGGAGAAGGGTGGCACTGGGGAGAGGGCAGCCTGCTGGAAATTGCTGGCATCTGCTGTTCCTCACCATCGCTTTGAACTGTGGCCAGCTGTGAAGCTGCTGTGTTTAAGCATGGAAGAGGTGTAGCTCATCCTCCACGGCTGAGATGCTGTCCGGGCCCACAGGTGAACCCTTGACGAGTAATTGGAGTTAATTAGGCTGAAGATTTTTTTGTTACTATCTGTCCAGGCAGTGCCTGGGGGACGGCAGTAACGAGCACCGTGAGCCCGGCCCCACATTCCCCACGGAGCCGTGCCAGGCCAGAGCGGGGCGAGCTGGGCTTTCCTGTTCCCTGGCACAGGTCAGGGCCAGCTCCCCGCTCACGGCCTCCCTTGTGTTTTGCAGTGACCGAGCAGCGGGAGCTCTCGCTGTCCCGCCGCCAGCGGGCCAGACAATCCTCCCTTGGCTCTCTCCCCATGATGGAAGCCTGAGCGCCAGGATCCTCCATGACCTCCAGAAGCCACAACTCCCTGCCGAGAACTCTGATGGCTCCGCGGCTGCTCTCGGAAGGCGCCCTGGGGGGCATCGCCCAGATCACGCCCTCGCTGTACCTGAGCCGGGGCAGCGTGGCCTCCAACCGGCACCTGCTGCTGTCGCGGGGCATCACGTGCATCATCAACGCCACCATCGAGATCCCCAACTTCAACTGGCCCCAGTTTGAGTACGTCAAAGTGCCTTTGGCCGACATGCCCAACGCGCCCATCTCGCTCTACTTCGACAGCGTGGCCGACAAGATCCAGAGCGTGGCGCGCAAGCACGGCGCCGCGCTGGTGCACTGCGCCGCCGGCGTCAGCAGGTCGGCCACGCTCTGCATCGCCTTCCTCATGAAGCACCACAAGGTCTCCCTGCTGGAGGCCTACAGCTGGGTGAAGGCGCGGCGCCCCGTGATCCGGCCCAACGTGGGCTTCTGGCGGCAGCTGATAGACTACGAGAGGAAGCTCTTTGGCAAGACCACGGTTAAAATGGTACAGACGCCCTACGGCATCGTCCCGGACGTTTACGAGAGAGAGAGGAGACCCCTGATGCCTTACTGGGGAATTTAACGGGACTGCAGAGGGGAAACGCGAGTTGAGCAGACTGGAGATGTTCCCTTCTCCTTCTACAGCCAACTTTGGTTCTCTACCACACAGCAGAACCTCAACTCTCACCTCACTAACCCGCAAGGCCAACGATTCCCTTCGAAGCATTTTTCTTATGGGGATTTCCCATCTGCATCTCTGATTTAGTAAATCCGGGTCTCATTATAAGTTTATTCCTTCCATAAAGCCTCCATATTTTTTTTCTTTTTTTTTTTTAGTCAGTTTATTAGGATCCTCCAGGGAAGGGCCTGAGAGGCATTGGGCAGAGTGGATGGCCCAAGTACGCTTCCTGCCTCAGTAGTAGCCTGGATATTTTGTTCTAGCTTGTTTGCTTCCTTGCACAACCCTGTAGTGGCTCAGGAGCAGCACCAGCGAGGCCCTGCCCCACAGCAGCAGGTTTTCCAAGCACCAGGGAGGCAGGAGCACAGGGGCTGTGGTGCTGGTGCTGGTGATTTCTTTAACATCCGTAGTGACTCTCAGTATATAGTGTTTGAGACCTTTAGTCAGCTCTTAATCGTATTCAAAGTTAGGGGGAAAAAGGGAAAAAACAAACAAACAAAAAGATTGAATCAGTCCGTGTCGGCCACAAGTAAAATAAAAATTGAGCAATTCAAATCAAATAAATACAAGATCCTTTTTCACTCATTCCATGCCAGGGCAATAGTCCTGGAATACACTTCAACCACTGGAAAATGCTGGTGTGTTCTGTGGGTGGAAAGTTGACAGATCTTGTCCAGATGTGGCTCAAGGCAGAAGCAGGAGGGATGAAGCCTCTGGGGCAGCCAAAGAGACGCTCAGGAACGTGTGCATGGCCCTGCCAGGGCTGGGGTGTGTGCCAGCATCCAGCAGCATCCAGCAGCCAGCCCAGCCCTGGAGGGGCTCAATCCCCTGGGCTGCTCAGCTCCAGCTCCCCTCAGGACCTGCCTTAGCCACTCCTGCCTCTCTCCATTCCGTCCTCGAGGTTATGCTGCACTCCAGGGCTGCTCCTCTCTGTCCCCAGGGTGGTGACAGAGGCCTGGCCTCGCTCAGAGCGTGCCAGGAGCCACCCCAGCCCCAGCCCTCCCTGGAGAAGCCTTGCTGGTTCCTTGGAGTGTGGCTGGAGCCCAGGAGAGCCCCTGGTGCTCCTGAGAAGGCACCAGAGCTTCTGCGGCCTCTGGAGGAGGAGGAGCAGGCAGAGTGCTGCGATCGCTGTCTGATTTCAATGAGATTCTATACTTGTAAAAAAACCAAAATCAATAAAGATTAAACCAGAACATGTGTTGGTTTCCTGTTCCAAACTGTGCTAGTGGAGCTCCAGCAGCAGCCTTTAAACAATTGTGCCTGAAGGATGTTTTCTGCTTTTCCCAGTGAGTTCTGCCCCACTGAAATAAAGGTGAGGTTTGCCATCGGGTTCCATGGCTGCATCCCAGTTCCAGTGGCAGGCAGACACACAGACTCATCTTCCAAATTTATCAGAGTTAAGCTTCAGCCAGGGAAATGGTAAGTGAGGAACTAGAGAGTGAAAATCAGGATTAATCACTGGTCTGGAGATGTTCCAACACATGACATTTTACAGGGAAAAAAATGCTAAAAACTGAAATCTGCTCACAAAATTTAACTTTACCTAAAAATGGGCAACGTAGGGTTTTACAGCATTTCTGGTATTAAAAAATATAAGGTTAAAAATTCTCCTTTGAATTATTCTGTAGATTTTATGCACACACTGCCCGAGGAGCGAGGGAGATGCTGATGTTCAGCCAAGAAGGCACCAAAGGCTGGCTCTAAACACAAGGGAAAGTTAGACCCATAAAAAGTTAAATTGCCTAATAAAACACATGAGAAAACAATTCACCTGAAATCCCCATTCATGGTTATATTACACTCTTAGTGCTTGTGGGAATTTCACTGCAAAAGCTCCTCTTGTATTCACTACAGCAAAAGATTTTACACAAGTGTTTTCCCCCTCAAAATCCAGGTTTTTCTCCATTCTCAAATCCACAGAAACCAAAGAAAAGAGAGCTCTGGTTTAGCTTGGATTGCTCTGAGCACACCCCTTCTCCTGCTCCCCACAGGCTTTTCCAAGTGGTATCTAAATCATCTGAAAATATATTTTATATCTTCCAGTATTTGGTGAGACACCTTTCCCATCCCAGCCACAGAGCAGGGTTTACTTACATTATGATATAAATATGATATAAATATTTCAGCTTCCCAGGCCGGTCAGATATGAAACAAGCTTTTTATTGAACACCAGGTTTGAATCTCAACACAGGATTTATAAATCATTGCAGGAATTAAGGGAGTAAACAAGGTACTAAAGTCAATTAATAACACTTATTCTCACTGTTTTTAAAATATCAGCAGCAACTCCGGCACAGCACAAACCCAAACAGCTCCAAATAATAATCACAAAACCACTTCTGGAAGCAAAATAACATTTGCCCAGAGGGCAGGAGAAGAATCACAATAGAAAGAGAACTTTTCTGATTGCTCTCCTTCATAAAATTATGACATTCCTATTTTAACACTGAGAACTGGAATTAAATACAGGTGCAGAATCAAAAGCAAATCCAAAGCAGCAGTTTGTACAATAGCAGCTTTATTGGAAAGGCAGGTTTTGTTTCAAGTTTATGGTTCCCAGTGCAGCTGCCAGGGCTCTGAGCAGCCCTTGGGTGTGCAGGGGCTCCTGCTCAGCCTGGGGCTGAACCTCAGACCCTCACCCTGAGCCTCTGCAGGGATTCAGGGCAGGAGCTGCTCCCACCAACCCAGCCTGGAGCAGCTGCTGCAGGGGGAAAGGTCTGGAATGAATGGTGAGGGCAGGGGGTGACAATGCCAGGGCACAGGTGACATCCCAGGGCTGCAGGGACTCACAGCCAGCACCAAACCCAGCCAGGAAAGGTCTGGAATGAATGGTGAGGGCAGGAGGTGACAGTGCCAGGGCACAGTGACATCCCAGGGCTGCAGGGGGAAAGGTCTGGAATGAATGGTGAGGGCAGGGGGTGACAGTGCCAGGGCACAGGTGACATCCCAGGGCTGCAGGGACTCACAGCCAGCACCAAACCCAGCCAGGAAAGGTCTGGAATGAATGGTGAGGGCAGGGGGTGACAGTGCCAGGGCACAGTGACATCCCAGGGCTGCAGGGGGAAAGGTCTGGAATGAATGGTGAGGGCAGGGGGTGACAGTGCCAGGGCACAGTGACATCCCAGGGCTGCAGGGACTCGCAGCCAAACACCAGGAGGGAAGGCAGGGCAGAGGCTGGAGCAGCCCCAGCACCAGGGGGAGCTGCCAGGGCAGGAAGCACCAGGAACACAACGGGGCTAAGCCATAAATACATTAAATAACCAAGCAAATAAATCCTCAGAGCTGCAAATGTACACACGGAGACAGAAACCCCACTTTGCACAGGTCACGCCAAGGCAGCCCCTTTTTTCTAGCTAAAAAAACAAATAAAACCTCATTTCTCTTCTCCAGTGAGAGAATCCATGCAGGAAAAGGAGTTACAGGTCTGAAATCGGGCCCAAGCAGAGGGAAGGCAGTGGGGGAAGGTGGGCTGTGACAATCCTGTCACCTTGGAGACAGCTTGGAAGGACATTGGGCTCTGGCTGGCAGCAGCACCCGAGGATGCTGAATGCTCCAGTGAGTCACTGGGATCTGCAGCTGATCCTGCTGTGCCAAGCCTCCATCCAGGGATCTCCCTGCAAACCCTCCCTGGGAGCAGCATCCCAGCCCCACGAGGACAGGGATGGTGTCACCATCCTGCAGTGAGCTCTGCTGCAGCTGGAATTGTAAATGTCCTTCCCTTTTTCATGGGCCAAAGGACACGAGAGGGGCTGACCTGGTGACAGGTGCTGAAAAACCAGCTCAGAAGTGCCCCTGTCACAGCTTCACACCATGGCCCCTTATTTGTGGCATCTTCTTTCAATTAAGGGGGAAAAATCCTCTCTAGCAAAGTGCTGGGGAGCTGTGGTGGCTGACATAAAAATCCCTGTTCCCAACACAGCATCCCTCAGCACCAGCCTCTCCCTGTCCCAAACTGCTGAGGGCACAGCACCTCACTGTGCTGCACAGCAAGGGCTGCGGGCACAAGCTGGGCTGCTGCAGCTCCTTCCCACCTGATAAAACAAAGGGAGAGAAGCAAGGAGCTGTTTTCCTGCATTTTTGGAAATTGCTGGGCAGGATGTGGGAAGCAGAGCACGGGAACTCTGCCTCTGGATCAGCTGGAGCTGCAGGCACACGGGGCTGCATTTCATGAATGAGCTAATTTGAGGCAGCAAGGAGATTTATTGTAACTGGTGTAAGGAAGGAGCCAGACACCTCTGAGCCAAGATTCTTTCATTTGGCCTAATTAATAGTTTCGTATAACTAAGCCTGTTTGTTTTTTAAATACAAAGCATCGTTTTCCTCATTGTAATTTCTGTTTCAGCAAACAACCACAGGTCAGTGTCAGGTACTGGTAATGGGGGCAGGATTAGCTTGGAGAGGCTGGAGGAAAGGAACAGATGTGAGAGGCTAAGCCAAGGAATTAAGGAGAGAGTTGCACCCTATGGACTTACAGCTCACTTCATTCCCTGCAGCCCCAGACAGGGGGTGGGATGTCTCTTGTAACACCATGAGGCTCCCCCAGGTTTAAATCCTGTAACCAGCACTCCATTGCCTGCACTGTCCTCTGGATACTGGATCTGAAGGAGGAACCAGGTACTTTAGATGCACAGGTGACTTTTAGTGAGAGCCTGTAACACAAACCTGTCCAGAGAGGCACCTACAAAAGCCACAAACCAGCAGGGACACAATGCCTGTTCAAACACAGCTTGCTGAGACCACCAGCTTCCAGGGCTGATTCCCTCTGGCTGTTCAATCCCACTCCCTGCTGCAGGAGCCAGCTGTGAGTCACAGGAACACGTTGCTACAGGTAGCACAGACTGCAGGATCACACACAGCCACCCCATCCCAGCAGGAACAGCATCTCCACAGCCAAAAAAGGGAAAGAACCTCCAGAGCACAGATGTGCTGCATCAGCAGAGCACAGCTCCCAGCAGGGCTGCAGCCACACAGCTCCCAAAGGGTCAGGAGAGACAGAACCCTGCCTGGAGCTCAGCACAGAGCCAGGGAAGTTTATCTGTATTTACAACAAAGACTGGAGTTTGAAACTCCAGCTGCCTGCACTACAGAATGCACAGAGCACAGGGAAAATTCCAGCAGTTTTCCAGTCCCACCCTCCAGCACTGACCAGTTCTGCATCCAGCACAACTTCCAGCACAGAGCAGTGCAAGCACCAGCACCCAGCAGCTTCTCCTGAGTCAATAATTCATCCTGCCTGGATGCTGTGTGACTCATGTGCTGTGATATCACAGCAGCAAATACTTAAAGAACATCAAGGTCTGGGTCCCAAAAACGCTAAGGAAAAGATTTGCTTGCAAATGCAGACTTCAAGTATGACAGTGGTTGTTTGTATGCAAACCAGCCCAGCACCCCGGGCTCTCAGGGAAGCTCCATGCTGGCCTCTCCCATGCACAGCTTTGTGCACATGGTTCCCAGGCTGCTTTTGCACAGGATAACGTTTGCATCCTCACAAAGACTGAAATGCCACTCTTTTGTTTCTTTATGCCATACTTTATATTATCCAGTTATTCCTGAAACCTTGGCCATTACAGGTGAACTCTTCCCCATCTGTAGCAGTAGCAGGCTTTAATCTGTTGATTTTTGGACCAAAAATCAACCCCAAAGGTTTGAAAGGCTGGCCTCCAGCAGAGCATTACCCCAGGTGCTGCAGGGTGAGCCCAAGGCTCCACCTGCAGTGCAGCTGCTCTCAGAGCAGGTCTGGCAGGATGAGACCTGGGGGTTTGGGCTCCACACAGTTGATCCAGAAGTTGGCACAGCTGGCGTGGTACTGGTGCCCTCCATATGCCAGCTTGAAGTTATCTGTCTCAGAATTAAAGGCCTGCAAGAAGAAATGAAACAAGTGTGACAGCCTGATCCCCTCCAGGGTCCAAACCCAGGGTGGGAAACAGCCCAGGACTCTCCCCTGAGCTCCACCCCATCAACTCCATCTGATTTCAACTGCAGGAGGACAAAACCTTCAGCCATCACACCTGAGCCAAGCTCCCCCTGCAGGAGGGAGCCCTGGAGCTAACTCACCTTGTTCTGCACCTCCTGCTTCTGTTCCACCTCCCCACCAAAGGGGAACCTTGCCCTGCTTGCCAGCAGGCAGCTCCCGCACTTATTTCCCTGGCTCCAGCCTGGCTGAGGGTTAGGCAGGTGCAATTCTTGCTATTAGTGTTATTTCAGGTTGAATTTCATCTGCTTCCTCCTGTTAATTGAAGCTGCCTTACAACAGGAGCCTCTGTGAAGCCATGAGCAGGCTGAAACCATCTCGCTGTTTGTTGCTAGGAGATATTTTCCAATGCCTCACAGCTCCCTATTTAAAAAAAAATATCCCAGCCCTGCTCTCCACACCCTGGATTTCCTGCAGAGATTTCTAAAAATGCCACAGCCTGCCAGACAAAGGCAAAAGTCAATATTCCTAGCACAAAGGCCCTGAAATCCCCCCTCTCCTGCTAGAGACACCCGGGCAGCACAAACTGGGGAAGTCAGGGATTTTGTGGCACACAACAGGAGGAGCACAAGCCCAGAGAGCCGGGCACAGGGCACAGCATGCAGACACACAGGGAGAGGCTCTGGGGTGTGTTAGTTGATCAGATCGAGAGTTAACGGCCACAAAACACGACTGGAGCAGAGGATTAATGATTGGTACAACTGAAATGACAGCTGAGAGCCCAGCAGCACCTCAGCCTTCCACACTCAGGAAGAATGAGTCTAGAAAGAATGCTTTTTACAGGTTCATACTTTTTTGGGAAGCTCTTCCACAGGTTTCTCTTCTTTCTGAAATAACGTTGAAACCAAAAAGAGTCAGGAAAAGTGCCTCTAGGTTTAACTGGCTGGCACAGCTCTGCACGTGTCCTGGGAGGCCCTCCCAGCTCTGCTCCCCTCTGGTGAGCCATCTCATGAAGAAAAGTCATTAAAGGATTTTTATTTGTTAAAAAATATGTATATTTTTTTAAATCTTAGTATGGCAGTTTCTTGCCCATTACGAACAATTAAACTCAACCCTTCCTCCACAGCTTGGTCACACCAGAGCCCAAGGAACTCTGGATATTCCATTATAGGATTTTATTGAGACCCTTCTACAGCTCAGAGTTTACAAATTGTAACCAGGAATATTTTTTCAATGCACCCATCCCTGGAGGTGCCCAAGGCCAGGCTGGACAGGCTGGCACAGTGGGAAGTGTCCCTGCCCATGGCTCTGGGTGGGTTTTAGGGTCCCTTCCAACCCAAACCAGTCTGGGGTTGTACAAACGGAAGCCCAGGCTGTAAATTCAGGATTTGCAGCAGCACACACTCACCTTGCTCCTGGAATCCACGTTCAGCAGACACACCCCACAGGCAAGGTCCTGCGCGTTCTTGATGCCCGGGCGCAGCATGCAGGAGGAGAAATCCAGGGAGTTCTCATCTGGCTAAAGAGAGCACACAGCAGCTCTGAGCATTCCCAGGGCCTGGGAAGGTTTCAGACACCACAACAAAAATCAGTGAGCACCAAGAGCCAGGGTGTCACCTGGCATGGCAGGGTGACACCACCAGGAGGGATCTGCCATCCCCACCAGCACCAGTTTACAACACTCAAAGCCTTCAAAAAGGCCTCAAGTACAAAGGAAGGGATTCCTGAGCTGCACATTCCCCCATCCAAAGGGGAAGGAGCCCTGGGAGCTGGGGGAAGGCAAACAGAGGGTCTGCAGGTGTTTGTGCAGCTGTGGGCAGGTGGCTGCAGCAGGGCTCATTGTCCTCGACTCCCTGGGATTGCCTCAGCAAAAAAGGGCACCTGGTTTTCTCCTTTTGGGTTTTTTTTTTTGAACCTACAATATGGCAGAGCAGTACAAAATGGGATATTAAGGTTAAACAAACCATGGAATTCAGCCACCAGGCACACACATGCTCAGGGTAAAGAGAGGCAAAGGGTGGGAGAATAAACCTGTAAATAATAAATTATTGTGGTCACTTTTCCAGTGCTTAACCTCACATTTCAGCCACAGGATAAATGATCAATTAAAACACTGCACAAAGATGATATAAAACCGTTCAAATTCTGCATTGAAGATAGCAAATAAAAACAATGATTAGAAATGCAAGGAACTTTAAAATGGTGTGATCCCAGACCATGTGTGTCCTAATGCCCACTGTGGGTATGCTGCTCACACTGCCCTTCTGAATGGCTGCAGAGGAACTGAAATCCTGAAAAAAACCCTTTAATCTCTGAGCAGATCAATCAAATTAATAAAGGCACTCTAATATTTGTTTACCAAATGCATGAGTGAAGCAAATGAGAAGGTCATCCTGCAATTTGCTGTGAAAAACCACAAGGCTGTGCATAAAATTACCTTGTAACAAAATCCCTTAAAAGATAAAATTAACCTTTCCAAGAGCATGCCTGGGAGCGGGAATCCTTCTCTGCAGTTAATTGGCATTTCTGCATCACTCAGGATCCTGCAAGAGCAGAGGTGTGGGCTCCAGCCTCCCAGTGGGGAAGAGAAGCAGGATCAGGGGGGATTTGGGGAATTAAGGAATCCTGGTTTGTGTAAGCTCAGCCGGACTCTGGTGCAGGTGAGAATTTGCAGCTCCTGCTGTGCTCCAGCTGCAGCCACGAGCCAGGAGCTGCTGTGGCTCAGGGAACACAGGGCCAGGCTCTGGACTTCAGTAATCCCTGCGATCTTCCAAGGAAAAGCGCTTCAGCAGCTGTGTTCTAATCCACCCGTTTAAATGAGGACAAGATCCTGGCAGCTCTTGGGACTGCTCCTATCAGCAAAGGCAGAGCTCCAACAGGTGAGTCCAGGTCTGTCAGCCTCCTCTGCCAGGCAGGAAAATGCTGAGGAAACAGAGCTCCTAGGATGGCAGGCTCTGTGCCCCACCAAAATACCTGGGGAGGTTTGAAATGCGCAAAAGGTGTAAAAAGGGACTGCTCATTTATAAACCCTGCCTTGCAGGGAAGAACAGTGAGCTGGAGATGGGCATTTCAGGCAGAAACCAAGAATTCCAAGCCTTACTGACAAATGGGTGTTCATTGGGAAGGAAAAACCTTTTGTGGGCACAGCTGCAGTGCAGGGAGGAAGCCACAAATTAAAAAGCTCAGAGGGAACCTGCCCATGGTAATGATGTGCTCAGTGATGCTTGGGGGGGTGCTGGCCCTGAAGGCCTCTTGGATGTGCACTGAGTCCAAGGGATCTGTGTCAGTCAATGTAAAGCACTCAAAAAGGGGTGATTCCCTAAGATAATGAGGTTTTCCACGGCTAAAGAAAGTGATTTTGGGCATTGCATCTCCTGCAGCACAAACCCCCCAAGGTATTCAATGGCAGGGTGGTTTTCCTGCCTTCCCTTTGTGTCTGTTCTGTGCCCCTCTCCACCCCAGCTCCTCTGCAGACCCTGCCCATGGATGCTCCTGCTCCAGAGGGGCTCCCCTCACCCCATCCCTGCCTGACCCAAAGCCCTGCAGCTCCTCCAGCCTCCCTGGGAGCTCTTCTGGCAGTGCAGAGCAGGGAAAGCTGAACCAAAACAAACTCAGGCACTTCCAAGTGCAGAGAGAAGGGAAAACAGTTCAGTTGTTCCTGTGTTGCTCCACAATTGTGAGCATTAAAGCCAATTGCAGGGACATTAAAGAACAAGACATGTCCATGTCATTCTGGCTCTGTAAAATGACTTATTTGGAATTTATTCAATTTGCCTCACTGGAGATGCCCACAGACACCCAGGATATCGCCTAAATTATTGAGGTACCAAGTAAGACAACATCATGTTTGTGCATAAATAACACTTCTCTTAGGGGATTTTAAACTGGCTTTTACAAATATAAGTTCATTTCCATTTTCCAAGACAAGAAACACAAACAGTCAACTCAGCACACCCTGCAAAGCCTCCTTAAATGAAATTATGACATTTGTTTTAGCAACCAGGCAGCTTGTTTGGGCCTTACCGTGAGAGCAGCCAGGGACATGAAGCTGATCAGGTTGTTCCACACTTTATCAATATCCTTCAGCAGCTGCTGCAGCTTCTCACTGCACACTGCAGTGGCTTTGATGCCCAGCTCCACCCTCTTTGTGACTCTGTAGACTTCAACAACCCCTGTGGATGTAAAAGAGGGGGGATTGCAGGGAATGCACTGGAAATGGCAAAACCAGAGAGGCACAGGAGGGGTGGCCATGGAGGGGCAGCTCAAAGCTGGAGTTTACATTTATTTGGCTGAAGAGTTCTTCATTATTCATATGCAGACAAAGATTAGGATTTAAAATAATGCCATGTGGGGAAGAGTGACTCTATATTCCTGGTTTTTAGGGAAGGACTTTCAGTGCAAAGCACGTGGAAAGTGAAAACATACCCTGTAAATATTCCATGCCTTGGGCAGACTGGATGACTTCAGTGCACACAGATGAGCTGCTGATTCCATTTAAGGTGTCGTTGGCTTTCTTTATGACCTGGTGGGAATGGATTCCATAAAATGATGGGGTTTCTATCTTTGAATAATCATTACAAACAAGATTACCCCCAGCAGAAGCTGCTCTTCAGAAAAGGAGGCAAATTAAACAAGAAATGACTGCCACACTCCATCACATGTTTTATACACTCCTGCTTAAGCAGATCAGGGGAGAGTGTGAACATTTAAAACCTTAATGTATTCCCCCAATAGTTTCATTACCAAAATAAGAGTTTTAAGAGCATGCTTGCCTTGCTGTCTAATTTAATAAGAGCATTCACAGTTCGGGCTCTCTAGTACTCAGATGCAAAGGAGCAATGTTCAGGAGCACAGATCTGGCTGTGCAATATCCCCCAGCAGCACAGGAACGGTGCCTGGGCACAGCACAGCACCAGCTCTGTCCCTCAGGGAGCCCTGAGGAGCCAGGCTCTGGTACCAATGCCCAATACTGGGACCCAAACAGGGGAGCAGCCCTAACCAGAGAGCTGGGATATTCAGGGAGAAGCCAAACTAATCCCCAGCCACAGGGAGAGCAGTGTGGGGTGCTCAGCTGAGGAGGAGGTGGCAGTTTTGGTTTAAAAACTGCAGTTCCCAGGGCTGATTGCCACACTTTCCCAAGCACTGGTGAGGCAGGTGCTGAGGGAGGAGGAGGAGGCACACTCACCTGCAGGGCACTCTCCAGGCACCTCTGCCACTCGTAGGCATACCTCTCACTCTCCTGGAGCAAAGAGAAGCACAGGCTCAGTCTTGTTCCTACACCCATTTCTCTCCCTCTCTCCTACACAGCAGACAGGTATTTCAAAAGACTGTTTGCAGATCAGCTGTGTGAGCTTCTAACACATCTGTTCCTAATTTCTCCCCATTCTTTCAAGATTCTCTGTGCACCTGAACTCTAAAATTTTATTTCTGGGAGTGGGAACGAGTTTCAAAAGGAGAATGTATAGGGGTGGGTAAAAGGTTTCATTGCACACAGCTCTTCCTGACACATTTGTTCCAGTCTGTTGTTCTAGCAATGGGGATTAGCAGAATTTAATCTGAGTCCTTTTCCCATCTCTTCTCAGGATGAGCAAGAGAAATAACTGCCACGCAGCCAAAAAGCCATTCCCAAAGCAAACGCTCTCTGCCAGAGCTGGGATTAGATTTAAACTGTAACCAATTTCCAGTCATAAGCTTAGGCTGCAAGGTCAAGTGATTCTGTGTTTCAGACAACATCCTGTGTGTGTTTCAGACAACATTCTGTGTTTCAGACAACATCCTGTGTGTGTTTCAGACAACATTCTGTGTTTCAGACAACATCCTGTGTTTTCCCATCTCCCTTTAAGGACGTGAGAGAAGAAACCTCCAGGTTCCACTCAACATCCGCCTGCACCCAGACACATCTCACAGTCACACCATCCTCAAACAGGCAAAACCCCAAAGAGTGGGGCACAGAAGCCCCTCAGGGGTGTCCCAGGCTGCTCCTCACCTCCACCTCCCCCGTGAGGTCCTTGTACTTGTCCCTGATGACGGGCAGGGCTGGCTTCTCGCTCAGCGTGTTGGAGCGGTCCCTGAAGGGCTGCTCCAGGGCTGCCAGGGGCGAGCAGCGGCTGATTTCTCTGTCCCCCAGGCTCAGGCTCCTCTTGTGAGACCCTGAAATGTCAGGTTGTAAAAAGTTATTCCTGCACTCTGAAGATCCAGGCTGTTTAAAATGAATGGAGTGGCAGCAAGGGCTGTCCCGCTCCTGCAGAAGAACAAATATTTGTCTTTACTCAGTGACTGCTGCAGATCTCCCCAAGTCCCTCAATTCTTACAGGTTTTTGGCACAACAAATATTTCCCTTGTAGAAAAAGACCTGCTCCAAATGCCACAGAAATCAATGAGAAGACTCAGGTCGTTTCCAGCAGCCTTTGGAACAATCCCCATTAGCTGATTTATAATTCAATTAGGAAAATCAGCCTTTGATGAGCCCACGCACCATGAGGTTCCTCCACCACAGGCAGACTTACCTTGCACAGACAGGTCAAAGGTGGCCAGCTCACTCCTGATCATCTCCTCACTGGATTTCACCTTGCCTTGGGAAGTGGCCACCAAGAAGTCGAACTTGCTGATTTTTGGTTTCTCACTTTGGAACTCCCCAAAGTCATCCGTGGCCTCTCTGTGCAGCTCAGGGGAGGCTCCAGCGGGGAAATCATTGCCCAGGGCTGTGTCAGCTGCTGCTGCATCCTGAGCTTCCGAGGGGAGTCTGGCAAAGTCCCCAAAGTCCCCGAGGTCATCGTCGCCAGGCCCCGAGTCCTTGAAGTTGGCGAAGGGCGCGAAGGGAACGTCCTGCAGAGCATCCTCGCTGGAGAAGGTGGTCACTTTGGAAACTGTGGTCATGGTGATGTTCTCTGAGCTGCCAAAGAAGGTCTCCTTCTTCTGCAGGACGGCGGTGGCGGCGCAGGGGAGCCTCCTGTCCCTGTCCCTGTCCTGCAGGTCCCTGTCGGAGCTCGCCAGGCTGCCGAGTGCAGAGCCACCACCAGCACCAGGACAGCTTCCAAACGGGCCGCCCTTAAAGTCATCCACATCTGAAACAAAGCCCCACAGTTAGGAGCTGAACTCCAAACCCTCCAACTCTCCACCGACCTGCTGAGAGCCTGGAGGAGCTGCAAGGACAAACACTGAATCTCTGTCTCGCTGAGGCTTGCAGCGTGCACAAAAATAACCTGGAAAATACCTGAGCATTTCATACAGAAATTTCTCTGCTCAATGAATCTAAGCCTTGACCTTTGAATGCTGCCTTACATTTTAAGCTGAAAATCACCATACCACTATGGTAGTGAAGAAATACTAAAAAAAAAAAAGTTTCTGGCCAGTCCAGGCTGCACAGATCACCAGTTGAGTTTTCTGGCTGCAGAATCTACAATCAAAATATAAATGTTACAACTCAAACACCTTTAATGAGTTATTTCATCTTATCAAATCCAACCACACAGAAGACTGGGCTGACTTTTCCATTCCTCTGATAAAGTATTAATACACTTTAATTTTATATTCATGCTTTGATACAAATAACATGTAAAAATGTGCTGCAAGGATCTGAAAAAGCCTAGAAATCCTGTTGGAGCTTATCAGGGCTCCTGCAGTGCTGCACGGCCGACTCGTCAAACTTCCAGGTGCCAGCACTGACAGGGACATCGCAGAGATCATGTTTTAACTGAATAAATAGTTTGTAAAAGCTAAGTCTAGAGAAAATCCAATTATTTCGCAGAAAGCTCCAAACATTTGTACCCACCTGGTGATTACATGGCCCAATAGGTTCTTCTCCCTGCCAGGGGCAGCTGTGAGATCAGAGAAGGATCTTTCACTCCAGACTGACTCTGATCCCCAAAGGCACCCAGAGCAGGGCTGGGCAGTTGGCATTAGAGCATCAGCCCCCTCCCCAGCAAACCAGCCCTCCTTGCCTACTTTTGGCATTGTTTTCCAGCAGGAACTGTCAGTTTGGGCTGCTCAGGGTCTGGAGGCTGCAGGGACAGCAAACCCAGAGCACAGAGAGTTTCCCTGAGCCTCCCTGGGGCTGAGACCCTGGTGCTGAGCAGGCTGGCACACTGACAGAGCCACGGGGAACGAGCTGAATTCCCAGCTGCGCTTCCTTCACTGCAGCCTCACCAGCCCGAGGATGAAACCATTCCAACAAACCATTTCTGCCTTGGTTTGTTCATCTCCCTGGAGGGGCACAGCAGGCCAGGCTCCAGGCTGCTTCCCAGGCATGACCCACATCCACGGCTAATGAAAAACCTGACCAACACATGGCACTGTTCAATGGCCACTGCTGTGGGTCAGTGAGGCACAGCCATCCAGCCAGCAGCCCCTCCTGGAGCTGCCACTTGTCCTGCCAGCACCCCAAACCCAGAGGAGAACCCTGCACACAGATCTCAGTGCCCCTGGAGCTGTGGATGAGCAGAGGGTGAGCAGAGAGATGGAAGCACCTGAGTGAAAGGAGCTCAGAGGGTTCAGTGATTTATCACCATACCCCACACACCACACGCTGGGCTCTCACGTTTTTGTTTGAGGAAGGGAAAGGAAAGCTTTGCATGAAAGAGAGAGCCAGCTGTAATTAATGCTGGGATCCTGCAAACAGCACCAGCTTCCCCTGACCATGTGCTGGCTCCAAAGCCCAGCACAGAGCCGAGCCTTGCCGTGGTTCTGGAGAGAGGGAGGAGAGCTGATCCCATCCCATCCCACCCCACCCCACCCCATCCTGCTGGGAATTGTTCCTTTGATAGCTGCTCAGATTCTGAGCTGCAAACACATCCCGAAGGCCCAGCTCAGGGCTCTGCTGATCCAAGCCCGCCCCGGGCTCAGGCAGGATCAGCAGCAGGCTCCAGGGGAATCCTGACTGACCTGCAATCAATAGGGCAGGGAGGCGGAACAACAGTTTAATTATTCACAAAGCAAGAGTCAGGATTCTCTGCCTGTGAATTCAGGCAGACATGAAACCTCTGAAGAGGTGCAAGGGCTCAGGTGAAATGTAATGGTTCAATTCTGTACATTTGATTGTTTTTTTCTCGGATAATTCCAGAAGGATCACTCCAGTGAATAAACCTTTTTCTATGAATATTATATTACTGGGAAAACACTGCATTCAGAGTCAGTGTTAACAGCTCAAGCAGTCCTAAACAATTTAGTGAGAATTACAAAAAATATGAATGTGGAACCCAAAGTCCAAGGTGCCTGATCATCACCTGGGGCCAGGTGCACCTGCAGGAACCAGCAAGGGAAAGCACTGGCTGCAAGGAATGCACAGCAGGATGAAATACAGTTAAAAATACTGTTATCCAGTCTCATCTAAAGGAAAGCTTCCCAGCCCTGATTTGAGCCAAGTATAATAATTTATTTCAACTACCAAGGATTAAGTTATGGCTGGAGGCAAATTACAAGCTGGAGCCTTCAATGTCAACAGTTTAATCATTTAAGGAAAACCCTTGACAGCATTAGTGCCTACCTGAAGGAAACTGAGACAGACAACTCAGGGACATTGGGACAAATTTGGGGATTTCAGCCAGCACAGGAGACTTTCGGGTTTTTGTATTTGAGTAGATATTAGAGTCTGATGAATAAACCTGGCTCTGGTGCCACGTTTTGGTTGTTAGGGTGACACAGGTGGCAGCTGTGCAGCTCTGCTCCTGCAGAGCATCAGTGCTGGTACCCTGAACATCCCCTGCTCCATCAGTGCTGTCACCCTGGAACATCCCCACTCTGCCACCCTGAACATCCCCTGCAGCCAGAGCAGCAGCCCAGGACAGGCTCCACCTCTCCCTGCTCCCTCAGGAAGGAACAGAAGGATGCAGAACAGTTTCATGTACTGCTGCAGCAACCTGGAAAATCCCAAGCCTGTTTCTCAGCTGGGCAAGCCTGGAGCAGTTAACAAAAAGGAATTATTCCCATTTGCTTTCTCTAAAGAATGGCGGTAGCTAAGGTGGAAAGCATCAAGAATGCTGACTGTAAGGTAAATAACAGCAGAGAAAAGACTCCAAACCTTGCGGAATTACAGGATTTGCTAATTATTTTGAAGTGATCATGCTAAACAACGTTTCACAGCAGAATAAAAGCCCAGAGCTGACACTGGGAGCTCAGTCCCACTGAGGCCCTTGGGAAGGCCATGGCAAACACATCCACACCCTCCCTGGCAGAGCCCTCCTGGATAAACCAGGGTGGATGAGCTCTTCTGTGTGCAGAATTAACCCAAATGAGGCCAAGGGAGTCAATCTGACTCAGCCTGGACAAAAACATCACAAATACAGCCATGAAGGTTCCTCTGCCTGCTCCAGGAATGACAGGCTGAACAAACACAAACTGCACCAGCCCTGCAGAATTAGGTCTCAGCTTTATATTCAAAGCTTTGGTTTAAAAACCTTCAGGTCTGGGGACACCCTGGGATCTCCAGAACCAAGGAGGGGTGTTATGTTTTTCTCCCTTTTTCTTTTTTTCCTTTTTCAAGCCTCTCCAGTTTGGTGTAAAGAAGAAAAGCCACATTCTGCTTCCTGAGCTGGTTTCTGCTCTTGTGGCAACTCCAAAACCCCAAAACAACATTTGAACTATTCCACATCTCAATTATTTTTAGCTTTTTCTCTTGTCTGCTAATTTGATGCTAATCCCAAGCTGTCAGTGGCTCAGGAGCTGGAGGAATGTGAAGTGACATAATTGCATGCCAAAAATTTGCAGCTGTCATTCATGTTTGAAAGTTTCAATATTTAAAAGGTAGAACTTCCCAAATGGGAAATTTACTTTGGGGTTCTGGTTAACTCACTGGATTAGGTAAATAAATATCAGAATATTATTGAGTGGGCTTCTACTCATAAAAGTCTAGACAGCAACACAGTTTCAGTGCCAACTCACAGAAACAACCCTGCCACCACACATTTCCTCCACTCCATCCCCCTCAAGCACAGATCTTTGGAAAAATATTATTGAGGTTGATATGTAAAGATTCAGGAGGTCACAGGGAGGAAGCTCAAAGCACTGAAGAGGAGGAGAAGGAAGCTCACCCACACCCTGCTCTGCAAGAGAAAGGCTCCCACCAGCTCAAGGGGACACCAGAACCTTCAACTCTGTATTTTTGAGGGAGCAGAGATACATTGCTAGTTTGCAACAAATCACACACACCCCCACATTTTCAAAATATGCCAAGATAATATTTATTAACACAGCAGGACTTACAGATCACAAAAGATAGTGATACAGAGGAGCTCGGGAGGGCGGTATCAGAGAAAAGCATGCAGGTCAATACTTGCAGAAGAGAGATATCAAAGCAGATCTGAAAAGGCACATTCACACAGGAAATGTTTAGTTGAAATCAGACATTAGAAAAAGCAGCAAAAAAACCTGAAGTTGATTAAAATATACAGAGAATCTCCAGTAATGCCAAAGAAAAAGGAACTGTACAGGTGTGTGAGTGCAGCAGATAACCCTTTGAGGGTGCCTGGGGCAGGGCTCCTCTGGCTGCAGCCTTTGGCAGGAAGGACAGATCAGGCTCACCCAACAGGAGCAGGTGCCCATTCAAAAGCTCTCAGCTCAGAGTGAAAGGGAAATTTGGTGTAGAAGAAGCAGCCTGGTTCAAACTAACAGCATGCAGCCAGCGCTCAAAGGGTTATAGCAGAAAACGCAGGAGGAATCAGGCAACATTAGTACAATCTACCTTCCACACACAGAGTTAGCAGCTTAGAGAGACTGGATCCCCTCTGGAGAGAGAAAATCTGGGAACCTTTCACCCCTCAAGAGAGCACAGGGCCCTGGCAGGGGAAGCAAGCCAAGGATTTCTCCCTGATTCCCAGCATCAGCACCTACCTGCCCGTACCTGGAAGCTACAAATGGCAAAGCTCAGAGCCCAGGGACCAACAGCTCCGTGTGGGCACCACGTCCCTGCACCTCTGTGCTGCTGCTGCTCCCCTGCAGCTGGGACACAGGGGCAGCTCCCCAGGACACTCTCCCAGCTCCCAGCAGGGAGGTGACCAAGGGATCCTGCCCCTTTCTGACGTTACATTTACAGATCGAAGGAAACGGTGAGGAAAAAAGGAAAAAAAAAAAATCTGCTTTTTAGCTTCGTGTAAACTGAAAAAAAGAAAAAAAAATAAATAAAGGACTTGACCATCAGCAGTTCACAGCTTGAAATGCATCAAACACACAGAAAGGAACACGTGAGCACAGGAGTGTTTGTAGCAGTGTCCAGAGCACGTCCTGCTACCAAATCCAAACACTTAAATGGAGCTAAACTCTCCCTTTTAGAATAACATCTAACTTGGCACCATAGGAGAATACAGACTTGTTTAAGTTTAATAAAAATAGCTTCTAATTAATACTTCAGAGTTCAAAAGTTTAGCAACAAGCACATGAAGGGCTAACCCCTTTAAACAAACCAAAAAAAAAGAGGCTTTCCTGCCACAAACAGCAATTATTCACCACAGGTTGCTGTGGCAAAATCACACGTCCTGTAAAGAGCTACAGAAGTCAAACTACCACTAAAGAGGCTAGAAAAATATTAGGAAAAAGTGCTTTCAAACCCAAAGTAAACATTCAAGAATACACTGTTGGTGCTACGTTTTGCCAGCTCACTCAACTTGGAGTTTTCCCAAGCAGTTATATGAAAATTAAATGTCTTTGCTAATAAATTATTCCTGATATTTTGTACCCTGTTAGAGAGTATCTTCCACATCGAAGTTGCCAACTTAATTCTCTCCCCTTCTTAAAAATATCATATAATGCAAAATTACAGTACTGTATATCTTTTCTCTACCCATATCTGCAAAAAATGGAAGAAATATTTCATGTGGAAATAACCAATTCTTGCAGTAGGAGCTTTTACATTTACAGTTGGTATCTTCCCCCTGTTCAGCCTTTGACTGCATAAAACTTGTCCTAGAACACAGTAATGTTCCCGTGTTGTTGAAGGCCACAGAACATTTAACTACAGCTTATCTCCTATGTATATATGAAAAGAAAAAGCAGGACACTTGGGAAATTTGTTTTATGATATGTGATCAGGTCAGAGATGGTCAGGTCACTCCCTCAGGAATGTTGTCATAAAGGGAAATTAAAGAAGGTGGAAACCTGATAAAGTGAAAGTCTCATGGTTTAAATTCAGGTCCAAGAGCTCCCAATCATGAGACCAGCACTTGCAGCCCCTTGGCACAATGATTTCCACGAGGGGTTTAACACTGGAAGGTGTGTGAAATACTCTAAACTGCAGTCCTGCAAAACCCTGCCTACCCAGAGTGAGCCCCACGGTAAGGGGAATACACTGCTCTTGGTGATTAGTCAGCTTCTCATTAACAGCCCCAATTAGTGACCCTTGGGAAGCGCCGAGGGGGAAGTCCCCAAGCCAAATGCTTTGTGGAAAACAAGAGATTAAAAGTGAGACTCTGCCATCATCTTGCTGACACAATGGAATGACACTGTTTGCACTGGAATATTTTCCACTCGAGTCCCTTAATGGCGAACAGGTACCAGTATGATGATGTTAAATCTCAAAAATAAACTGGCCTGGAGTTCAAACTGTTCCAGCTAGTTATATTTATAGTCTTCTAAGACAAAAACTAAAGAGTGCCCTGCTGAGGGGCCGTGGCTGGCGGGGACACACACAGAGGAGTCTTCCACTACTGAAAGACGAGTGCATAATACTGTAATTGAGCACAGAGAACACGGAATCTGCACCACCTACGTTACCAGAGCAATCTAACCAGTTCCTCACCTGCTGCTGGTGGATGCTGGCCACTAACTGTTGGCAAATCCAAAGAGCTATCAGACATGACATGCTTAAGATCTCCTCCCACATCAGCCAGTTTCATGTCAAACTGAACAGACAGCGCGTCTTCGGAGTCCTCCTTGCCCACGCTGCTGCCGCCGATGGAAGGCAGGTCCAGGGACTTCACCGAAGCAGAGTCTTCTTTGGCCTGCTTGAAAGCTGCCACTTTGTCCACCAGCGACTTCTCGGCGCCGCCGGAAGAGAACTTGGAGTGGAAGTCAGCAAAGTCATCGTCGCTCTTGGCCGAGGAGAGCGCGCCGTCCTTGCCCTCCTCGAAGGGCGCCCCGGGGCCCTCCAGGGACAGCTGCTTGAAGATGTCGTACTTGGTGGGCGTAGCAGTGGTGGCAGAGCTCTGCCCACCCTTCGCTGTGCTGCCTGAGGAGCCAGCCTGAGCACCAGGGCTGGCCTCCAGCTTCAGTGCATTGTATTTGTCCTCGGGCTTTTGTTCGGAAAAGCCGCCGCTGTTGTTGAAAGCCATAAAATCTGCAAAGTCATCCTGTCCACTGGCTGATGCGCCGTTAGAAAATTCCCCAAAGAGATTGAACTCTCCAAAGTCATCAGCTAAGCTGGAAGTTTTGCTGGGTGCTGGCTGGGCAGAGGCAGATGGAAGGGGTGGAGGGGGAAAGGAGCCCGGCTTTGAGGTGTTGAAGGCAGGTGGGAAGGATGGCTGCTTGTTTTCTCCAGGAGAGGAAAAGAGCTCCAAGTCTGCCAGGTTCAAAGGGGTCTTGGCTTGTGTTGGCTGTTTTGGCTGAGCAGGCAGAGGAGGGAAGGGGGCAGGGAAGGTTTTGTCCTTGGAGGGTGGCTCTAACGGGGAGACGCTGTCAGCGGTTTTGAAATCTGTGAAACCATCGTCGGCTCCTGCGGGCTTGAACTCTGCAAGGTTCTCTCCTGGGAATGAAAACAGGGAGAAAACAACAATTAAACCCTGCACAACACACACAGCGCATTCACACCATGCAAGCAAGCAAACTACTCCATGCAGCGCCAGAAGGTTTTAGGCAAACTGTTGAAATGGAAGCCCTCGGGGTGCACACGGAACTGCAAACTCAACCTCCATGAGCCACACAAGTGTCAGGGGCACTGATTCTGCTCTGCACTCCAGCAAACACCTGATTCTCTCAAACAGCCCCAAAGTAATTTTAAACTCCCTTTACACCGAGTTAATATCAAAACACACCATGACAAAGGGATTCAAAAGGAGACCAATACTGCCTCATTTGGCTTCCATGCAAGTTGTTCTCCCCACCTCATCCTCTTCGTGTTTGCCAAACAATGAATGTAATTTTGAATTTCACTTATACCAATACAGTGTTTGCTTTTTATGGAAGCAATTCTTCCCTTCCTCCCTCTGAAATACTGCAGCTTTTTCAGGGGGGATCACCAGATGGCTGAGACAAAACCAACATGAGGCAAGAATGTTTTCATTGAATTTACATTCAATATTTTGGTGTGTTAATTTTATAACTTTCTTCTTTTGAACATGAAAACATTGTTTAACCCATTCACCAGCACATACATACTTGGACTACTTGTAATTTTAAAGTATTGATGCTTACTGTAAGACAAGTGTCCAATAAATAGATTTTTTCTGTTTTAGAAACACACCACTAGCATTTTATTATTAAGCTACCTCAGTGTCACACTTTAAAATCAGTTTAACCAAGATTTAAAAGAATACTCTAAGTGATGGCACTACAGGACCACAACTACACCTGACCTTTTATTCCATTCTCCCTCCCCTCCAAACAAATTCATTTGGCTCAGCAACAATATAAATATTCCTGAAATTGCTACTCATTGATCAAAACTGCAACAGCACAGCAAACTAAACTTACTGAAGAATTGCAAACTTTTCCATTAGAAATGGAAGCTGGTGAAAGGGTTAAGAGTGGTCAGACTTTGAAAGCAGGCAAATACAGCAACTTTCTATATTTTAGAACATGTACAGAAAGAGATCAAATGTTATTTCATTTTACTGCAAGCATTTAATCCTGAAGAGGTTCCAAGCATGAGAAGCTCACAAAACACCACAGGGGCTTCATAAATGAATGACTCCTTACTTAAAACAAATTCCAACCACATCATTACTTTAAAATAAAACTCAGGAGCACCCAGAGGAGATGCCAACCTCCCAGAAATACCATCAGCACATTGTTCCAATAGGATATTGCCCTGCTTTTACAAGACACTTCCTACCAAGTTTTTTAGAGAAGCAGCAGCACCATTATTTTAGAATTGCAGAGACGGAAATTCTGCAGCTCAAAGAGAAATGCTCCAAATGATAATGAAAACCCAATAAAGGCTCAGTGCTTACCCAAGTATTTGCTTTCTGCTGGTTGCTCTAATTCCCGGAAAGCGCTGTACTTGTCCCCTCCGTCTAGAGAAGAGCAGAAAAGAAATACATTTACACAGAGAAATGAGGAATTCATACAGCAAAATGAGGAATTCATACAGCAAACGTTACATTAATTGCTCTGATTTTTAAAGATGAATATCTTGTCAATGCCAAAAAGAAGATATATGAAATTGTACAAGAAATTACTCATAGTGGTTGTGTATTTGTCCTTTTACCTCCAAAAGCAGCTGCACTCTCAGAAGGCTTCTCAGCTGCCATTCCTTTAAACACAGCATATTTGTCAGCTGGTGAAAGTGGCTTAGTACCTGGGAGTGGCATTAGTAAAGAAGGAACACTAAAAACAAAAAAGATAAAAGCAAAGTTCCTTAATTGATCCATAAGAAATCTGCATTTCCAGGTTTTATTTAATGGAGCCTCTTATTATGCCTACACAATTTGGTTCCTAAACCTAAGCTTATGCCTTAATGAGTGTTTAATCCAGCCCCTGATGTAAGTGACCTCAGCTGGGTAAATTCCCACTTTATCTCAACTAATTATATTTCTTTGGTTCAAAGTCAATTTGCACTATTCTTGATTTTAATTTCTATCAAAACTGTGAACAGAACACTCCAGAACTTTATACCAAGGAATCTGTAGCCCAGGAGAGAACAAGCACACAGACACACCCCAGGAACCACTCCCGCTTAATTTATTCCTATGAAAATTCCCCCTAATAAAACTAGGTACAGTAAAGAGTTAAAACTGCACGAGATTTTAACAGCTCCATACTTTCAGCTTATCTAATTCTGATTATATCTCATTACATATTGTAAAATTAGGATAATAAAGTGGGATCACTGTTCAAAGGAAGGAAAATAATAACTCTGAATTTTTGTCAGTGCCAATCAGGTATCTAGTCAGCAAAATAAGGATTAGTGCACAGTTACACAAGCAAGTCTTTTTGCATAAACACACTCTATTTTATCCAGTAAAACCGCCACAACAACCTAACACCTTGTTAGCAAAGGCTGGAAGATTTAGGAGAGAGCTTTGCCTGCCCTCCACACAAGCCCTGTTATCAGACCTTGGCAGCTCCACACAACAGCATCCTTTCCATATGAATGATGCATTCTACCTCCAGTTTGTGTCACTCACACTGGAAACCTGAATGAATTTCTATTGCATTCTTCAGCCCGGAGCAAGAATCTTTCCAGAGCCATTTAAATCTCCTTATCAGCAGCCTACAAGCAACACACAAACCAAGCACTTGCACACATGTGCTGATGCTGGTCTGTGCTGCTTGCAGGCAGACAGTGCAACGGCAAAAAAACAGAGCTTATGGTAATATAATTAAATTTCCCATCCCTGCAAAGCAGGCTATTAGATATGCAATCTTGGCAAATGGAATGGTTAATCAGCTGTACTCCACAGATGGCTTTTTTTAAAATAAAGCTCCATAAGCAATTAGATTATAGCTCATTGTAACATTTTGTTCAAAACTGAACGCTTTCACAACTAAATAAAGAAAACTGCTGCAATGAAAAAGAAACACCATTTTCTGAAATATTTCCTTATGATCCTCTACTTCCCATTGTGCAACTAACAAACAGTTTTCTGTCAAAACTTTCAGTAACAGATTAGCCTCAGCTGCAAAACGACATCTAACACAAGATATACTTAAATCAGCATCTTCAGACCCATGTGGCATTGACTGACATCCCTGGGAGAGTCCAAGGCCAGGCTGGACAGGGTTTGGAGCAATCTGGTCTAATGGAAGGTGTCTCTGGCCCATGGTGAGGGTGGAACTGATTATCTTTAATGTCCCTTCCAAACCAAAACATTCTGGGGTTGTATTTAAAATTATATAAAATATAAAATTCTATTTCTTACACAGAAGCATAAGAGAACAATTGGGTTGAGCATCCCCCTTTGATGTCACTGCTGAGGGAGCACCTGGTAATCAGGGCTCACATGGAATTCAGAGCTCTGTTTGCCAGTAAGAGCAGCCAGCTCCTACCCAGAAAATGTGTCTGTCTACAATCAGACACCTGGGAGGTGCACAAAGAGGAAAGAAGGGTGAAATTTTGTAGTCTTTGTAGACCTTGAAAGGTCGACAGTAAACTATCAAAGGGAGGAAACATGTTTATTTATTTTGTTATACAAAACCTGCCTGATCAGGAATTACATCTTGTCTCCCAAAGGAAAAGCCAGGACTGCTGGAGTCTGAATGATGCTTCAATTGAGATTTATAGTCAGGTATCCAAAGTTCAGGCACTGGCCAGAGAAATGACAGAAACACCAAGGACCTGGTACCTGCTGCGGTGCTGTGAGCTGGCTGCTTTGGCTGCCTCCCCCTGGAAATCAGTGAAGGAGTCATCCAGGGAGCCAGACTTGGAGGCATCCTGAAACTCCTGGAAGTCATCATCTTCTGGTTTTACTACCTGAGTTACAAACAACACAAGAATTGCTACGCTGCTGCCTCTTCAAACTGTCACACAGCAAGAAAGCAGCTTGGAGCAGTGTGATTAAGAGGGGAAAAAAAGAAGGAAAAGAACATTTCAACACCAGCATCATCAGCATTTCCACCTTGTCTGCACCTCACCCTACTCAAACACACACAGGATTACAGGGAGCGAGAATGAACAATAGTTCATTATTTCACAATAAATGTCTTATTGATCATAGCCCTGTCATCTTTTAATACAAGACAAATATTAATAATTTAAATCAGTGGATAATTTAAAATTAATAGCACCACAAAAATATTTTCTGAAGGATGAAGCATGTCTGCAAACAGCAAATTTATCCCCCACGATTTACCTTTGTAAACTGAAGGTTTTCAGTGTTCTCAGCTGCTCCTGAAACTCCTATTTTACCAGCTATTAGAGTCTGCTGCACAGTTTAACCTAAAATTCCATTTCATGTGCGTTACAAAATCCTAACTACAACTAAAATCCTCTTTGGAACACAGAACACTTTTGTACCTCTTCTAATGCCACCAGAAAGAACTGCAAAAATAAAAGAACGCCTTTAGCGGCACTTCACATTTTCAGACGTCACATGCTGGATTTCAGCTCTGGTTTTTTTGTGCCATTTACTTAAAACCTGTTGTCATATAAGTTTGGAAGTGCCAGGCTAATGTCCCTTGCAGGGAAGGGGTTTGCGGGCAGGCAGGAGCTCACCTGGCCAGGCAGGTAGAAGGCACTTCACATTTTCAGATGTCACATGCTGGATTTCAGCTCTGGGGATTTTTTTGCCATTTAGTTAAAATCTGTTCTCATGTAAGTGTGGAAGAGCCAGGCCAATGTCCCTTGCAGGGAAGGGGTTGTTCTCCCCATGTAAGTGTGGAAGAGCCAGGCCAATGTCCCTTGCAGGGAAGGGGCTGCTCTCCCCATGTAAGTGTGGAAGAGCCAGGCCAATGTCCCTTGCAGGGAAGGGGCTGCTCTCCCCATGTAAGTGTGGAAGAGCCAGGCCAATGTCCCTTGCAGGGAAGGGGCTGCTCTCCCCATGTAAGTGTGGAAGAGCCTGGCCAATGTCCCTTGCAGGGAAGTGGCTGCTCTCCCCATGTAAGTGTGGAAGAGCCTGGCCAATGTCCCTTGCAGGGAAGTGGCTGCTCTCCCCATGTAAGTGTGGAAGAGCCAGGCCAATGTCCCTTGCAGGGAAGGGGCTGCTCTCCCCATGTAAGTGTGGAAGAGCCAGGCCAATGTCCCTTGCAGGGAAGGGGTCTGCAGGCAGGCAGGAGCTCACCTGGCCGGGTGGGTAGGAGGGCAGGAAGGCTCCGGAGGGCTGTGCAGGAGCTGCTCCCGCCGCAGCCGGGGCCGGGGCCGGGGCCGGGGCCGGGGCAGGGCCGGGGATGCCCATGCCCATCACGGAGGGCCCCATGCCCAGCCCCACGGGGGCCGGCGCGGCCGCGGGCAGCAGCGGGGGCTGGCTCACCCCGGCGGGCAGCGGCACCGGGAAGCCGGACAGGGTGGGGACGGGCGCGGCCGGGAACTGGTTCAGCACGTCAGGGCTCACGGCTGGGATCCCTCTCTGCAGAGACAACGAGCACAGTTATTCCAGGGGCAGGGCTGAACAAAGGCTGCAGTGTGCTCTCAGCTCCAGCCTGCAGCTCCTCGTGCTGAAGCCAACTACGAGCAGGGCACTGCTCAAGCTCCCAGTAAACCTCCCACATCCAAATGTGCCAACAGAGTCCACGTAAGGGAATTATATTCAACACAGAATTACTGAAGTAGGAAAAGGCCTCCAAGGCCATTGAGTTAATCCTTTGACCCATCCTGTCACCCAGCCCAGAGCAATGTCCTTCCTTGGACAGCTCCAGGGATGGGGACTCCACCACCGCCCTGGGGAGCCCCTTCCAGTGCTCAGTAACAATTACCCTTTCCGTGAATAAATTCTTCCCCATGTTACATCTGAAACCCCCTGCCACAGCTAGAGGCCATGTATTCTTGTCCTGTCGCTCGTTACATTTGATATTACATATATATATATTCAGGAGTTTTGTAACTATATCTGAGAACTTCAGTTGACACTAAAGGAAAGAGTAACTGAAATATAAGCAATGAAATTGATAAGATTATAAGCCCACTGAAGTGACAAGGGCAGTTTCCCTGCTGCACTTGAACAGGAGCAGTGTTTTACAGAGCTGTGCAGTGCCTGGCCCTCAGCTCAGGGGCTCAGGTGAGAGCACACCTGGGTCACTGCTGTCATAGAGCATACCTGGGTCACTGCTATCATGGCCAGCACACAGTAGAGCTCCTCCTTGGTGAGCTTCCCGGGCGTGGTGCGGTTGGCCAAGGCCCAGATCTGCCCCAGGGTCTCCCTGGGCAGTCCTGAGGACATCAGGATGGGGTAGAGCTTGGCTGTGTCGATCCCAGCAGGAGTCAGAGTGGTTTCTAAGATTTTCTTATACAGCTCTGTTGTGAGGGAGGCAGTGTTAGACAGTGACAACTGCTCTTTTCAAACATTATTGCTTTTTTATGTTGTCTCAAACTCATGATATCAAATCAGGAGCACTCAGTGTAAGGTAAGGCAAGAGCATTCTGGCACTGTATTCTATCACCATGTTTCATCTAAATGTGTTATTGGATGGTCTTTACAGACAAGTTTAACTCAAGCAGAGAAATATTCTATATGAAATACACTTAGTGCTGCATTTCAAACCACATTTCTTTAATGAAATTGCAGGATAACCCATATAAAAAGCTAGCTGTAAGAGCCTTATGTACTTAAACCTCAGTGTAATCAATATTTACTACAGCAATTCATTTCCTATTCACTGTGTTATTTACACATAGAAGACAAATAGCCTTCAGAAATGAGCCTGCCTAATTACAAGACATGCCAAAAACCAGAATACCCATGAAAGCAGCATTATCAGCAATGCATCCTCTGCTGGGATAAGCTGCTGCCATAAATGTTTAATCTAGAATTTGTTAACATGCTCAAATAAAACCCCTGTTTCTTCAAATGCAGATAAGACACCATAAATATGTAACATATCAAAGATCCAGGATTCTATTGATGAGGGAATAAGGCTTTGATCAATAAGTGGCCATGCAAGCACAGGCACACCCACACCTTGCACTGCCCACCTGGCCAAATGCTCCTGGATGCTTTACCTGGGACCAAGCTGTCGTTGTAAATCCAGGGAGGCATCATTTGCTGGATGGGGTCCTGGGGAGGGAACACTCCAACTCCTAAAGTATTCCATTCAGGAAGAAAAACAGTTGTGTTAGGACACAGAGCACAGCGATCTTAGAGGCTACACCACAGCTGGTCAGCATCATTGAGCATTTCAGGCAAAGATTTCAGATAGGAATCACTGTGCTCAGAGGAAAAACAGATACTGCAGGAATATGAAATAATAACTAGAATGATGTGGCAGTAATAGATTATAGTTATATATGTAATGAAATAAGGAGCTCCTCACGTGCCTCCCTCTAAAATGCAGATGTACAGAACCTAAAGTCTCACTGTCTTCAAGTTTCACAGCAGTTCTGTCAGAACAAATTCAGCTTCCCATCAGCTCCCTGCTATTAGGGGTATTTGTGGAATAAATAAATCCATACCTACCATAAACCCCTCAATGTTCCCCCAGAACATCCTCCACTGGAAAATGCTCAAACAGCCCAGGGACTGAACCTCAGCAAGATCATATCCCACATGCACAAACCTGTATCCACTGCTCCCAGTCCGCAGCTCCAGGGGACACCACAGCCACCTTCACTCCTACAGGCTTTTGTAACATCATCTGCCACACTTCACCCCCCAAAAATTGGTTATTTCTTTCTCCACTATGGGGACTCTTCCCCTCAGTCTCCCTGAGCAGATTTTATGCTCATCTTGGATGGAGCTCTGACCAAAATCAGCATCACTTCAGATTTCATTGTCTTTCTCAGTACTCTTGCATCTCATCTTCCACATGGATTCCCTCTTGACTGAAGTCTAATTTCTAATTATCCCACAACCCCAAGCACATTCTTGTATAAGCAATTCCTTTCATTTCAACAACCAAGTAAAATAAATTTGCCACTTCCTCAGATCTCATTATTTTTCGGTTTTAACCCCCCTTCCATACTGAGTCTACAGTTTTAACAAAATCCAAACTGGAACAAAGCCTTGTTTTAAGATTTCCTCTAGACCATCTTTTGAATATTCAGGTAGTTTTAGACATAATGTGTATGAGCAGCAAATACTTGAGAAACAAGTATTAACTAGCTAAGAGTTTTAACCTGGCAAGATTTTATCCCCTCAAGGTTAAAAGATTAAAACCCACCATGACATTGACCATCTTTAGTGGTAAGTTTCCCTGAACAGTTTTTTTTAAATATCTTCAGACAGCACAACTTCTTTTTCCCCAAGACAGGACAGAATATTTTAAAACAGTGAACCTGATTAAACAAACATGTTAAAGGTAATTACAACAAAAAACTCACATGGAGAAAGTTCAGAGCAAAATCATGGCAGTTACACTTTGAGCAAGGAGCAGGAGGCACTGACATATTATTCAAGCAGGCGTTCAGAGCAAAATTACAGGGTTGGCCTTGGAATTAGTGAACAGAGCGTTAGCACCAAGCAGCATCTCATTAGACTGAAATTCCGTCAAATGTTTGGATTGCTCACCACACTCTTCAACTGCTCTGTTTTGTTCTGAAGCCTTGTGCACCTCTGCAGCAGCACTGGGACCACTTTCATGTCCACCTACAACATCCCAGTCACTGCTGGTGGGACTGGGATGGGCTTGGCTTGCAGCCGAGGCTTTGTGCCCAACTTCGGACGTTTTAACTTTGGTTTGCTCTTGTTCAGATTCATCTGAGCCATTAGCTAAGGCTTTCTCCTCCAAGGAAGAGCCTGAATAAACAGCAGGAGGAATTATTTATACTTTGTTATGAACTGCCCAGACTGCACTTGCACACTTTTGGTACCACTGATGAGTTAGAGATGATCAGCCCCAGCTCAGACCAACAGCACCACCCTCTCTGGACATTTCAGAGCCTGGTTCTGCCCTTCATTTACCACAAACACAACAAACTCAACAAGCAAAAAACAAGTAAGAGGAGGAAGACACAAAGCTATTTCCTGCGTTAGGGTTATTGTTGTGTAATCATCCAGGCATCAGGAGCACAAGTGCCCAGTATCTACTTACATCTCCAAAATTCATGTTCATCTCAGCAACATCCCTTCAGCCTCCAAGGGAGAAAGCACACAAGTGCTCCACAGCAGCATAATCATTATTTCATATACCACCATCTCAACTGTGACTTTTTCTACCCCACAGATTTAGGGTGATGCTAAAACACAAGATTTAATTCACCTAAGATCAGGTATGTGAATATCTAGCAGTATTTGGATCCATACATGACTTGATTTTACAGGCAGCTCTAAGGGAAGCAAGAAGAGAACTTAAATCATCTTTTCCCGTGGATCAGCAGGTTTCTGCTTAATTGCCTAAATTTTTTTTTTTCCAGCCAGACTGAAAAAAAAAAACCCCAACAAATTAAGTAAAGAGTTTGTGTAGCTCAGAGGGTGACATGTAAAAGAAGATACTTTAGAGTTACCTGTTTTATGGGTATTGGATGGAGATGCAGAGGTAGGAAAATAAGGAACCTGCCCAGCTGTACCATGCAGGGTGGATAGCACTGGAGCCTGGGCTGGAGGGACAGGATGGAGCACAGCCCTCTCTGAAAGCAGCTGCCCAGCCTCAGTGGCAGGATGGAAAGGCTGAGAGGTGGACTGAGGCACCAGTTTGGGGGTTTCAACAGGCCCTTGCATAAAGTCACTAAATTCTTCATCATCGAGAAAAGCAGAATGGGAAACAGATACAGCACAATGGGATGGTGTGGGATGATCTGCAAATGGAATGAACACACAAGGCAAAGTGATGAGGAACAGGGGTCATGGGTGGGAATGTGGAAAAGTGGCAAACACTGGGAATACACAGCAAACGGGTGAGGAGGAGCAGCGTGGAGTCCGTGTGCTGACACGTGAAGGGTGTCACTGGCACAAGGTAAAACTGAGCAGCCCCTTCCAACCACACATCTTCTCTCCCAGGTTTTAGGATGTGAACACTGAAAGCTGGTTCTTAACACGTGCTGTGAAAGTATTCTGTCTGTCTTAAGCAGACAGGGTTAAAACAAATCCAGAGGTAATATTTCAAACTGGACATAATGGGGTCGGTCAGGGGGACATTCTCCCTCAAAGGAATGTTTTATCCACAGAAACTCAGCAATGTATCATGAAGTACAAAAGAAATGTCTGCTCATGTAGACAATTTTCTGCTTGATCCCTTCCAGTGTTACCCATTTTAACAGAACTGGTGAAGGACAGGCAAATCTACAGACAGAGGGAAGTTGTCAGAGACCACCTGTAACTACAAACTTACCAGGGAGTGAATCCAGAGCACAGACACAAATTTTATACAGGAAAAAGCTGGCCTAGATAAGCTTTGTTTCAGGCTAGACACTAAAAAAACTAGACTACAGACCGTAAGAAGTCTTAAGTGGCAATTGTTGCCAGTGTAATTACTGAGAACAGAGGCTTGGTTTGACCAGGCCCAACAACACAACAGCCAGCTGTGACACTCCACTCAAGTCTTTATATTTGGTTTTGATCATTCTTAGCACTTAAAATACCACTTCTCATCTTCAAAAGCACTCTGCAAAACATTAATTAATGCTTTGACTAGAAAAGAACAAACGCTTTATCAATTTCCTTGATGTTTCACATTTAGCACAGCACAAGAGGCTTTCTGTTAAAGATTTCAAGTCTTCTAATAAAGGTTCATATCTATCAATATTTCACTCTCATACCCTGACCTAGCAAACAGTTGCCACAATGACATTTAATTTTACAAAACTGTTAATCCACTCATTTTGTACTACTAAATAAAAATACTTGCTGGAATTAGTTCCCCTGCTGAGGATTTCCAATGCTGGAGTTTTATTTTCAGTTGGAAAATGAGGAAAATTACAAACCTGGCTTTTTTGGATGTGTTGCTGGTGTTGGGTGCATTTTAGCATCTCTAGAAAAGCCATCTAGGTTCCCTTTAATGGCTTCCAAAGCATCATCTCTGCTTTTTTCACCTGTCTGAAAGAGCACAGAAAAAGTTTTGAAGAATTGACAGAACAGCTCAGTTTTCCTCCAATACCCACACTTCTTCAGTACCAGAATTAGCAATGCCTGCTGCTGGCAGTGTGCAAAGGACTGACTCTTCCAGAGGCTTTTCAAGCATCTTATGCAATTCCCACTGATTTGCTTGTTGAAAAGAGACCCTCCCATTAAAAGCTATTAAAAAACAACCTGAAGAAAGAAATATTATCAGGCCATACCTTGGGTTTCACACTGCTCAGGAGTCTCAGCTTTTGTTTCTGCTCTTCAAACTGCCGCCGTTTTCTTTCCTCCTCTAAGAACTTCTGCTGGTGCTCAAACCTTTTCCTGAAGGAAAATTAAAAAAAAAATTAAAAATATAAATAATTTTTATGAGACTTTTCACGTCAGGTTTGTGCTTGATTTCTCCATTTCTACTGTCTCAGATTCAGATGGTTTGGTGCACACACTCCTGCTTCTACTCAGACCAGGACAAGCACCACAAACTTCATAGACAATGGAATATCCAGCAATATCCTACAGCCCCACACAATGCTGCTGCAGAGAAAGCACGTGTCCCCCTGCCAGAAGGACTGCCCAAGAGGCAGGGAGGTGTCACTTACTGCTGCTCCTCTGCAAACTGCTTCTGCATGTCGGGGCCGTACTGGGGGCCGGCGGGGCGCATTCCCAGGAAGGAGGCCTGTCCCATGTAGGGCATTCCAGCTGCTGGCACGGGCCCCAGGGCCATGCCACCCTGCAAACAAGCACAGCACACAGCTCCAGGGCACTGCTTTCTGCTCCAGTGTATTTTTTTTTTTCCCATAGAAAAAGCCAAACCACTGGCAGCGGCAGCAAAGCGGAGTCTGTGGAATGCGGAGCGCTGGAGGAGCAGTGCCCTCAGTAGATGGCACTCTTCCTCTCCACAAGCACTCAAACTCGCAGCTTTTGGGAAAACTGGCAAAAATCAGCTCTGCAAATCCAACCTGCCCCAGGAGCAGGAAGGCTACAGCCGTCCTACACTGCTCAGAATGGGCTTTCTTGGGATTTCTGGTTCCTATTCTAAGGGATTTCATAATATTTTTATATTGCCTCCTACCAAGCACAGATGCTGGAAAATGTAGTCTAGGCATTTCCCAGACAATATATGATAACAGCCAAGAGGAACCTTGTCTGAATAAACTGTATCAGAAGCATTTGCTGAGAAATATATTCTGGGACATTTAGAGCAGCAAAGCTGCCTAATATAGAAGGAGCCAGAAAATAATTTACTTTTCTTACCATTCATTTTGCATTTGGTCTCAGAACACGTAGGAAGAGAACAAAAGTTGTTTATTATTTTTAGACCAGCTCTCATAAAAACATCTTCCTACTATAAATTTTGCCAGAATAACATAATAAATTGCAGCTGGGGGAGGGAAGGGAGTGTAAGGACATGGCAAAACAATAAATTCCATTTGTGACACAGCAATTTGGTTAGAAAGTCATGCAAAAACATTAAATTTCAGCAAAGTGGAAATTTGTACATAAGCACATACGGTGCTAAAAAAAAACCAATAGATTAAAAGAGAGAAAACATAGTATTATCTGCTCATATTGAATTATTATTTCTCAATTAGCAACAGCAGCACTAAAGACAAAAGTTACTTTAAGGAAAAAAAAATTATAATGATAGGACAGAGGGAATGGCCTTAACCTGAAGGAAGGCAGGCTTAGATTGGATATTAGAGAGAAATTCTTCCCTGTGAGGGTGGTGGGGCCCTGGCACAGGGTGCCCAGAGAGCCTGTGGGCTCCCCATCCCTGGCAGTGCCCAAGGCCAGGCTGGATGGAGCTTGGAGCAGCCTGGGATGGTGGAAGGTGTCCCTGCCCATAGCAGGGGTGGAAATGGATGGGCTTTAGTGTCCCTCTCAACCCAAACCAGCCTGGGGCCCTGCAGTTCCAACCCACATTTCCCTGCCACACACCTGCATGGCCATGGGTCCAGGAGGCATCTGAGAGCCATAATTCATTGCCATCATCCCTGGCATGTTGGTCTGCATGACAGGAACCATTGGAAACCCTTGCTGTTGCATAGGAATCATCCCTGCAATGAAACAGTAAACAAGCCAAGTGCCCAGTTAATGTTAAAAGCTTTTTATTCCCCCCTCACTAACCCTGCCTCCCCCATTTAATTGTTCTTTTTTGTTTACTAAACTAGCAAAGGAAAATAAAAAACTCTGAGTTGTGCTGGATGGTTTAAAAATAAAAATAATAACATTTGCTACACTGCAGGCAGCCACATAATCTCCTTAGTTTAAACACTGGTCAGTCTACAGGGAAAAATATTTCAGGGCTTTTCAGTAACTAAGCTGATGAATTATCCCACCATCCTAAAGATTCTCTGTGGGTTTCTTCCCATATGATTTTTGGAAGGGTCATTTCCAATTAAAAAGATTTAATTAACCAGGATGACTGGTGCTGGCAATTCCCATTTCTCTTGAAACCAGCAGCTTCTGAAAATAAATCTTGGGAAATAAAGTCAACCTTTCACAAAGCAACTTCACACTCTGACCTGGCTGGATAATTTGCTGTACGTTAATTATCATACTTTAGGTTAATTTAGCCCACTACACGTGTTAGAATGGTAACAGTACTTGTCAGTAAAAGCCAAACATGCACAAAATTGGACAAACCAAGCTGGAATGTGTTAATTCAATGAACAAAGCAAGTGTGATATGTTTCAGTATCTTCCTGCCTCACATTTTGCTGTCTTGGGAGACAAACACTAACATGCACTTGCTACCAGCACACCATGAGATAATTATGCAAAAAACACTCCAGGAGGCCATGACACAGGCAGGAATAATCCATGAATCAGTCCCTGGGATTTTAATAAAAAAAAACCTCTCCATTCTCCCCATAAATTCTCTGCATATTTTCCCCTAATTAAACAAATAGCACTGCATCAGGAATGAGAACAAAGGCAATTTAAGGCTGGGGCTCTCCCATTGTATTAATACTTTCCACACAGGTTGTGACTCTTGTCCCGGGGTCTTGATGTGCTTTGTAAATATTTACCAGCTCTTGCAACACCCACACAGCATGGGTGTACACAGCTGGGAGATGAAGCAGAGAGAGGTGAAATACCACACTCAAAATAACAGCAGAATCCAAAAGGCCAGTTCAGGTTAAAAAAGGAGATGTAGTTTTCCTGGACCTTTAATCCACATTCTGGTGACGCTGCCTCAACAACACACAGGAGGTTTTCCCAACAGAGGAGTGAGAGAGCTGAATTCAAGGGCAAAAATCAGCCATGGAGTTCAATTAATAATCACACCTCTGAACATCACTGCAGACCTGGTTTAGGTCTGGTTTGTCTAAACAAAATCAAGAACTTTGTGCTCAGCACGTGAAGCTGATACGTACCTTGAGGGGGGCCCAAACCGCCTGCGACGGGAAACATGAAGCTGCAGGAGGAAAACAAGAGTACGTAAAATTCTGTCACTTCAGTGAAAACGGAAAACCCACCTCGACTTCCACATCAGCACCATCACCAGGAGCCTCTCACCTTCTGGTCAGCACCTGCAGCTGCTCCTGCAGGTCCCACAGAAAACAATACCATCCAAGGGAGTGGTTAACCCTCAGCGGGATCCCAAAGCACCCCGGCAGTGCAGAGCCAGGAAACACAGAGCTGATCCTCCCAGCAGCCCTGACACGGCTTTGACTCATCCACATCACCCACAAGAGACTTCCAGCACCCACACAGCGCGGGAACAGGTCAGTGTGTTGTGTGGGCTAAGCACGCAGTGAATAAACAGCTCCTCTTGGAAGTATCTGACTCAGCAGGACCACCAGAGAACAATTCTCAGCTGCTTAGGAACAGCCTTTCTGAAGAAAAATAAACTATCCACAAAACCCCATCACTTTCTGCCTCCTTTAGAAACATCACAAAATAATGGAGTTTCTATTTTCTCAGTTATCTACTTACAACAAAAATAGAACCTTGGAGAAAACACTCCTTTCACATATCAAGGGTCAAGTGCACCTAGAGGAAGAACCATTAAAATTTCAACTAAAATCCTGATGGAAATTGCTAGCCCTCGCTCTCAAACAGCTGCCAAACAGCCAAAAAGGACCTAGTTGAAAATTCTCATTTGCAAGCAACTTGCAGAAACCCACGTCAGCAGCAATTTCCCAAACAAGAACCTCACTCAGTGTCCCAGGCAGTTATTACATCAAAGTGCTGTGGAAGGGAAACACACTTATAGATATTCAATGTTCAATTTCAAGCGTGGATGTAAAAGAAACTGACGAAGAGTACAAGAGAAAATGCCATCAGAAATGGCCGCAGGAAGTGCTGAAAGCCAACCTGCTTTATAAATATAAAAGAGCTCTGTAATATGAGCACTAGGATAAAATAGGGAATTTAAATTATGCATTTATCCAGGAGCAAATTGCATCTCTCCACTGTACAGGCAGCAGGTCAACGGTCACCAAGACAACCCATTTGCTCTTCATCCTCTACTCAGGATCTTCATCATCCTGAAGCTTTTTCCTTCAGCCCTGAGCACTGTGTGCTGATTTCTCCTTCCACAACTATCAAACACCTGTGCTTCCCAATGCTCCAGTCTTGCCATCCTCCACCCCATCATTCTGGGGTTCTCCCTCCTAAGAAGTCTGCAGACTTACAGAGCTCAGCCCCAAACACGTGCAGGGCTTGGTTCTCACCACAGCCAAGGTCTGTTTAACTCAACTCAGTCATTTTAATCCACTCCTTGGCACACAGTATCAACACGAAAACAAATAGAATGATGAAATATTAAATGTAACTTCTGAAGATCTCCTAATCATGTAGAAGTGTTCTAAGTGTCATGCTTCCCTTCTTGTTGGGGAACCTGATCAACAAGAATTCCCCAAACCAGCAAATGCAACGTAAACCGAACAAGCGTCGGGAGGTACCACTGCTTGTTGGGAGCAAGTAAAGGCCAAACTATTAAATATTTATCCCTTTCCACAGAGCTCCTGGTTTATTTATAAGTCCCGGCTGAAAAAAATAAAAATAAACAATCAAGCAAAACCCCCTCAGCTGATTAGAGGGCACGGGAAGAGGAGCTGGTCCAAAGCAAGCCCTGGCAGCACAGCCCCGTGCGTGTACTCAGATCCACCACAATTCACTCCAGGATTCAAACCCCTCCACCAATGGGGACTGATGAGTGAAGTGCTTGTTTGGAGCTGCAGAATTGCCCAGAGCAATCAGGGAAAGCAGCTGGCTCTGGCGGCTGAGGGAGCCAGCGCAGGGACGGTGCTGGGCGAGAGCGCCCTGGGCACGCTGCACAAACACAATGAAGGGAAGGGAACAAAGTGATCACCCTGCAACGGACCTCTGAAAGCAGCACCAGAAATCTGTACAGTCCTACTAAATCAGTGTTTTAAATATGGAGCTTAAAAGGAACACCAAGCCCCAAACCAACCAAGCAACAGCTTCAGCCAAAACGCAGGAGCGGGGAGCAAAAACTCCTTTTCTGAATGGAGACTTCACTGTAACAGCTCCAAACCACACAGAATGCTTTCCCATCCACAAGTGCATTTTTAAACCCCTTAACTCCCAAGCAGTACAACTCCATCGATGCAACAGATTGTCAGAGTATTTTTGAATGGCAGAAATGCACAAAAATTGAAGTGAAATCAGGCAAAGAACCCACACAGACAGAACAGAACTTTTCCTCTACCTCAAGACTTTTTCCTCAAAGAAACCAAAATACTATCAATGGGCAATGGCGATTTGTAAATCCTTTTATTTCTCAGAACCTTTATTTCTGAAACTGACAACAATTTCTGAAACTGACAACAACGACAACACTCCCAGTAACACTGACAAAACCATGGGATTCGGATTTCCAAGACAACTCATTGAGCTTAATTGTGAAATGCAAAATTTCTTCAGCTTCCCTGGAAGTAGGACAAGAGACAAATAGCAGACAAGAACCTACATTGGAAAAAACACATTACTAGAGTCTTCAAAGGTGGTGAAATCCAGTTTTCCAACCTTTCCAGAAACACAGCAACATCTCTTTTAACATTTTTTTTTTCCCTCCTGACAGGATTCCTCAGTCCTCCCTGTGGCCAAGGTGCCCTTTGTGAGGAGGGGAAGCGGGAAGTCCCCAGGGAGGCTGGGTCCCAGGAGGACACAGACAGACAGACCAGCAGTGACAGAACATTTACTGTGGCAGCACCAAGCGGGGCTGGCAGAACCCCCAAATCCTTCCCACTCCAACATCTGAGATGGCAGCTGCAGAGCCTGACAGCAAGGGGGGCGCAACTGCCCAAGCCTGGGCCCCCAAAACGTAAATAAATCGCAGCAAAATGCAGAGATACCGTGGCTGCATTCCCAACAACACACCTGGGACCTCCCCATCCAGGACCCCACATCCCGCCTGGGCCTCCGATGTTCCATCCGGGATCACAGGTACTACACCCGAGACCCGCACACCCCACCCAGGACCCCACAAAGCCCACTTGACAACCCACGAACCCCACCTGGGACCCCCACCCAACATCCCACGAACCTCACCTGAGACCCCCTGCACCACACCTGCGAGCCCCACACCCCAGCCAGGATGTGCCACACCTGAGACCCCACAGACCCTACCTGGGACCCCCAGAGGCCAGCCAGAAACCCCGCACAGCCCACCTGGGCCCTGACACCGCACCTGCCCTCCGAGCCGCCACCCCAGCCCGACCATCGCCCCCATCTCCGTCCGCCCCTCCCCGCGTCCCCTCCATTCCCCATCACCGCCCTTCCCTCTTTGTCCGCTCCCTCTCCGCAGCCCCTCGCCCGCTGCTCCCGGTCACACCGACCTGGCGGCCCCGGCCGCTCCGCCGCCCGCCCCGCCGGCGCCCCCCGCGCCGGGCCCGGGCCGCAGCGCCATCTTCGCGCTCGGCCCCGCCGTCTGTCAGCGGAGCGGCGGCGGCGGCTTCCGGGGCCGGCCCGGGCAGGCACCGCCCCCGGCCCCGCCGCTCCCCGGCTCCTCGGTTCCTCCGGTGCACAGCCCCAGAGAGCCACGGCTCCTCGGTTCCTCCGGTGCACAGAGCCACAGAGCCGCGGCTCCTCGGTTCCGCCGTTCCACAGAGCCGCAGCTCTACAGAGCCACGGCCCCTCTGTTCTTCCGTTCCACAAAGCCACGGCCCCTCGGTTCCTCCGTTACACAGAGCCACGGTCTCTCGGTTCTTTCGTTCCACAGAGCCACATCCTCTCGGTTCTTTCGTTCCACAGCCCCACAGCTCCTCCGTGTCTCAGCCCCAGAGAAGCGTAGACCTACATCCCCTCGATTCCATAGGCCCACATCCCCACATCCCCTCAGTTCCACAGCCCCACGATCCCGCAGCTCCCCGCTTCCACACCCACAGAGCCCCTCGGTTCCCCACAGCCCCTCAATTCCCCTGCTCCACCGACCCAAAGCCCCGTGGGTTCTCGATTTCACAGCCCCACAATTCTTTGGTTCCTCACTCCCACATCCCCTCGGTTCCTCAGCCCCACATGCCCCCGGGAACGGCCTGGATGGGATGAGTGGCCCCGGCTGCCCCCGGGGAGCGCCGGTTTCCAGCATCCAAACCACCGCTTTTCCGTAAAAAGGAAAATAAAGGGCTGCCTTTCTGCCCGACCTCTCGCAGGGGTCATTTGGGGACGTGCGACAAGAGCCTGAAAATGACAGGACAAGGGGCAATGGATTCACAGCGACAGAGGGAGGGTTAGATGGATATTGGGAATAAATTCCTCCCCGTGAGGGTGCTGAGGCCCTGCCACAGGGGGCTGTGCCTGCCCCATCCAAACCAGATTAAACCAAGACAATCCTGTCCAGAAATTCTTCCTGAAAGTATCGCAGTTGCAAAGAAGCCATTCCTGCCTGACTGGAATTCTGATGACAAAAGCAGGGTGGGCTGAGAACACGCTGGGCAGATGAAGACAGGGAAAATACACAGAGCTGGGCCTTTTTTGCCTGCAGACTTGTTCCACTGAGGCTGCACAAACACACAGGTCTCTGAATTAGCATTTTATGACCTTGTTTATTCTAGTTTCAGGCTCAGTTATAAAACCATACAAAATTAATGGCATGTATTAGTTTATTTCAAAATAATTTTATAGAAGAAAAACAGTAGGAAGAGCAAGGCTTTACTTTCACATACAAGTGGGTTTGTTTAGGCTTTTTTGAAGTGTCCGGGGAAGTCTCTGACAGTTGCATTTATCAAGATAAACCTAATGGTAAACATTGTGGGGTTTTTGTCTCTGAATCTCCTGGAAGTGTCTAAAAAATGTATTAGGGGTGATCTGAACACAAACAATATTTTCAATGAGCAGTACAAAACTGTGTGAAAGTAACACAAGCTGATGCTGGTTTTGAACTACTCTCAGAAATACAGAGCATTCACTGCACGAGCACATGCTCCAGCTTCTATAAGAAGCATCCAGGAATTCTCTTCTGGCATTGCAGTAGAGACTTTCTAGCATGTAAACCTCCACCCCCACCCCAAAGGAAGCATGAGAAATGTTCTTCTCCCTTCACCATCACTGCCATCTTCATTCTTCTGTTCCAGCACAGAGGTGTCAGCCCCAGCTCACCAGCCTGAATTCAGCTTTCTGCAACAGTCTGTAATTTACTGCCATTTTTGTCTTCTTTACCTTTCTTCTTTCCCTTAGTATTTTCCTTTGTGGTTTTCCTACAAGAAACACATCTGAGATCAGACACCCGAACATAACCGGTGGTTTAAATTCAGGCTGCTGTCACCTGACACATGCCACCACACAAGGCAAAATGTTGTCATTAATCCAAGCTCCAGCAGAAAGATTCTGACACTAAAACTTCATCACTAAAATCATTATGACTGGGTGGTTCATCCAAATAAGATATCTATTTCTCTGCTTAAATTTTCTGGGCTGTTTCTTGACAAAAAGCAACTCCTACCTCCTCTTCAGCAAAAGCTACTTACATTTTTCTTTTGTCTTTTTTCAAGAAGCACTTTGGGGTGGTACAAATGGATTCTCTTGTCAAAGGTTTCTTAATGAATTTCTTCTTTTGTTTGCTGAGAACAACGTATAGTGAAGAAAGATTAAATTACTAGGGTTTCTAGTTCTAGAAACTTCCATAAGTCATTAAAAAGCACTGATTAAAAAACTGATTAAGTGCTGAAATGAACATACCTCTGCAGTTTGGGCAAATGTTTTATGTATTCTGGCACAGGACAGCCAGCTCGCTGGATAACGTTGGCAATGCTGGAAAGGACAGGAGGGAAGAGATCAACTCCAGTGCTTGGAAAAGTGATAAATATTTTTTGTGGAAAACAGCAAACCAAACAAACTGGCTGGTTTGTTGTTGATCTTTTCTTTTGTGGTGTTTTTTTTACAAAGCAAGAAATAAAGACATTATTAATCCAGACATATTACCTGCGTAATAAAGGTTTATCATCTTCTGTGAAGAAAGTGACTGCCTTTCCTCTGTGTCCTGCTCTTCCAGTACGACCTGCCAAGCACACATTTTGCAGAGTAGAGATTTTACTTCAGACATGTCCTTTCATTCCTCCTCACAGCCCCAGCCTCCTCCCCAGCACAGCTATGTCTGAAAAATCTCAATAAGGTTCACAGGGTGCTGACAAAAACAAGAGCATCTACATTAAAGACCTGAGAAATGGGGAAAAGGAGGTGCTTTGTGAGCCATGCCTCACCTATCCTGTGGATGTATTCCACTGCACTGGTTGGTAAATCATAATTGATGACCATGTTCACACCTTTGAAGTCCATCCCTCGAGCCAGTAACGCAGAGCAGATGAGCACCCAGATCTTCCCAGCTCTGAAACTCTGCACTACTTTGTCTCTCTAGGAAAAGAACAGACAAGATAATTGGAAACAGTTCCAATAGCAAATTGAGAAAGGAGGTGAACTTGTTTCCTTAAAGTTGTCACGATGTTAAGGAATAAAACTAAACCTCTGAACAAAATCCTGCAGGAATTTGCTAAATTTTTCTAATGCATTTCTTGAAAAGAAATAAAATCCTCCTACCTGTTGCTGAGTCTTGTCTGCATGGATGACATCCACATTGATGCCTTCATAAATCAGCTCATGGAAAAGCTCTTTAGCCCTCTCAATAGACTGTACAAAAACAAGGACTGGAGGAGCAAAACCCTGCAAAAGAGTAAGTTTATCTCAGGTTCCAAAATCCTCTTCTTTGCAGAAACTGAGACACAGCACATTTGGGCAATGGTTTAACATGTGTCACAGAGAAGTGTTTGACCTGGGAAATTGGGAGTCTCTGACAGACCACAGCTCAGTTGAGGAAGAGAAAGATGTTCAGTCTCTCCAAAATACCTTTTTAACAAGCTCTCTCATTGCTGTTAGCTTTCCTGTCTCAGATCCAACAAACAGCAGCTCTTGTTCTACTGTCTCTGCTGCAGAGTTTCTGAAACCAGAAATCCAACACAAACACTTTAGTATTTTTATATACATTAACAAAAACTTATATATTAGTAAATATATATAGCATATATAACCCCCACAAAAATATAAGCTGGTGGATGAGAAATGCTGCACATTAAAAGCAGTGCATGCTCCTAACATTGATGTTTATTTGATGATAATAATTGTAATTGGCAAAGGAAAAGAACACTTTATTCAACACAAGAGAAATATCTCAGTGCCTACACAATTTTCACTGAGACAAACAACCTGCAGTGCTGACTAAGAGCAGCCACAAAATCAAGCAGGCTGATGATGCAGAGAAAACAATTTCCCGTGAAACTTTTTTAGAAAAAGAAGCAGACAATACCTACCTTGCCCCAACAGACACCAGCACCAGGTTGTCCAGGTTGAGCTTACACCACTCCTCCACATCATGGGCAAAGGTGGCGCTGAACAGGGCCCTCCTGGCCAGGTGGGAGGTGCATGCCAGGAAGATTGTGCCCAGCTGCTCCCTGAATCCTGACTTGCCATCCTCAAACAGCTTGTCTGACTCATCCACCACCAGCCACTCCACACTGGGAACAAGAGGTTTGGTTTTCAGGAGAGCCACTCCTGAGAGGCAAAGCACACTGAAAACACTCTCCTACCTGCTCAAGTCTATGGCTGGAGGATCTTCTTTCAGCAGATAAATCAGTCTGTTGGGAGTAGTAACCAGTATATCTATTAAAAGAAAAGAAGCAAAATGTCAAAAAAGACACAAAATAAACCCAACAATCAGAGCATCAGATCCAACCCAATGTGCCAGAGGTACAGTTTAGCAGAGTCCATGTCCTCTCACTTCCCTTTTCCTCCCTGCCACTTTTTAACCACCTCTTTAAAACCACACAGCCCAAAGAGAAAGGCCAGTGACAATTTTTCATTTTTAGAAGCACTTCAGTCATTAGAAGAGTTACCAAATTTTTTGGAAGACTTGGGCCCAAACTTCTTGGCTGCCTCGGCTGCCTTGTGGATCATGTGGATTCTGAAGCCTGTGCCTTCTGCCAGCTTCACCAGCTCCCGGTGGGTCTGCAAAGGCAGCAGAGATTGGGTGTCCAAACTGAGCTGATGAGCTTTTCTAACCAAAAATCTGCTGCCCATCGTGGAGTCACGGAATGCTTTGGGACATTAAAGCCCATCCAGTTCCCCCTGCCATGGCAGGGACACCTCCCACTGTCCCAGGTGCTCCCAGCCCTGTCCAGCCTGGCCTTGGGCACTGCCAGGGATCCAGGGGCAGCCACAGCTGCTCTGGGCACCCTAATCCTGAACCTAGAGCTTCAAACCTCACCCTGATCTCAGAGTTAAGAGAAATCTCTGATTTCCTTAGCACAATAAAATGTAGCTCTCTAACAGGCATTATTCACATCACTACCACATGTGGCTCCCTCTGTCACATGAATAAAAACTGCACAAAGGTGGCATTTTTATATCATTTATCAACACAGCTGTGTTATAGTTATCCCTTGAAATTCCAAGTTTGGGACAAACAGATAAATCTCTCAGAGCAATCTCAAGTAGGAAAGGAGGTTTTAAGAGCACCTGAGCATGGGGCAGTTTAAAATATGATCAAAGAATCCTGAGCCCCTAATCTAATCACTGAGATTAGACCCAGATAATAGATATGTACCTACTCCACAGAAGTCAAAAGACTTGAAAGAAACATTTAAATTGGCTTTCCCTGATATGTGAGGGCAATAAAGGAAAAAAACATTTACTGAGCTGCTGTTTTGCTGATGCAGAGTGACAACACTGCAGCCCGTCAGGGTGAGACCCCTCAGCACACACCTGGCTGGCAAGTTCTCGGGTGGGAGATATGATCAGAGCCCTGAATCCTTTGTTCCTGGGCTGCTTCAGGTGTGTTAAGAGAGGGATACAAAATGCCAGTGTTTTCCCAGACCCTGTAGGAGCTGAAGCCAGAAGCTCCCGACCCTGTAAGAAAAAAACCAAACTTATATTTCAGCAAGGGAAAAAAAGAAAAAAGAGGAAAAATTCCATTCCCATAAACATCGATGCCGCAAACTGACCCAAGATACCTCAGGCAAACTGAAAAAGCCAAGTTCTCAGCTGGATGAAGCTGATCCAGCTGTGACAGTGCCACGAGGCAGCCCCGGCCCAGGTTCTGTGGGACCCCTGACACCCAGAGCACTCACGTGCAGCATGACAGGGATTGCCTGCATCTGGATGGCTGTGGGGACGTGGAAGCCTGCAGCATGGATGTTCTCCAGGATCTTAGGGTGCACTTTGTACTCCTCCTGAAGCTGCTCAAAGGTGGCAATGGGGTCAGGGAGATCTGTCCCCTGGATGCTGATCCTGTGCTGGTGCCTGAAGCGATTGATCTGTGAGGCAAAACACAAACTCCTTTTTAATTTGCACCCCAAAACTCACCACATAAGGATTCCTCCCCTGGCTTTTTCCTCCACCCTCCTCCAGTGAGGAATCACCATAAATAAACCCCAATTTGGATTAAACACCCACAGAACACCAGGCAGCTCTTGTTGCACCAGAATCCCCTGGTCCCACCTTTTCTCTCCTCAAGCGTTCAAGCTTCTCTGCAGTAGGCTTTTTGTCTTTTGCATCTTCAATTTTTGCTTCCAGAGAGGACATCCACTTTATTCCGTTGTTTTCTGACAGCTCTGGCATTGATACTGCTCCTGGAAGTTGCAAACAAATTGAAATTTCCTTTAGTAAAATACAGACAGACATTACTTGGAGACAAAAAAAAAAATCTCAGAGCCTTTTTTCTGTCATTCTCAAGAACATTAATGCAGACTCCAGAGGGATGGCAACCACACCCCAGCTCTCAGCACTGAATCTTGGCCAGTAATGATATCAGCTCTGAGCCAGGCCAGCCAAGGAACCCAGAACTGCATGGGCTTCAAGGTCCCTTCCACCCTAACCCATCCTGGGATTCTGATGGTTCTGCCAGGGATACACGTGTGTGTGTGTGTGCACAGATACCTCGTGCCTTTTTCTTTTTCCTGTTCCCTTCGCCGTTTTCTGCCGTTCTTTTCCTCTTTCCATCGTTCTTGCCCGCTCCATCTTTCTGCTGCTTCACCTCCTCTTCAGCCCCTGCGAACCCCCTGCCCTCCTCGGCAGCTCCCTGAGGGGCTCCCTCCTTGCTCCCGAAGAAGTCGAGGCTCTCCAGCGAGACGCTGCCGCGGTTCCCTTTAACCACCTGCGGGAGAACAGGAGAAGGGTGAGACGCCACGGCCGGGCCCCGCTCCTCAGCGCCGCGCCCGGTGGGAACGGGGCTCCGGAGCCTGCCCCGCGCACGGGCCGGCGCCCGAGCGCTCCCCTCGGTGTCCCCGCACCCCGAAGCGCCGCGCGTCGAGCCCGAAGCGCCGCACGTCGAAGCGAGCGCCGGCTCCGAGGCGGCGGAACAGCTCGCGGGTCTCCATGCCGCCCCGCTCCCGGCAGCCCCCGCGCCGCCGGAACCGGGAGCACTTCCGGCCGCTGCCATGGCAACCGCCCCGGGCGGCATGGCGGCCCGTTACCACGGCAACGGCAACGGCAACGGCGCGGGCAGGCTTCGCTAGGCCGCGGCGACATGGGAGAACTATCGCGACAGCACGGGGGCGACAAGGGAGAATTCCTTCCCCCGGTGCCTCCGCCCGGCCCCGCCTGCAGCCCGGCAGGGAGCAGAGGAGGGTGCGGGTGCTGCCCCGTGCACACCCACTTTGCTAATCCTTGATTTATACAATCCCGCCTCGCAAACTGCCCGAGGAAAGCAATGCTTGAGGCTGTGGCAGGAGCAACCTGGCAACTGGCTGAGCTCCTCAGGGCATTCAAGAAAGTTTGCCCAGATTAAGATCAGAATTTATTTAATTAATGGATTTATTCATTATGATAAGCTGTGAGGTCCAATAATGCAGGTAAATCTAGTGCTCTCTATCAGATCAAAGAATACAGATTTTTCCTGGTTGTTCATGAAGGAAAACAAACAGAAATTTAATTAGCAACAGCAGAAATTATTTAATGTAATAAAAGTCTTGAGGGCTAAAGGTTTATGTTGCTGAAATCCAAGAGCTCTAAGACATATAGGCTGTTCCTTCTGGAACATTCACTACTTTAATAACAAAGCTTGAGATGAAAAATTGGGTAAACCTGATCCTCCCCTCTGCCATTCTCTGCCTGATTTATATCCCCTTTTCTTTGCCAGACCTTTAACTTCCCAGCACACGGGTGGAAGCAGAGCCAGGGGCCTGGGTGCAGAGCCCCACAGCGGTGACATTTCCCTTTCTTGTGTCCCCAGCTGTGCATTTCCAGTGAATAAAGAGCCAGCTCTGCATCCTGGGTGCAGTTCCCAGGCCGGGGCTCCTGCTCTCTGCTGGTTGCTGCGAGAGGATGGGCAAGAATGTGGAGGCATTTGTGTAACAAAGAACCATAAATCATCTCCAGTATCCATCACCCACCAAGGGATGCTGCTGGCAGATCCAGGAGTGAGGAAATGGAATATTCTCCCTGTGGGTCAGCTGGGAAATCCTTCTGTGTGAGGGTGAGGAGCTTCCCAGGGCCGAGAGCCCTGGGCAGTCACTGGGCTGTGCCCCAGGCATGGAGCTCAAATAAAATGCCATCAGATGGCAAAGCAGATCAGGTGAGAGCATTTATTCCACCGTGTGCGCAGCCAGGTCCGAGTCCCTGCAGCCGTGGGCTCCTGCAGAAATCCAGCATCTGTTGGCCTTGTAAAAGGAGGTAAAAATATTTCAACAGTGCCAGAGAAGAACAACATGAAATGATGAGGACCCAGCTGCTGGTGTACCTTTTCCCTGTCGTACACAGGTGACCCTGGACAGACCATGTAGACATGAGTCCTTGTGCTTTGTGGTGGAGACACAGACTCAGACAGGTGTGTGTCCATCTGTCCCATGGGTGTGAGGCAGGGACACAGGACAGTGTGCCCCCATGCCCTGCCCTGCTCCATCACCCTCCCTGCATGCCCACGAGAGTCAGTTTGTGTGGCAGGGATGCAGGACAGTGTGCCCTGTGCTCCATCACCCTCCCTGCATGCCCACGAGAGTCAGTTTGTGTGGCAGGGATGCAGGACAGTGTGCCCTGTGCTCCATCACCCTCCCTGCATGCCCACGAGAGTCAGTTTGTGTGGCAGGGATGCAGGACAGTGTGCCCTGTGCTCCATCACCCTCCCTGCATGCCCACGAGAGTCAATTAGCCCGGCTGAGCACACTGCTGACCTCTGGCCCCTGCTGTGTGCCCCGATGCATTCGCAGGCCCCCAGCCCTCAGCTCTCAGTATGAATTGATGTAGCATCCATTCTCTTGCAGCACAGAAACATGCGTCCCCATTCAGCTGTCCATTTCCACTTTCTGTTCCTTTGTGCTGCCCTCCTGTTCCCTGTGTTGCTAACCTGGTCACCACTTCTTGACCCCACGTCCCCGTCCCTCCCAAGGGTGTTGTAATCCCAACCACTACCAAAAAACTTTTACTTTTCCCCCCTTTACTCACATCTTGTTTAGCGAAAAATGGTTTCCAGCAGTGTGGGAGCTTTGATCCCCTATTCAAGAAATCCTTGCAATGTTTTTTTAAAGACTCTCTTTCTAAGGCAAATGAATTCTTCATAAAGGGGGAAATGGTGTGCTGGTTGGGCTCTGTTCATCTGAGGAAGACAAATGATCTGTTTTATTACTTGAAAAGCAAAACAGTTGAGTGTGTAGATTTGTGATTTATCTGTAATTAAGAATCCATTTGAGCAGCATATTAATTACAGAGAGGAGGATTCATTTTGCTGAGTAGAAAAGTAAAATCAAAGTTCCTTGAATTACAAGACAGCGTAAAACGCCTGAGGCTTTGGTTTTCCGTGGCTCCGCATCACGCCTACACTGGGAGAGGACAACTCTGGGGCACATTTGAGTTTTTAGACTTTTAAATTTCCTCTCTGGGTCAGAGAAATAAAGCGCAGGGGCTCAGAGACCTCTCCCTGCGGGTGCTGGTGGCTCCCCAGCGCTGCCGTTCTGCTCGGGGCTGCAGCAGGGAAAAGGATGCTGCAGGATTCACAGGTCCCTGGCTGCTGCTGGTTCAGGACAGCAAACTGTCCCAGAGCCGTTCCCGGCTCACCCCTGTGCCCCATCACACCTGGTGACGGACTGGTGCAGCTCTGCTGCAGGCACATCACGGGCAGGGCAGCCACTGGGGGCTGGGATCAGCGCCTGGCACAGGGAGCGCTCCGGCTGCGGGTCCTGCCCCAGCCCATACCAGCCCGATCCCGCCCGGGCTCCCACAGTCCAGCCTGGCACAGCCCGATCCCGCACAGTCTGGCCCCGCACAGCCTGGCACAGCCCGATCCCGCACAGCCCAGCCCGGCCCGGCCTGGCACAGCCCAATCCCGCACAGCCTGGCACAGCCCGGCCTGGCACAGCCCGATCCTGCACAGCCCGCCCAGCACGGCCTGGCACAGCCCAATCCCGCACAGCCCGATCTCGCACAGCCCGGCCCAGCACGGCCTGGCACAGCCCGATCTCGCACAGCCCGCCCAGCACGGCCTGGCACAGCCCGATCCCGCACAGCCTGGCCCAGCACAGCCTGGCACAGCCCGATCCCGCACAGCCTGGCACAGCCCAATCCCGCACAGCCCGATCCCGCACAGCCCGGCCCAGCACGGCCTGGCACAGCCCAATCCCGCACGGTCCAGCCTGGCATGGCCCGGCCCCTCACGGCCCGGCATAGCTCGGCCTTCCACAGTCCAGCCTGGCACGGCGTGGCCCTACACGGCCCCACTGTCGCTGCCCTTGCCGCGGGCACTCCCGCCCAGCCGGGCACCGGGCACCGGCCGGACTGGCAGAACGGGTCTGGAGCGGCGGCGGGTGTGTGTGTGAGCCGCGCTCTTGTGCGACCAAGAGACACCGAGAGAGCGCCCACAGCCCCTGAAAGGGCTGAGCTGCCACCGTTCCGGTGTCCCCCGAGCCCATCCGTGCCCTCCTGGCCAGCAGGACACCAGAGGGGTGACCTGGGACCCCCTGAGCACTCCGGTGTTTGCTGCTGGCCCATGTGAGCCCAGCCAGCACCAGCTGCTCACCTGGCAGCTGAACCCCAGCACAGCCAGGTGGGCACAGCACCAGGCTGCAGTCACCCCCCTGGGGACAGGGACAGGCACCAGGCCCCCAAACTCAGCCCTGGACAGGTTTCCCTGTCTCTGTTCCTCCCACAATGATGAAAATGCTAAAGCCTCGTGACAGCCCGTGGATCCTCACGTGCAAGGAATTCCCTTATTTGAACTGTAAAATAATCACCCGAGCCTGTAAAAAATTGTTTTGGTCATAAACGAACTTTGTCATGGCTCTGCTGTGTCTTTGCCCCATAACAGCTGCATCAGACACAAACACCACGTGCCCCACAGCAACAGGAGGAAAGAAGGATCCTCCAGGAGCTTCATTTGACATGACACGGCATTTCCCAGCCATTTAATGAGGCACCAGGGCACCTGTGGGAGCAAACACCCCACCCAGGGCTTCTCCGGGCAAGGTGAGGTCCAGGGACAGCCCCAGCCCCAGCCCAGCTGCTGCAGAGGCTGCTCTCAGGAGTTTTATGTGATATTTGCCACCCAGAAAGGTTTCCTGAGCCTGATTTTTAACTCAAAACCAGAGGAAGTTTCTCCCCATGCAGGAGTGTGCAGCACCCACAGCACCCTCAGCAACCTGCCCTGATTTCACCTTCCCAGAGCCGCTGCCCAGGGGTGGGAAGGGACAGCACACAATCACTGTTCAGCAGCTCCAGAAACCCACACCTCTGGGGAAATTACCTGTTATTAATCATTTGTTCTACTCACATTACAGACTTTATCCTGTCTGCCTCGCCACACCGTGCTCTGGGAGCCACCTTCTCCATCTCTGCCTTCATTTGTGCCGTTTCCCCCCTTGTTTTCTGGCTCTGTCCCCTCTTCCTTCACCACATCCCTCTGTGGTGGGGTCAATTCTCAAAGCCTCCTTTTCCCAAGGTTTTCACTTACCTTCCTTGCAGAGCAGCACTGACCCTGCACCATTTCCTAAAGGGTTTTCCACACCCCAGCCTCCATCCTTTAATTCTGTGACTCTCTTACAGCTGGTGCAGAAATCAATTCCCAAAAGGCTCAGCTGCAGCAGGTCCAGTGCCTCCCTCTCCCACCTGGATTGTCCATTCCTGCCTCTGCAGGGCCACTCCAGCCTGGATTTGCACCAGCCAGGAAAGCCCCACATTATTTGCCATTAACTCCACAGAGGTCCCACCCTTTCCCAGTGCTGTGCCCAGAGTCACTCAGCTCTGTTAGCTCTTCACAACCAAGGCCCTCCAAAAGCTCTCCAGCCCCTGGAGCACACCCTGCCACCACCTCCCCCTGGGGCTCAGCATGCCCAGCACACAGGGCTTGCCTTTGGCACTCCCCTCCTGATTTCCTGACTGGTTTGCTCAGCTAAAGGGCTGCCAAAGGAGCAGGGAATGAGGGACCACTGCTGGGACAAGGGCAGCATCATTAGGGGGTGAGGGTGGCTCTGCCCACCTCCAAAAGCCTCCTGGCTGACACCTGGGGGTGCACAGGAAACCCTGGACATGCAGGCAGGTGTAAATGAGATGGTCATTGCAAGGGACAGCAGCAGGGACGTGCCACCAGCCCGTGTCCCCTCAGCCCCACCTCTGCCAAACCACCACAGATGGTCACTGTGGAGCTCACAGACCACACAGCAGCAAGGGCTCAGAAAAAAATGGTGTTTAATTATGGTATACATTAAATTAAATGTAATTCTGAGTATTGGTCTCCAAATTCCTGATGGCATTCACCAGTGGGCAGCTCCTGTCAGTGCCAGCCAGGGTGAGGGTCCCACTGTGAGTCAAAGAGCTCTTCTCAGCCCAAAGAGAACATCCAGTGCTGTCCTTAGCATGGCTGTCTGTCCATGGGCACCTCTGCTGCTGCCCACCTCTCGAAATCCCTCTCAGCAGTTGGCACATGCCACAGAGTTCATGGAAAATCAGCACAGCTGGGGAGCACGAGATCCATTTACAGAGCAGCTCGTGTCTCACAGAGGGCAGACGATGGCTTTAACACTTCCATGGCTTTGGGAGGCTGGACTTGGGCACCCAAACTGTTTCAGAGCTGTGGTATGTGTGCTGAGGGGCTGGACATGCCCTCCCCACAGAGCTGGGGTCATTCACAAGCTGCAGATGTTTCTGCAGGGCTTCCCATGCAGGAGCTGGTGCCAGCTGAGGCAGGGCAGCAGCTGGAGTGTTCACACCACAGCCCATGTTCCATCCATCCATCCATCCATCCATCCATCCATCCATCCATCCATCCATCCATCCATCCATCCATCCATCCAGGACACCATGAGGACCAGAGCACCCTGTGTACTAAGGGTGGAGCCAACAAGGTTCATCATCACCTGCTGAAGGTGGAAAGAAGCCACCTGTGCTGGCCATTCACTGGGCAGGAGATGAGGCAGTGACTGGGCACCCAAGCCTCCTGTGCCCTGGGAGAGGAGAAAAGGGAGAGTCTGAACCCACTGGGGCAGATCCCATCAGAATTCCATGTCGCCTCATTCACTCTGTGCTGCAAATGCTCCAGGCTCACCTGGAAGCTGCTGACACGTCCCAGTACCTGTGGGCTGCTGAGTCCTTCCCCACGCACCAGAGCCCCCTCAGAGCCCCCAAAAGCAGGGAAATCCATTGAGATTAATTCATATCACAGCTGTCCCCACATGGATCATCCAGGTCCTGCCAGGGCTCTGCTCAGCTCGCCCCGTGCCCTTCCTTCACGTGGGGTGTCACCGTGCAGGGGACACTGTCTGTCTGTCTGTCTGTCCTGCACAGCAGAGCCCAGTGCTGCCTGACCAGGGTCCTTGCCAGCCCCAGGACTGCAACTAAATCATTTAAAGGAAAAAGAGAAATACAAAACCAAAACCATCTTCAGCTCTGACCTTTACCATAAAAAAAAAAAAAAAAAAAAAAAAAAAAAAAAAAAGAAAAAGACAAAATTAAGATATTCAGGACCAATATATACAGATGGGGGAATTGCACTTAATTACAGTAGTTTACATCCATTGGACAAAATTTACTTATTTTTTATATAAATCTCTATGTATAGGAGTGGGAGGGGGGAGGATGGAGCAGACTGTACCTATATTTACAGGTTAATTGGCTCAGTTCAACAACACATGCAGTTCCTCCCTCCGAACGCCAAGTAACAGACCCGGTCCCTCTCAGTCCGAGCGGAGGAGTACAACTCAAACATGATCCATCTTCCCCTTCTGCCAGCTCCCAGCACAGCCCGTGCCTCGTTCCTCGGGAGAGCCTCTTGCAAGGCAAACACTTCAGCGAAACAATCCCCGAGACACGTCTTGGAAACACTGCGCGGAGGGATGGAGAGGCAGGACCGGGAGAGCCCCGGGAGAGCCCCGGAGGGGGAGCCCCGGGCCCGGCTCCGTGTCGGGCTCCTCGCTCGCTGCTGGGCGCTGCTCCGGCAGGCGGCTCCCGGCGGGATGGTGAGGAAAAGGAGCTCCCGTAGCTGTGTGCAAGAGCAGCGAGGTGTGGAGCATCACCAGGCTTGCAGGGGACACTGCGCAGGGAGAGAGAGGGGCACAGTGAGCGGCGCCGGCAGGAGGAGGCAGCAACACAAAGCATTCGGAGGCATTGCCCCCTGCATCACCTCCTGCATCCCTGCATCCCCTCCTGCATCACCTCCTGTATCCCTGCATCACCTCCTGTATCCCTGCATCATCTCCTGCATCACCTCCTGTATCCCTGCATCATCTCCTGCATCCCTGATCCCCTCCTGCATCACCTCCTGCATCCCTGCATCCCCTCCTGCCCTGCTCTGTGACCACCTTGGTGCTGCCCTGCTCAGCCCCCAGCCCTCCCTGGCACCCCTATGGGGGAGCCAGTGAGAAAATACTTTCTTAGCCAGCTATTGCCACCCCTCCCAAAAATAATAACGCCAAAAAAGGTCCTGTTTGTGCCCAGGCTGTGCCAGGAGTCGTGTTTGTGCCCGGGAGCAGCCAGGCGTGGGGCTGAGCTCGGCTGGGGTGGGAGCAGTGCCGGGGCTCATCCCCAGCAATGCTCTCGTCTCCAGGGACAGAGCCCCCCCTGCCACATCCATCCCACTGCAGGGCCCCTTCCCCATCCCTGCCCATCCCGGGGGTCCCCCCGGCGGGCCCGGCAGGGGCGGGGTGACCTTGCACAGCAAACATCATCAGGCGCAGATAAGGAGACGCCAGGAGGCTCCCGTGACATGTCATTAGGGACTGGCCCTGGCTATCAGGTGTTTGCCAACGTCATAAACGCCGTGCCTCGGCCCCGAGCGTTGTCAAAGGAACAGAGAGGTATTTGCCCCTTCCAGGTCTAACAGCAGCATCTGATAAGGGAGCTGGGGGTGAGCAGGGACCTCCCTCCTGCTCCGTCCCGCTGGCAGGACCTGGAGCAGCCACCTCCACCACGGAACAGGTTTTGGGATATGGTGGGGGCTCCCTGCCTTATGCCGAGGCAAAGTGTGGAGGAGCCAGGGCGCAGCCCCTGGTAGCCCCATTCAATGATAGAAACCCAAATCACCAAAAATATTCAGGTATTTGAGCAATTTGGGTGGTGAACAGCATTTATGGTCTCCCTACACTGCATGTGTCACACTCCATCCACCTCTGGCTGATGAAACTGCTGACCACCAAGAAAGAAATCCATGCCCAAAGATGAATTTTTTCAGCAGTAGCTTGGGCACAGAATGGTTGGTGGGAAAAGAGGTTCTGGGGGCTGGGAGGACACAGCTCACGTCCTGCCCTGGTGCTTGCAGGATGTTTATCATGTATTGGGGGTAACGGGGTGCAGGTGAAGGGTCCTGGCCCCGTATCCCTCCTGAGCCCTGCTGGAATGAAGCGCAGGAAGGTGATGGAGGCAGAGCCCCGGCGTGGTCAGGGTAGGCTGATCGCAGGGCCCCGGGCAGCAGGGGATGGCCGGGCTCCATCTCGCTGCCAGGGACATTTCCTGTGTCCCGGGGCTGCCGCATCAAAGGCAGCAGAGCTCGATTAATCAGGGGCAGTTCGGGCTGAGCGCGCAGCAGATGGGCCGATAACGCCGCACGCAGGAAATGGAGCTGGGGGCGGCCGTGCCTGAGCGCTCACCCTGGGACTGCCCCGAGTGGGATCCCCCGGGGGAGCCGTTCCTGACCCCTCCCCAAGCGCCCCAAACCCCCCAGGTGCCCCCTTTGCAGCCCCTCCCTCCATCCCTGCCCAGGATCCCACAGCGGTGCCGGGGGGGTGTCTCAGCAATCCCACGCCGTATTTACTCTGTGGTCATTGCAGACATTTTTTCCCTGTCCCCTGTCAAACCTCGGGAAGAAAAGTTTATCTGAATGCAAGTTCAAGGCTCTCTCTTATTTATCTAGCGATCAATAAGGGCCACATATTTCCCACAGTCCCCAGAGCTGGCTCTCAGAAAGGGACCATTGTCTCAGGAAAACCTCACACACCTGATTTGAACCAGGATAAGTCCGGCCTTACACCTGCAGTGGGCAGATGATAAAGGTTTATGGGCTGGGGGAGGCTGGGCAGCCTTGGACTGCACTCGACTCCAGCCAGGGCTGATCCCCCTGGACGTGGGCAGCAGAACCTGCTTGGTTCTGCCTCCTCAGCCCCAGCAGGATGCTCCACTCCCAGGGATGAGCAGGGCCTGCCTGGTACCACCAAAACCACCCAAATCCCATCCCACCACTGCTGGCAGGTGCTCTGGAGCCAAAACCACCCAAATCCCATCCCACCACCACGAGCAGGTGTTCTGGAGCCCATGAAGGGGCTGCAGCGGGGTTCCCATCCTCAGCTCCCCCCAGGAGCACAGCACAGGCAGCAGGATGGGGTCTGTGCTACTCCCCCCTCCAGCCCCACATGCAGAGGGGGTAAAGCTGCCCCCCAGGCTCACAGCCCACCCTGTGCCCCCTCAGCCAGCCCCGAGGGCATTACCTGCTTGCTGGAGGACATGTTGGTGAGCGTGCTGATGCTGCTGGTGTCCGTCACCACCATGGCCGAGGGGAAGCGCGAGGTGTGCGAGTACTGGGGAGGCTCCTGCTTGTGTGTGTACACTGTGGGCACAAGGGGACAGGTCAGGGAAAAGCCACCCCAAACCCTGCCACGGCATGTCCAGGAATGGGAACGGGCAGCTGGGAATGGGGATGGGATCAAACAAGCCAAGGAAGGAACCCAGCACTTCCCCCCAAGCCACTGCGTCCTCAGGCAGCAGCTCACCCCCAGGAACCCGTGGGGACTGAGGGGCTGTGGCTGGACCAGAGGGAGGAAGGGATGAGGCAGGATGTGACCAGCCTGCTCTGCTGAGCATCCATGGGCTGGAACCACAAGAGGGACAGCAGCCAAGGACAGAGCAGGAGGAGGAGGGCACAAGCTCATTTCCCATGTGAATCCATGCAGGGCCCCTTGCAGCTCCCCAGGCCTTACTGTGTGAGTTCTGCAGCTGGGTGACGGTGGCCATGAAGGGCTGCTGTGCCATGTGGCCCGGGGACTGCTGCATCAGGGGCTGCTGGTGGGGGCTGTGCAGCTGCTGGGAGAACTGCACGGGCTGCAGGGCTGCCAGGCTGCCCGCCACGCTGTTGATGACGGGGACGCTCTGGGCCTGCGAGGTGTTCAGACCTGGGAGCAGGGAGAGAGCAGAGCGGGGCGTCAGCAGGGGCAGCAGGGCCACCCTGGCCAGGGCAGGGCACCAGGGGAGCTGGGGGGACACTTACTCTGGGCGATGGCCATGACCCCCGAGAGCGGCGTCATGATGAGGTTCTGCGACTGCTGCGCGTTGTGGTGGGACAGGCTGTGGATGTTGGTCAGGGTGCTCACCGGGGGCAGCCCGCCCCCCGACACCGAGATCTGCGGGGCAGGACAGGCACAGTCAGCACAGCCCCCTGCTTCCCTCCGTGGGCACGGGGGCATCAGCAGAGCCCCCTCCCCAGAGGGGAGCAGGCTGCAGTCCTGCTGAACTTCACCCCAGACAGCCCCCGCTGCCTGCAGCACCTCATCTTGGTGTTAATGTGCAGCAGAGCAGCATTGGGAAAGGCTCTGCTGGCACTGGCCTCCAGCTGCACTGGAGCATGGCACTGGAACACAGCACATCCCAAACCCTGGCTGCTCTGTACCCCGAGTCCAAGCTCCAGCCCTGGGGACAGCTGAGGGCTCTCAGCACTCATTAACTCCTAACCATCCTTATGAGACTCAGCCATCCTGCTTGCAGGGGAAAGTGGGACCTATAAACTCGGAGAAGTGGAGAAAAATGACAGGAGGAAGGTGAAAAGGGCCTCGTGGTGATGATCTTAGTCACCAGCCTGGCAGGATACTGGTGAGACAGGGCGGGTGTGCACAGCCAGAGCCAGTGCTGGGGTTTCGGGCCAAAGTTTAGGGATCAGACAAAGGCACTTGGCATGGGCTGCCAGCACTGGAGCTGCTCCCCAGGACGTGTCAGTGCCTCATTTCTTTAACTGCTGCCCCTTCCCCTAATTCCTGCTGTTAGCCCTCCTGCACAGGGTGACCCCAGTCCCAGCGCAGAGCCATCCCTGCAGCCCTTCAGGTGACATTTCTGGACACCGGTGCCGAGCACCTTGTTTATTTTGCACATGTGAGCTGGAGATAGCAATTGAAACAAATCCATCAATAAATTCCACAGCCCGGGAGTGACTCACGTTTCCTGATCCGGTATTTTCCACTTTCCAAGTGCCTCCAAGGCCGGGTTACAGCACACTCGGCTGCACAAGCCAAACAGCTCCCGGCGGGCACACGCTGCAGCCCTGCTCCTCTCACGGGGTGTTTGGCCCCAGAGCACTGCACCTGCACTGGGCATGATGGAAAAGACCCTCCGGGCACTGGGCCCTCAGGGCAGACCCCCTGGCACTGACACAGCCCAGGCAAACACCGGAGCAGGAAAGAGTGAGCCACGAGGGATTTCAGTAATGCTCCTTCCTGAGAGATGCAGCAACTTCCTTGGCAGCTCCTCGTTTCATGTGGGGCAGCAAAGGCACATGTTTACTTACTAGAAACCACAGCCTACAGCATGTTTCTATTAAATCACTGGCAAGCACCAGCTAGCCCTGCCTGGAGATCAGAGATAAGCTGGCAGAGCCAGGGTCCCCACGGCTGGGCAGTGTCTGTGCCTTGGGGAGATCTCTTCTGCTGCACTTCACTGAGTGCCTTTCCCAGTTTAACCTGCTCCCTTTCCTCCTGTCGTGCTGCCCAGCCCCTTCTGGGGGTCTCTGCCCAGTCCCAGGGGGTGCTGGCATTGCCTGGTGCTCGGGGACCCCCACCCTGGGCATGCGGTGCTGCTGCTGCTGCCTTTGTCCCTGACTCATTTTATGGCTTCCAGGCTGAGGGTTATGAGGCTCAACACACCCTGGGCTGAGCTGGGCGTGCTGGGGCAGAGGCAGTGGGCTGGGGTGTCTGTCTGCAGTGTCCCCCCAGCGTGGCAGGGCACGTTGGGCTCGGCAGGGTGAGTGCCAGAGCGGAGGGGCTGCACAGAGACCCTGCCCAGCCAGGGGGAATGGCACAGCAAAACGGTGCCATAGTGAGGGAGGGCACAGGGAGCCCCTCCATGGACACCCAGCCTCACCAGGGCACCCACAGCATGGCCCAGCAGGGACAGCCCTCTGAAAATGGAAGTGAAAACCGGGCAGGAACCGGCTTGGCCCCGTCATCCAGTGCCATGTTTGACTTTCGATTTCAGCCGGAAAAAAACTCCCGGAAAAGCAGCAGCTGCAGGCAAAGCCCTGCCAGGCTGCTCCAGGGACGGGCTGTGCTCGGCTATCACACCCATCCCGTGCTGGCCTGAGCCTCTGTACCCCCTCCTTGCCCTCCTGCACCCCTCCTTGTCCTGTTCCTTCACCCACCCTGCAGGGGCTTTGCCCCAGGAAGGGGCACCCCGAGTGCCATGGCCCTGCAGCAGCAGCATGGGGACATGTCCAGCAGCACAGGGATGCTGGTGTCCCCATCCCCATCAGGGATGCTGATGTCCCATCTCCATTCTTGGAGACACTAACAGCTCTGCCCAGCAGAGCCCCATGGCAAAGGGGATGGGGAGAGGCAGGAGTTGTGGGGTCAGAGCTTTAATCCCCTGGGACAGGGGATTAAATAAAAAAAATCCCCTGGATTTTTTTTTTATCAGCTTCAGGATACTTTTCCTGAAGCCTTCCCAAACTCGGGAGGGCTTCAGGAGAAGTAATGAATGAGTATTTTATCGATACCATGTCATGGGCAGGGGAAAGCAAACAGAGATCCACCCAGCCTGCAATCAATGAGCCCGGCTCTGGCAGATGCAGCTGGAGCACACCGTGTGTCCCACCGCCTCGGAGGTGGGGACAGTGGCACCCCGGGCCCCCACAATGCCCCATTGTTCAGCCGGGCCGGTGTGAAACCCGGGGAAAGCTCTGTTTGCTCTGCCCCTGGGCCCTCTTATCTTATCAGCGCCGCCGCCGCCACAATGGGCCAGGTGTACTCACCATTTTCCCTTCGGGAGACAGCAGAGCGTGGCCCGGGTCCAGGCTGGCCGGGGAGACCTGCTGCAGCACAGCCTGGCTCGTGGTGACCATGGCAGCGCCGCCGTGGTGGCTGATGGCCCCCGAGGACACGGCCTCGCCGCCCGCCTGGCTGTACCTGACCCCTGAAACACATGGGCATGGTGTCATCCATGGGCAACACAGAGATGTGCCAGGTGTGCCCTGGCTGTACCTGACCCCTGAAACACATGGGTATGGTGTCATCCATGGGGAACACAGAGATGTGCCAGGCGTGCCCTGGCTGTACCTGACCCCTGAAAAACATGGGGTTCATATCATCCATGGGCACTACAGAGATGTGCCAGGTGTGCCCTGGCTGTACCTGACCCCTGAAAAACATGGGGTTCATATCATCCATGGGCACTACAGAGATGTGCCAGGTGTGCCCTGGCTGTACCTGACCCCCGAAAAACATGGGGTTCATATCATCCATGGGGAACACAGAGATGTGCCAGGTGTGCCCTGGCTGTACCTGACCCCTGCAACACACACACGGGGCTGCAGCGAGCCAGAGGGACCAGACACCCCCCAGCCCCCAGAGCAGACCCCAGCCCTCCCCTGCCCTCAGGGAAATGTGCCCCCAGCACAGGTCTCCCATATAAATGTATTTAATTTGGCCGAAGCACCCCACACTGATAGCCATATGATCAGCCATGTGCCATGGAAAGGCATCCACAGATCACAAATAATTAACTGAGGAAAACCCAGGGCAAACAAAAGTGTCTTTTACAGGGCTGCCCTGACAGCTAGGGTGAAAAACCATTTGTTAGGAGGAAAAACCATTGGTTAGGAGGAGCCCAGCCCTGTGCTCCCAGCCAGATTCACTGAACTGCTCTGGGATGGAAGTGCTGGAGGATGGACAGACAGACAAACCATGGCTCTCCTGGGGGAAAATCCCATGGTGGCAAAGCCACCTTGCCATCCACCCCAAGGACACTGGGGACAGCTCCTCAGAGTGCCCATCCCTGGGGCTGGCTTGTGAAGGATGCTCTAAGGACAGATCTAAAATCAATATCTGGACCAAGGAAAAGCAAAGAAACCAGAACTGGAGTCCAGGAGCTTCCCCCAGCTCCAAAACCAAGCACAGAGCCTCCACCCAAACCACACCACAGCCACTCTGCAATCACCCTGAATTTCCCCCATCAGCTGGTTAAACACGAGCCACAGATAGGAATCAGCTCGATGTCTGGCTCCTGATGATTTCCCAGCAAACCCCTTTATCCCTGATAATAAAAGAATGTCCTCTGGCAGGTGGATATTGGCCCAAGTGGACGTCCCAGGCGCGAGCAGGGTAAACATTTAAACATTGCCCAAGCCGGGCACTGTCACACACATTCCCATTCCCATTCCTGTTCCTGTTCCTGTTCCCGTTCCCATTCCCATTCCCATTCCCATTCCCATTTCCTTTCCTGTTCCCATTCCCATTCCCATTCCCATTCCTGTTCCCGTTCCCATTCCCATTCCCGTTCCCATTCCTGTTCCCGTTCCCATTCCCATTCCCGTTCCCATTCCCATTCCCGTTCCCGTTCCCAATCCCATTCCCATTCCCATTCCTGTTCCTGTTCCTGTTCCCGTTCCCATTCCCATTCCCATTCCCATTCCCGTTCCCATTCCCATTCCCGTTCCCGTTCCCGTTCCCATTCCTGCAGAGGGTGCTTCATTCCCTGCGGGCCGGGATCCATCCCGCTGTGGAACAATGGCAGGGAGATAAAACAAAGCCCTTTCTTCTGGCCGTGATCTGAGAGATAGACCCGGGGCAGACGGCTCCTCTCGCCAGGGAAATCAGAGTTTCTGCTGTCTTCAGCCTCCTCTGGGCTCAGCCAAACAACAAAAAGTGCATTTTAAATGCAAAATCATGCCCTATCCAGCCGAGGGGGTGGTACCTCGTGAGCCAAGCCACCCAAAGCTGTGAAGCTGGCTTTATAACACACAGGAGGGTGGCTAAATGCTGATTCTGAAGCTCTTCCTTGCAGCCCCAAGGACGAGCCTTTGATTGTTTGAGGAACAATAACCAGCGCCGAGATCCCCAGATAGGCTGGGGACTGAGATTTTGGGCCTCCAGATAAAACCACAGCAGGCTCTGTGTGTTGATGAAGAGTCCTGATGAGGATTAGCTCTCCCCAGGAGAGCCAGGCTGGGCCCTGGGGTTGGTGACAGCAGTGCCACTGTCCTGCCCCACCAGGGACCTGCTCAGAAACACTTGCAGGGCAGGCAGAATCCTCCTGCAGGGCTCATTTTGGGAAGCATCCACCCTCACTAGGCCATCCCCATCCCCACAATGGGAGGGGTGTTTTATTATTATTCCCCATCCCCACAATGGGAAGAGTGTTATTATTATTATTATTGTTATTATTATTATTCCCCCATCCCCACAATGGGAGGAGTGTTGCTATTATTATTATTCCCCCATCCCCACAATGGGAGGAGTGTTGTTGTTATTATTATTATTTCCCCATCCCCACAATGGGAGGAGTGTTATTATTATTATTATTCCCCCATCCCCACAATGGGAGGACTGTTGTTGTTATTATTATTCCCCCATCCCCACAATGGGAGGAGTGTTGTTATTATTATTATTATTTCCCCATCCCCACAACGGGAGGGGTGTTACTATTTACGTGTCCCCAGGGCTGGGCTGCGTTTGGGCAGATCACATCATTCACATCAGGGATATTAATGCCACCACAAGGCATTGCTGCTGCTGTCACTGCTGGGACTCAGGGAGCTCCCTGGGGATGGGGAAGCCTTTCCTCTGAGCTCCCCGGGCTCCCTCCATCACTGAGGGCTGGGATGCAGCCCTGCCCTGGCAGCACAGCCCTGGGAGCTCCCCAGAGGGCTGGGGTGAATGCAGGGGCAGGGTTACAGCTGTGAGCACCGGGAATGAAGGATTCCTCCAGAGCTCTGGCATCCAGGCTTTATGGGCTGGGCCCAGACAGCCATCAGGGCCCAGCACAAGGGTTCTCCTGCTGCTCTGCTGTGCCTCCACAGCTGGAGGCAGCCCTTGTGCAAAGGGATTTATTCCCCCTCAGTCTGCTCCCTCAGGAGAGGAGCCGGGATGGGGTCACAGGAATGGGTCTGGCCCGGGAGCCTGCCCTCCCCAAGGCTTTATTTTTAACTGGAGCTACAGCCATAACATAAAAGTGTGTTTATGGGACGGGCCATTGTGTGGGCCCTGAGCTGCACAGGCTGTGAAATGTTTTACTGCCCTCCCTTGCCCCAGCAGGGTCTGGCTCCATAGCCTTAACCCTGCTCCAGCCACGGATGGGGACAGCAGTGACAGCCACGGATGGGGACAGCAGTGACAGCCCCAGGGCAGGGGCCCCAGCACCTCCCGACTGCTCTGGGGTGCCACACTCACCCTCCTGGCTTGGCTTTGGGGGCTTTTGGGGTGGTGAGGGAGTTTGGGGCAAGGATCAGTCTCTTTATCACTCTCATCACAGCCTTGTGCCTTTCCTCAGAACACACCAGGCCCTGCCTTTGGCAGGCACCAGCAGGGAAGCAGTTTGGTTCTGCTTTGCTTTAAGTCATGTTTGATATTAATAAATTGTATATATTAAAACAAAACCCTCATTGTACTTTTAACTGTCATTCCCATGCAGTGAGAGCCCTGCTGCCACCGTGCCACAGCACATCTCAACTGTGCCTGCCCCTTCCCCCAGCTCCAGGCTTCTGCCCAGACCTTCACCGATGTCCTGCACATCACCAGCCATGCCAAACCCCAAGACAGACCCCAAAAATTCACCGGTGATCTGGTGGTGGAGGGGATGCAGCTCTGGCTCTGCCTGACCCCTCAGGATGCAGCCACCAGCACAGACTAGGGTGTGAGAATGGGGTGAGAAAAGCAAAGTGTAACTTTTGGGGACATGCTGGACTCAGTGATGCTTCACCCACTGACACTATGGACAGCCAGGTCACTGTGGGACAACCAACTTCACTCTCCCAAAATTCAGGTCCAGGCAGCACCGAGGGCACCTCTGACTTTTGGGCTGCCACTCAAATTGTCCCTAAAGTGTTAATCTCGCTCAGTTACAGAGGTGCATAGTTTATATCCATTATAAACCCGTTTATGGGGACTAGACCCTCCCATTTCACTGCTGTCATAAAGTTCTAATTACCCCCATAAAGCAGGGAAAAGCTCCTAACAGTGCACTGTACCCAGCCAGCCCCACAATGTCCCTGACAGTAAAATATTACAGCCACTGCCACGGGGTCCCAGTGACAGCCAGCACCCCCAGAACATGGGGAGGGAGCCAGGAACAGACCGGGTACCCCAGAGCCAGGAACAAACCAGGGAACACCAGAGCCAGGCACAGACCAGGGAACCCCAGAGCCAGGAACAAACCAGGTACCCCAGAGCCAGGAACAAACCAGGGAACCCAGAGCCAGGCACAGACCAGGGAACCCAGAGCCAGGCACAGACCAGGGAACCCAGAGCCAGGCACAGACCAGGGAACCCAGAGCCAGGCACAGACCAGGGAACCCCAGAGCCAGGCACAGACCAGGAACCCCAGAGCCAGGCACAGACCAGGGAACCCAGAGCCAGGAACAAACCAGGGAACCCCAGAGCCAGGAACAAACCAGGTACCCCAGAGCCAGGGTTTGCTGATGGGCTCTTCTTGTAAAGGGAAGGTAAAGCCCTTCAGCTGCCCTTTGGGTTTTAGGGAGAATGTCAGGGGTGGCACTGGGTTATTTTTATGTTTATCTCCAGCTGCAGAGATATCTAAATGTATATATATATATATATATATATATATATATATATATATAATGCATTTTAATATAGAGATATCTAAATAAATAAATATATAATATATATGTAATGCATTTAAATATAGAGATATCTAAATGTGTGTGCATATATATATATAAATAAAAGTAATGAGTTTAAACATATACCTATATACACATATATATGTAAATAAATGTGATTGCTCAGATATTGATCTGCTACTCTGATGTTTGCAGAGCAGGGGTGGAAGGATGGAAGGAAGGATGGAAGGATGGATGGATGGATGGATGGATGGATGGATGGATGGATGGATGGATGGATGGAGGGATGACACCCTGACCCCCATGGGTGTGCAGCCCCCCAGGACAGGCTGGAGATGATGCTGTGCCCCCCAGACAGGCTCCAGGGATGCTGTGCCCCCCACCCTGGGGCCCTTTGTATGCAGGGTGGGCTCGGGGGCGGGCGGTGCTTCCCCTAATCTCATCAATGCCCCGATTGTCTTCGGGGCTCTTGAAGATAAAAATGGCATAAGCCAGAGTCTGCCATGGCACCGAGATAAAGCCCCGAGTGACCTTCAAATCAAACAGGGAACCAAGATCACTGATAAAACCCAGAGGAAGGGAAAAGTCCAGCCTCGGAGAGGAGCCTCCAAGATAGAAAGGCTTTAGGTATTTACCTGCAAACAGGTAAAACCCACAGCTCGAGGCCTGACAGATGGGTCCCCGAGAAGAGGCCGGGGGATGTTTGACTTTTACAGCTCCCATCCCTGCCCCGCTGTCATCCCGCCCTTTGGCAGGACCCCATTGATGTCCCAAGGAGGGGTGACCCCCTTTGTGCAGGGGCACGGGGGAGCTCTGAGCAGCCCCAGAGCTGCAGCCCCTCGTTTCTGTGGCGGGCAGGGGGACAGGGACACCGTCCCAGGCTGTCATTAAGCTGTTAAGGCATTGAGCGGCCCAGACGCCGCCACCTCGGGGCAAGGACAGTTCAAATCCCAGCATGGACGGCCACCATGGGGTCAGCCGGGTGTGCCCCACCGGGAGGGCATCCCAAACATGCCATGGAGGGGTTACAGCAGGGATGGACCCGGTGCTGGTTTGGGAACGTCCGGGATACGGCTTGGTCCAAGCGCCCTGAAGCAATCATGGCTGAGCTCCATCCCTGCCTGCTTCCCCAAAATCAGCCCTAAAACCCCACAGCGTCCTGGAGCAATCACCGCTGAGCTCCATCCCTCCCTGTTCCCCCCAAAATCAGCCCTAAACCCCCACAGCGTCCTGGAGCCACCACAGCTGAGCTCCATCCCTGCCTGTTACCCCCAAAATCAGCCCTAAAACCCCACGGTGTCTTGGAGCAATCACAGCTGAGCTCCATCCCTCCCTGTTCCCCCCAAAATCAGCCCTAAAACCCCACGGTGTCCTGGAGCAATCACAGCTGAGCTCCATCCCTGCCTGTTCCCCCCAAAATCAGCCCTAAAACCCCACGGTGTCTTGGAGCAATCACAGCTGAGCTCCATCCCTGCCTGTTACCCCCAAAATCAGCCCTAAAACTCCACGGTGTCCTGGAGCGACCACGGCTGAGCTCCATCCCTGCCTGCTTCCCCAAAATCAGCCCTAAAACCCCACGGCGTCCCTCGCCATGCCCATCTTCCCCTCCTCAGGACGGATCCCAGCACCAGAGGAGTCCCCGCATCCAAGCCCTGCTGACCCCTCCGGAGGGGCCGTGCTCCGCAGCCATCACTCCTGCCCCGCTGAAAGCCCCTCGGCTCGGGCTGTCAGCGGCCCTACGAGAGCCCTGCAGGCACGGCCGGCCCCTGCTGGCCCCGCTCCGACGGCCAAAGAAAGCCGGGGGCGTCAGGGCCCTCCAGCGCCGAGATAAATGCCCGCGGTTCCCGTAATTGCTGTCCCCTGCCCGAAGGACACAAAGGCTCTCGGGGGTGCCCCATGTGCGCTGCCAGGCCGGGGGCACATCAAAGGCAGCGGGCTCCGTTCAAAGCCCCGCCGTAATTGTCAATTAAGCATGCACGGGGGACGCGCCGTGACGATGCGGGGCTGCATGCTGGTGGGGCATTGTGAGCCCCGCCGCGACACCGAAAACAGCTGATGCTGCTGACAATGTGCTTGTGGGGCACCTTGTAAGCAATCAGCCGCTGACAGCAGGGCAAACGTCCCGCCCGTCCCGGCCATTGTGCGGGGCATTCCTGGGGCAGGGTCACATCTTGGTCACCGCTGGCCGCTCCCCGGGATGCTGCCGGTTCCTCCGGGGCCGGGAGCGGCGCACGGGCATCCCCGGGGGCTGCCAGCACCGAGCCCCGGTGTGCAGGAGCATCCCTGGTACCCTGCCCTTCCCATGGGCACCGTCCGCAGCACGGGCTCCGTCGGGTTTGCCTTGTGCCGAGCTGAGTGTGCGTTACACCAGCCAGGGGCACTTCCACAGCTGAGTGTGCGTTACACCAGCCAGGGGCACTTCCACAGCTGAGTGTGCGTTACACCAGCCAGGGGCACTTCCACAGCTGAGTGTGCGTTACACCAGCCAGGGGCACTTCCACAGCTGAGTGTGCGTTACACCAGCCAGGGGCACTTCCACAGCTGAGTGTGCGTTACACCAGCCAGGGGCACTTCCACAGCTGGGTGCGTGTCACACCAGCCAGGGGCACTTCCACAGCTGGGTGCGTGTCACACCAGCCAGGGGCACTTCCACAGCTGAGTGTGCGTTACACCAGCCAGGGGCACTTCCACAGCTGAGTGTGCGTTACACCAGCCAGGGGCACTTCCACAGCTGAGTGTGCGTTACAGCAGCCAGGGGCACTTCCACAGCTGAGTGTGCGTTACGCCAGCCAGGGGCACTTCCACAGCTGGGTGCGTGTCACACCAGCCAGGGGCACTTCCAGGGCTGGGTGCGTGTCACACCAGCCAGGGGCATTTCCAGGGCTGTGTCCGAGGGGACGCGGGGCAGTGGGGATGCTGTGCCCCCATCACCGAGCCCCCTGTGCCCATAGCGGGCTGCAGGTAAGGGACAATGGGGATTGTTCTCCCAACAATGCCTCTCGCCCCTGCCCGGTGTGCAGCCCCCGGTGTGCAGCCCCCTCCCCACGCCGTTATCTCCCACTCAATCCCTCGGGGGTTTTTGGCGGCTCTGCTCAGCTCTGCCCAGCCCTGGGCACGGCAGGGCCGGACTTTGGGCTGGGAGGAGGAGGAGGAGGAGGAGGAGGGGTCACTCTGCACCCCCGGCAGCTTTCTTCATCCTCCTCGCTCCGCTGTGGCACGGGGATGCTGCAGAGCCATGGAGCCAGCCCTGCAGCGGGGCCAGGACACGCTGCCACCCCTTCCCTCTGCATTGCCCGTGCACCCCTAGAGCCAGGGCTCCCCAGTGGGTTACACCCCATGAACGGGCACTGGCACAACGCTGTGCACCCCCAGAGCCAGGGCTCCCCAGTGGCCACGCACCACGAGCTGGCACTGCCACACCACGGCAGGCACGGGGCAGCTCCTCCTGCCCTGCTGGGCACAGCCTCTCCCTGCCCAGCCGAGCCCACACGGAACTGAGCTGCCGCGAGTCAAACCAATCGAGCAAACACTGATTTATCCCGGCACGGTGGAAATCCAGCCCTCGGCACGCGGCCACGGCGCTGCAGCGACAGCACGAGCTGCCCTCCGTCACCATTGGGACCAGGCTGAGCATCCTCCCCCTGCACACACAGCACCCCCAAACTCTGCCATCCCCCCAGCACGCTGGGCAAGGCTCACCTGGCATTTTGCTGGGCGGGGAGGCGCTGGGCTGGTTGTGGTGGGGGGAGCCGTGGGACAGCAGCAGGTTCATGCTGTGCGGGGGCTGGCCCGAGCTGTAGGCATCCATGGCCAGTTTCTGGCGGAACGCCTCCTCCTTGCGCCGGTTGGCAAACCAGTTGTACACCCGCACCTCCGTCACCAGGTTGGAGCCCAGCCCGTGCGCCTTGGAGGGGGACACTCCTCGCTGCAGACACTCGGCCCTGCAGGGCAAGGGACACGTGTGAGCAAGGGGGCTGCTGGGGGCAAGCGGGGGGCCTAGGACACCACAAATCTGGGGGGTTTCGGCCCTTCCTGCACGCCCACCCAGCCATGCTGTAAACGCCATCCCCGCTCCTTCTGACAATGCTGCAGCATCCCTGTGGTACCCCCTGTACCATCCCTGCAGCATCCCCATCTCACCCTGCCCAAGCATGGAGCTCACTCTGCCCCAGACATCACCCAGAGAGGGAAAACATGGCAAGGAGAGGCCTGGCAGCTCGGCAAAGCCGTGCCACGAGCCGGGAGCTGGGGTGGTGAGCCAGGAGCACGGCATTTCCCACGGCATCTCCTGCAGCATCTCCCGTGGTTTCAGAAGGAAGGCTGAGGCTGTGGGCAGGGGAGGCAGCCCAGGTGCGTGGGGCAGCCATTACCTGTTGCACTCCTCCACCAGGGTCTCCCTCTCCTCCTTGCTGGGGTTCTTCTGGCGCTCGTAGGCTTGGTACAAGATTTGCTGGGAGGCCGGCCCCCACTTGAACCGATTGCGCCGCATCTTCTTGCTGGGCGTTTCGGAGCAGGCGTCGTCGAGCTGGGCAGCCCCCTGGTTCTGCTGATTGAACTCTGGAAAGAGAAACAGCAGCTGATCCTGACTGCCTTTGTCTGTCATATTTCCACAACCCTGGACTGCCTGGTTGAACTCTGAAAGAGAAAGGAGCAGACGTGAGCTGGCCTGTGGCCACCGTCCCGCGCCGAGGGTCCCCCCGTGTCCCCTGCCCAGCACCCCGAGCCCAGGGCAGCCTTTGGAGCCAGCCGGGTGCCCCCTGCCACCCACCCCGGGAAGGGAAGGGAAGGGGCCAGCCTGCTGCCACCCCTGTTTAATGGGGAGGCATGAGCAGGGCACGCTATGGCCATGCATATTCATGGGCAGGGCCCTGCCAGCCCACGCTTGTTTCGGGAGGATTTTTCCAGCAGGACGGCTGCAGAGCCCCCCGAGAGGGAGCCCCAGATCTGTGCTCAGCCACAGCTCCCTCCCAGTCCCCTCCCAGCACGGTGGGACCCGTGCCCGGGGCGGGCAGCACCAGAGGTGACCTTCGGCGGCCGCCCCAGCCCCGGCACTTGTCACCACGGCAGTAAAGGGAGATTAATGGGAGGGTTTTATTATTCCCAGTTTTGCAGGGGAATTCTCCCTCTTTTTATAATGGCTTTTCCCCCCGTGACGGGGGGGAAGCACAGGGCAAGGCTGGAGCAGGCTCTGTTTGCTCTAATGTCTCAAGGTGTGTTTTCAGAGCAATGGTATTTGGTGCTAAACCCTTCTCTGCACTTCCCCTCTGCTGGATATTGCATCCTTCTGGAAGAGGGAGGCAGAGCCCTTTCCTGAGGGGTGCCAGTGCCACTCAGGGCTGCTTTGAGAGCTACGGGACAGATCCCAGGCCAGGGAAGAGTGGGAGAGGGGCACAAAGTGTGCTTGGTCAAAATAATCCGTATTTAAACAGCACTGACTGCCCCAAACCCTGCTACACACAGCAGCAACTCGGGGGTTTTTAATTTTCTCTCTCTACATTTTTTGCACTTAGTTGAAAAAAAAATTAGCAGCCTGAAAAATAACAGGGAAAAGGTAGAAAGGTGGGAAAGGCACCTAATTGTGAGCCATCATTAATTGCTTTCCCAGCTCTAACAAACACAAACACCCAGAAATTCAGCCGTGTGGATGAGCCAGGGGGAGCCCTGCCACCCAGAGCAGCTCTCACCCACTTTTCCTGCACCTTAAATTCATTTCACTTGGAAAACTGCTTTGGGGAGGTGGAGTCTGGGGCTGGTGCTGGTGCCCAGGGCAGGACAGGGACACGGGGACCCCCATTTCCCCCATTTCCCCCATTGCCCCCATTCCCACAGGTACTTACGGCGGAGGATCTCCCGCTGCTTGCGGACGTACCACGTGTACAGGGCAGCTCTCTTCTGGGTCTTCATGGGGGTGCCCTTGTTGAGGTGCTGGGACAGGTGGGACTGGTTGAGGCCGGTGACATCCACCACCTCCCTCTGGGGGATGTTGTGCTGCTGCATGTAGCCCTTGATCATCTTCGCTGCCCGCCACGGGTCCTCGCTGCGGGCAGGGAAACCAAGGGTTAACACCTGCTGCCAGGGGAAAGCCCCCAGGATTTGCTTCTCCCCATAATGGAGACCTTTCATTACTAATATTATTGATTATTAGTATTATTAAAACTGCTTCAGAAGTACACAAGTGTATGTTTTTGCCCAGGCTCCCAAAAGAGCCCTGTCCCAGCCCAGGATGGCAGAATGGGGGCTCACAGCATCACTGTGTGATCACAGCCAGGCTGTTCCCCCAGAGAGCACCCCAGTGTCCTGATGGGACACACCAAGGTGCCATCAATGCCTGCAAAGCTCCTCCAGACCCTCCAAGGAGAAGCACAGCCCGTCCATGAGCTGCTGCCCTTGCGTTCAGCGTGATTTCCCCATGGAAGATACGCACAGGCAGTGGGACATGCACATGGATGGGCATGGGGAGCCCATCCTGCTCTGCTCATGAAGAAGGAGAAGGGCTGGGGATGCTTTTCCTGCCCTGCTCAGGGTGCAGCACCTGCACTGTGCCCGTGCCCCCTGCCCTGCCACCGAACCCATCGCACTTGCTGTGCAGCTTCTTCCTTCCATTCCCACAGGGATAACGACCTAAAAATCTCAATATCCCCTTAAAAGGGACCCTATTCCCTCGCTCCCACAGCTGTGCATGCACTGACCGTACGCAAAAGGCTGAGAAGCCAAGGTCAAACCAGGCACACAAACCCCGAATGCAAAACCGAAACCAAACCCCCGAAAATTTTGAGTCATTCCTGATTATTATTAAACACTTGAATTTGGCTCCTGTAGGACCCAAATGACTCTTCTCTAAATGACTCTTCTCTAAATCACACTACTTTACTGTCCGCTGATTCAGTCTGATGATTTGCGTCATTTTATTTTAGAAAAAATAAAATTACGAAAATTAGCTGAAAATCCAAATGCTGTCCGTGGTCTTTAGCTCTATCGAATACCCAGTGTGACAGCAGAGGAAAAGGCCAAAACACCTGTGCTGTACCCAAGACCCCAGGGTTTATTCTGGGCTAAAAGGGAGCACTTTCAGCACTGAAAAATCAGCGTGAGCCCAGAGCTGGTCACAGTCCTGCACTCAAATAATGCGATGCCCCAGCGCCGGCTTGGAACGTCCAACTGCTTTCCCAATTCATCACCTACTTTGGATCCTTCACCTTGTCAAGTGAAAAAAAAAAAAAAAGCCCAACAAGTAGATTTCTTACTTTTATTCCTGAATGTAGCTTGAAAACAAAGCTGGTTGGATCCACGGCAAAACACCGGAGCAGAGCCCAGCTGGGCTTTGTCAGTCCCGGGAAGGAGCCACGGAGCCTTCCTGGAGCTGCTGAGCCCAAAGCTGCACCCCCAGGCAGGGAACCCCGCTGGTTTGGGGGTCCTGTCCGTGGGATGGCTCCCAGAAAAAGTGGGAATCGAGGAGAAGGATGTGGAGGAAATGTCCTGCCCAGGAGAACTGGGCACAGGCGCCGTGCCCCAGCTGAGGGGCTCGGGCAGACCGCTGTCACCAGCAGCTCATGTCACCCAACTGATCCCACTAATTACTGATTAATAACGAGTTAATGAAACAGAGCTCATTATCATTTCTAAGAGAGGTTTGGTTCGCAACCGAGCCCAGGGCAGCGTTTGCTCAGAGTGAAACCGAGAGTCAGTGAATGTGAATCAGAGCACGCTTGGAAAATGTCAAATGAGGGACTCGGGGGCTACACAGGAGATTTGGAAATTCACATAAAATTTGGCAACATTTTGGTTGGAAAAATATCAGAGAATTAGTAAAAATAGTCCCGGAATTTCCCTCCATTTAATTATTTTTAAAAAGGCTTCACCTTGACATTTCCAACGTGTTTCACACTTACACTTTCAAAACAATTACTCAGGTCTTAATTTCTGAGCAGTGATTTTTCCTTTACGAGTCAACTTGACCGTATTCAAAAGGGTTAAACAACCTGAAACCAAACCCAAACATTTTGTTTCATGTTAAACAAAATGTTTGGACTTGACCCAAAATGAAACGTTTGAGTGTTTGTTTGGCCTCTTTTTTTTTTTCCTTTCTTTTTTGGTAACCTAAAAAGCCAGAGAGGAAAACCTTTTGAGTCAACACCAGCCCTTATTCTTTGATTCTGTCACCAAAATGAAATAAAACAAACATTAATTGTCCAATCTTCAACAGGAGTTTACTTACAAACAAAACCAAAGCCCCGACCCAGCCCAGGAGTGCTTTCTAATACTGGAAAACCAGTTTACAGCCCTGGCTCCACGGTCCTTCTCACCAGAACCATGGAAAGGTGTTTTTCTTGCACAAAATTAGCCCCACAAAGCCTGGCTGCCAATGCTGCCCGAGAAAAAGCCATCATTTCCCCATCCAGCCTCACACACAGGTGGGGGCAAATCCTGTTCCTCTTCCCAGGGACTCCCAGACCAGCTCGCCCATTTTGTCAGCCTCAAAACCAGGTAAATACACTCCACATCCTCAGAGAAATATGCCAAGAATTTATAGAGATGGATTATAAGCCCAGCTCCCTGCAGAAATGCCGTCCTGCCCAGCATCTCCCCACACACCAGGCTGTGCCTGCGCTCCCCACGCATCTCAGGTGGCTCTGCTGGGTCCCCAGGGCTGGTGGCCTTCCCAAAGTCCCCAGCCCACGGGTGGCATCTGGGGTTTATTGTTTCCCTGAGTGAGGTGTGGGTGAGCCCTGCAGGTGGATGGGGCACGGAGGGAGCTGCGGGGTCTGTCCAGAGCTGGGCTCTCTATGGGTCACCCCACAGCACCCACCACGCCATGGGTGGGCAGCAAAGCCCAGACCCCAATCCCAGAGAGCCGCAGGGCTCCTGAGCAGCCCCGGGATGTGGGCACAGCCCGGGCTGAGCCTGCCCTGGGTCGGGACACCAGGAGAGAAGGAGAAGAGGGGCTCAGCCCCAGCAGGGCTGCGGTCGGTGTCTCCCGGCCGCCCTGGCTGCTCCCTCTCCAAGTACAAAGGCCTCTCTCAGAGCAAACACGAGCTCCTTGCAAAGGCTCCTCAGGGACATGTGCCCGCTCTTGTTTGAACCCGAGGCAAACTTTGCTCAGAAACACCTGTGGGAGCACGGAGACCCCGGCGCTCAGCACCCCGGGCACCCCGGGTGGATGTGGCCGGCAAGGGGACACTGGGGACAGGCGGGAGCACCCAGGGGCGCGGGCTCCGTGCCGGGCAGGAGGGCTGGGAGCCCATCGGGAGAGGCCCGCGATGGATCCTCCCTCGCAGGAGCCCCCTCGGCACCCGAAGGGTCCCGGTCTGGGCATGGGTGGCACTGCCCGGTCCCCAAAGGGCACCTGCCGGTACCGGGACGGGACAGGAGCGCGACTGCCGAGATCCCGGGGGAAGAGTCGGGGCCGTCCCCGGGCTCTGCGGGCTGGCGGAGGGCACGGGCACACACGGCGGCAGCACCGGGCACATAGGGCGGGCACACAGGGCGGGCAGCACCGGGCACACAGAGCGGGCAGCACCGGGCACACACGGCGGCAGCACCGGGCACATAGGGCGGGCACACAGGGCGGGCAGCACCGGGCACACACGGCGGCAGCACCGGGCACACACGGCGGGCACACACGGCGGGCACACACGGCGGGCCGCACCGGGCACACAGGGCCGGCAGCACCGGGCACATAGGGCGGGCACACACGGCGGGCAGCACCGGGCACACACGGCGGGCACACACGGCGGGCCGCACCGGGCACACAGGGCCGGCAGCACCGGGCCGCGCTCCGGGCACCGCGCTGGGCATCGCGACAGGAACGGCAGCGCCCGGTGTCCCCACACGGACAGAGCCCGAGCTGTGCCCGCCGCACTCGGGGCCGGCCCGCGGGGCTCCCACCTGCTCACACCGGCGCCGCTTCCCCGGGGCTCCGGAGCGGGCTCGGTGCCGCTCCCACGGGCCGGGGCAGCGCTGCCCGCCGAGCCCGGGGCTGCCCCGTTCGGGCCGGCCCGGCTCGGTTCGGTTCGGAGCGGAGCCGCATCCCGGGATGGGCCGGAGCGGAGCCGCCGCCGTCGGGGTTCCCTCCTCCTTCCCCGCTCCCGGTCCGCTTTACAACCCCGGCAATGAATAACCCGCCGGCCCGATCGCCCTGATCGCGGCCTTTTGTGTATCTTTCTGTTGATGATTTATAGAAATAAATTAATAACGCCGCGGGCTCCACGTGGTGCGGTTTACGTTTGAGCCGCCGGCGCGGACGGACGGAGCCGGCGGCCGGTCCGAGCCCCGCCGCTACCGGGGACGGGCAGCCCCGACGGGACGGGGGGACGCGGCCGCCGGCTCCGGCTTCCCCCTGCCCGCTGCGCGCCGCTCCGCCGCGGGGTCCGGACAGGGAGAGCCGGGAGCCCCGGGAGCCGCCACCGGCACCGACCGCGGGGCGAGCGGGGAGCGCCGGGAGCCCGCACCGGGCCCGGCACACCGGAGCGAGCCCCGGCAGGGCGCTGGGGCCGCGGCCGTCGGGCCGAGCCCCGCGGGCGGATCCGGCGGTGCCGGTACCTGATCATCCTCTCCACCTCCGCCCGCTGCTCCACGGCCTCCTCCGTGTTGAGCGACTGCAGCTCGCGGAGGATCTGCGGCGTGTCAAAGTCGTCGCCGTCCTCGGAGCCCTCGTCGCCCGAGAGCTTGCCCTTGCCGTGCCCGTTGGCCAGCGGCGGCAGCGCGGCCCTGCCGTCGGGGGGCCCGCCCGGGGACAGCGGCAGGCTCTCCAGCTTGACGCCGAAGCCGGCGGCGGGCACCATGTCCTCCAGGGCGCGGATCAGCCCCTCCTTGGTGGCGCCGGAGCTGAGCAGGGCGCCCAGCAGCTCCCGTTGCAGGGCGCTCAGCTGGGACACCATCCTCCCCGCTCCTGCCGCTCCGCTCGCCGCGCTGCTCCCGCTCCGCCCCGGCCGCGGCTGCTGCGGGCCGCGGGCCGCGCTCTAACGAGCCATGACCGCCACCATAAGGCATTATACCTTATGCAAATCAGCGCCAAAGCCTCTCCTCCGGCCCCCGCCCCGGCCCGGCACGGCTCGGCCCGGCCCTTAGCGCCCGCCGGGGCGGACTTTGCCTCGCGGCCCGCGGGAGGCCCCGGGGGAGCGGCGGGGGCAGCGCCGGGCGGGACGGCGCGCACGGGCACGGGCACGGCACGGCACGGCACGGCACGGCACGGCACGGCACGGCACGGCACGGCGGCTCCGAGCGCCCCAGAGCCGCCGTCGGGGGTCCCGGGGCCGGGAGCGCCCCGGGAAGGGAGCGCCGCCCTCTGCCCGCGCCCCCCGGGCCGAGCCGGGACCCCCGGCGGGTTCGGCTCCGTCGGGCGCTGTGCCCGCGCTGGAACGGGGCCAGGATGAGAGAGAACCCCGTGTGGTTTCTCCCCCCGTGCCCTCCAGTGTGCGGGTCCTGCTGGCCCAGCCCCGGCACAGGCAGGACAGGCTGGGAGCACCCCCAGGACGGGGGTTACCCGTGGGGGTCCCGGCCCCGCTGTGGGGCAGCTCTGGGGACAGGCTCGGTGCCATTTAGCTGTGCAGGACATGGCAGGACACACAGTTATAGCAGAGGGGACACTGCAGGGACAGAGGTCACGGGGGACGCCGAGCCCCCGCTGACCCGTGGCAGCAGGCAGGGCTGGGAGCAGGAACAGGTTTGGGAATGGGCAGAGGAGAGATCCAAGCTGTGCTCTGGGATCTGAACAAAACCTGCTTTTCCTATCGCTGAGAATGCACCAAGTCCCAAAGATCAAGAGAAATCAAAATTAAATTCACTGAAATCAAAGCAGGCACACGACGAGAGGCAGCAGCACACCCGGAGCAGGGCAGAGGAGCCCGGGACCCTTCAGGGGAAGGCAGGCCTGAGATCTCCACTCATGACTGCCCAGGTGCCCAAAGCACTTCCCGTTCCTGCTGCTCTTGGCAAAGGCCAGCAGCTCCAAACCCAGTGCTCCCAGATCCGGACTTCTCCGGGGCACCCTGAGCTACCTGCCCATCCCATAACACACAGAAACTCCTGCCAGCCCCCAGCACCCATGGCAGACCCCAAATGCAGCCCCAGAGCCCCTCAGGAGCTCAGCTGCGGTCCCTGACCCGCTGGCCATGGATCCCCTGTCAGTCAGACACCCTGGGCAGCTGCTGGTGGCAGTTTGGTCCCTGCAGAGCCAGGGAAGGGAAGGGAAGGGAAGGGAAGGGAAGGGAAGGGAAGGGAAGGGAAGGGAAGGGAAGGGAAGGGAAGGGAAGGGAAGGGAAGGGAAGGGAAGGGAAGGGAAGGGAAGGGAAGGGAAGGGAAGGGAAGGGAAGGGAAGGGAAGGGAAGGGAAGGGAAGGGAAGGGAAGGGAAGGGAAGGGAAGGGAAGGGAAGGGAAGGGAAGGGAAGGGAAGGGAAGGGAAGGGAAGGGAAGGGAAGGGAAGGGAAGGGAAGGGAAGGGAAGGGAAGGGAAGGGAAGGGAAGGGAAGGGAAGGGAAGGGAAGGGAAGGGAAGGGAAAGCCCCATGGCTGGGCAGGGAACAGCCTGTGCAGAGCTGGGAGCTGCATGGGCCGGACAGCCTGAACTGCCCATAAAACCATTCCTGCTCCATGGAACATGGCAGCAGTGCACCCTGAGAGCCCCCTGCCCTCGGGGGACAGGGCAGAGCCTCAGGGGGATGCTGGGGATCACAGGGAGCAGGAAACCTCTCTGTGTTGGGAGGGAGGTGCGGGTGAGCACACCACGGCCACGCTGGGGTTGTCATGGCCACACAGCTGCTGAGCACAACCTGGAGAAGAGAGCACTGAAAAATCCCCAAAAGCCTCTTTTCTATCTCCCAGCTTGGAGCCAGCTCCCAGCCCTGGTGCCACAGGGAGGTGACAGAAGCTCCCTGTGACCCCTCTTGCACCGTGTGAATCCTTGGGTGAGGGTCAGGGGCTCCCCAGCCCTGCTGTGCCCTGCACCCCGAGCTCTGCAGGGAGCAGGGAGCAAATTACTGGTGGGTGTTCCCCCTGTGCTCAGCTCTCCCACCTCTGAGGGTCAGTGGCACCTGCCCACCACTGCCTGCACCCACAGGTGGTCCCTGGTCACCCCAAAATTCTCCAGATCCCAGGAGATGGCAGAGACACCAAACCCATGGGGCTGAGGGACCCTGCAGGGCCTGTGCCACCCCGGGCAGCCCCTCAGTGCCACCAGGACTGTGTGACACCCTCTGTGCCAGCCCCTCAGTGCCACCAGGGCCTGTGCCACCCCGGGCAGCCCCTCAGTGCCACCAGGGCTGTGTGCCACCCTCTGTGCCCAGCCTGGGAACAGCCTGGCTCCTGCCCCAGCAGGTCTCTGTCCCTTTCAAGTGGGCTGCTGAGCTTTGCCGTGCTCTTTGCACAGCCCTCATGGCATCGCATGATAATCGTGTTCTGTCACAGTGGGTGCCCCGGACCTTGTCCTGTTTCCACACATTTGGAACCACCTGGCTAATGAAGTGGGCGTCGTTTTCTGGTCCATCTCTCTCGCCCCGCTGCTCTTCCCCTTTCTCCACGCCCCGCTCCCGGGTTCTGGCTGGCGGCCGCCCTTTCCCAGCGCTGTCCGGCACAGCTCATTAACTCCGCCGGGCAGAGGAGCGGTCACGGCGGCTGGGGCCGGGGGTGCCCGGGCTGCCAGCGCAGCCTTTCCCAGACAGGTTCCCAGATACTTTCCCAGAGAATTTCCCAGCTCGGTTCCCAGCTCGGTTCCCAGCCCCAGCCCGGCGGGAGCATCAGCCCGAGCTTCCAGCGGGAGGTGCCTGCGGCTGGGAACGCGGGCAGGCTGCGCCAGGAGAGGGTGTTTTCAGGTGTTTTCAGGTGTTTTCAGGTGTTTTCAGGTGTTTTCATCTGCTCTAACCGGAGCACGCTCTGCTCTGCCCTCAAGCCTCCCAAGGCGCCCGGTTCGCGGCCAGCCCGCATCTCCCAGGCTGGAACGGCCTCGCCTCCCGCTCCCCATCACCTCAGGGACTCCAAACCAGCAGCCAGCCCATCCCTCCACACCGGCCGCGAGGAGGGAAAAACCGTCCTGGTGCACCCGCCCTGTCCAGGCAATGCCTCACCCACGGCCACATCCTCCTCCATCGCAGAGGGGCCAGCAGTGCCTGCCCTGAGCCAGGCTGAGCTCCCGCCTGGCAGCAGAGCCCTGCGGTCAGCCCTGGGCACGGCCCAGGCACTCGGGGGAATTTGCCCTGGCATGGCACAGCACAGGAGCCGTGTCCTGCCTGGGCAGCCTCGTGTCCCCTGGCACTGCATGGCACAGGAGCCAGGCCCAGGGCACCCCCTGTCCTGCCTGGGCACCCTCGTGTCCCCTGGCACTGCAGGGTGGGCACACAGAAGCACAGGGGCACTGGGGGGGATTTTCCTGCGGGCACAGGGGCGGGCACAGCGCTGGGGATTTGTGCCAGGGACACATTTGCACGTTTGCCATCTGCCTCTCTCTCATTTTCCCTTACAGTTCGTTTCATTTAACGCCCGAGCGCGTGCGGACACCTCTGACCCCGCGGGCAGTGGGCAAGCGAGTTCCCACCAGAGCGGCCCATTACAGCCCCTCACGGAGGGCTCCTCCGCTCTGCCCCCACTTGCGCTGAGATTTTCGCATTCCCGGCCCGCCTGCGCCTCCCCCACACGGTGATGTAATGTTTTGAGCCTTCTCCCATCCCCACCTTTATTAAATATGACCCGCGGTTGATCCCAGGGGAAGCTGTGGTTTCGGGAGGGGTCACACATGAAAGGCAGAGCTTGCCCGCCCCGCTGGCAGGGCCGGGGGACCCCCCTGCTCTGCACCCCGACACACGCAGCCCCCAAAGCTGCCACCGTCACCCTGCAGGGCGGCCAGGGCTGCGGGCACCTGTGTTTAGGGGGCAAATTGCCTTTTGGCTTGTCCAGACCATGGGCACGGCCCTGGATCTCCCTGTGCAGAGCTGATGGCAGAGAGGCTCAGTGCTGGGGTGCCCCATCCATGGGCTGAGCCCTGCTGGCCCTGTCCCCTGCTGGCCCCAGCACAGACACCCCAATGACACCCCACAGACGCCCCATCACGGTCTGTGCTGCAGAACCCACTCAGCTCCCAGGAGGGGACGTGTCCCAGCTGTCACCAAGCCACAGAGTGAGGCTTTGGTGGGGAAACGTCTCCTCTTTCCCCTGTGTGCCCCCTGCCCCAAGCGCAGCGAACACGAACCTGGGCATCATCCAGGAGGAGATGCTCTGGGGCTCAGGGACGGATTGAGGGCACGGATTCATCCCCATGTGGCGTGCACCGCGTCTGCTCTCAGCCCACAGGAGCACTCAGGCGGGGCTGGGCTGTGCTGGCAGCAATGGGGAGCCCCCACGTTGCCCCTCCGGCCGTGTGGGTGCACCCACGCTGGGACATGCATCCCCCTGGGGACGTCCATCACCCCGTGCCCTCGCCCAGAGCCCCGCAGCTCCACCTGGCACGGGAGGAGATGGGAGAGGAGCTGGGGCTGGCCCAGGGGGGGACAGGAGCCACCCAGGACCTGCTGGGACAGGGCGCAGGGTGGGCAGGAGGACACCAGCAGCAGCGTTTGTCTGTCACACCGGTAATTAATGTTTCTCCCCTCCGCTTCGCAAATAACTCGCGACTCTCTTTGTCTGGTGATAAATGGCCCCTTTGAAGTTCTCCTTTCTCAAAAGCAAAGCAAAGAAACACTTTCATAATCCGTCTTCACCTCCCGTCCCGCGCCGAGGCTCCGCTGCTCCGGGGGGCACAGGGGGCCTGCTGGGCCCTCACCTGCAGCTGGGACCCCTCTGGGGCTGCTCGTGTCCCTCTGCTCTGCCAGGGGACAGGCAGCGGGCTCAGGACCACCTCAGCTCATCCCCTGCCCATGGCCATGGCCATGTGCCCTTCTGCCTTCCCACCACATCCCCTCCCCAGCTGTATCCCCCACTCTGAGCCCCCCCAAACCCCCAGACCCCTCATTTCAGAGCCTGGGGGGTTCCCTCAGCCTCACTGCGGGCTGAGCTGGAGGGAGGGCAGGGCTGGGCGGCCGTGGGCAGCAGGGACCCTCGGCAGGGCTGTGGGGCTGCAGGCTGTGGATGTGACCCCGCAGCCACCGTGAGCCACGCTCGGGTCCCCCCCCAGCCCCAGCCCCAGCCCCAGCCCCAGCTCCCGCTCGGGTTCTGCTTGGCTGCCACAGCCAAACAAGTTCTGCTGGGCTATAAAAGGCGCTGCTGGGAGCGGGGCAGGCCGGGAGAGCGCTCGGAATCCATGCCAGAGCTCTCGAGGCTGTCACTGGCTTACGTGTCAGGGCAAACAATGCTATCTGCCCCTGGGATCGGCACAAGGAACACCACAACAGGGCCCAAACCCCAAACACGGGGTCACGGGGCGCAGCCGGGCAGGCAGAGGGTCCCTGAGCACGGCCGGGCTGCCCCGTGCCCGCCGTGCCCGGCTGTGCCCCACGGCCAGCGTGGCACCGGCCCCGTGCCCCTCCTGCTGCGCCCCCATCCCGGTGCCAGGCAGGGTGGCCCCGGTGGCCGCTGTGTCCCCACGGGGCGGGCATTGCACGGATGCCATTCTGCTTTGCCGCGTGTCCTCTGACTCTTTATGAATTTTAAGACAAAGCGGAGGGCAGCGAGCTGGAACCGGTGTGGAGGTGGGGTTGTTTTCTGGGAAAACAAAAGCAGAGTGGCCGCTGCCAGGGCCCAGGGGATGCTCAGGGCTGAGGAGCTCCCTGGGGACAGGGGTCCCAAATTTGGGGCGGTTTCAGTGCCAGCCCCAGTTGCGCTACAGGGAGACCCAGCCCAAAAGCTGGCCAGCCCCACACCCCTGTGTCACCCCACGAGTGTCTGTGTCACTTGGCCCTTCGTGTGACAATGGTGGCACCAGACATGCTCCGAGCAGGGCGTCCCCACTGGTGCCTCCCCAGGCTGAGGGCAAGAGCTGCCACAATGGAACCAGAGAAATTCCAAAGGTCCCAAGAAAAGTAAAATCCAGCTCTCCACAAGGAAATGCCGTTGGAGGCTGGCACCAATTCCCGCCTGCGGCGAGAGCCCCCCATGGGCACAGCCCAGCTCCCCCAGCCCTGCTGCGGGTGAGACCCCACTCCAGGCCCATTTCCCTGCCTGGTGCCCTCCCTGGGATGGTCCAGCCCCGGCCCCCAGCGGGGTCCCCAGCGGCCGTGGGGGGAGCCGGGAGGGCAAAAATCAAAAGCAAATTGCGGGAGTCAATGGCGCGGAGCCGCGGGCGGCCTCGGCGGCTGCCGTGTGACTTTGATTCCCCTATCATAACCCCGAATTAAAAATTCAGGCAATTACTTGCATGGCTTCCCCCCGATTAGGCTGGGCCTCGCGTTCATTAATGCGGGCGCACAGAGAAAAGCCATTAGGGCGGCGCTGGGGACGGTTTCGCTGAGAACAGTTCCGCTCCAGGAAGGAGCTGGGCCAAAGCCGAATTTCACACATCCCCGAGGCCGCCCAGGCACGGCCGGGCCCTCAAAGCCGCCTTTGTCCCCGGGATGGGTCCCCTGGCATGGGTGGCACACACAGGGGCATCGCTGCTGGTAAAAGCATCAGCCCAGCGGCGGCAGCATGAGGGGACTGACCCAAGCCATGGTGATGTTTCAGCGCTGAGCTTTCGGTGCCCCCCCAAATATTTACCCAGCCCAAGCCCGGCTCGCAGGGGCAGCAGGAGCAGGGGTGGTTGTTGAATCACCCGGCCCATCACAGCTCTCTGCACGTGGGCCGGCGCTCGAGCAAGATGTGGCAAGCCTCCCGCCCGGCCAGCCCGGCTTTCTGAGCAAATTTCGAGTTCCACAGAGTTTTCCCTCCCATTCCAGTGCAAACGTTTTTCCTGCTGCTCCAGGGGCAGGGACTGGGGACGGTGCCTGCCCAGGCTGTGCCCCCATGGGAATCCCCCACCCTGCAGGTGCCACCGTGCCAGCGTGCCGAGCGTGCCCCTGCTCTGCCGCTGGGCCATCAAGGAAATCTGCTGGACTGAAAAATACCAGCACGTCTAGACTGAAATACCAGTCTGGGCTCCCGGGGAGCCAGAGGACCCCCCCGGGACAGCGTGGGCTCCCTTCTCCTGGGGCTGGCACAGCAAGGGACGACCCCAGGGACAATCCTGCTCCTTCACAATCCCTGTCCCCATCCCCACTTGGCGCTGCGGTGCCCAGAGCCCCGTGGTGCCCATGGTTTTCTTCCACGCTGCTCCCTCCCTGCCCACACTTTTCCTGCTGGGATCCCTCCTGCAACACCTTTAGCCCCCGGGAGGAGCGTGGTGACAGCCAGGTGAGGCCACCGAGGGTCGGGCTGTGCCCAAATCCCCTCACTGTGCCCACATCCCTTCCCTGTGCCCAAATCCCCTCGCTGTGCCCAAATCCCTTCCCTGTGCCCACATCCCCTCGCTGTGCCCACATCCCTTCCCTGTGCCCAAATCCCCTCGCTGTGCCCAAATCCCCTCACTGTGCCCTCATCCCTTCCCTGTGCCCAAATCCCTTCCCTGTGCCCAAATCCCCTCGCTGTGCCCAAATCCCTTCCCTGTGCCCAAATCCCTTCCCTGTGCCCACATCCCTTCCCTGTGCCCAAATCCCTTCGCTGTGCCCAAATCCCCTCGCTGTGCCCAAATCCCTTCCCTGTGCCCACATCCCTTCCCTGTGCCCAAATCCCCTCGCTGTGCCCAAATCCCTTCCATGTGCCCAAATCCCTTCGCTGTGCCCAAATCCCCTCACTGTGCCCAAATCCCTTCGCTGTGCCCACATCCCCTCGCTGTGCCCACATCCCCTCGCTGTGCCCACATCCCCTCCCTCCCAGCTGCCGGCTCCATCCATCAGCGCGGCCCCGGAGCCCGAGGGGGAGCGCCGGGAGGCTGCAGAGGGGAGAGAAGGAAAACAGGCAGGATAAAAATCACCGAGGGGAGAGAAGGAAAACAGACAGGATAAAAATCACCGGATTAGCGGGTCCCAGGGAGGGACGGCCTGCGAGAGGGCGCAGAGCCATTTTTTATGGCACAGACAGCGGGCATGGACCGAGGATCAGCCTCTTCCCTTTGACCCCGCCACTGGAAGTCACCCCTGGCTCGGCACCCATCGCTCACGGCCGGTGTCACTGACACCGCGGTCACGGCCCGGGGCCGAAGCCATCGGCAGGGAAAACCCCCCTGAGTGCCGCGGGGAACGCGCCGTGCCCGGATCCCCGCTCGGCACCGGGGCTGCCCGGGCCGGGACACGCCGGTGCCACCCGGCTCCTGTCGGGGACCGCCCCGCGACAGCGCTCAGGGACAAGCAGGACCCGCCGAGGGGACACGGGCCAGCGGAGCCGCCGCCGCCGTGCCCGGGGTCGTGGTGCCACCTCGTGGCCCGGGGATGCTCCCGGGGCCGCTCCCGGGGCCACCGGACGCGGCAGAGCCCGGGGATGCTCGGGGCGGAACAGGCGACGGTAAATCGCTGCCTGTGCTCCCCGGGCGTGGAGGCAGCTGGAGGGAAGCGGAAAATGAATTAAAAATAAAATTAATTCAAAATAAAATTAATTAAAGATAAAACTACCAATCCAATAGCTGGGGAGTTTACCAGCCCGCGGGGACGCTGTGAGTGCCCCGCTGTGGCTGCTCCGTGCTGCGTGTCCCCAGGGCAGAGCCACAGCCACCGCCGCGGGTGTCCCCAGGGCACAGCCACCATTGCAGGTGTCCCTAGGGCAGAGGCCATCATTGCAGGTGTCCCCAGGGCACAGCCATCATTGCAGGTGTCCCCAGAGCACAGTCACCATTGCAGGTGTCCCCAAACACAGTCACCATTGCAGGTGTCCCCAGGGCAGAGGCCATCATTGCAGGTGTCCCCAGAGCACAGTCACCATTGCAGGTGTCCCCAAACACAGCCACCATTGCAGGTGTCCCCAAACACAGCCACCATTGCAGGTGTCCCCAGAGCACAGTCACCATTGCAGGTGTCCCCAGACACAGCCACCATTGCAGGTGTCCCCAGACACAGCCACCATTGCAGGTGTCCCCAGGGGCTGCAGGTGGGTGACGAGCCCAGGGCTCGGTGCAGGAGCCGCCCCCGGGCACTAAAGCAAAGCAAAGCCCTTTTGTTTTCCCCAGCCGCTGACCCCGGGAAGAACGGGCGGATTGTCTTTCAAACGGAGCCGATGTGGAGCTGAGTGTCCCTTGCCACCTTGGCTATAAATCATCCTGCATGTGATAAGGTAATTACCTTCTCCTTGGAACTATTCATAGGAAAACCTATAAAGGGCCTGCCTTGTAAACACAACAATAAAGAGGCAGCACAATAAAACCTTGGCCAGGGTGGGGAAGGTGCTGCCTCTCCCCAGCCCCCAGCACCCCGTGCCCCGCCAGGATGGAGGATGGGGCTGGGGGCTGCCCTGTGGCTCCCATGGGCAGTGAGGGTGGCACAGGGCACAGCAGGGCACACCCCTCTGTCCCCAGAGGGCTGGCATGGGGGATGCCCTATTGGGAATGACAGCAGCTCCCATCTGCTTCCTGAGGTGCACAAAAACACGGATAACACAGATTTCTCTGTTCACAGAACAGCCTGACATTGGATGGGGCTGCTGGAGCACTCACAGCTCAGGTAGACCCTGCTCCCAAGTGCCACAGCTGCCCCAGCATTCCGGCTGGCACAGGATGGAGGCAGCTCCAGAGATGTCAGCAACCTTGGGACAGAAATCCAGGCAAAGCTGTGCTTGCTTTCAGTGGCTAAGGGACAGATTGCTCCCCAAGGCAGTGCAGAAACACAGGCTTGGTTCAGGTGTGGGAGCTCAAAGGTGGGATCAGCTGCAGCAGGCAGAGAGGAAAGGAGCAAGGGAAGCTGAAGTGCAAATGTGTCACAGAGCCAGGACAGGCCCAGCAGGGATGCTCAGCTCTGCCTCCATCCTAGGGCTTCCAGCCTGACCACACACAGGGCTGGTGCAGCAGCAGAACTCATCCCTGGCAGAGAACTGGCTCCATCCATCCATCCATCCATCCATCCATCCATCCATCCATCCATCCATCCATCCATCCCCTGGAAAAGGCTCCCTTGCCCCAGGAAGTTTTGGATCCTCTCAGCCCTTGAGGCCTGCTGAAATCAGCAGCAAAGGTGGAAGAACAAAGAGATGAATTTTGTGTCCCCCAGAGGTTTTACGACAGGCAGGGCTTGCCCTGAGCTCTGTTCAAAGATCCAGCCCAGGGCTAGGACAGCAGGCATTAACTCTGAGAGCCCCAGAGCCCTGCTCATTCCTGGAGCTGCTGATTTGTCCCCAGCAACATCAGAGAGCTCAGCACTCCCCTGGCTATCAGCAGAGTAAGCATAGAGCAAACACAGAGTAAGTAACACCAGCAGAAAGGAATGGAAGGGGACAGAACTCCAGAACCACAAACAAATCCATGTGCTGTTAGAACACCACTGCATCTCCCACAGAGGTGCTTGGAGAGCCAAAATTCCAGCCTTGGAGAACCTGCTTTGCATTTTCTGGCTTAGGCAGCACAGTGCCATCCACCTGGAAAGAAGGAATTGTGATTTTTTAGGAAGAAGGATGAGTGGAGGCAGCAGGGAGGCTCAGGCCAGGTGTACAGCACTGGGAACACAGACAGCTAAAAGCAAAGGCTGTTTGCTCTAAGCTATTCTTCAAATATTGGCATATTTGGGTTTATTGCAGGAACACGAGAGTGACAACATTTGCAGTGCTGTGAAAAACAAAATCCTTCCAGCCCCCTGCTTTACAAACACGACTCTGGATCCTGCAGCAATGGGAAGAAAATGCTTTGAGATAAGCTGAGGGAACAGGCAGCTTTATAAAACACACAGAGGAGGAAAAGGCGTTTGTTTTCCAAGCGGAGACGCTGTGACAGCAAAGTGCACAAACCTGCCCCAGGAGGGCAGAGTTCCCCAAACACAACAATAAAAAATAGTAATAATATAAAAAAGAAGTCCTAGAGGCATTATTAACAAAGTCTGGAACAAAATACTTAATATCAGCAGCAGGAAACTTTTCCTCTGGATGTCCTGTGCAAGGGAACACGGCTCTGTGCTCCCCGTGGAACATTTGGTCACTGGGGTGGGTTTCATCTCCCTCAAGCTTCTGCCAGCTCGGTGGCGCTGGCGTGGTGTGTCAGGACATCCTCCAGGAACAGGGACACTCGGAGCCTGGCCTTGCCCTGCAGCTCTCTCTCCAGGGCACCGAGGTGCTCGATGGCTGCCTGCAGCGCTCTCTGCCTGTGCCCCAGGTCTGTGTGTGCCCCCGCGTCACCCTCGTGGCCCGGGGAGCTCAGGTACTGCAGCACGCAGGGCCGGATGGCGTGGCCGTGCTCCCGCAGGCTGCTGCCCAGCAGGGGCAGGTCCGAGCTCCCGGCCAGCTGCAGCAGGTGCAGCAGGGCCTGGCACAGCTGGCTCCGCAGGCTGGAGCTGTACTTGAACTCCAGGAAGTCCTCGGCGTCCTCGCTCCTCTGCAGGGCCACCACCAGGGCACTCCAGACGTGGCAGAACTGCTCGGTGGAGCCGTAGCACTCCCTCCTGCTGGGGATGGACAGCGCCATGGCCGACTTGATCCGCACTTTGAAGTTCTTGCACGACTTGACTACGGAGGAAAGGACACTGAACGCTTGCGTGGCCCAAGGAGCCTCTCCTGAAAAAAAATAATAAAAAAAACCCTTTTTTAATCAGCCAAAACATGCAACACTATACATGTCTCCTGAATATTTAATGGGCTGACACTCATTGAATTTATTGTGGTTTAAATGGGAGAATCAAGGGTTATGAAATGAAATATTAGTTAAAACAGTTAATCTCCTGAAGTTTTACAAGAGCATTTATTCACATCTATAATCCCACTGTTTCCTGACATGACAGACCCAGCTGAACACAGCAGTTACCCCTGCCCTGGCACTGAAGGAGCTGAGTCTGTTCCACTGGGCAGAGCCCTGGGAGAGCTGTGACAGCAAACTCAGCTCCCTTGGCTTCCCCCCTCCTTCTCCAGCCCAGGGGCAGCAGAGATGAGGATGTGCTCAGCCCCCAAGTGCAGAGGTGAGGATGTGCTCAGCCCCCAAGAGCAGAGGTGAGGATGTGCTCAGCCCCAAGAGCAGGGATGAGGATGTGCTCAGCCCCCAAGAGCACAAATGAGGATGTGCTCAGCCCCAAGAGCACAAATGAGGATGTGCTCAGCCCCAAGAGCAGGGATGAGGATGTGCTCAGCCCCAAGAGCAGGGATGAGGATGTGCTCAGCCCCAAGAGCAGGGATGAGGATGTGCTCAGCCCCAAGAGCACAAATGAGGATGTGCTCAGCCCCAAGAGCACAGCAGCCGGGGCAGGGGACAGGCTCTCACCCAGAGGCAGGGCAGGGTTCCTGAAGACGTTGCCCAGCGCGTAGCAGGCGTTCCAGCGCACCTTCATGGTGGCCTCGCTGCCCACCGTGGCAATCAGGGCCTGCAGGGCCTCCTCGATGGCCTCCCTGAACCTGGGGTTGGCCACGTGGCAGGGCTGCAGGAAATGCAGCACGTTCCCAAGGGCACGCACAGCGTTGCTCTTCACCTGGAACACACAAAAACCCCTCTGTTTTTCACAAGGTTTGATTTGAAGCCTGCTGTGAAATCATCTCAGAGCCAGCAAGGAGCACAGCTGGAATCACACTGCGTTTTCCTAAATGCCACCAGAAAGATCATTCTCTGCAAAGGGCCACAAACCAAACCAAACCCCCCTGCACTGTGGAGAAGCCCAGTCAAATTCCCTGCAACTCAAACAACACAGGAACCCTGAACACCAGCCCTGAGGGGAGGGTCTGAGCTACAGCTGCCCTCAAACACTGGGGCAAAGAAAGTAACTGGTGCCTTTTTCTTGTTCTGTTTTCAATGCAGGGTTAATCAGCTCCACCAAGCCCACCCTATTCCCCCAGCCTTACCTTGTCTCTGTCCTTGGATGCCTCTGTGGCAGAGCGCAGCAATTTCAGCAGCAGGACATCAGAGAGCTCCTCCTGGAAGCTTTGGCCCATGGTTTCCCTGGCAGGAGAAATCCCCCTGTGAACACCCAGCTGGGCTGCTCCATCCCCACATCACAGATGTGATACCCCCCTTTATAAAGGCCCATGAACAACCTTCACTCTTCAGAGGGCTAATATGTAAGGCAGACCTTTCTGCATGTGACCACTATGTTTATTAATTTAAAACCAAACTATCAATGCAAGAAAGCTGGTTAGCAATGGTTAAATCTGTAATAAAAAACAGAGGGCAAGGAATGGCTCTCAGGGGCAATTCTGCAGCAGGAATATATGATAACTATTTTCCTGTTAAAAATGTAACAGTAGGTTGGGCTTCCCTCAGTCTCTGGCTTGAGGAAGGGTTAAATATTTATTAATTTTACTTGTGTTATGTTGGAAGTAAAGGAACCATGTAATTACACCAAGCAACACACAAGAAATGGAAAACTGAAAAGTGAAAAGTTTTAAAGAATGTCTCCTTAGAGTGACAAGGGGGAATGGCTTCAAAATGAGTAGGTTTAGATCAGATATCAGATAATAACTGATCCCTGTGAGGGTGCCCAGAGCAGCTGTGGCTGCCCAATCCCTGGAAATGTCCAGGGCCAGGCTGGACAGGGCTTGGAGCAAGCTGGGATAGTGGAAGGTGTGAGTACAGGATGCTCAGTGTCCCACACTGGCAGAGACACAGGCAGAGGGTGGTTAAAAAGAAAGATCCAAGCCAAAATTCAGGGGTTTTTTGATGCTAAGGATCATTTTGGTTGGAAAAGCCCTCCCAGAGCATCGAGTGCAAGCTGTGCCTGATGCCCACCTTGTCCCCAGCCCAGAGCCCTGAGTGCCACCTGCAGGGATGGGCACTCCAAGCCCCCCTGGGCAGCCCCCCAGTGCCTGAGCCCCCTTTCCACAGACAATCTGCCCACACAGGGCAGGGGTGCCACGTACATGTTGATGATCAGGGTGTCTGTCAGGTTGCCCAGGGACCAGGCTGCCTTGGCACGGACGTTAGGAGATTTGTCATGGAGGGAGTTCAGGATGGCATTTGCTGTGTCTGCCACAAACATCACATCCTGCCAAAGCAAGAAGTCACACAGCCCTCAAAACACAGGTGATTCTCTCAGTAACACACTCTGCTTTTTCCAGGGGAAAGGGGAGAGAGACCAGCTCTGCTCATTTACTCTTCCAGGTGACACCTTCTAATGAGCTCATGGTGCTGCCTGCAGCTTTGCCTGACCTTTAATTAACAGCCCAAGCCTGAATGCTGACCAAGTCCACCACTCTTGGGTAGCTGCTGCTGAAAAGCTTCTATGGATTATTTAATTCCATTGGTGATTCAGTTACTTTGGATTTTAACATAATTACATGGACTGCCAACCTTATACCCATCAAATCCCACTCTTAAGTAATTGCTTCTCCAGAGTCCCTGTTGAGCTGCCTGCCTAATCTTCTCTTCTATGGCACATTACACGTGCCTATGGTAAAGGATTTTCTTTCAAAATATTTTGGAATTAAACTCCAAAGTCAGCCACTGCATATTTTTTTATTAAAATTATTCACTTAAAAGTTACATTGTAAAAACTAATCTTCCAGCTCAAGTTAAGATGATATTTTCAAATATCCTTTTTTTCCCCTCCAAATAAGCTTTACTTCTTAGTTTTAAGCAGAACTGAAGGCTTCCCATTAAAATCTTGTTAGAATCATAGAATCCTGGAGGTTGGAAAAGATCTCAAGGATTGAGTCCAACACCAAACTCCCCAGAGCACTGCAGAGCTGTTCCCTTCACCCCAGCTCCCCCTCACCTCTTGCAGCTCCTCTGTGCCAACCCACCCACCCAGCTCCCACCCCTGAGAGCCTGGGAGGATCCTGACCTCTCTCCTTTCCCTCCCTCTTCTGCTTCACCTCCCTTCTTAAAGCTGCACTGATTCTGCTCTGAAAGGAAGAGCAGGCCTGGAGCCAGTAAGGAGAACTATAAACACACTACAGGCTGAAAGCAAAGTGAATTAACTGCAAACAAACCCATGTCCCACATCTTGTGGCTCATCAGAGAGTGGCTCAGAAGAAGGGATGGGCTGGCTCTGACCTGCCTGAGGCACGGGAAGAGGATGTACACTCCCAGGGCACGGGCGGCAGCAGCTTTCACCAGGGGGTTCTCACTGTGGTTCAGGCCCAGCAGCAAAGTGACACACAGGATCTGCTGGTCACCCTGCAAGAGGAACAGCAAAGTGACACACAGGATCTGCTGGTCACCCTGCAAGAGGAACAGCAAAGTGACACACAGGATCTGCTGGTCACCCTGCAAGAGGAACAGCAAAGTGACACACAGGATCTGCCAGCAAGGTGACACACAGGATCTGTCAGCAAGGTGACACACAGGATCTGCTGGTCACCCTGCAAGAGGAGAAAAGGTGACACACAGGAGCTCTGTCACCCTGCAAGAGGAGAAAAGTGACACAGAGGATCTCTGTCACCCTGCAAGGTGACACAGAGGATCTCTGTCACCCTGCAAGAGGAGCAGCAGTGGCAGAGGGGGGCTGAGGGAGCTCTGTCCCACAGGGACACACAGATTCTCTCAAACTCCCTGTGTCTGCAGGAGCCTCCACTCAGAGCATGCTCTGGGTAAAGTGAATTGAGCAGTGATTGCCTCCAGCACACAGATCTCTGCTGCTGGGCAAGAACAAGAAGGAAATCAGAGTATTGCTCTCATCCCCAGCTGCAGGAATGGCCCATCAGGGCTAACTCAGAGGATGGGCTGCCCCTGCCTCCCCTCCCTCTGTGCCCCTGGTTAACCAGGACAGGGTGAGCTCAGCCTGGCCAGGTTGTCAGCTCACCAGCCCATGACAGAAGGTCACAGTGGGCACTGGCTTCACCCCACTTGGCCACAGGGACAGGAGAGGGAATGGGATCAAAGTACAGGGGGATGAAGTACACGCTGTACTTGGAGAATTCCAGAGATACTGCTGGAGCAGCAATTCCTGGGCAAATGAGATCTGGCAGAGCACTCCCCAGCAAGGGCACAGTGACACAGAAGGAGCTGCACAATGCAGGGGGGATCCACTGCCAAGGCTTTCATGTTTAGAAGCATATTTCATGTTGCAAAGGGAAAAAAGCACACATGCAAATGGGTGCACAACATCAGGCCCTGGCTATTGGCTCAGCTAGCTCTTCAAAGGATTAATCAGCAGAATAACAATCCCTCAGCTCTCTCCCTCATGCCACGAAATCCTTGTCCTCCATCTCCTGTGCATCACTGCCAAGGCTGGGTGTTCATGGCAGGGCCAAACAGCTGCTGTGACCCACAGTTAATTTTTCTGACAGGCTGATTACTCCCAACACTGCCCTTTCCAGCCTCCAACAGTCACAACGTTAAGAAAGAAAAATAAAAATGGGGAAGGTTTCTTTCTTTCTTTCTTTCTTACTTTCTTACTTTCTCCTGGCAAGTTTTCAAAGGCTTTACACTACTGTAACCAGGTGGACAAGGACAAAGCCTCAAAGGTGAAAGCACCGCATGCAAAGGTGTGTTCTCCTACCTGCAGCAGGCTGAAGGCCTCTGGTAAGATAGAGGACAGGGCATCACAGGCACTTGTCTGGAGAGTGGCATGGGGGGAGTTCTGCAGGGTGCCAGGCAAGGGCCCGTTCAACATCATTGTCCAGAAGGTCACAACCTGCAGGAGAAGCAGCCAGGTTTATCCTCTAAACTCAGCAATTAAGCCTCACTTCTTGTCTTAAAGATGATCATCACATGCTGAAATTTACACTGCTTTAAAGAGAGTTGCAATCCCACTCCTGAATCCACACAGCTGAGTGTTTTATTTGCCTGACAATTTACATTCATAGCAAGTAACAGGAACCTGATGCTACTGAACACATTTCCTGTCTTGTAGGCTCAAAACTTAGCATGAGCCAAAGAAATTTTGAAGCTTGTCTCCTGCTCACAGAAGGAAGACTTAAACAGGCCCAAATTACTCAGCTTCTGCAAACTCAGCCAACAAACAGCTAATGAATTTCTCTAAATTCACTTATATTGTGGTTCTGGCCACTCTCTCTGTACTTGTGACCAGGTTGGCACTTTAGCAACGCAAATTCACCAAAATTCTGAAAGTTTTATGCAGCTGTAAGGACACACACAAAATCAGTGCTGTTCTTCCAGCTCTGGGCTACAGCAAGAGTTGGGAAGAGGAGAGGCAAAGTCACAGGTTAACATCACGTAAAAGAAATAAACCCCAAGACATCTGTCCACAGACAGGAACAAGTGCCAAGCGACGGCAGGAAGGCTCCAGACTGTCCATAGTGGAGGAGTCCCCTCCTGCCTCCCTGCAATTGTCTGTGTGTGTGCCAGGCACTGTGCAGAGGGCAGGCAAGGAGCTCAGGGAGGGGGAATCTCACACTCACCACGCTGACAGGCACCCTCTGCTCGGGGGCAGTGGGGGAGTCAGGCTTGTGCTGCTGCAGGACACCCGTGCCCAGCTCCTCCAGAAGCTGCAGACAACAAAAAGCAAGGGGGTTTTCTTCAGGGGTGACCCATGGAGCTACAGAACCTGCACCCACTCACCCAGGGAACAAAAAGAAAAGGTTCAGTGCTGGTTTGGGCTGTGCTGTCCCTCCTATGACTGGAATTAGAGGAAAAGCCTTTCCTACATAAACTCCCCAGCAAGCACAGCATAACAAACCACTGCACAAAGAGGAAATCTTTGGGTCACAGAGTCAGGTCCCTGCCCCAGCTGATGCTCAGCCAGGGAAGCACCAGTGCTGTGGTCCTTGCACTTCCCAAGCTTCCTGGTGACTCAGCAGAGCCACAAAATTCTGCTGAGACTTCAAGACTGGAAGCTGAGGGTGCATTTCTCAAAGTGTCAGGGTACTGCATTTCTGTATCACACTCACAGATGCTGTGAATATTCAGCACCACTCATCTGCATTTGCAAAGCACCCAGACAGATAAAACTGACTTGGTAACACAATGGTGACGTGTCTCCTGCTCTTACTTTGGCTCCATGAAGCTGAATGGATGGATCCATTTCTTCCATGCATCTGCAAGCCACTTCTCCAAGTCCCAGGAAATAGCTCTGAGCCATAGGGAAATAACCTTTCACAAGAAGGGCCAACACCTAAACACAGGCAAAAGAAATCCCATTCAGCATTTCTTCCTTCTGTTTACCCAAAACAGCCCAACTACACACTGAAATGATGTTAATGGGCTAATCAGCCCTGGCACCATATACTGAGCTCTGATGTAACAGATACACCTTGCAGCACAACTTCTGGAATACCAGAGCTGATTAAAAGCCTCCCTGTTCCATTTTATTGTTCAAAGAAGAGCCACAGAAGCACGATCAGGTAGCAAGGCCATGAATTATTTAGTGTGAGGGCTCCTGTAGCCAAAAAAACTGAGAGCAAGACATTCTGTACCTCCTGTAACACTGCTGCTGCCTTCTGTGAAGCTGGATTTCACAAATATTTACTGTTCCAGAAAAAGAGTGAGACTTCTTGGGATGCATGTTCCAAAATCTTACCCTTTGCTGTGGCTACATGAATTAAAACAAAGCCAAGCCTCAGCATCCACAGGTACTCCCTGAGTCACTCCATAGCTCCTTGCTGGCTGTTCTCTGACTGCAGGGCTCTTCCCCACCAAAACTTTCATTTGGATTCTCTATGGAGGAGTTTGCATGGGGAAGACTCACAGTCTGCCAGCACACACCCCCAGATAATATTGAAAAAAATACAGAAGATAAAAAATCCCAGGCAGATGAACCTGCTGCAGCAGGTTTTCAGTGTAAAATCCCAGGCAGATAAACTCACTGCAGCAGGTTTGCAGTGTAAAATCCCAGGCAGATGAACTCACTGCTGCAGGTTTGCAGTGAAGATAAAACTCCCAGGCAGATGAACTCACTGCAGCAGGTTTGCAGTGGGACAGTCACGCTGTGACCATGGGACCAGAACGTTTCCCCTTGAGCCACAGCAGCTCAGCCCCACTGCAGCAGCAACCAGCGAGAGATCTCCTGAGAGAGCGGGGAGCAAAGGGAGCCCACGAGTGAGGGGGCACTGGATGGAGGCAGGAGCTGCCCTCCCACCTGCAGGGCCTCCAGGCGCAGGGGGCACGGCTCGTAGACGCTGCCCAGGGAGGGGAAGCTGGCATCACTGTCAGAGCAGGAATCCTCCCGGGGCAGGACGACCAGGGACACGCACAGGCACAGCAGCCAGCAGGGCTCGGGGGGGGCACAGCCTGCAGGGCTCTCCCCTGCCCAGGGCACTGCCTTCCTCCACTGCTCACGCCCAGGGGTGGCACTGCCGCTGCTGCCCAGCCCTGAGGAGCTGGGCTGCTGCAGGAGCAGCTGCACCTCTGGCAGAGGGGCCTGCACTGACACGATTGCCCCCAGCAGGGTGAGGCTGGAAACTCGAACGTTGACGTCTGCAAGAGACAATGGGGGGGAGAAGAGAAAGCAAAACAAATCCATTAGAACCTCACTGAAGGCCCAGCATCCTCCCTCAGATAGATTATAACATATAGCCATCCACTGCCTCTGAATTTTGAATTATGGAGCACAGAGGAGGGGAGGAATACAGCAGAGAGAATGCAAACCTTTGTGAGAGATGTAGGGCTTGATCTGGTTCCACACCCTGGTAAGCAGCCCGGGTTTCAATCTGCTGTAGGGTGCATTGGAAACCAAGTTTGCAAGGCACTGAAACAGAGAAAGAGGTGCTGGTTACAATGTCAGCCTGGCCTCCAACAGGTCTGCTTTTACATTTGTAATTTGGGTCACTCAGGAAGCTCATTATCTGAGGGCACTGAAAAAAGCCACCCCAATTATCTGCTGTGTGAACACTGGATACAAACTTGGTTCCTAAGAACAAGGATTTAACTCCTGTGAGGTGGCACAAAGACCAAGGAATTTTGATAGCCCATGGAAGGATTTGTCAATTTGGATTCCAGTTTTGAAGTCAATGTGAGTCTTCAGAATCATTTTATATGCTCATTCAGCTCCAAAAAGACTAAAAAATGCAGAAAAAAGAGAACTGTACTGAAGAGAAAAGAAACCCTCAGACTCTGGATGGAACTCTGAGGAACCTGGTCTAATGAAAGGTGTCCCTGCCCACAGCAGGGGATTGAAACAAGGTGATCTTTAAGGTCACTTCCAACCCAAACCATTCAGTGATTCTGTAGGATGACTCAGTCAGTGAACTCCTGTGAGATGACAAAGGTCTGTCAGTCACCACCACCACCTCACATCTCACAGCAATTCTGTGCAGTCTTTCTTCAGGACATAATCTAGAGATCAGTGGGAGCATGTGGCACATCTGCAGGTACCTTGATTATCTGTGTGAGTGTCTGGGAGGAGGACTCTGCCACCAGGGCCAGCAGCAGGCAGCGGTGCAGCTCCCGGATGCTGGAGGCAATGGTGACAGAGAAGGGAGTAAAAGCTCTCTTGTGGTCACTGGCATCTTCAGCCACAGACAGGAACTGCTTAGAACCTTCCAGGAAGGCTGAGAGGACTTGAAGGGCACAGGCACGTGTCTGAAATGATAAAACATTTGTGATACCTTTTAGCACCTCCTTTGAGCAGAAGAATTTTAAAATGTATTACGTCCTCTGTAGAAAGAGAAAATTCAACTCCAGCTATCTTTTTTCATAAGTTTAGGCAATACAGAACCAATCCTTTGTTTCCTTAGCCAACACTTCCTATTTGTTTCTTGGGTAGTAGCCAAATACTTACTGAGGGCCAGAGAAGACAACTCCTAAGATTAAAGGGGGAAAACAGAAGAATTTTTGTACTCAGAAGTGCCTCACCTTTGGAGAAGGGTCCTTCAGAGCAATAGTCATCAGGGACACAGACTGGGGGCTGCCAATACCAGGGGCATCAGGAACAAATGCTGACCAGTAGCCATACAGAACTCTCTTTTCTATTGACTTGATAGTGGAGAGGAAACAGGCCAGAGCCCCTTGGCGAACATTGGCTTGGTAAGACCTTAAACACAAACAAAAAGATTAATGAGAACAGCAGGGGCAAGGGGTGGGCTCCACCTCTTTCATGTGTATTAGTGGCTGGCTGTGAGAGGAAATCTTTTAGACCAAGAACAGGAAGAGGAAGAACGAATTTACTTCCAAACCAACACAAATTATTGCCTTCCAATTTTCTCGTACCATCTCATAAATCAAAAGGGAAAGTGACTCCCTCAGCAGTTTTGCTGAAGAACAAAGGATGGCGTGGAAGGGTTCTGTGGATCCATGTGTTTATGTGCACAGCAATCACCTCCCTTTGCTCTGTACGAACCCATGGCACTGCTCTGTGTGTTTATGTGCACAGCAATCACCTCCCTTTGCTCTGTATGAACCCATGGCACTGCTCTGTGTGCTTACAGCACAGCAATCACCTCACTTTGCTCTGTATTCCTCCCTCAGTGTCAGAGAACTCTGACTCGCTGCTGCTGAGGCGTTTGCAGGGCTGCCAGCTCGGGGGGTCCTTCCCAGCACACACATCTGACACACGAGGCTGAGGGCAAGGGCTGCTCTGCACATCCCCCAGCTGCAATTTCACCATGGCTGCTCCCAGCACCGACTCTTCTCCTGCATCTCCTGAATCTTCTCTTCCTTCTTCCCCAAACTCTCCCTTCTTTTGTTTCCCTTTGCACTTTTTTCTTCGGCTCTAAGACAAAAAATTGATTTTTTTAGTCAATGTTTAATGAATACATAAATGCAGTTACATGTCTCTGCAATACTCTACACACAGTCACTCTTCAGAATCTGAGTTTTTATATTCTGCTTATTAGTAGCAACAGGCACAAAATTTCAGTAATACCTAACTAAACAGTTTATAACTGAATAGTCTCAAAACCTAACCTTTGGCTTCTTCATCCCTAAAGCAAAATATATCCAAGGAAACTTTTAGCTAAAAATCATATTTCACACAAAAGTGATTCAAGAACAACACTAAATACTTCTGTAGTTCTTTCAGATTTACAGTGGGTAACACTAAGTAACCTTCCTTTTCAGCACCAAAATAAAAACAAGTCAGCATGACTAGATAACCTCATTTTCTCTAATGTCTTTCAGATAATCAGTAATCCAAAGTATTCACACGTTAAAAAATAACCTGTAAAAGGATTGAGCAGAACAGATGAGGCAAGAAATCAGTCTTAAATGAACTTCACTTCCCTAAGAAAGAGTCAAACAATTGTGCAAGTGTTAGGAGAGCAAACGTGACTTATAAAATCAAAAGCTTTGGCGAGTTTGCACACATCAATCCTGCAGGCCAGGAATTCTTGGCTCTGGATGAATAATTGTTGCACAGAGCTTAACTGAGGGAAGCCAAGCCCTGCAGAGCCATTTGTCCCTGTCACCTGAGTTCCCAAAGCAATTTTACTCAGTGCAGAATTTGTAATCATCACCTTTGAAGCAAAGAATGAAATGTGCCACACGCTCAGGACGTGAAGAGCCACCGGTACCATGAGAGGTAAGGCACAACACAACAAACAGGCTGGAGAACAGGAGCAGCCCAGCTTACCCCTGTCTGCTTAGAGGTGGCTGGTTCTGAGTGCTCCTGCTTGGCAGGTGACCTTTTATCATACTGAGGTAAGGGAGCAGGGTACAGGGCTGTGGGCACCTCTATGCTGAGTCCTGGCAGCCCATGGAACATGCATTTCTGCAACAGGAACACAAATGTTAGCATTCTGGCTTTTCTCATGCACAGATTTACTGAAATCACCCATTTTTAGCTGTGCTCCTACCCCCAGGTCCTGCCTCTCCCATGTACAACATCTGAACAACATCTGAAATCCATTTACATGTAGAAGGATTTCAAGTAGGTCCAAAAAACCCCATCTTCCCCATCTCCCTCTCACATTCTGCAGTGGGAAGTGCACTGAAGACGCTGTGAGAGAAACTCAGTATATTTTTCTCTAACATCTCACACTCCATTTCCCCCCATATTCAGGCTTCTCTGCTCCCTCTTGTTCACCTTCTACTGTTTCCCACTTAACAGCACCTGGAACCTCCCAGGGGCTGCCTCTTCCCCCATGTGGATTGAAGGATTTACCTTTAACACTGCCAGCAGAGCTCCAATTTGGTCAATTTGCATCAGTTTCATCTTCCCACCATTGAGAAGCGACTGGACACCTTTCAGTGCACTTTGCAGTAACTGAAAATAAAAAATTACTTTATTATTACTTTTCCTTCCCAAAATGCTGCAGGTTCACATCTTTCAAGGCAGTTACAGTTTTGCTCAATTGGGACAGTAATATGATAAATTATGGACGATTAAAGCAAAATCCTAATCGACAACATTCCAAATTCCATATATTCCAGCAGTACAACTTCCTAATTAAAGTATTTTAGACAATTAGACTCACACTTACCATGCAAAAAGTGATGTCATCCACATCAGTGGTTTTTGAAGACTGCAGAACACTCAGGAAAGTTTGAAAACAGACACTTCTGTAGGACTCATCCAGGTATGGCTGCCCAGGGACACTAAAATCAGAGCAGGAGGAGACACAAGGTTGGTTTATAGTCTGTCCACAGGCTCATAAAGTTACACAAAGTCCCACCCAAGCCCCCTGATAGCCTGCAGAGGATGGAAAGGGATGGATGGATGGATGGATGGATGGATGGATGGATGGATGGATGGATGGATGATGGAAAGGGGGCAGCTCTACCACACAGAGAACAAAAGGAAACCTTCTGCATGAAAAACCAGACAGCACAAAGCTTTTCTTTTCTTCCCCAAACGAACCCGTGTAACGTTGTTTCTGGAGGACTGAGAGTTAGGGGTTTGTGCACAGATAAAGCTCTGCATTCCCCATTCATGCACCACACCCTGGTGGCCCTGTGCTGGCAGATGCACACTCTGTAACCCCCAGCCAAGGGCTGTACCCACCTGAGACACAGGTTGGCCATGCTGCGCACGGCTGCCCTCCTGAGCTCCACGTCAGGCTGGGCAGGGTCACTGAGCTGCAGCAGGAGCCCAGCCGTGCCCAGCAGGTCTGGGAGGAACTGAAAACAAAGCACCAAGAGCCATCAGGGGTCAATGCTCCTCCCTCAGCCTCCTGGGCCTGGGGTTTGGGGATAAACATCATGGCAGGTGGCTGGAGCCTGGCTGGACACCAGGTGCCCACCAAAACTGCCCCTCACATGGGCAGGGGAGAGAAAATATAAGGAAAGGATCATGAGTTGGGACAAGGAGAGGTCACCCACTGATAACCACCATGGGCAGAGCAGACCTGATTTAGTGAAATTAATTGAATTCATTACCAATCAAAAATCAAAGCACGATAATGAGAAGTAAAACAAACCCTAAAACATTCTCAGCTGCAATTTCAGATTCTAGAGACAGATTTATGCATACAAAAAACAAAAAACAGCATGAAAACCTTGATTCCTTAAGTGCTCTTTGTATTAGGAAAGGACAGAGCTGAGCACAGCTCAGCTGAGTCCCAGTTTATGCTCTCCTCCCAGACATGAAGCTGAGCTAGGAACAACTGCTGCACCAAGCTGCTGCCACTCCATGGGCTCCAAGCCCACACAAGCTGGCAGCTCCCAAGCTGTGAGCATCACCACCCCATGCTCAGCCCAACAGCAGACACTGCTCTGCAAGCTGCCACGAGCCGCTGACAGCAGGAGGATTCAGCTTTCCAAACTCTGTCAGCTGCAGCAACGAGGAGCTCACACAGGATTGATACCTGAGAGCCTCTGAGCAAAAGCCCTGATCTGGTTACAGGATGGATTTCTGGAGCCCGCCTGGCGAGTTATGTGCAATTTCAAGCTCCTTGTGGTCTCCCTGCCTGAGGCACAGGGTGGTTGGTCTGCAGGCTTAGCCTGTGCCCTTATTTAATGGTGATCCCAACAGCTGCAGCCTGCAGGTACACAGTACTCCACAATGGAATAATAATTATTAATAAATACAACTGAAATTCAACTTTGCAGCGGTGCAAATACTTTTGTTGTTACTTTCTCTCTGTTTGTAAACTCACCTTCTGACACTTAGGCCCATTATTGTAAACAAGAGCTGCTAAGGCTTGCAGAATTTCAACGTGTGTCCAGGAGCTGCACTGCCTCAGAGCAGAGATGCAGTAGGAGAGAAGGAAATTCAAGCTCTGCTCGTCAACCATCACCTGTCACAACAGAAAAGGTCAAGATAAACATCATCTTGTACTGCTGCAGTCAATAAACCCAGAGAAACTGGTCAGAGATTCAGGTTGTTAAAATCACATACCAGCAGAGATCACACCTGACCAGGAATGGATAAATCTGTACAAGTGTCCTAAAACCAAGACTATTTCCCATGGTGAATCACTTCTGACTGAGAGGTGGTTTTATGAGGAACCATGCTAAAGCCAGGTCAGAGGCTCAGCTACCCAAAAATAAGTAATACAGTGAAAATCCAAGAAACTCTGCCTGAAGGTTGGCTCCACAGCCCTGGGAAAAGACCGAGTTCCACTGGCTTATTGAGGGACATGGCCAAACTCTTCCTACCTGGTATCTGTTGAGTAAGTGATGGATGAGCTGACAGACTTTGCTGACAAGATGTTCCTGATCAAGGGGAACCAACTGACAGCCTTGGACAAGCACAGCACAAACATCCTGGAAGAGAAAGCCTCAGTTTATTATTTAGGGACTACAAAGACAGCAATAACAGCTCAAAAAAATACCTAGTTAGACCAAGGAACTGAAGAGTACTGTCCAAAAATCAGTTAATTCCAAAGAGCAAAGTAAGCCTGCTTTGGAAATGAAATTAAGACAAACCAGTGTAATAATGAAGTACTGTGTGTTGCCAATGGAGTAGCATCCATGTGGCTCATCTAGACTGCTCAGCTTTCAAGGGCCTGCTTTAAGGTTTAAAAAATTACTATTTCTCCAACATCAGACTATGAAAATTGCCGAGTCCCACCCATTGGTGTGACCCACATGTCCACCCGGCAGCGCTTCGGCACAGGGCAGCAGAGCTCAGAGGCACCGAGGAGCCGGGGAAGGGACGGGGGAAGGTGGGCAGAGGGAACATCCCGCCCGCAGCGGGGGGAACGCGGGCTGGAACCCTGCCTGGGGGCTCCCGAGGAGGGGGCACGGGGATGGCACAGGGACGGGCACAGGGACGGGCGCAGGGACGGGCACAGCGATGGGCACAGCGATGGGCACAGCCGCAGCACGCCGTCCCCACAGCGGCCCCGGCCCAGCCCCGCACACGTGCGCTCCCACACGGGCACGGCACGGCCGCCTCCTGCTCCTGCTCCCCGCGCGGACACAGCGGCAGTGCCGGGGCCCATCCCGCGGTACCTGCGGGCAGGGCACGGCCGCGGGCTCGGGCCCGCAGCTCTCGGAGATGAGTTGGTCGAAGAGCAGGTGCAGCTCCGTGCGGCGGCCGCCGCCGTCGGGCCGGGCCCGCAGCGCGCCCAGCCGCGCCAGGCAGCGCCGCAGCGACCCGGCCGGGCCCGGCTCCGCGGGCTCCGCTGGCTGCCCCGGACCCGCCACGGCCTGAGACCCGGCCGGGCCCGGCTCCGATGACTCCCCCGGCTCCGCCGGATGCCCCGGCCCCGCCGCCGCCATGGCCCGCGCCCCGCCCCGCCGCTATGGCAACCGGAGCCCTTCCGGGGCGGCCGCGGCTACGGCGGCCCGGCGGGCCCGGCGGGCGGTGCTGAGGGCCGGGCAGGGCCGGGCCGGGCCTGCGGCAGGTGGCGGTGCCCGCCCGCCTGTGGGACAGCCCCGGCAACAGCCGCCGTGTTCCAGCGCAGGGTCACCCATGGTGGGACAGCCCCTCGAGAGCGAGCCGGCCCTCACTGACCGTGTCCCCAAGTGCCGCATCCACGCGGCTTTTAAATCCCCCCGGGGACGGGGACTCCGCCTGTGCCAGGGTGGAGAAGTTTTCCCCGGTGTCAATTGTGAAATGTGCATGGGGAAGTTTTCCCGGTGTCAATTGTGAAGCTCGCCTGGTGTGGAGGATTTGATGGCTGTAAACCAAAATCAGATGCTGTGCTGTGAGAGGATGCTCCTGTCCCATACCCTGTCCCAGCCCTGACCGTACCCATTCAGGCCAGACACAGGACACGCTGCCATCACACAGCTCTGGGGACACCGGGACCGGTGGCTGTGAACAGGAACCCGCTCCCCTTAAGGGGATGGGATCTCATTAACATCTCGCTGGTGGATAACATCAAGTTAACATTCCCTGAGAACAGGATGGGGCAGCAGCCAAGGCCTGGGAAGCCGTGGGTGATGGGACATTCACTCCAGCAGGGCTCAGCCCAGTGCTCCTGCCTTGCTGCGCACAGGCTGCTGCCAACACTGGGCACATCACCTGGCGAGGAACAGGGGGCTCCAGGGCAGGACACGCTGCTTTCCATGGCACATCCAGGCAAAGCCTCACCTCTGGTTTACCCTCCTCCCATTTCCCTATCGCACTGACCACCCTGAGTAAGAGCAGCACGTTCTGTGCCACCAGTGCCATGGCCTTGGTGTCCTTCTGTGCCCTGGGCTGCTGGTTCTGGGTAATTGCTCTGCTGCTTCCCTTTATCGTTCCATTTGTCCTGTGCTGTTTGTTCCTCAAAGTCCCTAAAGGCCTGTGAGGCAAGCACGGGGAAACACAGAGCAGAGACAGCCCCAGGCATGCTGTTGTTGTGCAGGGATGATTTTCACAGAATGACAGAATATCCTGTTGGAAGGGACCCACAAGGATCATCAGAGTCCTGAGAGATTTTAGAGAGCTCTGTGCCAGCCCAGCCCGGACATTGCTCCAGGGAGAGCAGCTGCTTGAGATCCTGTGAGTGCTCTGGAGGCAGTGTGAAAAAGTGATGTGGCCTCCTTCATTATTGATTTGAGATTTCAAACCCAGGAATGTCAGTGTTGCCTCCCCAGCTTCTCTACTCTGCATAAATTCCTACCAAACCCACACTTGGGGACCTTTTCCAGTTTTGTTTCTTTTGTCACCCTTTTATTTTGTGATTTATTATTTTTAAAACTTGCTAATAAATATTTAAAGCTGTTTCTTCTTTTCCTATTTTTTTTTTAATGGTGCTGAAATGTGCATTCTGAGAGCAGCCCCTGCTTTGTGAGGCCCCAGGTTTTGTGGCTTTGGGTTGTAAAGCAACAAAACCAGCTGAGAGCTGGGTGAGGACACTGTGGGTTTGGGGAATAACTCCACTGAAGCCAGTGATGTTACACCAAGATACATTTGCCAGTGCCTGGCAATATTCCCCGTTTACTCACCCCTCCAAATCCCCCAACTGCAGCATTCAGCAGTGGCCAGGAGGGAAAATAGCACAAGTCCTCCTCTGTTAGACGTGCACTGCTACTATCATGCAAATCCATCTGGTTCAGCAGCTCTAAGCAGACTTCAAAGGACAGAGAAGTCATTAGAATCACAGTTCAAAGAAAAAAGTGAGCAGCTGGTCTAGGCCATCTGGTAGGGGACATAAAATGGTCTCTTTCTTCTCCAGTCAGTCTATGAAATTTTCATTAATTGTAGGAACATCTTCCAACATTAACCAACATCATATTGTTAAAAATGTAAGTCTTAATAAATCATCAAAACTGATGTCTTAGGGAAGCAAGGAAGCTGCAGTCTGCTGGGGTCTTCCCTCGGCAGTAAGGCACCAGGCCATAATTACAATTTTAACTTGGTGTTTTCAAAGCAAATTAGTGGGAATTAGATTCCTCAGCTCCTTTGAAGGCCTCGGGGAAGAATGTGTTCCCTAGGCTGCAGAGGAATCTCCTTTTGTATTGATTTCAGGAGGCACTTCTGGCTTAAAAATGTGGAGCAAGTGTCCTCCCTGTGCTGCATGCTTGGGCTGGATCCTGTGCTGCAGCTGGGATGGGAGCCCACCCCAGGACACCTGAACCCCAAAAGGACCAGGGGAAGTTTAAACAACTCCCTGCACCCCATCCAAGAGGAACTCCAGCTGTGGTGGGGGGAGCAGAGCCCAGCAGAATCCCTGTGTTAGCTGCTGTGATCTCAGCAGCTCCTGGATATTGATATTCCTGTTGGATATATGGATGACTTCCTTGAAACTCAGGCAGGTGGTTTGTCACAGGGATAGTGACAGCTGCCACAGGGAAACCAAACTGAACAGGAGCCACAGGAGAGCTCCAGGATGTGGCAGGGACCTGCTGAGCCTGGAAACAGTGACATAGAGCTGCTGCAGCTCTCCTGGCCTCCTCCTCGCCTCTCTGCCTCACCAGCTGTGTCCTTCCTCCAAAAGGCAGACTGGAGAACTCATCTTAACCTCGTCACTCTGGGAGCACAGCTAGCCCAAATCTCCGTAGGCAATTTCAGGGCTTTCAAGCCCAGGATTTCCAAGGTGCCTGTTTCCATTAATTCTGCCTTTGCTCCTCTTTCCTGTGACTGCCCAAATTTACTGATACTTTTCACTTCCTACCAACAGCATTTCAAACCAGATGGGAAACACCTGCATGTAGAAAAATCCCAGTCTTCTGGGGTATTCCAGGGAGCCCCAGGGGTACCCACAAATGTGCACATGCAGGTACCCCATCGCTGGCTCTGCCTGCACCAGCTCAACCTTTCCCACTCTCCACAGGTCTGTGCAAATTCAGCCCTGGTGCTTAGCTGGTGTCTCCCACTGCCTTCCCGGCTGTTTTCCCAAGCTTTGGGCCAGCTGACAGGACAAACAGCGCTGGCTCCAGCCTTGTTTGCCACTGAACAACAGGCACAAATGCTTGAAATACTTTCCTAATCTCATTTTCTCATGCAAACAACTGCTGGGATGTCAGGGGTGTTAGTCCAAGGCAGCAGCAGAGATGGGACTTGCAGTTTGGACCCAGCCAGGGAGCATTCCCAGCCCCTCAAGCCTCCCCACATGGCCCTGTGCCCACACCCACCCCAGCCTGGACCCCACACCTGGGTGCAGGTGCCCTGCTGGCTTGGCCAGTGAGGAAAATTCCCTCCCTGATGGCAATGAGGGCCTCTGAAATTCCTTACAGATGGAAACATCGGTGGCCTGGGGTCACCAGCCCTGCCGGGAAGGGAGCTGAGGATTCCCAAGCAGATTTTCCTGGAAGGATTGCTGGCTTTACTTGAGTGTGTGCTGGGATTGCAGTTGCATCTGGTGAGATTTTGGAAGCCCTGCTACTGCCTTCCCCTTCTCTCCGGGGTTTATCTCCCCAGAGCTGGCAGAGGCCAAGATGTTTCCACGTCTGCCTTCCCCAGGAGATGCTGGGGACCCGGGGGACACCGTTGAAGGCTGGCTGGTGGCAGCACAGCCTCCAAACACCTCCCCCTCTGTAGAAAATAGCACAGACCTGCTTTTTTAGTTACACCCAAATCTGCTGTCATCCCTGGTGTGTTTACAGAAGAGGCATTCAATTAACACAGAAAAGCGACTTGCACAGCCTGTGAGGGGTGAGGAGCAGGGGCTGCCATGGCTCCTGGGGGGCTGGATCCCCAGGAAGCTCCGGGAGCCCTTGGGAAGCAGCTGCCAGTGGAGCAGGGACCACAGGACCCAGAGCCGCAGTGACCCGCTGGGAGCTGGAGCACACTCTGCTAGCACCCTGCCAGGGATGCACACCAAACATGAGCTAATCCGGACAAAAATAGGAGTGAAATCATAATTCAGATGCATAATTCATGTGCATAATTTTTCTTGCTGTATATTCTCCCGGGATGTATTCTAGAAACTGCTTTCTTTCCCCTCCCCTCCCTGCTCCTGTCCTTCCAAAAAGTGCCATAGATGCAAATCATTGGAGGCAGCAAGAGGTAGTAGCTTTGCTGGGTTACTAAATAAGTGCTAAATTTGTCTGAGTTTCTAGCCTACATCTTGGCAAGTGATGCAGATTGAAGCTGGTGTAGAGACACGCAGCCTTGTGATAATCACAGGATTTTAATTGCTTTCATTGTGAGCCCCGGCTACTGATTGTATCTGCACGGAAAACTGTAACAGTTTGCACTTGCAAATACTAAAAATGTTAAACAATAATGGCAATTAAGAGATAATTATAGTTATTTTGAAGCAAGGATTGTAGTTAAGGCTCCAAGAAGACATCCCAAACAAGCAGGAAGCGTTGCCCTGTTTACTGCACAGGCTTCAAGCTGCTTTTCTATGATGTGAGATCCACCAGATTTAATTGCTTAATGATTTTCTATAAAATATTTAAGCACCACGGTATCTTTAGCCAGCCCAGGCTCTGCCTGAACTGCATGTGTCAGTCTTGCCCAGGACAGTGTCCAAGCCTTGGTCTGGCACCCTTTGCTGAGTCACCCAAAGCTTTTCTTCTGCTAACGAGAGCCCAGGAAATCTCATAGTGCTCCCCAGCAGCACCCCTGGGTGGGCACCCTCTGGAAGGGACACATGGGTGCCATCCCTCGGTGCCCCTGCAAGCTGTGGTTTCAGAGGGAGCCCTTGCAAGGTGGGTCAGGGTTTCCTCCAGCCAGGCTGACCCACAGAAGCAGATGCTTCTGGCCAGGTCACTTTGAACCCTCTGAGAAAGCAGGGCTTTCAAACCCAGCTTTAGGAAGAGGTTGTGTCCTTGCCGGGGCGTTCTGGGCTTTCCTCAACAACAACAACAAAGGCATTTCTTCTTTTGCAGAGCCGTGTTCTGGGCCGGGTGCCAGCGGCTGTGTGCAGGCTGCGGCGGGGCCCGGCTCTGTGTCAGGGCCCGGCCAGAGGGGCCCCGCGGCCTGGCAGCAGCAGGAGCGGCAGCAATCGCACCCCAAAGCTGTCACCGAACCCCGAGGCGAGAGGGAGCCCTGCAGGAGGGATTGCTGTCCCTCTGACTCGGCTTAGGCTGGGGTCACAGGCCCGGCCCGGCTCGGGTCCACACGGCACAGCCTGGGGAAGCCTCTCTCAGTGCCCTGCTCACCCTGGCCAGGGTGAGACGTGGGAAAACCTCTTGCCGAGGGCCCGAGCGCAGCGTGGCAGGCAGTGGGAGCTCACATCCAGCTCTGCAGATTCCAGCCCTCCGAGGGTGTGTGGGACCGGGCTGCAGGAACAAAGGGCGTCTTTCACTGGCTCACCCCGCGCAGGGCCGCCGAGGCGAATTCCTGGGATGCTTTTATGGGCTGCTACCAATGCACAGGCAGAACTGGGCTCCCGGCAGCCTCCTCCCCCTGAAAGCACTCCATTCACAGCCGGGCTGGAAGGAGGTGAAAGAAAAGGCCACGCACATGGTGAAATGCAAGGGGCCCGAATGCAGGGGGGTCAGAGCACTGCCCGAGAGCTCCCTGGCCCAGGCTGGGTCTGGCCAGGCAGGGGAGCCGCAGCCAGGCTGCTCCGCAACGGCCATAAATCATGGCAGAGGCGTGAGCAAGGAGGGAACAAAGGACATGGAGAGATGCCATGGCATCTGGCAGGGAAGGACCGCGGCGGCTGCACCAGAGGATGGCGTCTGAGGAAAGCCTCTGAGCCAGCCCAACAGGGTCCCGGCCCCAGCGACAAGAGCTGGCCCTGCTCTGCCTCTCCCCAGCACAGCCCTGCCACCATGGGGCGTGTGGGGACATGGGGATCATGACATCCCACCTCACCCACGGCCCCACAGCGCTCCTGGGATGCCTCTCCACACTGCCCTACCCCACTGCTGGTTTTTCCATCAGCCACAAGGAGCTCTGGCACATGGGTTCTGAGTCCCCAGCACCAGGATGGAACAACGTGGCATGCAAAGGCCTCTCCAGCAGCCTGATTCCATAGGCAGTCAGGAACATGCTGCACCAGGGCTGGATAAAGCTGTTCCCTGAGCTTAATCCAGGGCCAAACCCCACTGAGGAGCAGAGCCTGAGGCCAGCTCTGCTCTTCTTACCCCCTATTTTGGGTGCTGAGCCCACCAGTGCCCAGAGCACCTGCCACCACCACCAGAAGGGCTGGCAAAGGCACTGACCTGATGATAAGCAGTTATTTGTCTCGTTGGTAATGAGTTATTACTCAGCCTCAGCTAGACACTGCCTTAAGGAAGGAAACATCTGATCATCTTTTAATAAACACAGTTGGCTCCTGCGAGGCTCCTGCATCAACAAAGTGCTCCAAGACACAAGGCTTCTGCACAGACAGAGCTGCTGTGACTCACTGTCTGGGAAAGGGTGTCAGGATCCTTGCTCAATAAATAGAACAAAGGAGGGAAACCTCGGGTGGGCAGGGATGGCACAGCCCTGCTTCCTTCACTGTGTGCCATCGTCCTCCTCAGGATTTACCCAGCAGAGGCTGAAAGCGAGATAAAAATGATTTCCACGTTCTCTCTCATCATCACTAATCACCTGCAAAAGCACTGGGAGAAGGAACAGGTCTGGTGGGTACTGGGTTGTGCAGCCACAGGCTCTGCCTGCACGTGCCTGGAGCACAACACTGCAGCAGCAATGCTGCAGGCTGCTTGGGAGACAAGGACAGCCCTGACCTGCAGCCCGGGTGTTCCCACGGGAGCAATGTGCAACTCCCAGGCCTAGAATGCCACTTGTCCCTTTCCAGAGTGGTCACAGAGAAGGGGAAGAACATAGTGCCAGGCAGGCAGGGAGATGGACTGACGCCTTCTCCCATGGCTTTACACAGTGCTCATTCTGCAGAAGGGTGAATCCCAGACAGTGTCTAGTAGTGATACAGAGCACAGATCCCCAGTGCCACACAGCCCTGCTTTGTAAGGAGTATTCCTTCCACATCTGGAAGGAATACTCAGCATGAGGAATTGAATGACTTGGCTGGTAAGAGAGAAAACAATGTGACACTCTCACCAGCCACAGACCACCCGGTTCCCCGCAGCAAATGCACATCTGCAGGCACATCTGCACCCAGAGCCTGCCCACAGCAGCAGCCTGTGTCCCTCCCCTGCACCCAGAGCTTTCTGAGGCTTGTGAGGCAGCACAACATAAACTGAGTTTACATTTCAATAAACTGAGTTTACATTTCAATAGCATTTTTGCCCAAACACATCTGGAAGCAGTTTCTTCCTCCAGATGATCCCCCTGCAGATACATACCTTCCAGTTGTGTCCCAAATCCAGATGTTTCCAAATAGCTTGAAACTGAGCAGCCATCCTGGGAATGCCACTGGTTTCTCCAGCATGGAAACAGTTAATGCTCCGAGGCATCATCCAGGACACCTGTGCCGGTGGAAACTGGAGACAAAGAGGAGCCCAGCAATGGAAAAAGTCAAAGCCAAGAGCCTCATCAGCTGCTGGGGAGTGGGAGGGGAGTGGGACACAGCTCCAGGATCAAACCTCCCCCTGCTCTCAGATGTGTAGAGGGAAGCACTGCTCAAATTCAGGCAGCTTGTGTTTTCCAGGGCCCCAATGCTGCAAGGAAGATGGTTTAGGGGAAAGACTGCTCTGTTTCACTGCCTAGTTTCTGAGGATGTGAGCAACAGCTCCTCTTCCTCAGCCTGAAGCAGGACTCCTGCTGCAGAGACACATCCAAGGAAGCACCAAGCCCACTTTGTACTGGTGTATGTCAGCTCCAGGGCACACCATCCCTCCAGCCCTGGCAGGACCTCCCCATCCCACTAGAGATGGATTTCCAGCAGTACCACAGCCACTGGATACATGGCTGGAATAGGGGTTTCCCAGATGGAAGTGGAAAAATAGAAAAGGCTGGAAAAGTGTTTCACCTGAGGTTTGGATCAGCAGCCTCCTGCACTGCAGCTGGGGTTCAGGATCCAGTTTCTCTGAGGGCCCTGTGCACAGAGGGGGCTTGACCAGCCCAGCCCCACATGGCTGCACATCTCCTTGGAGGCAGTATTAACCCAGCCTGAGCCAGGGCTGGAATGCAGAGCCCCAGCCCCCAGCCCAGCAATTCCCCTCCCAGCTAAAAGGCTGGGACTACAGAGAAAAGAGCATCACTGGCAGCTCCCCTAAAGTGGGAACCAGCCCTGCTCCGGGGCACTGGCAGGTGCAGGCTGGAGCAGATGGGCCGTGTGTAGCAGCCGTGCTGTGCTGCTCAGCCCGTGCTGTGCGGATGGAGCGCCGGGGCTGAGTCACGCTGCTCACGCTGGTGTTACTGTGCCTCAGCAGAGCTGTTACACTGCTGTGCTTGGGAAGAGCCCACAGCTTTTCCAAAATATCACCCGGGCCACAACCCCCAACTGAGGTTGCATCAGGAGCAAGATAACAAGCTGAGGGGGTTGTTTAAGGGCAAGCCCACAGCCCCCGCACCGTGAGAGGCATTAAACACACCAGATTCAGCTCTCAGCTTTCTCTCCAGCACAGGGAGGAGGCCTGGAGGAAAGCCTGCTTTTCTGGGAAGCAGGGAATCACATTCCTGTGCAGGGAGCTGCTGTGCCACCCCCTGGCTGCCTCAAGCCGTTAAGAGGTCAGGTCCCAGCCATTCAGATCCAGGTTACCTGGCACAGAGCATCCCATCAGGGTGCAGCAGGACACAATTCCCTCAATCCCTCCTCTGGCTCAGCCTCTGAGCTAAGCTGGACATCAGCACCAGCACACAGGCACCACCTAAGCTCCTCCAGTCATTCCTCCCTCCCTGACCTGCCTTCTTTGGGTCATCAGCACCTTCCAGGGCACAGAAATCACTGCTCACCCTCTCTGGACAAGGACTGGCTTTGCTCGGGAAAGCTGGTAAGGAAGAAGAAACCAGAGGCTGTTCAAATGTGTCAATTCACCTTTAATGTTTGAAAAAAAAAAAAAAAGGTATTTGAGCAATTGCAGTTATGAAGGGAACAGATCTTGCTCCACGAGAGACCGTGAACAGATTCACATTAGACTCATGCTTGGAAAAAAACAAACCCAAAACATTCTCCTTTCAGACCCAGAGTGGAGTTCTGAAGAGACAAGACCACACGAGTGCCCCAGACAGTCCAAGGCACATTATCCCAGTGCAGACATTTCCATCGACATGAACTTATGACAGCTACATTCTTTCTAGTTACAACATTGTTCTACCCATAATACAAAATTAGGCATACTTTGGATTTTGCACAGAGACAAGAAGGACTTTTACTTCAGGAAGTCATCAACCTGGGTCACCAAATCATTTCACAAAGAGCTCCCTTCACTCTGCCCTTTGCCCCCAGCAATGATTTATTCCCAACACCAAATTAATCTCAGAGACACAAGCTGGGCTCACCAGCCCAGTGGTATTGCCAATGCATTAGTCAGCAAACCAATAATTAGAGCTTAGAACAAGCACCAGGGATTTATTTGCCATCACACAGCATTTGTGCACACCCAGGTCAGAACTTCCTGCAGTGTAATCTCAAGTCAGTACGTACTAAGACAACATCACTGCTGAACCTATTGGAGACCAAGACATTTGTCTGCCTTTGAAGCAGATGTCACATGAGTTTCCTTCACACAAACATCACATGTAAATTTAAACTTCTTGGTACTGTGCTTTAAGAACAAAAGCAGATATTAGAACATAGAGGACAATCCTCCAGAAATAGCTTATTAGCTACAGAAAATAAAAGAAAAAAAATCAAAAAAGAGACAGTGGCCACTTACAAGTCTTCCACACGACTAGCTTGCTTTAAGGAGAGCATCAAGTTAAGGCAGTGTTGAGACAACTGGCTACAAACATGCCGAACAGAGCTGTTGTCAGTAGTCACCAATTTGATATCCTACTCCATTGCGGGGCCGGGCCACGTGGCTTCAGACTCAGTATGGGGGTCTGAAGACTTCAGCCACAGGATTGCTGCTTTCTGCAACAAGCAGGAACTCAGGGGCTGGACTTGAAGCCTTCTAGACCACGCTGAATTGCTTACTCAAGTCTAGGTCAATGTTTCAGCAGAGCCAAAAATACAGCGAAGGGCACTGAGCAAGAACACCGAGGGTGCCAGCTGCAAGCCTGTATCACAGTCAAAGGTGGAGATCACCTTGGGTGTGGAAGCCACGTCACCCAGAGCCACCCCACCAGCTTTCAGGGAAGGTCTGAGACCTGCCCCGAGGGTACTGGGAGAGCCAGCTCTCTACAGTCTGCAGGGTGGGACAGAGGCTCACACTGGCTTTGCTCCTCTTTGCAAGATTAACAGTCTAACAGGACTCGGTAAGGAAGTCTGGGGCTTTTGGCCTGCCCAAAAAAGTTTTCCCAGCCTCAAAGAAGGAGTTACCAGTGAGGGAGCTGTTGTGGAATAGTTTTATTTCTTCCCACGTAAAGGCCATTGTTTAAGCATTTACAGGTTTCCTAGTGCAATACAACCGAAAAAAGCAGTAACAAAAAAATGCCGCCTTCTTCCCAGGCAACTAAACAGAAGTAGATTTTTACTGCAACATATACACATTAAATATAGTATACAGTCCATGCAGCGGCATAGCCATGTTAGAGGGAGTCGTGGCTTCAGCCATCAGTGCATTACAGTCCAAATTCCAATCGCTCCTACTTCCTATCCAGACTTGAAGAGAAGAATTGCAACCTGACCCAAGTAAAAATAGATGAAGTGCTTTGTCTCGTGTGTTACATAGCTGCCAAAGTTTCTGCCAACAATGCAGTGCCAAGTTGGGTTGTATTTCTTGTCAAATTCCTGAAGAAAGAGAAGAGAGGCATTAAGGCCAAGAAAGCCCACATCAGAATAGTCCTAGCACAAATTCTGAGCTGGTTCTGGTCACACACTATCACCTCTCCTCCCACCTGCAGCATCTTGAGACACCCCACTGCAAGACACCATTAAATTAAGCAACCAAACCTCTGCACTGGATTGTTTGAAGGATTCAACACAAGCAAAACATCTTCTAAGCCTTGGAGCACCATTGGCCCTGGGCAGGAAGAGTAGATGCAAGAGCTCTCCTTGGTCCAGCCCTGTGTGTAGGCTAATCAGGGGAATAATTCTCTCCCATTCCAAACCCACTCACAAAAAAATAAAAAGAGGTTTTGGCATGTCTGCTCCAGCAAGGCATCTGAGCTTAAAGGTCACCTAAAAAAAGGAAGGAAGGAAGAAAAGCCTGGCTTCTGCTATTTGGGACTCTTGTATGCAAAGAGGGGAAAATCCATGCTGAAAATGAGCAGGCAGAGTCACAGGCCAGGGAGCAAAGACCCAAGAGGTCAAAGGTAAACAAGCTGAATGCTGGTTCAACAGTCTTCTCCTACTTAGCAGGCAGGATAGGGTTAAAGACCATTTTCCTCCCTCTAATTAACACAGGACTCCCAAGAACACCCTTCCCTCCCCTGAGACAGAGCCAGAACAGACTCAACATCCAAGATTAAAGCCAGTTCTAGTTCTCAGACAGCAGAAGAGTTTGAGCTGTTTGCAGGTAACCTTTGAAGTAAGGAAAAGGCTTTCTTGCCAGGGCACAAGGGTGCATCAAATTGCTTCCCTCCTCCCAACACACTCTCATGAAATAAAGGCCAAGTTCTTTTTGGATGCCTTCTGTTGCACTCCCTCACTTTACAGGCTGCATTGCCCCAAGCACTTAGAGCTAAGTCATGCCTCAAAGTGATCTGAGAAGTCAGGAGACACCTTTGAATCCTTTGCCTTCAAGCTTAGATTACAAGCAAGGCCCAAACACCAGCCCAGGTGCCAGGACTTCACTGCCTCTGAAGTAACATTTCCCTCCTCCAAGAGCACTTTCCTGACCATTCTGAGAAGCTGCTACAGGGCGAACCAACAGCTCCCCAGCTTCCATCATCAAGCAGGAGACTCAATTAACGGACTGCTGCAAATGAGGAGAGAGCCTCTTCACGAGCCAGGGCAGCTGCTTGCACTGCTTCTAACACAGCAGCTTCCACAGCCCCAGCAGCCAGAGAGGCCCATCCCAGAACCACACATGCACTGCTGCCCACCAAGGGAAACATCGGGGTGATCCCACCTGCACTGGTGCTGCAAGTCTGTGGAGCAAGTCCTAAGCAGAGGCAGCTGCCAGCCCTTTCCAGGCTGGCAAATCCTGAGGGACAGCACTTGCAGTTTGCTCAGAGCTTGCCAGAGCTCTGCCACAGCCCTCCCTGACCTTGGAGAAGTCACTCCATCCTCTTGAAAACAGCAGTAAAGCAGCCAAGAAGCCAAGTATCTTCTCCCTCCCAGCACGCAAGCATGAAGCCTCAGCCACTCGGCTCCTGACAGACCCGGGAGCTTTGGGAAGTCGCAGCCAGCACAGCACCCTCATCCCGGAGTTACCTTCTTGATATATGCTGCAATGTCCTTTTCTATGTTGTACTTCTCCATGGCCTGTGTAGCACAGTCTACAGCATCCTGCTGCATGTCCTCGGACATGTCCGCATTCTTGATCACAGCCTTTCTGTCAGACATGGTGAACCTAAGGCAGAACATAGATTCCTTTAATCCCTTCCCAAACAGAGACTTTGCTTCCTGTGCATCAGAGGTTGTCCTTTCCGTGCAGGCTGCGTCACAAGGCGACACCACACACTCTGCTATGGCCACAGTGACTTTATCGGGGCTGCCTATGCAGCCCAGGCCAAGGTGCCCCTTACAGCCAGAGCACTGGCTGGAGGTTGGAGCAGAGGTAGTCCAGCATCACCACACGCAGGAAAAGCTGATGTGTGGGAGGAGACGGGATCTGCAGAGAGCCACAGCCCTCCTGCACATCCATAGGCTACAGCCAAGTGTGCCATCCAGGTGTGCCAGCGCTTTGGAACATCCCCTGCTCAGAGCCTTGCAAGCAACAGATCCCAGACTGTCTGCACGGGCACAGAGCTCAGGAAGCACATTCAGAGCAGCAGTGCTTCCATTCTACCTCATCCCAGGTGCCACAGCTCCTGCTGCTAGTTTAGCCTGGAAGGAGCATTGTTCCACATTCAGCCATCATCACACCTTCAGTTCCCTGCTGCTCTGCCATGAAACCCAGCCTTCAGCTGTTCCCAGGGGACAGAGCCAGTCTGATGAGCCAGAAGCAGGTTAACAGCACACTGCAGCCTGGAAACAGGGCAGGGGAAGCAGGTCCCACCACAGGGACGGAGCTCGGCAAAGCTCTCCTTTCCTGCCCCCTCCTCAACTGGCAACCACAACTCAGATGCCAAAACCAGCGTGCTACTGCAGTCCCCGACTTGGCCTTGAGTGAGGTGTGCAAGCCCTTTGCTCTCAAAATTAAACTGCCTTGTACCAGCCACTGCAGCCATCAGATCTGACATGGCCTTGCCAGGGAGGTGCCCAGCACAGTTCCCATTATCCTAGAAATTGGGATCCCCTGATCCCAACACTGCAGTCTCTCCCCAAGCCCTGGAGAAGGCCACCATGAAGGCCTGCTCTGGACACCACAGCCCTCACTCCCATTCCCCACTCGAGGCCTGGAGAGGCACACGTTACCTGGGGATCCAGCTGCTCACCTTGCAGCAGCTCTTACCCCAGCACATTAAAACTTTGTGGGAATAAGCTTCTTAATGGCAAGGAGTGCCTCCAATTAAGCCTGTAGAGCACCATTAAGTTTCCTAAATCCTTTTACAGCACTAAGTCTTGAGTGATACTACCAAGTGTGTTTTGAAACAGTGAAACTACACATTTTTAGCTCTGCTGTGGAGTGAAAAAAATCTGCTGCAATGATCACTTCCTGGAAGAGCCCCAGAAAACTGAAGGAGTAGCTTTGTTACAGCAATTAAAGGAGCTTGCTACCCAGAGAGAAAGAGAATCCGGTTACATAATTGCAGCCCTCTGATTACAATACTTCAATTCTTCCTTCTGCCTGCACTTGAAGACTTCTATTGCCACCTTAATTTATACAGTTTAGATATAGTGTTTAATAGAGCACTGCTATTAACACACACCAACAGCAGCGGGAGGAATGACAGGAACTGAGCTCCACTGCCAACAGAGAGCACATGCTCCTATCACAGCCCTGGAAAAGCCACTTCCCGGCTGTTTGCTCCTTTCCAGGCCGTGGTTCCAGCCAGTGGGGCTTTGCCTGCAGCACAGAAGCCAAGGGAAGAAAAGACACAGCTCAGAACAGCCCAAACTGCGTGTAGATTTGGATTCACCACCCGGGAATCTGACCATCCCTTGGAAAAGTCTTCTGGGTGTCCAGTCCACAGGAAGAAGGAAGCAACAGAAATCCACTTGTGGGTCATTGTTCCAGAAAAGCTTCTTTAGGGAAAGAGAGCAAGCAAGCCCTGACACACACCAGGCCTTCGCACACCTGCACTGCTCACAGGGTTCAGAGGGCACCTGCAATGCACAAGCAGGCACAGAGTGACCTGCAAAAGGCACCTTCCCTCCTCATTGTCTAGGCAAGGAGCATCCCAGTGCAGGCCCGTGCTGCCGCGGGCGACAGCGCCAGAGGAGAAAGCGATCATACTTCAGCAGGGCTGCACAGCCGGCCAGGAGCCTCCCCTGCTCCAGGGCACACAGCAGGGCAGGGGCTGTGCTGCTGCACCTGCCACGGGAGTGTCACACCCTGCACCCACCTGAACAGCACAGAGCCGCCCCAGTCTCTGCTCACTCCCTGGGGGTTACAGCAGCACCACAGACACAGCATAACCCTAAACCACAGCATCACAGGTGGCTCTTGGGGTCTTGCCACCCAATCTGACCCTCTCTGAGGAAAACCACAAAGCCCCAACACTCATCTCGGGGCAAGATGGGCCTAGGAAGGGGTAACATTACAGCGCCAGCAGCCACCCCTTCCCCCCAAGGGCAGGATGTGGTCTGTGAGGAGGAAGACCACAGCCCCAGCTGCCACTCCAGGGCGGAATGAGGCCTTGGGAGGGAAATTAGGCCCAAGGCAGCACCCAACCCTGTTTTTACTAGAGTAGGCTAAGGTCTTAATTGTACGTTCAAACCCAGTACTCCAGCAGGACAAGCTGGAGCTTTGGGAAGAGAAGGAGACACAAGCCCCATGGTAACCACTCCTTCCCTCTCCGGGTAGGACAGAACCCTAGAAATGAGATGGGGCTGAAGCCCAGCATCCACTATCTCCCCATGAAGACAGCATGGATCGCGAGGATGGGAGCACCCATCACTTCCCACAGATCGGAACGGGGCCCGAGCCCAGCACCCACCGCTCCACCACCAGGACAGCATGGATTTCGCGACTGAGGACGGGGCCCGACCCCTCCACGAACCGCATCCACCACCTTGGCCGAAAAGGGCCCCGGGAGAGGGTGCGGCACAGCCCCTTCCCCCGCAGGGCTCCCGGGAGCCGGAGCCCTGCGTGACCTTCACGGGGGGAGCTCCAGGGGCGCCCGAGGCCGCGGTGACCTTGCCTGGAGCGGAACCGGCTCCGCAGCGGCGCGGCGCCCCAGGGAGGGGCGGACTCCGATCGCTCCCCGGGAGCCGGTACCGCCCGGCCGCGGCAGCGACCTCCGCCCTCGGGGCGGCCCCGCCGCCACCCCGCACACGGAGCGACCGGTGTCGGGCGAGGCTTGGAGAGCCACAGCCCAGCGGAGACATCGCTCACCTTCACAGTGACAGGGCCACCCCGGGAGGGCGAGGCACGGCACCGAGGAGAAGGAGGTGTGAGGAGGCCCGGCCGCGCTGCCTCAGCCCGCTCCGCTCCGCTCGGCGCCCCGCGCGCTCTGCGCCCCGGCGCCGCGCCGCTCTCAAATACCGCCCCGCCCGCTGCGGCGCGCGGGCCGCCGCCACCCCATTGGCCGCGCCGCCCCGCGCGCCGCGCACCCATTGGCTGCGGCGCGGCGCGGCCCGCCGCGCCCGGCCCGTCCGCCCGCGCTGTTCTGCCTACATCCTGTTTCATCCCACAATGCCGCGGGGCGGCGCGCGGCGGGGAGGGGCGGGGCCGGGGGGCCATGAGGGGCCGTGAGGGGCCCGGGCCGGTGTGAGGGGTCCGTGGTAGCCGGGGGGCTCCCCGCCTTCGGCCCCCATCCCCGGGGAAAGAGCCTGATCCCCTGGAGCGGCTGATCCCTAGAGGGACCTTTGTTGCCCTAGGAGGTCATGATTCTTCTGCGGGGTTCCCCTGTACCTTGGGGACCCTGATCCCCGGCGGGAGCCTGAACCTTTCTAAGAGGAACTCACTGGGTTGAGTCACACACCACAATGTTCTCCGTCAGAGGGCCCAACCTGAGTCAAATTTAATCCTGTCCCAGTGATGAGTTGTAGCTTCGCACCTCATTGGCACCTTTCACCTGAGATCTCCAACCTGTGATGCTCATGGGTCTCCTGAGCATTGAGATGTTTCCCACAGTGGCGCATACTTACAGCCGAAGGGCACTAACGGGAGAGAGGGACTTGAGAAAAGTCCCTGGGGCTGTTCGCACCCCATTTGGGACAGATCCCTGTTCCCTGGAGCTGCACCACATACCCTAAACGTCCAGGTTTTCAGGTCACAGCAGGCCGGTGCTCAGTGTCCTCCGCAGGACTCAGCATCTCCCCAGACACATTTCCCCCTTCTGAACACATCAAAAGTGTTCCAGTGTTTCTTGGGGTTTTTTCACAGGGAGCAAAGCGTGGGGAATGCCCAGGGAAGTCTGGGGAGCGAGCAGCTTTCACTGAACTGCCAGCCCCATGTCCTGTGGGAGTCACCGCTTTTCCCCTGGGATGTCTCCCCCTGGGATGTCTCAGGGCATCCTGCCAGGCCCTTTTCCTGCCAGCCGTGTTTTGTGTGGGAAAGCTGATAAAATCCCAAACCTGGGCACTGCGCTGCTGAGAATTGTCCCCACACACCCAGAGGCTGGGGGTGACATTGACATGGGGCTGTTTGAGCTGCTTCATTGTACGTTCACCCCGAGAACATGTGATGTTCCAGCAGAGCCAAGAGGGCAGAATGAAACCTCTCTGTTCACACACCTGCTCGTGAGCTCTCAGCATCCTGTGCTGGGCCAGCAGTGAGGGATCACAGCCCAGCCAGACCCTGGCACACAGGTGTGACCCCGGTGCTTTGCACACCTGGCTTTCCTGCACAGGTATCCTCAAGCCCAGGTGTGACCCTGGCCCTTCAGACACTGGGCTGTCCCACACGGGGCTCCTGCCCTCAATAGCCGTGCTCCAGGTGCACACCTGCCCCCCGCTGCCGGGCTGGCCGACAGCCAGCTCCCTTTTTGGTTGCTCCATTTCACTTGAGCAGCAGTGCCAAGAAGCCCTGTGCAGGAGCTACCTGAAGAAAAGCCCAGCAAAACAAAAAATCCTGATTCCTGTGCTGTCCCCGTTCCCACGCTGCAGTGCCTGAACAGTAGTGAGAGGGAGACAGCACTGCCCAGTCTCAGCTGCCTCTTAATAAGACCAGTTTTAATTGCCTGCATAGCCTTGAGAACCAAGAAAACCACTGCAGGTCCTGAAATCTCCCTGACTTGATTGCTGAATGAAGACAAGCTTACAGCTGGTAACAGCACCCAGGGGACAGGCTGGGTTCACTCCATGAGCCCTGGAATGGGCCAATCCTGTTTGCTAATGAAATGGATATTTCCTACTGTGCCCTTTGTATACTGGTAAGAACTCCAGCAGCAAATAAAATATTAACTGTTCCTTAATGTGTCCAGACCTGAGCCCTGCTTTAAGAGAGAAGTCAGCGGCAGCAAATGAAGTGAGGATGAATGAACACTGCAGTGGCCGGCCCTGAGGCCGCAGGAGCACGAGGGGACAAGGCCATGCCCGGGGAGGTGACACAGTCCTGGCCTGCCGGGGCAGAGCGGGGCAGCTCCTCAGGCCATCCCTGCACGGCTCCCGGAGCTCCTGCCCACGAGGGCAGCCCAGCCGGCTCCGCTCAGGTTCGCTGCTCCACGCTTGGCTGGGCTATTTATAGCTCTGCCGAGGCTCTGTTGAGGCAGCACATCTGAGCCCTGTGGATGTGCCTCATGAGCTTTCCAGAGCCTTGGAACGGAGCCGCCGCTCGCACCGGGGAGGTTTGGGCTCTGCTCCCAGGGCTCAGCTGAGGGGCTCGGCAGGTTTGCAGGCCAGAGGCAGCTGCTGGGCAATGCTCATCCTGTCTGTCCCACCCAGTGGGAGCCCCTGGCTGTCCCAGGAGGGCTCCCATCACAGAATGCTCTGAGCTGGAAGAGACCCACGAGGATCATTGAGTCCAACTTTTAATCCTGCACAGGACATCCCCAGGAGTCTCACCATGTGGACCTCCTGGTATTTTCCCAGTGCAGAACCAGGACTTGTCTCCTTCCTGTCCTGGAGAAGCCTGTGGGTACCTTCAGCCCAGGGCAGGAGGCAGCTGCCTTTAGGAGCAAAGGGACAAGGTATCAGACTGGTGAACTCAACTGGTGACAGTCTCCAGTCCCCAGAGCTGGCTCCAGAGCTGGTGGCTGCTTCCATAATCCCAGAGTATTAACCCCATCCCAGTTACATCCTGCCTCCTCCCAAAGCATCTGCAGCAAGAGGAAGCAGAGGAGCCCTGCTCCTGCCTGGCTCAGTCCTGCTCCTGCCAGTGCAAGGAGCATGGCCTTGACAAAGAAAGTGCTTGGAGGATTGATGAAGGGAGATGCATTCCTGAAGAGTGACAAAAGGTTATTTGTTTATAAATTCCTCTGAGTGGACTATATAAAGCACTTCACAGAGATCCACAGGAAAAGGGCCTGGCCTGAGAAGCAGTTTGCCATCTAAGGCTGTGCTCCTCCTGCCCCGTGGCCACATGCTTCCCCTGGGATGTGTTTCCAGTCCCAGGCAATTACAAGTGAAAAACCACACACTTTGTGCCCATCTGCCACAAGAAATGCACAGGTCCGGGATCCAAATGCAGGGCTGACAGTGTGAGTGTGGCAGCATTTCTTCCACCAGTTCTACTTCCATGCTGTACTTCTGTAGAAACATCCCCCACAGGAAATTGTTCTTGTTTAACCTAAACTCACTTTGATATGACTCAGCCCATTATTTCTGCTCTGCCCTGCCATGGACGTGGCACACTGACTTACTTTATAGCACAGATCCACAGTAGACAATGGCTGAAATGTCACCTTCATCTCCTGTCCTTGCAGGAATTCCTTCCTCTCTCCTCCTCCCACATCTCCTGCACCTCTGCTCCTGTCCTTTCTCTAGACTCCACCATCAGTCACTCTCTCTGCCAATAATCAATAAAAACAACAGCAGCAGTAAAGCACCTTCAATTAATTCCCCTCTGGAGCAGAATGGAGGGTGTGGGCACTGCTGCTCCATCCCAAGGCGGCTTTGGCCACTCCATCATATCCACAAGAGCCCTTGCTCATGGCTGCAGCCCCCCACCAGCACTCTGGCTGCTCCCTGGCACAGCCCCCAGGGCTGCCCAGTGTGTTATTTTTCACCAGGTTTCAATTGTTTTGGCAAGTGTTTTGCAAAGCACATTCCGGAGGGTTTGCTCTCCATCCTGGCTGCTTTGATCAATCTTGTTTGCAAAGCAGTTTCCAGCCCCTGGTTAATGTACGTTATTATCTCCCTGAATCCCTGCTATTGAACCTGGATAAATCCCGTGGAAAAAGAAAAAGCCCTATAAAAGGAAAGGCTCTAAAACCTCCCGCGGGAGCTGCCACCGCTGACGAGGAGGGTTTGGACACCATGAGTGGTCCTTTAACAGCAAGAGCAGCCCCAAGTGCCCTGGATTATTGCCTGATCTGCAGAGGCTTTCATCCCAACGTGAGACCAGAGTGCAGGAGTACCAGAGCTGGGACTGTGCCCTGGGTTTCCCAGTGAGGTGTCCCTGCCCAAGGAGAAATGCTCCTCTGTGGGACCAGACCCCACCAGCATCCCACACCAGGTTCTGAAACCCCAGCACGGCCTTTCCCTGGCTCCAGCATGCAGGGACCATGGCTCCTCATGTCCCCAGGTCTGTCCAGAGCAGAGGCAGCGTGGCACCACGGCAGGGCAGCCTGGGCTTATCTCCAAGGCAAACGGGCTGAAAAATGTGGCAGCTATAGACGGCTTTTTGTGCAAAGGCTGCGTGCCACAAGGCAGCGCGTTCCTGCCATCCCACAGGCATGAGAGAAAACACTCCACGTCTTGTGAGCCTTATTAATATGGATTCAGGTCAGCTGCTCCCTGCAAGTTTTTGTGAGTGACTCGCGGTGTGCAGTTCATGCAGGATCCATAAATAAGGACGTCTCTCTGGAATCCTGCCAGGGCTGTATGAGCACAGGGATGTGAGAACTGCCTCAGTGCATGCAGGGGGACGAGGGGTGAGAAGCCATCCAGCCCTCTGCTCCCAGCTCCCACCACCCCAGCCCAGGCTCCAGGACCAGCTGGATGCACTGAGGGCTGGCAACTCCCTTTAATCTGATCTGTCCTGAACAGAAAAACGGGTTTGGAGACAACATAAACACTGAAGGAAAGGTCACATCCAAGCCACGTGCTCTGTGACTGTGTCTTGTGGCTTCACTCGCACAGTGGGCTGTGCAGGGCTCTGAGCTGACCATGGTGCAGGAGTTGGGGACACAGACTTGGTACCTACAGGGCCAGGGCCAGGATGATGGGTAATATTACTTTGAGTTTCTCCATTTTTCTGTGCTCCCCCTCCTTGGGCTGGTGCTCCAGCACAAGCCCTACACCACACATGGTTTATCTGCAAGGCATCCTGCCTGCACATCAAACGCTTCCTACATTTTTAAGGCTGGAAGGGCTGTTGTGATCATTCACTCCACCCTCCTGTGAGCCACAGCACTTGCCAAAGCTGGGTTCCTGTGGTCACACAGAGCACGGTGCTGCCGTCAGAGGAGCTGGGAGTGCCAAGACATGACAGTGGCTTTGGGCTGACTGCAGGGTGGGGGTTCCTCCTGCCCCTCCTCAGCACATCCACATCAGCCACGTCCCTGTGCTGCACTCCCTCCACTCTGCCACGCTCCTGGCTCCTTCTTCCAGCCACGGGCTGCAGTGCCCAGGGCACGCCCTGCTCTGGGAACACACTGGGTGCTCACCAGTGAGCCGACTGGGAATCCATGTGCAAACCACTTAGAGCTCATGCATGAAGTGATTGAGCAGTCATGCACGGGCTAATTGGGCATTTGTACGCCAAGTAACGGGCACTCACGCATGAACTGCCCGGTGCTCATGCATGCCCTGATGGGGGCTCACGGGCACAGGATGAGCCACCATGGATGTGCTGACCCCCCTTCCCTGCAGGAACAGCCCTGCACCTGTGTGACCCTGTGTGTGCCCCTGCAGGGTCAGTCTGGATGCTGATGCACAACCTCGGGTGCTCCAATGCACATTATCTGGGCACTTGTGCATTCCCTGATTAGACACGCATGCGTGGCTTCATTAGGCACTGGAACAAGTGGAGCCCAGCACAGCGACAGCCCCACACAGGGCAGGGAAACCTGCCAGCACCCAGCACGGCACGGTGTGGCACCAAAATCCCTTCTGGCTCCCTGGCGTGTGTGAGCTGGTGGCTCTGCCTCCCCAGCAGCCCTGCTGGCACACACCAGCCGATCTCACACCTTCCCCCGAGCTCCCCAGGGCGTAGGAAGGAGCTACTGCTGAACAGACAACTTAAACCCTCTTCTGGCACAGCTTAAATACAAGAATCTCCAAAAGCAGAGACAAGGTCTCCACTGTGTAGAATAATTTAGGTCAGTCTCACTTCTGCAACGATTTATTTAAGCTTTAGCAGTTCCTGGCCCAAGTGAGGGAAAAATGAGGGAAAAAATAGAATCCCCCGTATTTACACTACTTTTCTGTAATGTTTATCTTGTGGAAGCTACAGCCTCATCTGCCAGCACTGCTTTAATCCAGGCCTGCAGACACTTCCACCACACACATTTCTTAGGATCCTGCTTCAAATTGGAGCAACTTGTTGAGCACAAAATCTCAGCCTGCAAAAGCTTTCAAGTGGTTGCTTCTCCTTGGAAAGTATGCCCTGTCCTTCAATCATTCCCAGGCTTTACCAGAAATGCTTTTGCCTTCCTTGCACAAAACAACAGGTATTTGAGTGGGCTCAGCTGTGTATTTCAGTGTACATAAATGTACACAAATGCGTGTACACAAATGTATTCACAGCAGGCAGTACCCATGGGCTGGCCCTGGGCTGGCATCACTGAGAGCTCAGGTCAAACCCCTCTTGCCCTCCTCACCAGCCTGCTCATGGTGATGGTCTCACTGAACTCTGCAGAAGGAGCTGCAATAGCTGATCTGATCAATAAATACACATTTATACAACCCTTAGGTCTGTAATATCTGTCTGTATGTAAGAGGCCATGAGGGATTTTGTTTTAATTAGAGGAACGCTTAAGGCTACTCTGCCTCCTGCTTAATCAGCCTTGGAAATGCAGAGGGAAGGGCTGTCCTTGTGCAGGGCACTGCTCTGAGCAGCACAACCCAAAGGCTCAGCCAGGGCACCAGGGCAGGAGCAGGGAGAGAGGGGAGCACAGCCCACATCCACCTCATCTGCCGTCTCCAGGACGAGCCAGGGAAACTCCTGTCTGGAGCTGCAAGTGCATCCCATGCCCTGCTTGACAATTCCCAGGGTGGGAGTGACTGGGCAGGGTCCAGCCCCATCCCTGCTTTGAGGAGATGGTTATCGTGGATACGCAGGGAGAGGTGTCAGGAATGCTCTTCATGGCCAACAAACAGCAGAGGCTTCCAGCCAAACATTGCCAAAGCTCGCAAAGGTGCTGCTTTTATTACGGGAATGTCGCAACTGCTGAGGTCCCACGGCCCGGGAGTATCCGTGGGAGGAGAGCACAGCCCTGCACAGACACGTGGCCTTGGGAACAGCCCTCGGTGCCCTGGGACAGCTCTGCCCCCGTGCTGGGATCCAGGTGAGCCCTCGGTGCCCTGGGACAGCTCTGCCCCCGTGCTGGGATCCAGGTGAGCCCTCGGTGCCCTGGGACAGCTCTGCCCCCGTGCTGGGATCCAGGTGAGCCCTCGGTGCCCTGGGACAGCTCTGCCCCTGTGCTGGGATCCAGGTGATCCCCATGCTGGGATCCAGGTGAGCCCCATGCTGGGATCCAGGTGAGCCCCATGCTGGGATCCAGGCCAGCCTGTGGTCAGCCACCAGCACATACACCTGGCTTTGCTGTGGAGCACCCAGAAGCCAGCAGACACCCAAAACCACTGTAAACCACCAATGTAGGGGTCTGGGAGATGCGTTTCCAGCTCATTCCAGTCCCACCAGTCCCCAGGGGCCCTTCAGCCCCAGTCCACCACAGTGCTCAGCTGGTGTTTAACTCCAAGCAGGCATGCAATAGTTTGGGAGGATAAGGAGGAATGAAAAGGGGGATAATAAACAAAACTGAGCCCTAGAGGAGAAAAACTGCTCACTGGCAGACTGATGCTCTCGGAGCAAACAGAAGGGGAGGTGCTGCTTTGCGCTCACCCCTGGCCCCACAGCGCAGGTATTGTTTGCTGCTAACAGCAAAAAAGCCTCACGGGGATGCCCCACGTGTGAAACCCTCTGGAGCAGGAAGACAAATGAAGAAGAGGTAAAGTCCTCAGTATGCCAGGACATTATCCAAAGCCTTGGATTTATGGTTAACTGGTTCCCTTTTACTGGTGCTGCAGCTCCCTACCCTTGCCAGCCTGTCCCAGGCTCCTCATCCCAGGCAGCTTCTGCTCCATGGATCCTTTCTGTCTCACGTGTCTTTCAGAGGATACAAATATTAATATGCTTCTTAGGAAATGATCAAATTACTATCCGTCTTTCATGCTCTAAATGACACAGCTGACAAAGGCCTGATATTCCTATTTACTGCCCTCAAGAAACTGCACCTTAAAGGCCTATTAGGAAGAGGAAAAAAATAGGTTATATTTCATGTTTTAGTTGGGCTATGGTGGTACAGCAAGTCCAGAATTATATATAAATCAAATTGTCTAGTTTTTTCTTTGCATTGCAGAGCAGAGCATGGAACAGCCGCTGCTGGGGCTCCACTCCTAATTTCTGACACATCTTTTAACCTGCTCATTTAAAAGCACTTACTTTGCATCCTTCTCCTTAAGAGTTAGTGGGATATGAAGCATGAGGTTTCCTAGATTAGGGATGTCTGGATAATAAAATGCTGTGGAACAGGATTTCCAGGGAGCAGAACCCTTTCAGCAGTACCTGGGCACTGGGATCAGCAAACTGCTCCGGACCTTGGCGGCTGCTCCCACGCTGGCCCTTTTGTAAACGTTGAGTTTGTTGTTCCTCGTTTATTTGCCTTTCACTGAGCTCCGACAGGAAAAATATATGGCCCAGTGTCCCTCCCGCCCTGGTCTCTGTGAGGTTTTGTTTCACATGGTTATCACAGTCCCTTGCCTCTTCCAGTGTTTACATAAAGTTACAGCACCCACAAAACAGCTCCAAAAACTTTATTTGTATTTTAAAATATTCTGCTAGAAAGTAATCTTAATGCATTTTGCTCTCGTTGTAGTTCCTTGTGTTAAACAAAATCAGCAAACCCCCACTGATGCCACAGGGGCTGCGTGGTGCTGAAAGGAGGGAGCGGGGACGTCGGCAGCGCTGCCAGCGGCTCTCCACGGAGAGCTAATGGAAAACCTCCTTTTAAAAACCACTCAGGCCTGGCAAATCTGGGTTATTTTTGGAGAGCAAAGAGATCCAGCTCTATCCACGCTCCCAAGGCTTGGCTGGGTGGCACGGCCCCCACAGAGACATCCCGGGGATGTGTAAGTGCAGAGCTCCCGCTGGCAGTGGCCCTGCGGTGTCCAGGCAGGGATGGTGACAGATGCCACACGCCAGATAAGCAGCAATCAATATCTCTAATGGAGAAACAGCATTTCAGTTCGCTGTGTCAGGATGGCACTGCTCACTCCCAGCTGGAACACAGGTGGTGGGAAGGGTGTGCCAGGAGGGGCCGGTGAGCCCCGAGCTGTGGCACCCGTGCACTGTGGCAGTGGCTCCTCACCAGATCCCAGCTGCGTGCCACACCCCTGGAGTGTGGGAATGCATCGAGGGGAAAGGAGGCAACTCCAGGAAAATGCACAGAGAAATAAAAACAGCAAAAGGAAAAGGAGCAGCTGCAGGAAAACCCTCGCTGCCCAGTCCCCACTAAACCGCAAGGTTCCCTCTGAAATGAATGACCCAAATGGATTCACTCCTTTCCTCTTATTTATGCCTTAGCAGGAATAAATGCTAGCAGGTTTATTTACATTGACAGTTTGCATTCATTTTCCTCCCTCTCCTCGTCAGGCCTTGGAGCATCCCACCAGGCAGGGAGAGGGAAGAGCAATGCAAGCAGCTGCCACGATATTTGGTGACAGCGGGAGGCAGGGAGCGATGGCAGAGCTCAGGAGGAACAGAAATGCCCTCCCAGGGAAATAAATCCATGAAAATGGATTGGGGGGGCTCACTGAAACTTTCTGGCCTGTGCTAACTGCTGCCCCTTTCCCTCCCAGCCCCAGCCATGGTGTGCTGGCATGTGGGAATCGCTGCAAATCCAAGTAATGTGAAAACAAGACAGCAGAAATCTCAGCAAATCCATGATTTTTATTATTTTTAATTTTTTAAAATTAACATTTTATTGCTACTAGCCCAACAAATAACCACACACAATTTAACTGATTCTGCTCCCCTGTGCCCCGTCACTCTGCTCAGGGACCTTGGACCTGAGCACATCATGGGGCCACATGTGTGGTGTGGCTGCTCTCACAAAGGAAAAACAGCAAGGTTTGGAAAATTCAAAAATGAACATTCCCAATCCACCTGGGACCATTTGAATTCCGATGGCGTTACCTCTGCTCGTGTGGCTTTTCTCCTTTAAGTCTCCACCCGTGTGTGTCCTTTTGGGCTGGCTTCCAGGAAAAACTCCCACTGGCAGTGTGCTGTGTTTTCTGTTTGCATCCAGACATGCCCCAGCATGTGCAGAGGAAATCTCTTTGCTTACAGTGAAATCTGCATAAACAAAACGAGCTCTGTCACCATCCGCTGCTATGGGAATTCTTTTCAAGCTTACACACACTTTCCTTGTCTTATCTTAAGCTCAGAGTTTCTCTGAAAACATCAGACTGGTATTTTTGCATCCTTTTCCTACATGCAAAACAGTAAGTTTGATCATTTTGACGCACTATTTAAAATGTTCACACACACACATACATATATACACACCAAAATATCAGCTTTGTGTTTCACCTCCAAAGACACAACCTGTGTGGTTTCAAGTTCCTGGTGAAATGCCAAGGAAGCCCTCCAGCAGCAGATTCCAAAGGACAGTTACAGGAGGGAAATGGCAAGTTTGGACAGTTCATTGCTCAGTTCCCCAAAAAAAAAGACTTCAGATGCCTGTTAAAAACCGACCCTTTTCTCCCAGACAATCTGGGCTTTGATGAAGTGTTATTTTGCAAAGCAGTGAGATTAGTCAGGACCCATCCAGCTGGATTAGGACAAACAGGTTCCTGTGACAGAGCTGGGCGATGACAGGCGTGGGCCTCAGCCCCAGCCCTGCAGCTCTGCTTGGGAAACCTCCTGCTTCCCCAGCTCCCTCAGCAACAACAATCAGCAGTGATGTTATGTGGGCAATGTTCGCATTATTCTCCTTTGGAGAGCCCTGGTTTCCATTGCTCCCACTTTGAGGGAAAAACTTGTCATTTTACAGTGGTTGGCTTCTTTTTTTAGCAAGATTATTTGCCTTTGCCTTCCCAGTAAGTTATGTTCTACATAACTTATTAATTCCCCACATGTGTTTTGCTAGAAAAGCAAAAATGACTCTGAGAAATAAGTACTGTGCAGCATACCCAACTAAACACTGCAGTGATAGCACAGACCTGAGGAAGGTAATGAGGAAAAAAACATCTAATACTTCTATAAAGAGACACTTCATTAAGGTAATTAAGAGAACCATTTAAAGCAGTTATGAGGATTATTAAGACACAAAAGAAATTATGCAACAGGGTTTTCACCAAGCAGGCAGACTCACCATTGGTTTATTATGCCTTTAAGAATAACTTTCAGTGGTTTTAATGAGTTTTTGAAAACAGACACTCATTTCTTGGCAAGGAATGGCGTTTCCCTACACCTGGGAAAAGCACAATCAGGATATTTGTGGGTTTTTTTGTGGGGAGGGGACTTGTTGAAATTTTTTTAATATCACAGAAGGGTTTGGGTTAGGAGGGACCTTAAGTCTCACCAAGTGCCACCCCCTGGCATGGGCAGGGACACCTTCCACTATCCCAGGCTGCTCCAAACCCTGCCCAGCCTGGCCTGGGATCACAAAATCCCTGAATCACAGGTTGGAAAAGACCTTGGGATCACTGGGTCCGGTCCTTGACCCATCAGCACCCTGTCAGCACTGAGTGCCACATCCTGACATTCCTCAGACACTTCCAGGGATGGGAGCTCCAAAAAGTGCTTCTGCTGAGCTGAACAGCTTGTTAAATTGTGAACAGCTTGTTAAATAATCCTAAAAGCCCATTATTTCCCCCAGAGCACCCCGTGAGGTTACACAGGGGCTGTGGCTGCTGCTCCCCACGTTGTGTCCCACTACAGAGAGAACTGAAACCCCAAAACTGTCTCAGGTGAGAACATCCCCAAGCAGCCGGGAATTTACCCTTTGCCTCTCTCACCGACATTCCTCCTGAAAAACCCCGGGGCAGAACAATGAGCAGCACCTGTGCCACAGATCCTGATGTGACCCTGCACACGCTTCCTGCCAGCCGCCCCGGTGCTGCTCTTACACAGGAATATGCATTTCTCGTTAACAAATGTGACAAATGAGGGCAGCCAGGAAGAGGCAGGAGGCATTTTTCACAATCCCTTAATGAACTCATCAGCCTAAAAGGTTTCTCTCCACACTCTGACACTTTTAACCCCTCATGGTGGGGTTAAAAAAACCAAGATCATTTATTTCAGTCATTTTTAGCACGAGCTCACCCACATTTTTGTATTACCCCATGGACAGGGCACACGGAAGTGTATTCTCACTCTGAAGCTGCTTTAACACATCTCTGAGGGCTTTGTGACAATGCTGAGTACTCCAGTTATTTTAAAGCACCTTTATTCAAATTACAATTTTATCAAACATAACATATTTGGGTATTTTCGTCCTGCTTCTTCCCCAGGATATCCTTTTTTGTGTTGGGTCCGTTTTTCATGTGACCCTACATTAAAGCTTCGTAAATATAGAACATTCTTCAGCAGGAGCACGCAGCTCTCAGCAGTGTTCTCGAATGCATCCACTCGGATGTGACTTTGTCTCAGTTTTTACTCCTTTTTGTTCCTCCACTTTTATTAACTGAGACGCCAAGCCAAGCCCACCCCTAAAGTTTATTTTCCCAAGGGCATCATGTTGGATGCAAGAGCCCCTAGAGTCACCCCATCGGTTCAGCGATGGAAAGCACCCCGCGAGGGGGGGAAAGTCCCAAACCCAGGAGATTTAAACCCTGAAGGAGCTGAGCGAGCTCGGCGCCCCCCTGAGCCCCCAGGGCGGCCATTTGGGTCCTGCCCCCCGGGGAGGGGGCACAGAGCTTTTCTGCTGTCCCGAGGCACGGCACGCCGGGACAGCGCATTGAACAAGCCCTTCGGCTCACGGGGGGGGACACGGGGTGACACGGCAGGGACAGAGCGGGGACACGGCGGGCACTGTGGGGACACCGGGGACAGCGCCATGGCGGCCCGCCCGCGGTGCATTGTGGGAGGCGCCCCGCGCTTGGCGCCAAGCGCGCCCGCCGTCCCGCGCGGTGCATTGTGGGCCGCGCCCTCCCCGGCCGGGCCTAAAGGCGCGGGGCGCCGCACCGGACGTGACGTCACGCGGCCTCCGCCGTTTAAGCCGCTGCCGGGAGGAGCGTCTCTCATCTGCCGCGGGGACCGCAGGTTCCCCACGGTATAACCGAGCTCCCGAAGCCTCGCGCCCCACAGCTGCGGCCCGCCGTACGGACTCGGCCTCTCCGAGGCGGCGAGAACCGAGGGACTACTTTGCGGTGGAACCGCGCGTGCGCGGGGCGGAAGAGCGAGGGCGCGGCGGAAGACGCGTGCGCCGCTGGTCCGCCGTGAGCGCGGGCGGTGCTGCGGCCGGTGCTGCGTCCCGGGGTGAGATCGGTGCGCGCAGAGGCAGCGCGAGCGGAGCCGCGGGCGCCATTTTGAAGCGGCGGTCGGGGGAGGTGACGAGAGCGCTCCGAGAGCCCGGCCCGGCCCCGCCACCGCCGCCCCGCGCCGCCCGCACCGCCCCGCGCCGCCGCAAACATTGCCGACCTCGCCATGTCCGGCGGCGGCGTCATCCGCGGCCCGGCCGGCAACAACGACTGCCGCATCTACGTGGGGAACCTGCCCCCCGACATCCGCACCAAGGACATCGAGGACGTGTTCTACAAGTACGGCGCCATCCGCGACATCGACTTGAAGAACCGCCGCGGGGGCCCGCCCTTCGCCTTCGTCGAGTTTGAGGACCCCAGGTGAGGCCCCTCTGGCGCTGCCCCGGGCCCCCGGCCCCGCGGAGCCGCCGCTGCCCGCCCTGAGCGTTCCCCGCGGCCCGGGCCGCGCTAACGGGGCCTGGCCGGGCGGCGGGCGGGGAGAGGCGGGCGGGAAGCGGGAACAAAGGCGGGCGGTGCGGCGGCCGCGCTCACCGCCCGCCCCGTGCCGCCCGCAGGGACGCGGAGGACGCCGTCTACGGGCGGGACGGCTACGACTACGATGGGTATCGGCTCCGCGTGGAGTTCCCCCGGAGCGGCCGCGGCACCGGCAGAGGAGGCGGCGGCGGCGGGGGGGGAGGAGCCCCCCGGGGCAGGTACGGCCCCCCGTCCCGGCGCTCGGAGTACAGAGTGATCGTCTCGGGTGAGTCATTGGTCTCTCTCAGCCAAGTGCTCCCCCGGGGTCCTGCGGGCGCGGTGCTGGTGCGAGCTTCTCCTTAAAACGCGTGGCGCCGTGTGCTCTGGGAGGGGAGCGGTGCTGTCCCCGCGATGCTGAGCGCTGCTCTCCTTCGCCGCGCTTTTGCTACTGCCGTAATACGGGAGGTGAGGCTCTAATCCGGTTTTAAAATCACGTTTTGGTTTTTCTCTAGGGCTGCCTCCAAGTGGAAGTTGGCAGGATTTAAAGGATCACATGCGTGAAGCAGGTGATGTATGTTATGCTGATGTTTTCCGAGATGGCACTGGTGTCGTGGAGTTTGTGCGGAAGGAAGACATGACCTACGCTGTGCGAAAGCTGGATAACACTAAATTTAGATCTCACGAGGTAGGTATCACACTTACTTTCTTTGGCCAGAATTGGATACAAGGGGCTTAACAGTAGGATGTGAAGGTAAGGAACGCGTGGTGGTCGTTGTTTGGTTACGGAGCAGCTGAATAAGTGTGTGGTCAGGCTGGACGTAGACGTGTAAGCTCTGCTGTCTGTCCCGGCCGTAGTAACACTGTCTGCAGTCTGTCAGCATGCCTGAAACATGGCCCTGAAGCCTCGACGTTTCAATCGAAAGTTCTGTCTATCCAATAGGGAGAAACTGCCTACATCCGTGTTAAAGTTGATGGCCCAAGAAGCCCAAGCTATGGAAGATCTCGGTCCCGCAGCCGTAGTCGTAGCAGGAGCCGTAGTCGCAGCAACAGCAGAAGCCGCAGTTATTCCCCAAGAAGAAGCAGAGGATCTCCACGCTACTCTCCCCGCCACAGCAGATCCCGATCTCGTACATAAACATCACTCTAGCTCTGATCTTTTTGTAGAACCCCATGTTGTACACAGTTTTCCTTTACTTAGTACAGTCTTTCATTTATTTTTTTTTTAAATTCCAACTGTTTTACTCGAATTGGCTGAAGTGTTGAATTGCATTCTTGTGTAAAATCCCTAGTGAGTATTTGCTCCTCGACACCGACATTCCCCCTCTTGTCTTTGGTAAATTGTATTTTAATTGCTGTCAGTCAGGATTGTTCTGGTTTAGTTCTAGTTCAATACCAACATTCTTGGAGCTGTGGTATTGCTGTGTAAATGTCTCAGTGTTCCGCTGTGGTCGAGACGAGCTGGGGATGTTGGGATGTTTGTGGCTAACTTGTCTCTTCTGGGGGATCTTACATTTTATCTTGCCTTTTCGTGTGTCTTTCTGTAGACATATCTGAAGAGATGGATTAAGAATGCTTTGGATTAAAGGATTGTGGAGCACATGTCAATCATTTTAGGATTGTCAAAAGGAGGATTGAGGAGGATCAGATCAATAATGGAGGCAATGGTATGACTCCAAGTGCTATTGTCACAGATGAACTTGGCAGTATTGACCTTATACTGAGAGACAGGGGAATTGAGGCCGAGCACCTACGTGTCCCCACGTGTGGCTTCAGGCATGTCCTCGTGACCGCAGGCTGCCATTGCTCTTCTCCTTTAAAACTTCCTTCTCTGGGGGGGCAGTTGTGGCCAGATCCCTGCTTTTGTAATTCCCTATTCCATTCTAGTTTTCTAAAGGAATACGGGGCCGGGGGGGAGCATTGGTTTGTTTGTCCCGCAGCGTTTGGTTACAAGTGTCCATGTCCGTAGTATCCGTACACTTGTAGTAGAACTTGCAATCAGAGTATAATATCAATACTGCTAAAATCTGCATGTCCTCTGTGTGACTGATACAGCGTGGCTGTTGCATTTTTATAAGTACCAGAATGAAAGCAAAATAAAAATAGCAAACCTAGTGGGGAATAATTTAAGTCTCAGCCCTGCCCCCTCAGACTAATTCACGATTGACTCACGATCCGTGTGAAAACACCGATTGTTAACGTTCCCTCCAGCTGGGAGTGCAGCTGTAGTCCAGCCATTCCATAGTAGGTGGATAGACCGAGCAGTTAAAGCTTTTCCAGTTTAGTAAGACCATTTTTTACAACCACAAAACCTCGTACCCACCAATGCGCTGAGTATGTTGGCATTTCCAGTTGACATATTGTAAATATTTACGATGTTTCCTCCAAATAGTAATTAACATTTCTAAAGAAATTATCTGAGCATCACCATTGGAAAGTTTGTTTTGGGGAATTGATAGTTATTACTGTACATCTGAATTTATTGATGGCAAACATAACTGATCATTCCCCAGAATCCTATTTTTTCATTACAGTATCTAACTTTTTGCCTCCTCTTTTTTGGTTTTGCTGGTTATAAAGGTTTGGATTGGAGAGGGCTCACTGGATCCCAATCCTTGGAGCTGGATCATTGGATTCAAATCATAATGTGGATAGGATAGGGAGGCTGAATTACAAGGATTCATGGAGCGGGATCAAATTACCAGGAACATAGGAGTGGATTCCTGCCCCAACCAAACCGCATTCGTGTGGATTTTTTTATTCAACTCAATTGGCTATTCCAAAGATATTTTTGTTCCTATTTTTGACGATTGGAGCCCTTAAGATGCACGATGGAGTTTTGCATTTTTTTGGTAAAAGGAGCAAAGCGAGGACCTGGAGAGGTACGCTGGAGCAATCTCCTTGGAAGGATTCAGCACGAGTAGATGGTAAACCTTAAAGGGGAAAAAGGGGGGTTTGTTTTAAAAAAAAAAAAAAGTAAATAAGTCATTTGTCTAAATTTAAAGACCAAAATTGGAGTTAAAGATGACGTAGGTTTCAATTGGCCATTGCTTTTTTTCTTTGACAAATAAAATTTTTACAAAAACACGCCCCGTGTCATCGTTGGTCGCAGTGTCGCCCTCGCGTTGGGACCCGGACAAAAGCCTTTTGTGTGGAACAGAGCTGGAGTGTTGCACAGGAAACATCCATGTTTGAGCTTCTCCTCAATAAAGGATCAGTTCCCTGGGAAATGGGTGGAATCCAGCGCTGGGGAGGGGAAAAGAATGAATTAGCCATGTTTAAAGGAGGGAGTGTTGATAGGAGATCTCAGGGGGAAAATGGGAGATTTATGGGCTTGTCCTGGGGGTGAATGGGGCAGAACCGGTCTGTGTGACCATTCCTGCTGTGGGTGGAGGAAGGAGGGAGCAGGAGTGGGGATCTGCTGTGGGCAGGGCCGGCCCATCCTTCCCCCTGTGGCTCCCTGCGCTGCCCAGAGCAGGCTGTGGCTACCAGAGCACCTTGTGAGGATGGGGGAGCAGGGCAGGGGGGGCTCCACGGCACACGGGTGTGGGCTGGGCGGCAAAGGTGGAGTTCGGCCCAAAAACCCCAAACTCTGCTGGCAATGGATCTGTTCCGTTGCTGGTGAAGGAAAGTGAAAGTGTTTTATAGGGTACTGGTGTGCTCAGGGTGCTTCACACACCTGAAGAGTTTGGTGTGCCAGGACTGGAGCTTGGAGAGGATCCCTCTCAAAGGACCCACGGGCAGGAGGATTGAAGGGCCCTGGCACTCCTGAGGGATCACTTTGGGATACAGCTGTTAGCTCTGAGCCAGGGAGTGCAGGCAGAGCTGCTGCCTCCAGGCAGGGTCACCAGGACCTCATTGAGGTGTAGAGCACGGGTTTCAGGGCAATTCAGCCAACTGGGACATGGAATTCCCTGTGCAAAGTGTGTGCAGGAGCTGCAGGGAGGCTGGCACTCGGAATTCCCTGTGCAAGGTGTGTGCAGGAAGGCTGGAACTCAAAATTCCCTGTGCAAGGTGTGTGCAGGAAGGCTGGAACTCAGAATTCCCCGTGCAAGGTGTGTGCAGGAAGGCTGGAACTCAAAATTCCCTGTGCAAGGTGTGTGCAGGAAGGCTGGAACTCAGAATTCCCCGTGCAAGGTGTGTGTTGGAGCCGCAGGGAGGCTGGAACTCAGAATTCTCTGTGCAAAGTGTGTGCAGGAGCTGCAGGGAGGCTGGAACTTGGAATTCTCTGTGCAAAGTGTGTGCAGGAGCTGCAGGGAGGCTGGCACTCGGAATTCCCTGTGCAAGGTGTGTGCAGGGAGGCTGGAACTCAGAATTCCCCGTGCAAGGTGTGTGCTGGAGCTGCAGGGAGGCTGTAATTTGTCAAGCCTGCTTCTGGTGGGTGCAGGATGTGCCCCAAGTCTCACCTGTGTGTGGATCAACTACTGGAGCAGGAGCTACGTGAGGATTTTTTGCTCCTGAGATTATCTCAGTGGTTTGGATCACCCCGTGGATGCTCCAGGAGGGCGCTGACACCCAGGAAGAGGAGATGCCTGCACAGTGTTCTCTGCTTTGGGATCTGTGGAGTGTCACCTTCCCAGAAAGCTGCTGCCTGGCATCTCTCATCTGGTGGGGACCACACCTCTGCCAGAAGGCTGCAATCCTCCCGTGGAGAGGAGAGGATCCTTTCCATCTCACCGGGAGAATGGGAGGGAACAGAGCCCTCCTGGGCTCTCCCTCGTTCTGGCTTTCACCCTCCAAAGGGAGAGCTGGGGTCGCTCCAGGAGGAGCTGCTGGTCTGTTCCTGCCCCAGCATCACCCACTCACTTTGTTCTGTGTCCCAGCTGTGGTGTCTGTGAGATCCTGTAATGAGCCTGCTCCCAGTGTGGAGCTCTCATGTATTCCCTTTTTTCCCCATAAATTGTTTCCATCACCGTGCTGGAGCAGGGAAACCACAGGGTGAGGCAAGGCTTTCCCCAAGTGCCCTGTGTTTTAATTTCAGATTCTGATCCAGCGTGTTCCACCGTCCTCGGGGGGAACATCATGTTCTCTGATTGACATAAAATACAGGAATTAAATTAATATCTCAGGAATGTGCTATGAACCAGGTTTGACAGCAGCAGGAGAAGTTAACCGGAGGAGGCTGTGCCTCCTGACACACTCTCAGTTTTTAATTATACCACGTTATGAGTTCATTAACATTGTGACAGGCGTGATGAGGAGTCGGTGAGTTTTGGGAGCAACACTCGTGCCTGGCACTACCCGGGGAGCCTGGTGCCATCTCCTTTGCCCTTGAGCTCCTCCAAGGGTGAAAGTGAACCTGGTGAGTGCCTGTTTGGCTTCCCCCGCGGGGAATCTGCTTCCTGGGAGCCGTGCACCGGCCTGGCTGGGGGACAAAGCTGGTTTTAATATCCTTGTGCATTATTGGGAGGAACAGGCTGTTCCACCAGCACCTCTTCCAGGAAGGTGTTTGCTTGGATTTCAACTGATGCCAACCAAGGCAAGGTGTCTTCTTTCATCAGCGTGTTCTTCCTGAAACTAAATATTTTGAGAGGCCATTCTCTCTGAAGAAGGTAGAAATGGGTAGGGAAATGGAATTGGAGGGGACAGCCAAGCGTAGCCCCCTCTCCTGAGCCAGAGCAGGTGAGTTCCCGCTGCCCAGCGAGCAGGGAGCGTTCCCTGCCCGGAGCTTTGCCCCGTCAGCCTGGAGGAGCTGCGGGAATCTGTCCCGACGCTCCCGCTCCGTTCCGATAGTGCCGCTTTGTTGGTACAACTGAGGCCGATTGTGCCCCGGGCCGGCGGCCCCTCCGTGCCCCGCAGCTGCCGGCGCCCGGCCCCATCGATACCGATACTGCGTCCTTTGTGCGAGCTGCGAGGCAGGATCCCTCCGGAGATACCGCGCTCCTCCCTGAGACCGAGGGAATCTCCGCTCCTCATCGCACAGCGTCCCGAGAGCCCCGTGCTTAAACAGCCTGCGCTGGCTCCGAAATAGAAACGCTTAGAAAACTTGTGGTTGCTCCCAGAAACCACAGCTTGGGGTTTTTTTTTGTTTTTTTGGTTTTTTTTTTTTTTTTTTCCTGTTGTTTGTTTGGGGTTTTTTTCTAACAGAAACTTCTGCTTTAGAACAGGAGATCCTTTCATTGATCTGTGTGTGTTGGTTGTGCTGTGAGGTTTCTTGCTCCTGATGACAGCAGAGGTTTTAGCTGTGCAGCAAAATTAGAGTAATTTCTAGACTGGCTTAGAGCAGCCCCAGCTTTGGTGGGTCCCCCATGCCGAGTGCAGAGCGATCCTGGCTGCACCTGCACGGGAGGAGCCGTTTCAAACAGAAAGCTGAATTATTGGGAAAACTGAAGATTCCAGGCAGTTCCCTGTGTAATAAGCATTCCCTGAAATCCCTCTCTGAAGGTGAGGCAGTGATGTACCCACCTGCACTGCCTGGTGTCTGCAGTGCTTTGTGCTGCCCTGGCAGAGCTGTGGGATGGGATGGGATGGGATGGGATGGGATGGGATGGGATGGGATGGGATGGGATGGGATGGGATGGGATGGGATGGGATGGGATGGGATGGGATGGGCACAAAGCCTGGCAAAGCTGCAGGATGAAATGGGCATGGAGCAGAGCAGAGCTGCAGGATGGGACGGACACGGAGCCTGGAGGAGCTGCAGGATGGAATGGGCACAGAGCCTGGCAAAGCTGCAGGATGGGATGGGCACGGAGCCTGGCAAAGCTGCAGGATGGGATGGGCACGGAGCCTGGCAAAGCTGCAGGATGGGATGGGCACAGAGCCTGGCAGAGTCATGGGACAGCACGGGCACGGAGCCCAGCAGAGCTGCAGGATGGGATGGGCATGGAGCAAGGCAGAGCTGCGGGATGGGCACAGAGCCTGGCAGAGCTGTGGGACATGATGGGATGGGTACAGAGCCTGGCAGAGCTGCAGGAGGGTCCTGGAGCCTGGGAGAGCCGCAGGACAGGCACAGAGCCCAGCAGTGCCGTGGGACGGGCACAGAGCCTGGCAGAGCTGCGGGACAGGACGGGCACGGAGCCTGGCAGTGCCGTGGGATGGGCACGGAGCGGGGCAGAGCCGCAGGATCAGGGGCTGCCGCCTCTCCCGGCGCTCCCTCGCCCTGCCCTGGGGGCTCAGGGGGTCCCTCAGCTCTGCGGCCCCTCCCGGCTGGCTGCATGTGCCGCTCGCAGAGCCATTAACATAATTTTGTACACTAATTTGTGTAATCATTAAAGAGCGGAGCAGGGCATTGTTCACATGAGTAATTACCTCTATATTCTAATGGCTCTAATTCATCCCTTCGGTGAGTTTCGTGTTTCAGTGACTCAGCCGCGATTCGCGCTCCGGGTCCCGTGTTTTCTGAAGAAATGCCCGTTTCCCGCGTGGCTTGGTGCCCTCTGCGCCGCTGCTGACGTGACAGGTCCCGAGGAGCTCAGGACGCCGACCTGGGCGGGTTTGCCAGCCTGGGCCCGGGGCTCTGGGATCCTGCATCCCGCGGGGCGTTCCGCTGGCCGGGATGCTGCGGGGAGCCGCTGCCAGCGGAAATTTCAACACGGAAAACTTGGCAGTTTGCTGAACTCCGGGTGTTTTCCTTCTGACAAAAGGCAGGGCTGTGTTTTTGTCGTGATTTTTGGTACGAGATGAGGCACGGGGATAGAATCCCGCTGCGCAGGCTCTGGCTGCATTGATTCTCCATCCTCACACGTGCGTGTCTGTACAGTATACAGGCAGGAGGGAAGGCATGGGGAGCGTCATTTTCTGCCTGATTTGCAGGATGACACAGGCTATTTTCCCGAAGGCACCGAAATTAATTTGAGGCAGAGCTGCCTGCTACCACCAAAGGTTTTGTTTCCCCCTGGAAACACGGAGCAAAGTTGGTTCCTTGGCCAGCGAGAGCAGGGATGCTCTGCCCGAGGCTCCCGCCAGCGCTGCGTGCTCGTCCCTGTGGGATCAGCTGAGCGATGCAGATGAATGCACAGACATTGATTGTTTTGGAGACAATCCATAACTGCCAAATGAGATTAAACACCACCCAGGTCCCAGCAAAAAATAAAAGTAAATAGCAAAGAATAAAGAAAATGGGGCACGGCGTTGGCAAATGGTCCTGGGGGAGCATCTAGGCGAGCATTAATCCCTGCCATCCCCGTCCCCGGAGGATTTGGGAGCTCTCTGCCGCTGTTAATCGCAGCAGCCCTGCAGGGAAGGTAATGCAGCATTATCCGTGCGCTCCAGCTGTGGCCGGGGAGGAGGCAGCAGCCGGCTCGGCCGAGCTTTGCCGTGTGCCAGTGAAAGATCAGGGATTAGCGTTAGGATTTCCTCGCTGCCGGCATGGGCTGCTCTAATTCAGGGCTGGTGTTTTTCCCTAAATCACTGACCTCGTGTGCCTGCTGTGTGCCCGGGAGGAGCCGGGGCAGATGGTGGCAAGGGGAGCGGGGCAGGAGCGGATGTTTCCCTGCAGTCCCTGGCCCCGCAGGAATTATTACTAAAAATGGTCACTGGTGATTAACCGGAGCAGTGCGCTGCTGCTGAGGGATTGGTGCGGGCTCTGGCTCGGGGAGTTTTTAAATCAAACTGGGAACAGCTTTCCTGGAGAGCGGCAGAGTTCAGCATGTTCAAAGGCAGAGCGCTGAGGGCAGCCCGGGCAGGGGTGAGCAGGGGTCGCTGGCACCTGCCAGGGGGCTCTGAAATGTCCCATGTGAGACAGAAAAAGCTGCGATCTCCTCGTGTCTGCGCACACCCTGTAAACCACAAGGACACACAGGAGCTGTGGCTGCCCCATCCATCCCTGGAAGCGTTCAAGGACGGGGCTTGGAGCAGCCTGCTCTAGTGGAAGGTGTCCCTGCCGTGGCAGGGGCTGCAACTGGATGATTTTCAATATCCCTTCCAGCCCAAACCGTTCCACGATCCTGGGGTTTCATATTAAGTGTGGGCAATCCCAGCATGTGACACCAGTGCCCAGCGCCGTGTGCGGCTGTCCCGGGGTGTCCCCAGAGTGGCAGTGGTGCCAGGGATGGGCACGGGCAGTGCCAGGGATGGGCACGGGCAGTGCCAGGGATGGGCCACCCCAGCAGCATCCCCGGGGCCCGTGTGACAGCCGAGGGGCGGCTCTGCCCTCCGTGGGGCGCACACGACAGCGCCGGTTTTATGGCCAAAAAAAGAAAGTTGTGACGGAGATGACCAAAATAACAACAAAAAGCCGCTGGGCGCGGGGCAGCTGCGGCGCTCAAGGTGCCGAGCGGAGATTAGCGCCGGCACGGCTGAGCACAAGGAGGCGGCGAGAGATAAGGGGATAAGGGCACTTCCCGGCGTGCGGCCGCGGGGCCGAGCACAGCCCGGGATCGCCGTCCCTGCCCGGGGCGAGCTCCGAGCGGCTCCCGGCGGGCGCGGCGTGTGCGGGGCGCGGGGAGCCCGCAGAGCCCGCAGAGCCCGCAGAGCCCCGCAGAGCCCCGCAGAGCCCGCAGAGCCCGCAGGGCCCCGCAGAGCCCGCAGAGCCCCGCAGAGCCCGCAGAGCCCGCAGAGCCCGCAGGGCCCGCAGAGCCCCGCAGAGCCCGCAGAGCCCCGCAGAGCCCCGCAGAGCCCGCAGAGCCCCGCAGAGCCCCGCAGAGCCCGCAGAGCCCCGCAGAGCCCCGCAGAGCCCGCAGAGCCCGCAGAGCCCCGCAGAGCCCCGCAGAGCCCGCAGAGCCCCGCAGAGCCCCGCAGAGCCCCGCAGAGCCCGCAGAGCCCGCAGAGCCCCGCAGAGCCCCGCAGGGCCCGCAGAGCCCCCGGCACGCACCGGCCGCGCACACGGCCGTGGGTGCATTCCCAGGGTGGCAGCGATCGGGGACATCCCCGCAGGCAGGAAGGGTTTCCCGTGGCAGCCGGGCTGAGGGGACAGGGCTGCAGGAGGGGCGGCAGGGAAGGAAGAGCTCGGGAGAGCTGCAGGGAAGGGAGGGATCAGCGCAGGGCAGTGTGCCGTGGGAATGCTTTCACCGGGGAATGCCTGAGGCACGGGGTAACCGCGGGGCTTTTCCTGCCTGCCGCTGGGGAGCCCTGGCATGGGGAGAGCGGTGGGAGCTGGCCCCCGGGGAGCCGGGGGTGTCTCCCTGCTGCCGCAGCAGCGTGTGGCCCTGGCACCGCAAACCCTGGCACCGCACACCCCTGGGCATCGCCCGGCTTCCCTCCTCCTCCTCCTCCTCACACATCCCCGCAGCAGCGCGCCTCGGGGCCGGGGGTGCAGCCAGGAAAGCGGAGCAGAGAGCAGGGACCGGGCCATCCATCCCTGCCGAGTCCCGGGACAGCGCTCCTTCCCCCGGAGCAGCTCCTCGTCCCTTCCCCGCCGACCGCCGCGCTGCTCTCGGTGCTCCGGCCGAGCTGGCGGCTGATTCCCTGCATCCTCTTTCCCTCTTTTGGAAACTGAAGCTATCTCTCACAGGCGCTAATGACGAGCAGGCTCCGGCAGCGGCAGCGCTCCCGCCGAGCCCGGGGCCGCCTGGGGATGGGCCTGGCACGGCCCGGGCGGGACAGGGCATCGCTGCCACCCTGCAGGGCGGGATGGGCACTGGCTGTGGGCAGCCATCCGCCCAGAGCTTCCCCTTTTCCTTTTCCTTTCCCATTCATTTTCCCATTCCCTTTATGTTCCCATTTCCATTTTCCTCTGCCTAGTGAATGGTTTGTTGTCCCTGCAGCACCTTCCACCCTGGTTTTGCTGCGGGTCAGGGATGCTGGTCCAGCAGGAGCAGTGGGGGCCCGTGGGATGCTCTGGGTCAGGGATGCTGGTCCAGCAGGAGCAGTAGGAGACCGTGGGATGCTCTGGGTCAGGGATGCTGGACCAGCAGGAGCAGAGGGGGCCCGTGGGATGCTCTGGGTCAGGGACGCTCATCCAGCAGGAGCAGTGGGGGCCCGTGGGATGCTCTGGGTCAGGGATGCTGGTCCAGCAGGAGCAGAGGGGGCCCGTGGGATGTTCTCCTGAGGATGCTGGACCACCCCACGGTTCCTCCCGGCAGGCACACTCTGCTTCCAGCCCTGATTCCCAGAGATGTAATTCACTGTCTCTGCTTAGCGTCCCTGATCACTTTGAGAGGGAAGGCTGCGAAGAGAGAAACCAGAGAAGACAGAGCTCGGGAAGCAGCTGAAGGGAAATCGCCTGCGGGGAGCACATTCTCAGCACCATCAGCGCAGCTTATTTACACTCTCGAGGGCTCTCCAGCCCCACAGAGCTGCGAAATTCAAAGCCCGCTGTAGCACTGAGAGCACGAACAGAGAGGGGTTCCCGCAAAGCTGAAATATTTGGCCACAGTTTCCATTGCGAGTGGTGCAAGCACACGCTGGCCCAGCAGAACCGGAGCAGGGCTGTCAGCAGGAGGTGACAGAGGGATCCGTGGGGCTGGCGCTGGGCACAGTGACAGGGGACCCGTGGGGCTGGCACTGGGCACAGTGACGGATCTGTGGGGCTGGCACTGGGCACAGTGACAGGGGACCCGTGGGGCTGGCACTGGGCACAGTGACGGATCTGTGGGGCTGGCACTGGGCACAGTGACGGATCCGTGGGGCTAGCACTGGGCACAGTGACGGATCTGTGGGGCTGGCACTGGGCACAGTGACAGAGGGATCCGTGGGGCTGGCAGTGGGCACAGCTGTGGATCTGTGGGGCTGGCAGTGGGCACAGTGACAGGGGATCCGTGGGGCTGGCACTGGGCACAGTGACAGAGGGATCCGTGGGGCTGGCAGTGGGCACAGCTGTGGATCTGTGGGGCTGGCACTGGGCACAGTGACAGGGGATCCGTGGGGCTGGCAGTGGGCACAGCTGTGGATCTGTGGGGCTGGCACTGGGCACAGTGACGGATCCGTGGGGCTGGCACTGGGCACAGTGACAGAGGGGTCCCTGGTGCTGGAGGCAGGAGACATTCCCATCCTTCCCAACAATGCGGGAAGCGCCGAGGGAGCAGGAGGGAAGGTCTGAGTTTGAAAGGCAGAGAAGCACAGCCTCGGGAGGGTGGTAAATGGGCCACGGGCTCCCGGTGCCCTAGAAATTCCCCGTGCCTGCACAGCGGGGTGGCTGCTGATGCTATCGCTGTCCCAGCTCCATGACTAAGGGAGCTGCAAGGTATAAATTAAATAACACAACGCTTCACGCCGCCTGTTATGTGGGTTTGTCCCGAGCAGCGCCGCTTTAATTAAGATGGAGAGTTTACAAATCTAACCTTTGTTTATTCTGCTTTGGGGCATATATAATGTAAATATGTGTTTTCAAACACTGTGGCTTTTGAGACTTCCAGTTATAATTCTGGGTAAAGGAAAGCTCGTCAGGTTTGGCACGGGCTTGCCCTTTCTAAACGGAGCTGCTGCGAGTGCATCCCCCGGGGGCTCTCCCAGCTCCCGGCCCCGGCCTCGGGAGGCAGAGGAGGCGAAGGAGGAAAAGGAGGGCGCTGCCCACAGGGAAGTGGGCTCAGCTCCGCTTCCCTCTCGTCTGACTTCGCTGCGAGTCCCGCAGGTTTTGTTCCTGTGTTCCCTCTCGGCGCTCGAGCTGTGAAAACAAGAGCAGAGTTTAGGCGGCTACGTGCTGGTCGGGATTTCTCCGATGAGTCAGTGATACGCTTGGGTAGTTTTCTTAGCCTTTAATTGAAGTGAGTGTGAGCCCTTAACAAAGAGCTCTCCCAAGTCTTCCTTAATAAGCGTTAACAAAAATAACCGAGCGGCCAGGAGGAAAACAGCCAGGGGCGGCAGCGGTGTCCCCTGCCCCGAACGAGGGATCCTGGGGAAATGCCGGGGCAGCACTGGGCTCACAGCAGGGCAGGACAGGGCGCGGGGTGGTCTGAGGGTGATCCCGCTGATCCCGCATCACAGCTGGGAAAAACATCTGGGATGAGCAGAGCGAGCCGGGCTGGTGGGGTGCTGCATTGGCAAACACCTTTGGCCCCTTTTCTTGTGCATTTTTCTCCAAAAAACCACCAAAAACTCCAAAAAGGTGTGCGAGGCTGCACAATTAGGATCTTCTGCAGAGCAAGGGCAATATTTTACAATTTCCAGTGATGTGCATCAGCACAGAACTCCACTGTGGAGCAGACAGGGGATCAAACCCGAGCAGGCTCCAGGCTCCCTGAGGCAGACCGACCCTTGGAGCTGCAGGTGCTCCCAAGCAGGCTGGGCCACTGCGGGCAGCCGAGCCCACACGTAGTCACAAACTTCCCTCTGGGGTCACACGGCTGAGAAACTCCTTTTTGTTTCAAACGCAAACACATTTTGACATAACCACTTGACTCTGGCGCTGGAGTTTCAAGGAAAAAAAAGCCGGAGAGGCGTGAAAGAACCGCAGGCATCTCTCGGAACAGAACAAGGACTGTTTTGCAATGCCCTGGGAAGGTGCAGAACCGTGCTGCAGGAGCCAGGTGCCCTGCCCAGCACTGAGCCAACACAGCCATGGCTGAGCCAGGGACCCTGATGTGTGTGTCCCCTCGTCCCTGCTCTGTCCCCATTGTCCCTCCTCCCTGCTGCACCGAGCTGCTGCTTCAGGACCGGCCTCTGCATTATCTGCAACAGGAGACAAGAGAAACCACCCGGGTGTCCCACACGGGAGGAAGTCACAGGGGCCAAATTTAGCCCTGCACGCTGCAGCCAGGGCGCCTCGGCCGCTCCTTCGTGCCGAGGCCTCGGATGCTCAGCAGGGATCCAGGCCTGAGCAAAGAGGATTGACCAGAGCTGCGGGAAAATAAATAATAAAGTGCTGTAAGCCTGCCCTCATCTCCCCAGCGGCAGGGAAGGCGAAGGGAGGTCAGGATTAAAACCCCCCTCCTGTGACAGTGTTAACCCTACCACACTCAGGTGTGGGAGAAATGCTGGGTGTCCCTCAGGTGGCACCTGAGGCAGGGCACAGATGTGCCCCGCATCCTTCCCTGTCCTGGCAGCGCCAGGGAGGTGCAGGGAGCCGTCCCTGGGCCCCGTCCTGCCGCCTGTCAGGGACGTGCTTGGTGTATGTAAACGCGTAATTAACGGTACGTATGTATTTAATTGCTCGTGGCTACGATTTGCATGCATGTGCTGCGCCGACGGTGCCTCAGGTACGGGCGCATCCACTCCGCTGGCCCGGGGGAGGCGGCGGGGCTGCGCAGGGTCACGGCAGCGCCCCGGCCCGGGGGAACGGCCGGGGCCGCGGGAAAGGGCCCGGCCCGGCCCTCCTGGAGCCCGGCCGGGCGGGGTGCGAGGCAGGGCCGGCCGGGGAGGCGGCGGCAGCCCCTGAGGGCTGAGGGCCGGCCCGGGTGGGCTGAGGACCGGCCCGGGTGGGCTGAGGACGATCCCGGCTGTGCCGAGGTGGCGGCGGCGCCGGGCGACCCCCGGGGCGGCCCCGAGTTCACACCCCCCTCCGCCCCCGGCGCTGCCGCCCGCCCGCACCCGCGGGCGAAGCCGCCCCCCGCCGCCCCCGCGGCTCCCTCCCTCCCTGCCGGCGCGGCGGGCGGGGGCGGCGGGCGGGCGGGCGGGGAGGGGAGAAGGGGCGGGCGGGCGGCTCGGCGGCTCCGGGGCCGAGCCGGGGCGGGCGGCGGCGGCGGCCCCGGACACCTCGGCCGCTCCTCCATCTTCTCTCGCCACAGCTCGGCTTCCCCAGCCCGGGACCGGCCCATTGCCAGCCCCGCGGGGGGGGCGGCCGGCCCGCCGCGCCGCCCCGGCCCCGCCGCCCGCGCCGCCGCCTCGCCGCGCCGCCCCGGGCCCGCCGCCCGCCCCGCGGCGAGGGGAGCGGCGGGGGCGGCGCCGCGGCCGCCCGGGCCATCGCCGCCCCGCCGGGACGCCGCGCCGCCGCCTCCCCCCTCTGGGCCGCAGTGGTGCAGCCCGAGGTTAGCGGAAGCGGCCGCTCGGCGCTGCCATGTTGAGCCGCCGCCGCCGCCGCCGCTTTGTTGTCGGCTCCATGTAGCTGCGGCCCGGGGGAGGGAGCGACGGGGGGACCGCCCGCCGCAGCCGCCGCCGCCGCCGCCCGGGGCCGCGCCGCCCCCGCCATGGAGGCCAACTGGACCGCGTTCCTCTTTCAGGTGAGGCCCCGCGGCGGCGGCGCTGCCCGCGCCCCCCCTCTCTCCCTCCCTCCCTCACGGCCGCGGCCCCGCCGGTCCCCGCCGGGCCGGGCTGTCACTCAGCGCGGCCGCCCGGCCCCCGCCCGCCCCCGGCCCGGCCCGGCCCGGCCCGACCCGGCCCGCCGGGCAGCGCCTCACCGGCCCCGCGGCTCCGCTTCTCCCTCCTTCCCTCCTGCACTTTCTCCCTCCGCCGCCGCCCCGCAGCGCGCTCCCTTCCCGCTTTCATTACAAACCACCGATATTCGTATTTGTATTTTATTTTTATTTTTTCCTCCGCAAAACATGAGATCGCGCTTTATTTTTTTTTTTTTTTTTGGTGTTTGCTTGTTTTTCTCTCCCCCCTCGTCTGAAGAGACAAACAACAACAGAAAAAAAAAAAAAGCCACGAACAAAAAAAAAAAAAAACAACCCCAAGCTTCCACCGGGCTCCAACAAAACCCCGATGGAACAAACGCCGTGTCTGGGAGAATAAATTAATCCCTCTTTAAACAGCCTGACTCAGGGCCGGCTGACGAGGGAGCTTGTTTTCTTTTAAAATAGGACGCGAGCGGGCCGGATTTCTGTAAAAACTGGCGAAATCTAACGGGAATGGGGAGGAATAGGGACGGTGGAGCGTGCAACCCCTCCCTTTGCCAACTGAGTCACAATTTTCCCCCTTTCTGTCGGTGAAAGACTGACTTAAAAACACCGCTGTTTATGTAATTCCGGAGAAAATCCAATGTACCAGAAAAAAAAAATTCTGAAAAAAAAACAAATCTTTGCCTGGCTTTTGTGAGCCTCGCGAGCCCTTTCTCACCAGATTGTTTTCTGCCGGATTTTTTTTTTTTTTTTTTTTTTTTTTTTGCGCTGGAAAACATAAAATGTGTGATTGCAGCAGCAGCAGCGGAGGGGAAAAAAAAAAAAAAAAAAGCGCCCAGCACATCACCTTTCTCAAGGTAAAATAATCCTCTTTGCACGTTCCCGGTGGCGGCCGCTCGCTTCCTCACTGTCCTCCTCGGAATTAAACCCAGACCCAACCCGTGACACGAGTTTGAAAACCTGAGTTGAATGAATAAATCCGCCAAGAGCGAGCACCATTCCTTTAGGGAGGAAAAATTGGTCCCTTGCAAGTAGCGAGGGATGAGTCACTCGCTCGGGTTCTGTGCCTCGGAAAACACGCCGGGAATGTTCCGGGGAGCCGGTACCGGGAGCCGGGCGCTGCGTTTGCCGCCTTTTCCTGGGGGATGCGGGCGATGCCATCGGCTTTGGCTGAGGTCTGGTGAATTATTTCTCACTCTAGTGGGCAGTTGTGATTCGCACGTAGGAAACTTCACGCTAAGAAGTTAATCTCCTTAGTTTAGGGCCATCTCCCTCCGAGCCGGGGCTGCTTTAGTGCCTTGCTGCCTCCCAGCTGAGCGTTTTCCAGGGGAAATTTTTCCTGGGCTGGCAGGACTGTATTGCAGCAGGCTGAGAAATGCCAAGTAATGCTTCAAGTACGTGTCCAGCTCCTCGCTGCTCGTCCGTGCTTTTCTGAAGGTGCTGAGTTTTGAAGTAGTGATGTCACATGCTGATTTAGGAGTCAGCTTTGCTGCTTTTAATTAAGGAGTCAGCAGTTTGCTTTCCGAACGTGCGGCTCGGAAGCATCTTCATAAAACTGTGACGTGGAAATTTTCCTCTGATTTTTTTTTTCTCTCTCTAAAGAATAAAGCTTTCAGAGCTCCTAACAAATGCTGGATATTGTTTCTCGAGTGGTTTTGTTAGAATCAATGATTTGGGATGCGAGCGTGCTGATGCACCCAGCAGAAAGCAGCACTGAGGTAGTCCTGATGTGACTTTCATTTTTCTTCTTCCCATTCTCACAGCAGCACGTCAGCCCCGATCCAGCTGATTAGTTAAAACTAGTTAAAAAACGTGGATTTAAAAGCCTGTCCCCAGTGTCAGTTAAATAACAAATGGAAGTGACTGAATATTCACACTTGTTCTTCCTGGGGGGAGTGTTAAACCAAGTGTGTGTTCCAGCTGGGACAGGATTCCTAAGGGACAGCTTAGTACGTGGAATATAAAGTTGTAATTTTTAGCCAAATGTTTTCAGAGGAGGTTTCAATGTCATAATTTTAGTCCTGTGGCAGTGGGCTGTGGGACTGTAAACCGTTCCTTCCAAATAAAGTTGTTTGATTGTTTTTAGGTGGCATGTTGATGAATTGTATCCCTTTCTAAAGAAACAATCTACTACTGCTACTGAATAAGCAGTTCTTGTTTGGATCTTCTTAGTCCCAAAATGCATAGTTGGAAAGCCGCTTTTAGGATGTGCTCGGGAAGTGAAAGTTGTATCTGTTAATGTGAGGAGGACTCATCCATCAGATGGAGTGTTCAAGATATGACTCATGCTAATTTGTTGCTCTCACATTAAGGCTGAAGCACAAAAATATTTTAGCCTCTGGCATTGGAAGTTCACAATGCCACATCCTACACTCTGGGTCACGAATTGCAGGGTTTTTTTGTTTACTGCCCCCCCAGGAGAGAAGGAATTAGTGACAGAACAAGGGGATTTTGCAGGAGAGCCTGTCCCAGGCCATCAAAATATCTCCGAAATGTTGACTTGACGTTAATGCTGGGTGAAGTAAAGCCGTGGTCGGAGCCTGCATAACTGCGCCTGCCAGAGGCGTGCAGCAGGTGCTGGCTTCCCTTCTCCAACAGGGAGTTAAAAAAAAATGCTGCCTGATCCTTTTTTAAAGGGCTTTAACAGCCCTTGGAAAGTGAGGAGCACAGCTCGGGGCAGAGGGGCTGTGAGGAGCACGCTGCTGCAAATAATGCTGGCTCCCTCAGAACCAAGATAAGCACACTTACATAAGCAGCAGCTCCACAGCCTGTCGCTCGATGAATATACATTGTTTTATGTCCACTGTCTCCATCAGATCTGTAGGAATAAGCGCATCATTACCTTGAAGTGCTGACGATTCTTTGAGGCTTAAAAATATCCGTAAACTGCCTAAGTTTGAACCTTGTCCAAAGGATTTGGGCTCTCCATTATCCGATCTGCTAGCTCTGCCTTTGAAATTGTATCTCTGGAGCTGTCATTGGGTGCTCTGCAGTGTCTTCTGGTGCAGTTTAACAACATTGTTTAATGCCGATTTCAAGTTGTAAAACATTTCAGAATTTTTTAAAGTTAAAATTGTGTTGAAGTGCGCAACTTGCTCAGTATTGTGCTGTGTGTATCGTGCAAACTCTTATTTTCATGCAATGTAGAAGTGTCAAAACCTTTTTAAAAACATGGAAAATAAAAGGTTGAAAATGCACATTGTCACTGAAGTCAGAGAAAAGTTTAATGGAGCTGCTGGGGCTTGTGCCATGCCCTGATTTAGCAGCGTCGCCTCCAGGAGAGTTCTGGATGCAGCTCTTCAGCAGTCACTCCCTGGAATAAACCAGCCCCTGGGGCTGTTGTTTGGGGTGGCTGCTGTGGCCAGGCAGGTGTGCTAACATCCAGCCTACCTGTTGCATCCTGAGCTTTGGCACAGAGGGATCTAAAAAGCAGATACAGATGGACAGCCTGGCCAGCTCCTCATGCTTCCCACAGGTTTTGTCTCCTGTCAGTGTCCTGTCAGGAGTCCAGGCTTTCTCCTGTGAACTGTTATCCTGTCAGATAGGCTTGGCGTGTTTGGGAGCTTGTATTCCTTCCCATGTGGGTTAGTGTTGGTATCCACCCATGGCTTTTATCCAAAGATCAGCAGCATCACACTCCCAAAAAGTGAGATTGGAGTGATGCAGGAGCTGCCCCACAGCAAGGGAGAGATGCTCTGGGGGGGCTGCAGTCCCTGCTGCGATCCAGGCAGGCAAAGCACCCAGGATACAACTATAGGAAAACAGCCCAAAGTGAGCTTCTAGAAATACTGGCTTGTCCAGAGGACGTGTTGAAATGGATTCCCATGGGAAGAGCATTAGCCTGAGAGTGCTTCCCAGCACTGTCCACCCCAACAGATGTAAAAGTAGACAGGTCAGGGTCGTGCCACTGGCACAGTGTTTCATTCAGCTCTCACAGCTTTGAGTCATGTTACTCTGTGAGGAAAGCCATAGGAAAGGATCCTAGAGGGCTGCAGTACTGATCTGATGGGAATGCAAGTTTCCCCAAACTCGGCTTCAGGCCTGGCACGCTGCGTTACTAACGAGCCTGATTTAAAACTGGTCTGATGAGACCGAGGCACATCTTGAATACAGATGCACTTAAACTGGCTTAAGGTGCTGGAGTGATTTATTTTAATGCTCCATTAGGCTGAATTGGTCTGTGTGGTTTCTAAACCACATTAAAATTGTATCTGCCAGGGTTTTGTCCCAGTCTGACTGGATGAGTTTTAATAACAGTGTTTCTGCCTTAGAATAACCACGCGTGGTGCAGCGCAGCCGTGGCAGGCAGGCTGCAGCTCAGCTGAGCGCTGCTGCCTGCGGGCCCCCCTTCCCTTCCCTGGAGCTGCTGCCACACATTCTGTAGTTCAAAGCTAGTTGGTATTGGCTGCTTTCAGACAGCTTTCAGGGTTTATTCCCAACACTCCGAACCGTGTTCTCCAGCATCTCTAGATGTCTCCCAGTGTGTATCGATCAGCTTCTCTTCCCAGCACAAAGTAGCTGCTGACGAAGAGAAAAAGGCCCTGCCGCTATTCTTGTTAGTTCCAGACGCAGAGAACACAGTGGTCAGTGGACAAATGCATCAGGAACCTGCTAAATATAGAGATGTGGCTTTAGACAGCTCCCGATTCCAGTTGCTTTGGTTTCAGTGCTGGCACAGGGGTATGAACACTGTTTAAATAAGACGCCTTATCGCATCCTGGCTCTCTGTGCCTGCGGTTCAGTTCTCAGTGTGCACTAAGCTCGGCTTAAAGGTGGGGCCTTATTTTGCAACTCCTGTCAGTACCTTCATCCTCTCCAGAGATAGTCCTGATGTGCCATCTGATACGATCATTAGCAAAATGAGTTATCTGTTATGTAAAGATGAAATGCTGTTATTAAAAGATCTGACAAGCACCTAGTTGTCTTCTGTAAAAAGTTGCCCTCCAGAAACTGAATAATTCCTTGATTGTTGTACTGTGTCCTACACCTACCACAGGGTCTGCACAGCCAGGGCATTTACAGCGTGAGCGGTTTATCTTGTCCAAAACCAGCATTATGTAACCTTCCCCTGTTGTTCCTTCCATGGCTTTTGGTCCAGAATGTGCTTCCCTGTAGTTTGTAAATGTTCTCACCGTGCCAGAGCGAGCACCCATCCAGAGAATTTAAGTGTGAATGTTTGGTTTTAGGCACACGAAGCCTCCCATCACCAACAGCAGGCAGCACAGAACAGTTTGTTGCCTCTCCTGAGCTCTGCTGTTGAGCCGCCCGATCAGAAGCCGATTCTGCCCTTACCAATAACGCAGAAACCTCAGCCTGCACCAGAAACATTAAAGGATGCTATTGTTGGGATTAAAAAGGAAAAACCTAAAACCTCCTTTGTGTGCACTTACTGCAGCAAAGCTTTCAGGGACAGCTACCATTTGAGGCGTCACGAGTCCTGCCACACAGGGATAAAGTTAGTGTCACGGCCAAAGAAAACTCCCACCACAATGGTGCCCCTTATCTCGACCATCGCTGGTGACAACAGCCGGAGTTCGCTGGTTTCGACTATCGCAGGCATCCTGTCCACTGTCACTACGTCTTCCTCTGCCACCAACCCCAGCAGCAGCGCCGGCGCCACGGCCATGGCGGTGACGCAGACGGTGAAGAAGCCCAGCAAGCCCGTGAAGAAGAACCACGCCTGTGAGATGTGTGGGAAGGCCTTCAGGGACGTCTACCACCTCAACCGGCACAAGCTGTCCCACTCGGACGAGAAACCCTTCGAATGTCCCATTTGCAATCAGCGCTTCAAGAGAAAGGATCGCATGACCTACCACGTGAGGTCTCACGAAGGTGGCATCACGAAACCCTACACCTGCGGGGTGTGTGGAAAAGGCTTCTCAAGGTACCACCTGGCAAACCCCAGGCGTGCTCCGCTGTTGGCTTTTTGTGAGCGAGAAGGGTTAAGCTGTGGTAGTGAGGAGCTGGGAGAGGCAAACTTCTGAGGAGATTGGTGAGGGGCTAAAGAGCCTTGTCTGCAGTTAGGGTGGGGGAGTCTCCATCTGAGCAAGGTTGGAGTGGCCAGAAGTGGGCACTTTTTTAGGAGTGGTTTGAAATGGTTTCTCGACCTCATCCCGGGCCCATAAGATGTGTGTCTGTGTCACTGGGGGTGGGCACAGAGCCCCTTCAGCACTTTGCCATGGTGTGTGAATGGGGCAGGGCAGAGGAGCTGTCACCTGCTCTTACAGCAGGGTGGAGGGACAGCACAGGGGGAGCTTGCACTGCTGCCAGCCCTGTTTGTACCTGTGCTTGCAACAGAGAAAACTTCAACCTTTAGAGCTGTTGTGCTCTCACCTTTACACAAGGTGTGACCAAACGTGCCTTTGCCAGGTGTGTGAGGAGAACAGGGTTAAGCTTTAAACCACAGGCTGGTTTCGAGCTGTGAGGTGTTGCAGTGGAGCCCCTGGTAGGTGAGGGAAGGGATTTCTCCTGGCTCTCAGAGGGATGGGGCTGCAGGGAGCGAGCAGCTCGGTGTCAGCTCTGCTAGCCAAGCTGTCCTGGCTCTGTGTGTGTAACACTGTGCACTTTTCTCCTGTTCTCTCTTTCTTGCAGGCCTGATCATTTAAGCTGTCACGTTAAACATGTTCACTCAACAGAGAGACCCTTCAAATGCCAAGTAAGGGCTGAAATGGTTTATTAAGAGCAATACCTTATTGTGTCAGTGGTACTCAGGTGAATCTTTCCAGAGCTATATTTACTCACGGACTTTTGAAAAGGAAGTTTAGGAGTAAAGCCACATTTGCCACCACACCACAGTGCTGGAGTTCTGGTGGAACTTTAAGAAGATACCATGGTTGCTTTTTTAGGAAGATTAGAGGCTTTTTGCTTTCTTGGAGAACAGCATAGTTGCTCTGTTTTACCATATGCTTAACTTAGTAGTGGGATTGTAGCAGCATCCTCAGCTTAGTGCTCATTTCTGGGGTAATGTGTGCAGTGTGTTTCTCAGCATGTTCAAATGAAATGTCTTTCTCAGCACTTCTATTTAAAATGGGTGGGAATGGTTCATTCTGGATCTGTTATTTTGCTGGAAGGGGAAAGCAAGTTGTCCTAAGTTGATGACTGAGACTAGGTGAAATAATTTGATTGCCCTTGAACAATTAACTGTTTTGCTTGGAATATCCATGCTTATTCCAACCCTGTTTCAGGGACTCATTAAATAAAATCCTTGGATAAAAAAAATAGTGTTAGGAAGAGGTTTTCTTTCCTTGTTCTGGGTGGGAACAGAAGTAATTGAGCAGTGTAAGGTACCAAGTTCATATTTGTACAGTAAAATTACATTAGAAACCAACTTTGCCTATTGTAGCTGTTTTCTACAAGCTCCCTCTTGCATTGGTGGTGGGTAAAGCAACCCACTGTTTTCAGAAAGCTCAAGCAGTGTAGAATATGATTTTTGTCCTGATTGTCTCAGAAGCAAATTCCATTCTCAGTCTCTGCTGAGTAGTTTGATTTTTGTTTCTCTATAAATGCAGGTAGAAGTTAAAGTTGTCAATGCACTTAGGATACTGTTAGGAGCTGCCAGGCTCCCAGAGGGCCTGTGGGTGATGCTGTGCTGCTCTGTGTGCCCCTCAAGTGTAACTTTGTCCTCCCTCTAGACGTGCACTGCTGCCTTTGCCACCAAAGACAGACTGCGGACACACATGGTGCGCCATGAAGGAAAGGTATCGTGTAATATCTGTGGTAAACTTCTGAGTGCAGCATATATCACCAGCCACTTAAAGACACACGGGCAGAGCCAAAGTATCAACTGTAATACCTGTAAACAAGGCATCAATAAAAGTAGGTGAACGTTTTACAAACATTTCTAATAACAGTGTGTGTGCGAAGGGAATTGCCTTTGATGACGTTAAACTCGGCTACGTGTCTGTCAGTCTGGGTGGGCACACCTCCTAAAAGTAGATCTGTAGTAACACAATGTGCTTCAGCTCAAGAATTGGCATGTGTGGAGTTGGTTTGCTGCACGGCTGTGCTCTCATCCCTTGGGAATGCCCTGAAGTTCATTACCCATCTCTTGAAAGGAGTTCCCAGATTTTCAGTGCTGCTTCATGAAATGTGCAGGTCTAAAAGCCCAACAGATAGTCTGGAGATTTTAGACTATTTAAGAACTGCTAAGCTTTGCCAGGTTTCAGGTCTGAAGCCTCATCCAAAGCTCATCAAAATAAGGAGAAAGATTTCTCTGCTTTCTCTGAGCTTTGACCCTGGGGCTCAGTGTTTCCTCCCTCAGGCAATAGCTGACAAGAAAAGGATTTAAATCCAGCCCTGATAGGTTTTGGGCATTAATGGCATCTGACTGGTGTTGTGCAGGAGGTCAGATGAGATGTTTGTAATAGCTCCTTCTAGACTTAAACTCTGGACCTCGGAATGTCTAGCAAGCAAATGAAGACTTGACGTTCAAATTTTCCCTATTAAAATACCTGTAACTTAAGTTAACCCTGCATGGTTAGTAATATGAAATGGGTTTTCAGAGGAATAAAGAGGCAGAAGTAAGGAATGTCTTTGGAAACTTTGTCCTTAAAGCCTTTAAACTGTATTAATTTACAACATCTTTGCAGTTCCTGTTACTCCTGGATAATTTGAAGGTACTGGGAATGTCTGAAATGCCTGATTGTTGAGCTTAGTAGGAAATTTGGATGTGAAATATTTTTCAAGGGTAGGGTTACAACTCTGGCTTCCCAGTCCAGTTTGGTGGTGCTAAGCCAGTTCACATGAGGCACTTTGAGCAGTTGTTAGAGGTGGAAATGATGAGCTGTACTGGGGCCAGAGAGTAGTGACAGGCTGATGTAAACTGAAATTTTTAAGTTATACTTGCAATAAAATGTAAAAAGGCTTTTTTTTATTTTTCATTCTTAAGCTGGAACTAAAGTTTAGCAAAAGTGGATTCAGTTTGAGTTCTAGAGACTAATTGGAGTCTTTAATTTCATTCTTCCTTAATACAAAGTAAATAATGACAAGAGAAGTCTGGTTTTGGCACTTAAAGTAGATGTTCTTGACTTACGTTTTCGTTTTTAGCTCTTGGAAAAGTAGTTTTATGGAGCACAGAATTAATGATACTGTTTTAAACACCTCTGTGATTTTGTTCTTGGAATCCTGTGAGATTCCACATGCTCTTTGTAGAAGTTGCCTTTGTGATCTCAGCAAAAAGCAGAGTAACTTTTCAAGGTGAATTTGTGTTCTTACTTGATTGGCATAGCATGCATGAGTGAAGAGACCAGCAACCAGAAACAGCAACAGCAGCAGCAACAGCAGCAACAGCAACAACAGCAGCAGCAGCAGCAGCAGCAACAACAACAGCAGCAACAGCAGCAGCAGCAGCAGCAACAGCAGCAGCAGCAGCAGCACGTAACAAGTTGGCCTGGAAAGCAGGTAGAGACCCTGAGATTGTGGGAAGAGGCCGTCAAAGCCAGGAAGAAAGGTAAACCAAACCAATATTGACTGGCTGGCTTGGTGAGATGGGGTTCACAGTCATACAGGGAGTTTGAGGTGTCAGGAAGGATGTCTTACGTGACAGTTTCATTCTTAGAAGTCATAGCTAAGAGAGAACAGGAGGAAACAGGCCCAGAGAAGGGTGTGTTAAATGACCTGCTCATGATTTACTCCTTGGTGTCTGTGCTTGCCTGCGTCCCTAGAGCCATCAGTTACAGAGGGAGCTTGTGTCTGCTCCAGCAGGAGTGGGGGCTTGGACTTGCATGTGGCTTTTGGCTGTGCTTGTGCTTATTTACCCTGTTCTCCTGTCTGTGCACACACACACACCCACACACACCCACAGACACCCTGCATCAGCACCAGGGTGCCTGTGGGTGCTTTCTGTGTCCCATTCATCTTGTCTCACCAATTTATTCCATCTGCTCTATCATCATGTAGCTGTCTTTGCATGAAGTTTTCTAGACCTCAGAGAGCTCTCTCTCTCTCTTTCTCTCTCTCTCTCTGTCAGTTGCTTTGTTTCATTACAAAGTGAGGTAATCACTGATCCTGTTTCTCATCAGTGCTGGCTCACAGCTTACCCGTGCTGCTGTAGTTGCAGTGGGATTGCTGTTGTTGGTCATTGTGGCAGTTTGGAGGGAACAGATTGTTTCAGTTTAGTGGGTTTAGGATACAGTAGTTTAAATTCTCCCCTTACTGCTGCTTATTTGTTTCACAACAGTTTGATTATTAATGCCCATCATGTGACTTCATGGATTACATGTTTTAGAAGTTCTTAATGACCACTGCTTACTGCTTCTTACTGCTTTTTGACTGGCTGTTTTTAGGAATGTTTTTGACTCACCTTATTGTTTCCTTTTCTCTCAACCTTCCTTTCAGTTCTTCAATCTGTTTTTGTTTTCTAGGTTCTTGTTTGTGTTTTAGGCTGCTTGTTTCCTTTCCCCTTGTTATGTCAGTAATTGAATTCTGTGATCAGACAGTGCAGAAACAGCTTATTCATGTTAAAATGCAGTGATAACAGAAACATTACATATCATCAGGCCACTAAATAGATAAAGCAAATTATGTTTGATTTAGAAAATCACTGAGAATTATTTTCTGCTTGTTCTTTCCTATGTCTTGTTTCCTTTTCCTTTCTTATGAAGAATGTTGAATATGCTTTAACAGAACAGTGGTTTGGGGCAGGAGGGGGTGAGGGAGGTGGGTGGGTGACAGTGGTGTCACACTGGTGCTTTTAGCTTAACTGGGGAAGGGGCATGGGTGGGCTGTGTCTTTGGGTGTGACTGTGCTTGGAGGTGAAGTTAGACCAGTCAGTGCCATGCTTGAGCTGCTCTTTCCATGCTGGTTCTCCTGTGCTAGTTCCACTTGTGGTGGCTTTACAACACTAGATGGGATTTTTTTTTTTTTTTGTCTAGTACAATTTATTTTCACTTTTTTTTTTTTTTTTTACTCTTTCCCTTCCTCTCCACCCCTCCTAGCTATGGACTTTGAAGAACCAACAGTAACCCTTGAATGGGGCTAATGTTGCTTTCAAAGTTAATTTGTATTGCCCCAGAGGCAAAGTGGACTCTTTGCTCCTGGCTTACCTCTGACACGTGGGTGTAACTGAGCTTGGGGTCCTGCCCTACAGATGTGGAAGCAGACACGGCTTAGTGACGTTGGTGCAGAGTGCATTTTCCCTGTTTCTGTAGCAGCCAGCCCTTCCCCTCCCTCCCTCCCGGTGTGGGTAGCCGGCAGGTGGTGCTGATGGATGTGCAGCGATTCCCGTCCCCCCGCTCCCCAGCGCGGCCTCCCGGGTCTCCCTTGCTCTGCACTTCAGTCCTGCTTGCTGCAAACCCCCCAAACCCCCCAAACCAACGTGGTGTGGAGCTGGAGCTTGTGTGAAAGCTGAGGAGCTGATGGGGCTTGAGGGATGTGCTGCTGGGGTAGCCTTGAAGTAGAGGTACTGTGAGCAGTTTAGTAGCAATAATTAAGACTGAAATAAGCAGGTAAATATTGAAACGAGCTTTGCTTCTCAGTCCCTAATAATGACTTTTTAAAACCTTCACAGAATGTCAGTTCACCTTTGAGAAGGCTATAGAGTACGTACCATTCGGTATGTACACTCTCTCTATTTCTACTGTTCCTCTTGGGAGGATGTTTTTGATTGTACAATACTGTTTTTATGAACATGGAAAAACCCTCTTGCTAAGACAACCTCACTTGACTTCTCAGGGGAAAAAAAACCTCAATTGAAATGATGTGCATGAGAGTTTGTGTTTCCTGTAGGCTATAGAATGTTAACAGTTTTAACTTACTAATAATACCTAAAGAAAACGATTCCAGAATTTGTACCCGTTCTTGTTCGGTTTTTGGGTTTTTTGTTTTGTTTTGTTTTGTTTAAATCTCGTCCATGGTTTTTTTATGTGTTAAAAACTTTTTGTCTTTTTTATGTCTCATTTTTAGAAGCTGCTAACTTGTGCCAAACCTCCACTGCTGCTACTACGCCTGTGACTCTTACTACTCCATTCAATATAACGTCCTCTGTGGCTTCTGGGACTATCACAAACCCAGTCACAGTGGCAGCTGCAATGAGCATGAGAAGTCCAGTAAACGTATCAAGTGCAGTTAATATTTCCAGTCCGATGAACTTAGGGCATCCTGTAACCATAACCAGTCCTCTGTCCATGACCTCTCCATTAACGCTCACCACCCCGGTGAACCTGCCCACCCCGGTGACCGCTCCAGTGAACATAGCGCACCCCGTCACCATCACGTCCCCCATGAACCTGCCCACCCCCATGACGCTGGCTGGCCCCCTCAACATAGCCATGAGACCAGTGGAGAGCATGCCTTTCCTGCCCCAGGCCTTGCCCACCTCTCCTCCCTGGTAAACAAGTTCTAAACAGTATTAAAAAGGATTAAAATGGAATCCTTACCAGCAGTTCTTTTTTGGGTTTTGTTTGGTTGGGGGTTTTTTTTGTTTGTTTTGTTTTTGTTTTTGTTCTATTGGTTTTTTTTTTGTTTTGTTTTGTTTTGTTTTAGTTAATAATAAATTCAGATTAAGACACTGGGGCAACACCATCAGAGACCACAGCAGCATCTTCCCCTTGATTTGGCTCACATGGTTCAGGTTTGAGTTTCACTGGAGCACTTCATTTAAGTAAGTTTTACATTGTAGCTGACTGATGCTGAATTAGAGCAGATACTTATTTGCCAGAGTTTAAAAAAAAAAGGAAAAAATACCAAAAAAAGGTAATTAAAAATCCAGTTTTATGTTTTATCCCCTCAAATTATAACTTAGAAAATTATTTTAATCTAAACACTAGCGAAGACCCCTCTGTATCTGCGACAGGGTGGATGGCTCATTTTAACCTGCCAGGCAAGTCCACTGTTTCTGAGCTAGTGTAGAACCTTTGTCTGTGTTGATGTTTTTTTGTTTGTTTTTTTTTAATGAGTAAATGCATTACAATGTTGTCATAAAAAAAAAAATGCATTTTTGGAGAAAATATGCATTTTACCTTTGGGAATATGGTAATTTCAGGCAGCATTCCCTATGGGAAAGGTGATACCAGCTCTGATATGCAAAGCATATGATAACTTATCATTCTAACTTCAACATATAATAGGGATTGTGACCTGATATTTGGAGATGTAAATATTACCCAACATATTACCCTAAGGGAATAGAGCATTGTAGTCAACATTTTTTAAAAAAAAACCTGTTATTGTTTGGTGAGAAACAGCCATGGCTGACAGAAGAGGAGTCGAAATGTAAACATGGTCTCTGAACAGTCAGACCCCCATGGGACTCTTATCTAGGAGCAAAAGGAGTGCTTGGAAACTTAAGGAAAATTGCTTTAAGCTGGAAGATTCTGGAGGCCCTGGGTGTGATTTTTATGCCCTCTGCCTCCCAGTCAGAGCCTGCTGATGTGTCAGCAGGGGACAGACGTGTTAGTTGTTCACTAGAAGTTTTGTCTTATATTAAATTGTATACAGTTTTTATTCTAACCACTAACTAGGTAGGATGCCCCTCCAGGACAAGCAGAGAGCATCTTTTAATTTCTCCCCTATTTCTTAATCAAGTGTTGTGCAAATCTGTTCAACTTTGTAAATATTTGCAAACATCATCATTTTTACGTTATTCTTCTATTGTGTTAACACATTTCTATCAATTTGTGAGAGTTCTGGGGTGCTGAGCTGTCCAGCCCAGAACTGCTCATAAATGGTCACACATGTTTAAGCTACATGTGCTTTTTTTTCTTAACCTGTTTATCTGTACATAAAGTAGAAAGCAAAGTCTAGGGAAACAGATATACTTTTTAGACTATCATGTCACATATTCACATTTTTAAAACTTTGTTTAAAAAAAAACAAACCACCCTAAACCCAACCTCTACATTAAATAATAAAAAAAAAAAAAGAGGAAAAAAAAAAAAAGAAATGACAGTTGAGATGTTTTTATCTTAATGAAGTTGAGAGCTCTGGAGATTAGCGTGTGCATTTTCACAGAGTGCTAGCAGGACTGCCCAGTCACACTGGACTGCTTCCGTTCCTCCCCGCCGTGTCCGTGCGAGCAGTGATTGCCAGGCTGCTGGCTCAGGTGACAGGTATCTGTATCCTTACGTGGAACTGTTCTAGGGGCTTGGACTACATAGTAAAACAAAAACAAACAAAAAAAAAAAAATAGAGCTTAGTGTAAAATAATTTTATAAATGATCTTTTGTACTTTAGGACATCAAATTGTACAACTTTTGTATATATAAAAGCTTAGGAACTTTCTGTTTAGCAGAAAGGAAACACATTCCTACACTTTTAATGTATATGTTTGTTATAATGTCCATGTAAACATATGCCCTATGTTTGTGCCTTTTAATTAGTTTGTCTCAATAAACAAAAATGTAGAGAAGAATATGTAGCTATGACTTTGTTACCACTGTTCTTCCTCCAGGTGTGTAGAGGTCTTTGTTTTGGCCCTGTGTAGAGCCCGGCGTGCACGGCCAGCATGTCCCCAGCCCCGCTGCCCCGGCCCCGCTGCCACCTCCACACCGTCCTGCATGTTGGGACCTGTAGTTCCCCAGCCATCTCTGCCATCCCTGGCCACCACACCACCTTGCACCAGTCTCCCAAAGTAGGTAGAGCCTTCTGGGTCTGGGTAAACACAGCGATGACCCTTAGGTGAAATTTGGGTATCCCTGAGCTTAAAAAAAAACCAAAAAGAGAACAAGAGCATTAAAAGCCAATATGAAAATGTGTACTAGAAGTGGTTATCTATGAATTACTTACAATAAACAGGTGTGAGACTTAATTGTATGTTGTCAATTACTGCAGTATTGACAGTGGGTCCCTTGTACAGCCAGCTGTTATTTTTATCCCAGCAGTGTAGCAGTAGAATAAACACATTAAACACCGGCAAGGAAATTTTTCACCGTGACAGAGGCTTCCCAAACCACTAACCACGGTGCTTTTAGCGTGGTGTAGGAAAAGGGCTGTTTCCTTTTTATTTTATGTTGGTTCTGCTCGACTGTACCTGGTTTATGTCCACAAAGCTGCATTAGCTAATTGTCGACCTGTTTCATTTGTACTTGGGTAAACATTTGCTTTGTACCGTGTATTAATGGGTCCGAGGTGTGCTCCTCTGCTGTCTCAGTGCGGACGTTGCCTTCGCTCTGTAATGCCATCCTTGCAAATACATTAAGCTGTTTTTCTGACAAACAAAGGCTACCTGGTGCAGTAGTTTGTACGACGTGCATGCTCCCTGCTAAGCCGTGTCCGTGCTGGCCGGGGATCCGCCGGCACCTCGCAGCGCCGCCGAGTTCAGGCTCTGAGAAAATGGTGGACGTGAAGAACAGATGCTCCTGTTACACCGAGTTAGTTCCTATGCAGCTGATGCGCTTAGCCTAGTTTATTTCATGGAAACTTTTAAGCTGGATGGAATCCAACATCCAGGGAAGCCTATTGCCGCCGCTGGTTCGAGTGGGGTTTATATCGAGCCCATTCAGGTCTCCGATTGCAAGGAGTTCAATAGGGGGTTTATTTTTCTCCTTCTGAAGTTTCCGTAAGCATTCAGCGTGAGGTGAATGGCTTAGGCCGGCGGCAGCCCGGGAGCTGGATTTTGCCTTGGAAGGATGTGTGCTGTGCAAAGTCAGAGCAGGCAGATGGAGGGCACGGGAAGGCATCCTCGGGGCGAGGAGAGCGCGGGGAGGTGGCCGCAGGGACGTAAGTATTGCAGCACGGCCAGCCACGCTGCCAGGAATGGGGTGCAGGCTATACAGGGGCTGCTTTTCTCTTTATTGGAACACCCCAACACCTCCAGAGCGTGTTCAGGGTGAAGAGAAATTTGGGATTCAACCTTTTTTTCAAGCATTACAACTCAGTATTGTAAATTGGGAAAGTTCCGTTCAGTCATGATGGATCAGAGAGAAACACGTTTTAGTCTCAGCATACAAGTTTAATTCTTTTAGCCATTGATACAAATAAAACACTTTTTTCCCTCTTACAACAATTTTTTCCTTAGAGAGGCAAAAAGAAAGAAGTATTTAATGTGTTTGCATTTGTCCACAAGAGGTTTAAAGAAAACCACCCAGACCCCAGTAAGCTGCTGAGCTGCAGCAATCCCAGGTTACATAAAGGGGCCGGGGCTGCCGAGGATTAGCCGGGGCATTCCGGGTGCTGATAAGCCTCCAAGTTCTGCCTGCTCTTCCCTCGCTTTTATTTTAGAAACAGCCACTCTGGGCCCTATCCTGAAAACTGCCTGGGGTTCATTTTCAAGGCTGTCGGGGTTAGATTCCCACCAAAGAGAGAAAATTGGAATTTAAAGAACGCTCAGGTTGTTCAAGCATCGAGCACTGTGGTAGTTTTTATCTCAGGGTCCCTGTACAGGAGCTGACTTGTTGAGAAATGAATGACAGTTTCTCACTGCTGGGCCCTTCCAAAAACTCCTGCCCTGCTTCATTGGTAGCTTAGTTTATCCATCTCAAAAATAGATTTAACAGTAATTTCAAAAGGCAGCTATTAAAAGCTCCTCAAGTTTTTTAATGCCATTGGGGTTTCAGTGCTTAAGTGGACCTTTTAACCAGTGCTTTTTAGGAGAAAAAGTGTGAGAATAAGTCTCCTTGTCTCCTAACTGTCAGAGAATAAAACAAATGAAACCTGATCCCCTTCTACGTATTTGTGTAATTCAGCATGTTTATACTTCTTGCTTATCTTTGGATTGTTCACTCACAGCTCGCAGCGCAGCAGCCGAGGGATGACAGAGGAACTACGTGCTAATTTTTATGTCAGAAATAGCTTTCACCTTTAAAGGCACACGCCTCAGTGGCTGTTTTCTAATTACAAAAGGAATGCCAAAGCTTCTCCCGCGAATCCATTTTACAGCTGTGCTCAGATTGGACTGTCAGCCCCTGGTTAAAATTGAGTGCTGAGGTCCTGACCTAGAAACAAACCTTTTTTGGTATTGCTTTGGAAAGAGTGTTTCAGTGCTGAGGAGCTGAGCCAGGCTGTCCAGCCAGCTCCCTCCACACGCCTGGCGACAGCCACAGCCTCCTGTCCTTCCTCCCATCGCACTCTGCATCGCCCGGAGCCCAGAGCAGGGCCACTGGGCAAGCCAGGCTGATGAGTCTGAGAATAATACACATTTTCTTGTTTTCTTCAGGTTTCTGGGCTAGTCTAGTGGAATGTGTCCCTGCTCTGGTGGGGGCTTAGAGTGGGATGAGCTTTGAGTTTCCCTTCCAGCCCAAACTGTTCCAGGTTTCTGTGATTTTTAGAAGTCCCAGCTTTTCCTTTAGGGAAGCATCAGTGCTTTCTGAAAACCAGACATTTGGCATCTGCAGTTCAGAGCATTTACAATCACTGCCTCACAAACCGACCCATTTAGTAAAAAATAGGGCATTTTCAGGATGTGTGAAACCTTGTGTTTTCCAGAGAAGTCAGAAATATTCCATTCACCTTTTCACCCAGTTGTTTTCACCAGCTGTCAAGATGAAACCATTTCTGTTCTGTTTTCTGTGCAAGGTTTGTTTTTCAGGGAATTACCAATTTTGTTGGAATTGGCTGAATTAAATTCACTATTTTAACTCTTCATAGTTGTGTATTTCTATGCCCATTTCTCTTTACTTCCTAGCATCATTAGCAGCTAAGATCCATATCAAAGGGATATAAAATTGCCTGTTTTCCCTGAAACAAGCCTGGATTAGGAGGAGATTGCAACCACCAAAGCTCACTGCAAGGCGCTGTGCCTTGAAAAGTCTGATCTGTGCTAACTTGGGGAAGAGAATGATGAGGCACATGTTCAGTGGGCGCTGAAAATGAAGGTTTGCCTCCAGTATTTCCACTCCTACTCTGTGTTCCCTGTCAGAGCCTTCCACATCTCTACCCAGGACTGCTCATCTCCCAGACACATGAAATGATGGATCAGGACAACTCCCAGCACAAAGAGCTGTCCTGTGAGAGCTCTGGCCCATCCCACAGCTGTGCTCGGGCTCCCACAGCCACAGCCGAGCACCCGAGCAGGCTGTGGCAGGGTGCTGTGGAAGACTGTGGTGCTCAACAGTGTGGAGTTCTTCCCGCAGCATGTCTGGAAGGTTTGGAGAGCCGGGAGGGAAGTGGAGGCTCTGAGCTGCTGCTGTTCACAGTCTCGCTCTGGTCTCTGTGGAACGGGAAGTGTCTGCCCTGTGTAAACGGGCTCCTGTAATTTGTAAGAGGAGATCACTTCCCGTCCCGAGCTGTCAGCCAGAGCGTGCGATACAGGGACGGCTGTTTTCTGTCTGCTCCCAGTGATGCTGGCTTATAACCCGGCTGGGATCTGGGATGCTCAGCTGTGGGGTAGCAGGGCTGTCTCCCCTTCCTTACCAAGAGACCGGAGCTCCAGGCTGCAGAAGCCTGGGACACTCCAAAGGTGTGGAAGAGGCTGAGAGCCAGCCTAGAAATCTGGGATGGATCCATCCATCCATCCATCCATCCATCCATCCATCCATCCATCCATCCATCCCTCCATCCTCGGGATGCTGTTCCCCGCACATACTGGCCCCCAGGCCACTCAGGGCCGGAGATGCTGACCCCATGGCTGGAGGCGCTGGGGAACCCTGGGGACAACCCCAAGATCCCCAGGACCCCGTCAGGGCTCTCTCACCTCGGGGAGCGGCGGGGCCCGGGCGGTGCCGCCCCTCGCTGTCCCCGGCCCGGCCGAATCGAGCTCCGCGCTCCCCCCGGGGCCACCCCGACCCCGAGGGACACCCCGACCCCCAGGGACACCCCGGTCCCGCGGGCCCCGCACGCCCCCCGCCCCCGCCGCCTCTCGGCGCGGCCCCGCTCCCTGCGCCCCCCCGGCCCGGCCCGGCCCGGCCCCGGCCCCGGCCCCGGCCCCGGCCCCGCCGCGCCGCCCCCCGCTGCCGGGCACGGCCGCCCCCGCCCGCCCGCCACGTACGTCTCCCGTCCCGGCTCCTTTCCATGGTTCCCGGCGTGACTGGAGCCGCCCGCCGCCGCCCCCGCAGCGCGGCGCCGACCGCCGGTAAGGGGGGGCGGGCCGGGGCTCTTTGTGCGCGGGCCGGGCCGGGCCGGGCCGGGCCGGGCTGGGGCCGGGCCGGGGCGGGCGGTGCCGCTCGGCCTGCGCGGGTCGGGCCCGGAGCCGCGCGGGCCCCGCCGGGGCTGGGGGAGCGGGGGCGCCGCCGGCTCGGCCTCTACCGGGGCCCGGGCGGAGCGGCGGCGGCGGGGCCGGGGCCGGGGCCGGGGCCGCGCCTGTTGCGGCCGCCTGGCCGCCGCTCCCGAGCCGAGCGCTGGGGGCCGCAGCCCCGGCACGGCCCCGCCGCTGCTCCGGCTGCTCGGCTCCGCCGCGGGCCTGGCGGGGCCCCGCGCCCGCCGCGCTCCGGAGCGTCCCGCGAGCGGAGCCCACCGGGCGGCCGAGCCCACGGGCGGTGTGGGGACGAGGGGGCCGACCCGAGTGGGGCCAGAGATGGGCCAAGGGCCATCCCGGGTGGGCCAGGGGCCATCCCCGTATGTGCCCAAGAGCCGTCCTGCGTGGGGCCGGGCGCGGGCAGGTCGGCTCGGCCTGGGGCAGGACCCGCGTCCCGCTCAGCCCCGGAGCATCGCCGGTCCCCGAGCGCGACCCCTCCGTGCCACTGGGGCTTTGGATTTGGTGGCCTCCTGCTGCTGGGCGTCGTCCCTGTGCCCCTGAGCAGCAGCACGCCTCACACCCGCCATCTCCGCCCGGTGGGCATCACTTGGTGCAGGAATTGGCCGGGCCCTGGTGTGCCACAGCCCTGGTGGTCACCTCCTGGTGACCAGGGATATTTGTGAGCCCCCGACCGGGTGCCCAGCTCAGCCAGTCCTCCGTAAGGATGGAGGGCACCATCCCGCCAGGCTGATCCTCACCTGGGGGTCCTGTCCAGCGCTGAAATTGCTGCCAGGGCGCTGTGGGCTGACAGCGATGGAGAAGGAGTCAAGTGCAAGTCACGGCTCAAAGCAGTGCTCTCCTGCTCCGTCTGTCTCCCAGGCGGGTTGGAAAGGCTCTTTTTTATTATTTTCTTAAAAAGCAGTGGAGTCGCACCTCCTCCTCACACCTCCTCCTGCTGCTGCCACTGACAACAAACACGGGGGCTGGAGCCGTAAGGATTTCCAGGGGAGAACCACCATCCCGGGCTGACCCCCGAGGCTGCCGCTGGGGCTGCCCTGCGGCTGGGGAAGCTGTGGCTTTCCTCACATCCTCCTCCTCCTCCTCCATCGCTAAGAACACAGGCTGGAGCGGCATCTGCTGCACTGAGAAGCTTTTTGTGGTTTTCACAGAGGTTTTCCTGTGGAAGTGCTCGGCGGGAGTGCAGCAGCGGGGCAATGAGACCCCGGGGAGCCCTGTGGGAGCGCGGATTGCCTGGGGCTGGGGTGGTGGGAAGGTTTTGGTGCTCATCGTGTCAGAGGAGCCCCTGCCATCAGCTCCTGTGGTGATGCACCTGTGGCCTTTCCCCCCGCGTTATCCAGCCACGCCGTGGTGAGGCTGTGCCTGATGCTGGCACAGCTTTGTGCACCAACCGCTGGCTGTCCACAGCCCCGGTGTCAGAGCCTCTGACAGCCAAAATTATTTCTGTCAAAGGTGCCCGTCCTCTTCCCAGCCACAGGGTTCCTGGGAAAGTTTGAACTTTTCCAGAATTTTATTTAAAAAGAGCTTTCAAATGAGAAGGAAATGAACAAAACCTGCCGACACCTGATGGCGTTGGTGGCGTGGCTGAGGGGCTTTGCTGTGGCACCAGAGCTGAGGTGCCCTGAACCCCGGGGAGCAGCACAGCCTGACAGGGATGCTGGGGCTTGTCAGCCTGCAGGGCACAGATGCTGGCAGTGGGAGTGGGAGAGCCAGGAGGGGATCAGAGGGTCATTCATGGTCAGGATCTGGGCCCTGAGGGTGAAATCCCAGCTGGGATGTGTGGGAAGGGAGCTCTGCCCTAACCCTGGGAGTGAGCTCGTCTGTGGGGTGCTTGTGGTCAGAGCTGGGAGGCTTTGGGCAGCTCAAGGTGATGGCGATGATAATTGATAACTATAAAATAAGAAAAAAACTTGAAATAATAGCCCTCTGTTGTTGTGGTGGCAGCATCTCTGTCACCATGGCCAGGGTGGTGGAGGGACATTGCCTGGAGCCTCTGCCCTGCTCGGTGGCACTGGGTTTGCAGCCCCGGTGTGGGGACCGGGTTTTTCCGGGTCTGTTTTGGATGTTCTGCCCGTTCCCGGGGCCAGCACGGGAGCTGCATGGGCACAGCAGCGACCCTGAATGGAGTGGGAAGCTGGAAGGAGAAAGCAGCCCACCGAGCTGGGTGGAAAGCTGGCTGCAAACAACAGGAAATGAGAGCAGGGGGAACATCTGGCTCCGGCTCTTGCACCACTTCCGACGAGCAGCTGCTGCCTGCGGGCCACAGCGGCTCCCTCCGCTCCTCCGGGCTGGCCCCGGGCTGGCCCCGGCTGTCCCAGCCCCGGGCACCGCCACCCCGTCCCCACGGCCCGGGGCTCCCGGGGCTGCCGTGCCCGGCCCGCCCCGCCCGCCGCCTCTGATGCGGCCGAGTGGCAGCGCCATTGTGGCCTCTTTGTGCCTCCCTCGGTGCTCCAGGTCCGCACAAAACCTGCCATGGAAACCGGAGCCAGCGCTGCCCCAGGAAAGCCGCAGGCGCAATTAGGAAATGCAAATAGCAATGCAAATCCCCGCCTCGCCTTCCAGGGCTCCCAAAGCCGCCCCTGGGCCGCCGATGTGCCACCGATGTGCCCGGGCCATTGATGTCCCCACCTGTGGGGATGGGGAAGGTGTCGGCAGGGCCAGGCAGGCAGAGAGAGCTGCAGCGAGCTGCTCTCGGGCTGCCTCGGGCCCTTTTCCTGTCTCTCCGCTCGTGGTGGCAGGACCGGGGCATCTCGGCCGTGCTGAGCGGTGACTCATAGGTGACAATATGACATTGACATTTTTTCCATCCTCTTTGTTGCCCAGCGACAAGCAAACAAACAAGTGTGTCTTCAAAGCCGCAGTGGCTGCCCTGCAGGGACCATCCCCTGGCTGAGCCCAGTCCCTGGGGTCTGCCTGGGTCTCTGGGAGTTGTTTGGGGAGGTAGAAGGTTTTTGGGGAGGTAGAGCTGTCCCACACCCCTGCTAGGACGGTGTGAGCCTGGCAGAGGCAAGGCAGGCTGCTCACTCAGCAGTGAGGACCCTACACAAAAGCACACTGAGAATAGATGGGAAAGGAGATAAAATCCACCCACAAAGAACTCCAGGAAGCACAAACTCTCCAGGTCTTCCTTTCTGGGTGGCACTGGAGACCTGGCTCTGCCTTGGTCCCCAGAGCAGTGTGTGTGGGTGGAGTGGGGATAATGGGGCTGGGGAGGATGGACAGCGGAGCAGTTAAGGGTGATGCTGATCTGAGCCATTCCCCTCCCTGGAAGGAAGCAGTGAGGTTTTCTTTTCCATCTGCTGGAGGAGCCATAACTCAGAGCCGAGATTGGCATGTGGAGGGCATCATCCACAGCAATAATCCATGTGGGGAATGGCAGATCCTTTATGCCCTGGTCTGGGCCTAATCTACAGCTGTGCCACTTAAAACCAGGCCTTGCTGATGGCTTTTATTTTTCCAAGCTACAGCCCCTGGGTGCTTTCCTATCGGCGGCTGGAGTGGTGTGGGATGTGCATCCCCATTAGTGGTACGTTTCTCCAGCCCCAGCCTGCTTTTATTGCAGGGAAATGAGCTCTGCCTCCTGGAAGTGGTATTTCTTCCTTCTGCCTGACAGCTGGTCGATCCCTGGCCTCGCTCTCAGTTCCCCAGGGAGGCACAGCCGATGGGCACACAGACACTGCAGAGGGGCCTGGCCCTGTCCTTGCCTCTGAAAGCAGGGCTGAGCAGGGGAAAACAGGGAGATCATCTCCAGAAAATGGAGATTATGGTCCTGGAGCTCTGCTGGTGGGGATGGGGACAGGCTTTGGGGAGGATTCCCAGCTCCTGGAGCCCAAACTGTTCCTTCTAAAATCCTTGTGCCTTTTACTCTCCCTGGCTGGTGATTGCCGCAATCGGTGCAAATCAGCTGGGTTGGGGTACCTGAATAGTACCTGAATTAGTCATGCAAACTTAAAAATAATGAAAGAGAAGCAAGATGGGTTTTTAAGAATGTGACCTGTTGTGGTGGCTGGACACAGCACGTGGCTGTTGGCAAAAGGAGAAATAAGCAGAGCCATTGCTGGGGGTCTGGCTGCCTTTGCCCCCCAGAACTGTGCTGGCACAGGAATGACTCTGCTGCTGAGGATACCGAGAGTTTCTCTGAGCTTTGGCCTGGCCTCAAATGCAGGTTGGTGTCCCGTGTAATTGCTGTGATGTGCTGTGATGGAGCAAACCCAGCCTTCCTCCTCGTGCCAGGGCTTTTCCCTGTGCTGGGATGGAGCAGCCCGTGCTGGCTGGCAGGAGGGGGCTGACGTGGGGCCTTAATTAAATCCCTGTCCCTGGTGAGGTGTAGCCTTTCCAGCAGGTTCTCCTGTGCCCAGCAATGTCACCCAGCAGGAGGGAGGACAAAAGCCCGGTGCAATGACAGTGTGACACTGTGTCCCAGGACAGCGAGGGCATGCAGTGCTGCATTGTTGGCTCGGCACTTTCCCGGGGTAGCTTGCATCCACCATATGGCTCAGTGACTCATGAAAAACCCTCTGTGTTTGTGTTTCATTAGTCCCCCTCTCCCCTGGCTCTTGTGAGCGTGCTGCTGAGAGGCTCTGTGGCTGAGCTGGGCTGTGGCTGGTCTGCCCTCAGGCTCATCCTGGGTGTCAGGGGTGGATGGGTGACCACCGGGTGGCCGCTGCATGGCAGGTGGACATCAGGCAGTGACACTTTGTGCCCTCTATTACTGCTGTGGTGCAAGGGATGAGGGAAGTGAGGGGGGAATCCCTCCTCCTCCTCTCGCTGGGGACCCCTGAGGCTGTGGATGTGGTGAGGGAGGTGCAGGACCTTCCCACCACACACACGACATGGAAACCCAGCGCCTTTCGTCCTCCCTGGCTGTGGTTTGGTCCTCGAGGGAAGGGGGATCACAGCAGCCACTCTGTGATCACCTTTAAATCTTCTCAGCAGCCCCTCTGGCCAGGGGCCTGTCCTGGTGAATAATTCACCGTGTGCTGGCAGGGAGAGTTTTACTCCACTAATTTTGTTTCCATAGAAACTCGTGCGGTCTGTGCTCCGGAGCTCCGGGTGAATCAATACGGGATTTTTCCTTTGCGTGCTGAGCGACGGCCCTTAAACCCTGATGGCAGGAGAGCAGCCCCAGAGAGGCTGGGCCTGCTCTGCACAGGCTGTCCCTGCCCGTCCCTGCCCATCCCTGCCTGTCCCTGCCCATCCCTGCCCATCCCTGCCCATCCCTGCCCATCCCTGCCCGTCCCTGCCCGTCCCTGCCCGTCCCTGCCTCTGTGGGATGCCCAGGGCCCCATCCTGCAGAGATGCTCTGCACCAGCCTGGGGCAGGCTCAGCCCAGTCCATCCCAGTCCATTCCAGTATGTTCCTGCCATGCAGAGGGATGGAGGGGAAGGTCTGCCTCTACTCTTTCTCCCTTTTTCCCTCCTATCCTTTAATTTCCGTGACCCTTGACCTATAATGGCAAATTAGCAATTGGAATCAGCCACACTAATTATCCAGGGAGTGGGGTTGGCCCTGCCCCCAGCCCGGTTCGTGTTCCCCCCTCCCTTTATTGCTCACTGCCCAAACCTAACCCAGAAATTGCCCTGCAGCAAATCCTCCACAGGCCCTGAGTCCCGTCCCCAGGGAATGCCACACACCTTTGTGTCCGAAGGAATTTTTATTTTCTTTCACTCCCAGCTGCTTCCCAGCTTTTGTGCCGAGCTGGGAGCACAAAGGGAGGAGAGGGATAAGCAGTTCCAGACGGGTTCGTGTGACATACGGCGCGAGGGCTTTGTGCAGTGCCTGTGGGGGGACAGCGACGGGCACGGGGTGCCTGAGCCTCCCTCCTGCCAGCCTTGGCATGGGGAAACTGAGGCAGGGAGCTGGGCACGGGGCTGTCCCGTGGGATGGAGGCAGTGCTGGATCCTGGCTGTGCGTGCCGTTCCAGAGCTCTGAGCTGATGGTTCAGCTGGGCCCTGCGTGTTTGATGTCGGCGGTGAAAGCCAGGGGAGGAAAGGTCGCTGACACCAGCCACCTCCTGCAATAATCTTATATCAGCCTCTCTGCTTTGGGCAGCCTCGTGGATCTAATTTATGACACGGTGATGCAAGGTGGAGTTGAGGAGAGTCGCAGTTAAACCGTACAAAGGGATGCCGGGTCACTTTAATCGCTCACACTTGCTTGACCTATTTTTTTTTAATCCCTTCCTGGAAACCTTATTTCATGTTTGAATTCCCTCAACTATTTTAGGAATGTCGTCCTGCCAAGATCAAATTACCTTCAATGAAACCAGTGCAGGGCGGCCTCCTCGCAAGGCAGGCGACTTTTGGACGAGGATCCAGCGCTGCCTCATTAATGTGGGCTTAGTTTGGGGCGGGGGCTGCGGTCCTGCTGCAGGAAAGGTGTGAGAGCCAAGCGGGGATTAGCGCTGCACAATGCCCAGGGGCAGGGGGTGGCTCTGCCTGCCTTGGCACCGGGGGCTGGGGGCACCGGGATCCCCTGGCAGCCTGGCACTGGCAGGGGAAGGTGGGTGCAGGGGTGCAGCCCTGCCTGGCTCTCAGCTCAGAGGGTTTAGCGGGGTGTTGGTGGCTTAGGAGCCAGCTGGGTGCTGTGCGGGGCCACATCACAAAGGGCTCCCATAAATCTGTCCTGAGGGAGGGCACCCGGGAGAGCAGTGGGTGCCCCGAGCTGCATCCCTTACAGGTGCATCCTGAGTGCTCAGGGTGCTGCAGTGTCCAGGGCTCCCAGGAAAGCAGGAGAGCACCTGGGCAGGGATTGGCATCGCTCCGTGGCTCTCCTGGTTCCTCTGCACTTGCCCTGGGAGCCAAAGAGGAATTTCCTGCTGCAGAGAGGTTCGTGCTGCGCAGGTTCCCAAGCAGGGCTTACTTGTGCTGCCTCCCTGATTGCTTTTGCTTTTGAAAAGGGCTTAAACCCGGCCATTTTAATACTCGGTAGAACAAGTATTAAAGGAGATCCTCAGGTGCTTGTTTGTTTCCATGAAAAAGGATTTGCTCTGAGCAGTTTTCCCAGGCTGTGGGCCCAGGAGGGGTGCACAGCATCCCCTGAGGCAGAGAGGGAGGTGACAAGGGGATTTAGGAGAGACTGGTAGGGGCCCATCCTGCACATCCTTGGCACGTTTGCTGGTAGCGAAAAGCGTAATTTCTGTTCCTGATCATACACTTTTCATCCCAATTTCAGTCCTGTTACAGTCACACCTGCAGCTGCTGAGCACTCACGTTCCCAGACTTCTCGTTCCCACATTGAGCAATCCCCTTGCAGGGGCCTGGCTGCAGCACAACTCAGCACATCTGCTCTGGACACAGCCACTACTTCTGCTTTAACATCCTTGAGTTTTGAGACTTCTTCCAAGAGTCTTCCCTACAGGAACGAGGGGAGCTGTCAGCCCTTTTCTCCAAATACTCCTGTGATGGAAATGCTTCTGCACGTCTGCTCTGCATCCCCAGCTGAGGCACCACGGGCCTGGGCTTGCAGCCACCACGGGATGAGCGCCCTGAGGGCTGGGGGTCCCTGCCCTCGGTGGTGTCCCCCCGTCCTGGCTGCAGAGGGGGTCCTGTGTATTTTCAGGGGGATCCATGAGCACAGCGTGGCATGAGCAGGGGAGAAGGAGCTGGGCAGTGTCTGAGCAGTCCCATCTGCTGTCTGAGCCGCAGCAGACGCTGGGGAAGGGAATATTCTGGTCTGCACTCGGTGCCAAGGCTGTTCCCTGAGCAGGGAGGGCTGTGAGCCATCAGCCCCGGTGCTTTTCCAGCTGCTGGCTCTCCGGTGGGGCTGTGCTGAGCCGAGCAACTGCTGCCGCCAGCCCCACATTCCCGTCTGACCCACCCCCGGGATTATCCAGCTGCTCTTCCCGGGCAGCTGAGGCCAGCAGCCTCTCCAGAGCTTCCCCTGGGGCTGTCCCTCCATGGAAAAGCCATTTTTGGGCGGTACAGAGTGCCTGCTGCAGGATGCCGGGGGCACAGAAGGATGTCCCTGCCAGGCTGTGGGCATTATCCCTCCCCAGGAGCCTGACTGAGGCCCTCTCCTGGCTCTGCTCGTCCTTGGCTCTGCCAGGGGGGCTCTGAACTGTGCAAGGCACTGGCAGCCTGGGTGGCAGAGGGTGAGCCCCTGGGCTGGCAGGGGGAGCTGCCCCCCAAGGCCAGCTCCTGTTTGGTTGTATTTTATGGGTTTGAGTGGTGAGCTAAAGGCAGGGGCTGCAGCCAGAGGTGTGCCAGTGCCTGAGCACAGTGTGCACTGAGGCAGCAGTCGTGTGGAACGGTGTCCTGTGCTGTCCTGGCTGTGCAGTGACACAAAACAGCATTTTCAGTGCCAGCCCTGTCCCAGCATGTGGAGGCACCGGATAAAAGCTGGTGTGGATGTGGCATTGTGGCAGCCCTTCCTATCCCAGTGCTGGCCCTGTGACCTGTGGGATGGGGACACGCAGACCAGGAGCCTGCAAAGCCTTTAAGCTCCTCCTGTGATGGGCGCAGCAGAAGGGCGGAGGATTATGCCTGGGTTTGGAGGATGAATAACAGCATCAGGCTCCTTGTGCAGGCAGCAGGGCAGGAGCTGTTGTCAGGCAGCAGCCAAGGAGTCATCCCAGGCTGGTTCTGCACGTGGGGCAGGAGGGCAGAGGGGCCCAGCTCATGCCCTGAGCCCCTGTGCCCTCGTGGGCTGAGGGCACAGCCAAATTCTTCTTTCCTTTTTGGGAAATCCAAGGGATTTTGCTTTTCCTGGCATCTCCCCAGCCCCTCACTGACATCACAGAAGGAAGGGCCAGGAACATGCTGAGCCCTTCCCCAGCTGCCCCGGGTCCTGCTGCCTCCCCACTGCCCACCTGAGCCCTGTGCAGCCAGCAGGGGCTGGGGGAGCTCAGGATCCGGATACCTGTTGGTGTTTGAAACCAGCTCCTGCCCACAGTGCCACCGGCTTCTCCCTGGGTTTTCACTCATGCTGATGCATGAGTGATTTGCATTTCTTTGGATTAGCTGCAGGACTTTGAAAAATGGGTTTAAAAGCCTCCAGGGCATGTGAATTGCCCTGGTCTGTGTGGCCCCTGCCAGCCCCGAGTTCCTGGGGTGTATCTCAGGGCAGGGAAGGTCCCAGCACATTCCCCTGGGACTCTTTGAAGCCAGATGTGCAGCGGAGCCTTTCTGCTGTAAAATATCTTGTCCCCATCCCTAATTTTGTTCGGATTCTGACCAGAGGTTTCCATGGCTCAGCACGTGTCTGTGCTCAGTGCCACTATCCAGCACTTCCAGGAGCTGTCCCAGACTCCCGTGCAGTGTTGAGGAACACCTCCCCTGAGCTGGTGTTGGCAACAGGGGCATTGCCAGTGCCTGGCACGGCTCTCATGGTTACAGGGAAGCCTTTAAATGCACACTCAAAGGTCAGATGCTGGGAGACAAAGATTCCCCAGCCCACATACTTGGGTTGCTTTATGGAGATCTGGAGAATTCCAGCCTGATTTTGGGGGGTTATTGTGCTGTTTGAGGTTTATGGGCTGGCACAGCATTGCTGAGGCAATGGTTCTTCACAGAAACTCCCATCTCCATCCCTGGATTGTGTCTGTGTGTGTATCCAGCATAAGCTGTGTTCCCGTGGGTGTCCAGGCTCGTGGAGTAGCCAAATCTTGTAAGGAGGTGTGTACCCTGTGAATGTGTTACAACTCAATTTAATACGTGACTAAACCAGCCATGCAATATTGCAATTAAAGTATAATTCCAGAGGTGTGAACAATGCTGGTTCTTGGCTGGAGTGAGTCAGGGGAGCGGAGGAGGAAGTGAGCAGCAGTGTTTTATTAATTGACTCCAGCGGATTTATTTGTCCTCAGTGAATAGAGCCGGGCAGAGCTGTCGGGATTGTTCCTGCTCTGCTCCACGCCTGGCTCCTGGCAAGCTGATCCTGGGGACTGAATTACTGGGATGGAGACAGTTCCTGGCTGAGTGACCACTTAAATGGATATTATTAGTGAGCAGGAGCGAGCTGGGGGCTCCTGGTGCTGTTTGGAAATGGGCCCTTGTGCCCGACAGTGATTCTGCTGCTGCTTTTCCCTGGGTCCTGTCCTGCCTGGCAGCAAATGCCACAGGAGGTGGCACTGGATGGCCCCTGGCACCTGCTCAGCCCAGGGACCAGGGTCAGTGACTGGTGCATCCAAATGGAAATGCTTCCAGGATTACAGAAAAGCCAGGAAGGAGAGCAGGGTGTGCCTGGAGCAGGAATCATCCCTGTGATTCCTCTGGTACCAGAGAGCGCTGTCCCTGGGATGAAGGTGGAGGTAAATTAGCAATGGGGCAAAAGGTGAATTTGTCCCCAAGCTCCTGCTGAGTTCCCCATGTATTGCAAGTGTGTTTTGTTCTCAGCTGCCTCTGGAAGCCCCTTGGAGCAGCTCGGGGCTGTGGCTGTCACACATGGTCTTGCTGGGCAGGGGAGAGCCCAGGTGACCTTCAGAGGTGACTGCTCCTCTTAATGGCTTGGAATCTGATTATACCATTTTGCTAAGAAATGTGCTTGGCACGTTCTTCTGCATTAAATACCATTTAGGGACAGTTATCCTGAACTCTCTGCCTGCCGCTTAGGAAAAAGCCTTTGAAAATGATATTATGGATCAAAAGTGTTCCTGGGGTAATTCTGTTTCAAACAGTGGAGTTAATCCAGAACTGAATTTGGCCCTGCATTTTCAAATGAGAAGCAGTGGCTGTATAATCTGTTTATGGTTTTAAAGTGAATGTTAATCTTGGATTTGGTAGCTTTTCCAAAAGGTCGATTTGCCGTGCTGCAGAGCATTTCAGCCCCCTGCCCTGACACTCTCTGAGCCGACTCCATGTTTTATTTTAAAGAGTGATTTTACCGTGTTTATAAATACATGTCAAACCTGGAAACGTTAACTCTGGGCAGTGGAAGTAATGCCATTTTTCTTGCCTTGCATTTTGCTGGTACAGCTCCTGGCACGGCACGTCCAGGCTGCGGCGTGCCGGGCCCGCTGCAGGGATGGCTCAGTCCCACAAGGATGCAGTGGGATGGGTGGAACGGAGCAGAATGTGCCCCGCTGAGACAGGGGAGCCTCTGGGTGCTGTCCTTGGGTGACTGTGTCCCCTGGTGACTGTGTCCCCTGGGTGGCTCTGTCCCTGGTGACTGTGTCCCCTGGTGTCCATGTCCCCTGGGTGACCGTGTCCGTGTCCCCTGGGTGACCGTGTCCCCTGGTGACTGTGTCCCCTGGTGACCATGTCCCCTGGGTGACCGTGTCCCCTGGGTGTCCGTGTCCCCTGGTGACCGTGTCCCCTGGGTGTCCGTGTCCCCTGGTGACCGTGTCCCCCGGTGACCGTGTCCGTGTCCCCTGGGTGACCGTGTCCCCCGGTGACCGTGTCCCCTGGGTGTCCGTGTCCCCTGGTGACCATGTCCCCTGGTGACCGTGTCCCCTGGGTGTCCGTGTCCCCCGGTGACCGTGTCCCCCGGTGACCGTGTCCCCTGGTGACCATGTCCCCTGGGTGACCGTGTCCCCTGGTGACCGTGTCCCCTGGGTGTCCGTGTCCCCTGGGTGTCCGTGTCCCCCGGTGACCGTGTCCCCCGGTGACCGTGTCCGTGTCCCCTCCGCAGGTGGCAGGATGCAGCCGTGCGCCGGGGGCTGACGCGGAGCCGCCGGCCGCGGGGAGCGGGAGCCCCGCCGCCCACCCATGGTCGCGGCTGGCAGCCGGGGCAGCCCCCGGTGAGCAGGGGCACAGCCGGGCACAGCCGGGCACGCCGGGCCCACGCCATGACGAGCCTGTTCCGCCGCAGCAGCAGCAACGGCGGCTCCCGCGGCGGCTCCTCCGCCCAGGAGCTCAACAACAGCCGCCCCGCCAGGCAGGTGCGGCGCCTGGAGTTCAACCAGGCCATGGAGGACTTCAAGACCATGTTCCCCAACATGGACTACGACATCATCGAGTGCGTCTTGAGGGCCAACAACGGCGCCGTGGACGCCACCATCGACCAGCTCCTGCAGATGAACCTGGACGGCAGCGGCTGCGAGGACAGCTCCGACTCGGAGGACAGCATCCCGCCCGAGGTACCGGCCTGGGGCTCCCCTCTGGGGGCTCTGCCTTCCACGCCTGGGGCACGTCAGTCTCATCCTGCCTCCTCCTGCCCAGCACGGTGCTACTCAACTGCTGCAGGCAGGCAGAGGTTGCAGTGCCCGGGTCAGCTGGGCTGCTGCACCAAGGGTTGGCTTGGGCAGTGCTTCAGGCTCAGGCCAAGTGCTCTCCTCCCTCTCACTCACCCCAAAACCCATCAGGAACCCTTCTGCTGCTGTCAGAGAGACTCCCTGGGGCTGTGTGCACCAAGGGTAGGCTCAGCCACCCTCTTCCCTTGAAAGCAGTACCTCCAAACTCCACCAAACTCCACCAAAACCCCCCTGGGTGCAGGAGGCCCAGTGCCAGCAGGTTGCCCCATCCTTGCAGCAGCATTCAGCCTGTGCCATCCCTGTTTTGCTGCTGCACGTGGGGCTCTGGCTCACTGGGGAACATTTCCCTGTCCTGCCCTCACCCCATCCTCTCACCGTGCAGATCTTGGAGCGGACCCTGGAGCCAGACAGCTCGGACGAGGAGCCCCCTCCCGTGTACTCCCCTCCTGCCTACGAGAGCCAGGCCTTGGGCAGCCGCTACCCCCGCGCCCCACCCACGCCCCCGCCCAGGTGAGACCCTGCCCCTCACAGCTCCTGCTCCTGGGGCACCCTGTGCCAGCACCCGGGGTCAGGCTGCGCTCCTGGGGCACCCTGTGCAGGTCAGGCTGTGTCAGCTGCCCCTGGCACGGCTGTCTGCCCTGCTCCTTATAGGGTCCAGTGAGACAAAGCCAAGGGAGATGAATGAAGCTCACAGCTGGCTGAGAAATCCCTGTGAGGGTCTGAACCACCAACAGCTGAGGGGCCGGAAAGCCTCTCTGGCAGCCTGTGGAATGGCAAAAATCAGCTCGTGGGCGGGGAGCACTCGCTGCTGCTTTGGAAAACACCAGGTGCTGGGCCAGCCCCACCCTGGCTGGCTGCTCACCACACACTTCGGCTGGCTCGCTTGGCCCTGGCAGCACTGCTCTGGCTGTGGGACAGCAAGTGTGAGCCCTGGGCACCTTTGTGCCAGCCCTGCCCTCTGTGCAGGCTGGGTGTGACATTGGGAGAGGGACGTTTGTCAGTTTTGTGGGCAAATCCCTGCAGTGCTGGGGCTCCACCGGGCTGGTTTTAGGAGGAGAAGGAAAACCCAGCATGCAGAGTTGCAGGGCAGGGCTTGAAATACAGCCCCCAAATATTCCAAATGCTCTAGGAAAGCTTTCCCTCTCCAGAGCTGATGGTAACACTGCAGGTTTGGGGATGTGTTGGGGTTTCGTGGTTTCCAGGACTGCTGGTGGAGCCAGGCAGGCTCTGCTGTGCCAGGCCCTGCTGTGCCAGGCCCTGTGCCATGCTGCCACAAGGTGTTGTGCTGTTGTTGGTGTTGTGCTGGTGCTGGTGTTGGTGTTGGTGGGTTTCTCCTCAGCAGAGGTGCTCCTGTGCTTGCCCCACAGGACGGACGTGGCCTGTCCCAGCAGCACCGTGCACTACAGGAACTGGAACCCACCACTGCTGGGCAACCTCCCCGAGGACTTCCTGCGCATCCTGCCCCAGCAGACTGCCCCAGCTGGCACACAGGTGAGCTCGGGCACCCCTTCCAGCCTGCTCTTGGGGTGGCACGGACACCATCCCAGTGCTCAGCCTCCCTGAGCTTGCAGCATCAGCACACTGGGTACCAGATGTGCACTAACCCAAAAGTTCTGGAGTGTGTCCTGTTCAAGAGACTGAAGTGGGCAAGGTGTGAAAGAGCTCTTAGGAAAGCTTTGATCTTTTTCCTGCATTATCCCAGTGATTAGTGCCAGAAATGCCACTTGCTATAAGCACCTAATATTTTCAATTATTTGAACATCTTGCCCTCTGCTCTGGTGAGGAGCAGCAGGACCAGTAATGCTCCTAAGGAGAGCAGCACTGCCAGGGCACTTGAGGGCTGCTGCAGTGGAATCTGGGTGGGAAACCTAGTGCAAGCCAGAGGATTTGCCCTTGGGAAATCAGAGTCCACATGTGCTCCATGGCTGTTTTACAAACAACGTTTGGGTGCCAGCAGCAGGGCAGGCAATGGGCAGCATCCCGTGGGGAACAAGCAGCTCCAACACGTGCTGGGCATCATCCCTCAGCCCTTTGCTAACACAGGAACCCCTAAATGGCTCCAGCACCCTCCTGGCATGGGGGAGCTGCAGGCACCCTGCTCCTCACTCTCGTTTTGTCTCCAAAGGCAGCCTGCCACGTTTTCATGAATGATTGCCCTGCAAGTTGAGCTGCACGGGCTCTATTACCTTTCTGGGAATAGGAGCGTGCCAATTCATTTGGGCTCAGGGGGAGGAGAGGAGCAGCTGCCCTTTTCTTTCCCCAGTAATTGTGTGCTTTTGCTTTTTATGGCTCTCTGGGAGCAGCTACAAATCAGATAAATATTGTAGGCAGGGATGAGGCTGTGCTGCTCCCCAGGTGTGAGGTGTGACGTGCCTCGTGCGGGGGTGTTTGTCAGCAGGACACTGCAGGCTCTGCTCTTTGGAGATGGGAGACAAAGCAGCGATTCTCGTACCTCCACACCAGGTTCTGCAATGACACAACCCCATGGCTTAGAGTTAAAAGTCCCTGCCAGCCTGTGCTCTGCTAAAGGAGCTCCAGAAGGCTCCCACGTGGGATGTGTGTCCCCTCTGCCCTGTCCCCATTCCCAAGGGGCAGAGGCAGTGCTGCCCTGTCCCCGTTTGTCCCTTTTGGCCCTTTGGGCTGTTGGGCAGAGGAGGGAGGGCCCCTCTGGAGCAGCAGTGGGTGTCCCCTGTGGGAGCAGCAGTGGGTGCCCCTCTGGGAGCAGCAGTGGGTGCCCCTCTGGAGCAGCAGTGGGTGCCCCCTGTGGGAGCAGCAGTGGGTGCCCCTCTGGGAGCAGCAGTGGGTGCCCCTCTGGAGCAGCAGTGGGTGCCCCTCTGGAGCAGCAGTGGGTGCCCCTCTGGGAGCAGCAGTGGGTGCCCCCTGGGCTGGGGCAGCTGCGGTGTCACACGCAGAGGGGCAGGAGGCCGAGCTCGGCCCCGGGGCTGCTGCAGGCACCCCGAGAGCAGCACCCAGCGTGTCCTGTTTGCCTCGGCAGGGCTCCCCCCGCTGCCGGCAGCCCGTGCCCCGGGGCCAGGGCTCGCTGGAGCAGGAGCGCCGCTGGAAGCAGTACCTGGAGGACGAGCGCATCGCCCTCTTCCTGCAGAACGAGGAGTTCATGAAGGAGCTCCAGAGGAACCGGGACTTCCTGCTCGCCCTGGAGAGAGGTGAAAGGCCCTTCAGAAACTTCTGCTTTTTGGGCGTGTGCCCTGCTGTGGCTCTGTCTGCTGGCAGCGGTGCCCTGCCCGTGGGATCAGGGCTTGTGCCAAAGCAGAGCCGGTACAAGATGTGGCCAGGCTGGGTCAGCGTCTGCCCACACTGCCGGGCTGCTCCCTGGCCTCCTGCTCTGCCCCCCTGCCCAGCCCTCTGCAGCATCTCTGGCAGAGCCCAGCAGAATCCACGGCAAGGAGCTTTGGGAATGGCCTCTGAGCCCTGCCCAGCCCTGCCAGTGGTGCTCTGCAGGGTCCTGGCAGCACTGTCCCTGCAGGAAAGCCACGGGTGTGCTGGCGTGTGCTTGTGGTGGGTGGGCAGCTCCTCTGCTGCTGCGGGCTCCCACCCAAGGGTTTGTGGTCACTGTGCTGAAGCAAAGCCCAGCTCCCTCCCTTGCCAGCAGCCACGGGCTGTGAGGGGAGCGGGGAGCAGAGCCATGTGCTCTGCCTCCAGGGCCTGATCGAGCGGGCGCTGCGCTTTTTGTGTTTCAGATCGATTGAAATATGAGTCAAAAAAATCCAAGTCGACTGGTGTTGCTTTCAGCAACGACTTTGGTTTCTCCTCAGTATTATCAGGTAACTTCCAAGGCATATATGAGCATTGTCTCTCCACAGCAGGATCCCCCACAGCCCTGCATTCCCATCCCTCTGCCCAGCTGCCCCCAGAGTGGCTGTGGAGGAGGAATCTGCTGATGACTCCCTGCTGCCCTCCCAGCACAGACAGGAGCTGGTGGGTCATGGGGGTGGGTGCTCCTGCCCTCCCCATGTGGAGGTGCTGCTGCATCCTGTCTCCATCCATCCATCCATCCATCCATCCATCCATCCATCCATCCATCCATCCATCCATCCATCCATCCATCCATCCATCCATCCATCCCTGCCCTCCCTGCCTGGGCTGGAGCAGAGGATTTTGCCTGCAGGCATAATGACTGTTCTGGGTAATCCTGATTAACCTCGGAGCACAGCAGCTGCCCAGAGTCAGAATTAGACTGGTGTCTGTCGATGGCCCCATGTGGGGATGGGCAGGCCTGGGCAGCCTGGCAGGGCTCCAGCTGGGCTCCCAGACCTGGGGAACAGGGACATGGCTCTGGGGTCTCTGTTCCCTGACCCAGCTGGGCTTCCTCCTGATCCACTGGGTAGCATCATCCAACACCCAGAGCACACTCAGAGCCCGGGGGAATTTGGAGCTGCTGACTCTGGAGGGAGGTGCTGGTGCTGGGGCTGAGCCCCTGTGAGGGTGTGCTGCCAGCCCACGGCTCTGCACTCCTGGTCCCAGGGGTTGTGTCCCCAGATGTCCCCATCCACAGCCATGCCACCCTCATCCCACCTGCTCTGCCCCTCTGCCCTTGGCTGCTGCTGGAAGTGAAAGATTTGTCACAGCCCCCTCTCCAGGCAGGCAGGCACTGCCGTGAGCCGTGTTTGGGGTGTTTGCCTTGCAGGTGAGGGAGCTCCCTCTGGAGCCAGCGAGGCCGGCGGGGCCGTGTCCGACGATGCCTTATTCCGAGACAAGCTCAAGCACATGGGCAAATGTGAGTGTGTGCAGGGCCCGGGCTGGCACCTGGCAGGGCTGGGGGGCAGCTGGGAGTGGGGTGGGCAGGGGGAATGGCAGCAGTACCTGGCACTCGCCGAGACTCAGGCACAGCCTGATTTTCCCACCGCAGATTAGAGCAAGGTCCTTGGGTGGCCCCAGCTGGGCTGCAGGCACTGGAAACACTGGGAGGGGTGGGTAAGGAAGGTCATGAAAATCCCAGAAAAAGGGGAAAACATGGGCACCTACCACCAGGAACCAAAGTGTCCCTGTCTCCCTCCCCGAGTCTGGGCCTCACCACAGGGTGTTGGGTGTGGGTGGCTCTCACTGCCCTGGCCCTGCCCCTCTCCTTTCCCCTGCCCCTGGCAGCTTTGGGAGGGGTTGTTGGGTTTGGGTGAGACCCTCAGGCAGCTCCTTCCTTCCAGCCACGCGCAAGAAGCTGTTCGAACTCGCCAGAGCCTTCTCCGAGAAAACAAAGATGAGGAAATCAAAAAGAAAACACTTGTTGAAGCACCAGGTGTATCCTGAAAGGGCTGTGGGGCAGGGGAGGCTCCCCAAGGGCTCCTGTGTGGCTGGAGCGTGGGCTGGGAGGGGTGGCTGTGGTCCCTGGCCACATCCTGGCCCCACAGTGGTTTTCCTTAGCGGAGGGAGCAGGATGGGGACAACAGCCTCCACAGCAAATCTTCTGGATGACGTGGAAGGACATGCATATGGTAAGGAGTGCTGTGCCAGGCTGTGCTGGGTGTGCTGGGCTTGGCAGGCTGGGTCCATGGTGCCACATCAGCCCAGGGCTGGCTCAGGTGTGAACGCCTGGCAGAAATACCCCTGTGGGCCAGAATCTGTAAAGAAACTCCCCGAGGGCCGCTGGGAATTGTCTCTCTGAGCAAGGACACCCTGCCCTGGGGAAGCTGGGCTGCCTGCCCCGGGCTGGGGCCGCGGTGCAGGGGTGCCCTGGTGTGGAGGTGCTGCAGCCCCACCTGCTCTGCCTTGCAGATGAAGAGTTCCAGGCACGGCGGCAGCAGCTCCGTGAGGAGGAGGAGGCGCCGAAGGAGGGGCAGTAAATGGTGAGAGGCACCTGGGGATGGGTGGGTGATCACCTGGGTGTGCACGGCCCAGCATGGCTGGAGGAAGAGCCTGGGCTTTCGGCTGGGTCCAGAGTGTGTCTGGGTGGGGACAAGCCCCGTCAGTGGCCATGAGCGCTGTCACTGTGTGGCTGAGGCTGAGCACGGGCTGTTCTCTTCCCTCCCTGCAGGTCCCAGCTCTGGGGTTCCTTGCTGGCACAGGACGTGCACGAGGCTTCATCAGGAGATGGCTGCAAAAGGAAAAACCCACCCAAGAAACCACCCAGATTTTGGCTGTTCCCCCTCTGCTGCTGTACTCCTCTGAAGTACAAGTATCGAAGTGAGGCACAATGTTTTCTTACCAATGGTTTGAAAACGACTTTTCCTATCCAGAAAATCAGCCAAAAAGGAAAAAAAAAAAAAAGGCAAAAAAAGCGCGGGCAGCTGCCGCGAGTGAGCGGCTGCGGCTGTGGAGGAGCCAGCGAGCTGGGGCTGGGCAGGGGCAGCCCCGCCTGCTCCCCGGCCGGCGGCGCGGGAGGAACGAAACGGAACGGAATCAGCGCTACTAACGAGGATCCGGTCCCACGCGGGGTCTGCCCGGCCGGAGCACTCCTGAACATATCTGTAGTGGTCTGACGTGACTGCACTCTGCGCACACCGGAACAAAAACCACGCGAGAAAGGGAAGCTAACAGCCGTTGTCTATTATTGCTAGGAGTAATGAGCAGAGATTCAGATCAGGTAATAGTCAAATAATATAAATTGTTTATAAAGGAAAGGCCTTCTTTTCCTAGGCATTTCACTTTGAATTAAACCTTTGCCTTGGCATTGCTACAACTGCCTTGAAGTTGGGGAGCTTTGTGGGGCAGCACCAAGGGCTGGATTCCTCACCGGTTTAACCCTCACTGCTGGAGCAGGGGCAGCACCAAGGGCTGGATTTCTCACCAGTTTAACCCTCACTGATGCAGCAGGACACATCCCACGGGGTGTGGGGTGCTGGGGGTGCCTGCTCACCTCTCACTGTAGTTGAGAGGCAGAGCCCAAGCCAGGGGCTGGCAGGGCTGGTGGAGGTGTTTCCAGCACAGAGTTTGTACCAGGGCCTGGGGCACTGCTGGGCTTGGTGCGGGGCAGGAGCAGAGCCCCTTCCTCGTGCCCGCAGCGCCGGGATCCTGCAGCTCTCGGAGATGCTGTCAGGCTAAAAATAATTACATAAACAAATTCCTTCGCTGTGTAAGTAATGAGTGACGAGCGTAAAGTCAGAATCCGCTCCCGCCAGCACATTTTCTTCTCCTTTATCGGCGCAACGCTCCCTGCCAAATGCAGGAGGTGGCTCTAGACGTGCCTGTTACACTGCCTGCCTCCTGCCAACCAGCACAAATGTTGCAGGATCGGAGCTGTGAAGGCGGCAGACGCAGGAGCCCCAGCCATCAAACGCTCACGCAAGTGTTTTCCCTGCCTCTCGCAGGGTTTGGTAACAAAAGTCCCCCTTGCAGGCGCTGGCTCCCTCAGGCTCCTCTGCACTCCCCACGGAGCCCGCGTGCCTTTGAAGTGGACGCCAAGATTTGCTGCCCCGGCGGCGCTGCAGCTGCTGCACCTGTTGAGCGCTGCTGCCGTCCCCTCCGGCCGCGCTGGGGATCAGGGCACCCCCTGGGCCTCGCTTGCCCTGGCTCCTGGCCAGCGTAGGGCTGTTCCCAGGTGTCTGGGGCTGTTTCCTGGTGTCTGGGGCTGTTCCAGGTGTCTGGGGCTGCAGGGTCTCTGTGCTGTCTCTGTAGTACAAAACTCTCCCGCAGCACCGGCGCTCAGACGAGTTCTGGGGTGCCGAGGGCCAGGGCAGGTGCCGTGGGCTGGGAGCACCCCGGGATGCCAGCAAGCCTTGGGTTCCTAAAATCAAAGCAGCAGAATTCCCACCCCACCCAGCCCATACCAGTTCTGGTATCCTCTCCTTTGCTTTTGAAGGATGGAGGAGCAATCTTGGGTTGTGGCAGCACGGTGCCAGGTTAGGCCACCTCAAGCCATGCTGGGGTCCCACACCGTGGGCAGCACCCCCGCTCCTGGTGGGGTGCACAGCTGTCAGGAGTGGGCACAGAATGCCCCAGGCTGCCCTGCCCAGGGTAGGATGTGGGGCTGGAGGGGTGCAAGGGGCTACGGGGGAATCAGGGAACGGAAAATCCTTTAGTCCCTGGGTGGGATTTCCATTCTGAGAGAGCTGAGGAGAAGGAGGGGCTCCTTCCCTGCCCTCCTGGCCCTGGGGGCCCTGAGGCTGCCGTTACTCCCTCCCAGCCCAGAGCAGCTCTGCATATTTGGAAGAAAATCAAACTTGGAAGCGGATCAGGCTGTCACCATTCCACGGCGGGCGGCGGTGCCAGTACGGTTTCCATGAGCGCAGGAAGCACCACGGCCGGGAGGCAATTCTGGAATTCTGCTCTCCCTGACCGGGAGGGGCTGCCCCAGGGCTGGGCTGGGTCCTGCCCTGGCTGCAGGGATGGGTGAGCTGCCCTGGGAGATGGCACAGGGCCACAGGCCAGTCCTGTGCACCGCTGGCAGCTGGGACAGAGGGGGACACTGTCCCTCATCTCAATCTGCTCGGTAAGGGACACCTGGGTCACCTCTGCCAGCCAGCCCAGGTGTGCTGGGAGCATCCCCGGGCCAGCAGCTGCCTCTGCTTTCTGCCTGAGCTCGTCCTCTCTGCTCCCACAGAGAGAGGGGCAGTGAGAAAGGGTGGCTGGGGCTGGGAGCAGGGGAGGGGACAGCACAGGGGGCTCAGTGCCCAGCCCTGCCGGCTCTGACCCTGCTGGGCTCCTGCACCAAAGCTCCGTGGCCACCCAGGCCTGGCACAGGGCTCTGGGCACGGCCCTGCCACCACCACCCCCCAACAAGCTGCCCTGACACATCCCAGGCCAGGCACAGCCTCTGGGGGATGTCACTCTGTGGCCGTGTCAAAATATCCTGGAGGCACGAAGCATGGTTTTAATGGAGGTGGAGAGGGGGTTTTGTGTGCTGTGAAAAACAAAAATCAGGTTTATGGAGTGGAAAGGCCACAAATCCGGCTTGGGAGCCAAAATGCGTTTCTTACATAAAAATGTACAGTTCTCAGTGATGTTTGTATCATTTCTCTACAGAAAGGTTTTGAAAGAGCAAAACAAACTGATCTGTGACGTTTGTGAGTGTGGCTATTTTAGAATTTTATTTCCATAAGTGATTTTTTTCTTAAAGATGTTTAATAGTAATTCCTATAATAAAGTCCTGTTGTACTCTTAACACTGTATATATATTTTTAACAGTGTTTATTTTTCTACTCTTTACAGGGGGGAAGAAGAAAGAAAGGGGGCTGGGAAGGGAAGGGGCAGGTCTAGCTCAGCTCCAGGAGATGCAAACACCCAAAATCCGATGGGGCTCAACTTGTGTCCAGTGGTTTCCTCAATAACCCAGGAGCTATCCCTGGGGAAGCACAGGGAGCATCCCCCTGACCTGCAGGGACAGCACAGAGCCCCCCTGTCCCAGCAGGATCGGAGCTTTCCAGCTGGGGAACCTTCCCTGTGGAAGAAAAGCCTGGATAAAGTCAGGGCATTCTTGCCTTAAATGTCCAAAGCAGCGAAAGGCTGGAGGCAGCCCGGCTGCCCTGGGGAGCGCAGGGCCTGCCCGGGCAGCTCCCGCTGGAATTGCTGCTGCTCTCCCTGCAGGGCAGGGCTCTGCTCTCCATTGCTGCTGCTCTCCCTGCAGGACAGGGCTCTGCTCTCCATTGCTGCTGCTCTCCCTGCAGGGCAGGGGCTCTGCTCTCCATTGCTGCTCTCCCTGCAGGGCAGGGGCTCCGATCCCGGCCGGGGATCCTGCCGGCCCTCGGTGTGTCATGGAAGTGTGCTGCCCCCTTCCTTCGGCAGCCTGCGAGCGGGAATGGGATGGGATGGGATGGGTTGGGATGGGATGGGATGGGATGGGATGGGATGGGATGGGATGGGATGGGATGGGATGGGATGGGATGGGATGGGATGGGATGGATGGGCTTTCCTTCCTTGCCCTCGGTTCCCGAGCTGCCCCCGGAGCCCGGGAAGGGCCGCCTGCAGGGACGATGGAGCTGCTGGGGCTGGGACACAGCGTGGGACGCTCTGGGGCCGCACTCTGCCTGCTGGGGCTGGCCGGGGCGGGCTGCGGCCATGGGCAGCCCCGGGCAGGGCTGGTGTGGGTCACACTGTCCCTTGATGTGGATCCCATGTCTCCTGTGCGGATCCCACTGTGAGGGTGGCACTGTGAGGGGTGTCTGAGGGATGACACTGTGGGGGTGGCAATTGTGAGGGGTGGCGCTGCGAGGGACAGCAGCGGGGCACGGCTGCGGGCCCAGCCGTTCTGTGACACCGCACCAGCAAACAACAGGAGGCGAGGCCGCCCCGAGCCCCGGGACTGTTGGCGCTGCCCGGGCTGGGGCCGAGGCCGTCGCGGCACACCGGGGCCGGTCGCGTCTGTCGCGACAGCGCCAAACGCGTGGGGGCGACCCGGCTCGGCCATCGGCTGGCGCTGCCTGGGCACCTTCCCCCGCCGTCGCTCGGCACTCGGCCGCGTGCCCTGGCGGGCGCTCCGGTTCCGGTTCAGTTCCCGTTCCATTTCCGGTTCCGCTTCCGGGAGCGGCAGCGCCGGGCCGGGCTCGGGGCCCGTGCGGCGGGGCCGCCATGGCCGCCACGGCCGGGAGCCGCACGCAGAAGATCGGGAGCGTCTTCAGCCGGTGCGGGGGGGTTCAGCCGGGCCGGTTGCCGGTTCTCCGTGAGCGCGGCCCGCCGAGCCCCCCCTGAGCCGCGTGTCGCCCGCAGGACGCGGAACCTGGTGCGCATCGGGCTGCTGCGGAAGCCGCTGTGGCTGGACGTGTACGCCGCGTTCCCGCCGCTGCGGGAGCCCGTGTACCGCGTGCCGCGGCCGCGCTACGGGAGCGGGGACCCCGTCGCAGCCGTGCTCTACCGGGAGGACACCGTGCGGGCGTGCGTGCGGGAACCGGGGAACCGGGGGGGCTGGGTAAATCGGGCTCGTTTGTTTTGGTAATAAATCGGGGTGGGTTTGGGGATAAATCAGGGTGATTTTTTAAAATAAATCGGGGTTGTTTTGTGGCATAAATCAGGGGTGATTTTTTTAATAAATATCGAGGTGGTTTTTGGGATAAATTGGGGTGGTTTTTTAATAAATCGGGGCGGGTTTTTTAAAATAAATTGGGGTGGTTTTTTAATAAATCAGGGTGGGGATTTTTAAAATAAATCAGTATGGTTTTTGGGACAAGTTGGGGTGGGTTTTTTTTTAACAAATCAGGGTTTTTTAATAAATTAGGGTGGTTTTTTTTTTTTTTTTTTTAATAAATCAGGGTGGTTTTGGGGATAAATGGGGGTGGTTTTTGGGATAAAATGGGGTGATTTTTCTGCCCTGCCCTGTGTTTCTAATGGAGGTGGAGGCTCCTCTGGGCTCCAGAGCTGCTCTGAACCACGGCTGCTGTGATTAACCTGAATTTATTAACACAGTTTACAAAGAAGCTCTGTGGAATCCCAGACAGGTTTGGGCTGCCAGGGCCCCCGAAGGGCACCCAGTGCCACCCCTGCCATGGCAGGGACACCTCCCACTGTCCCTCCAAGCCCCAGTGTCCAGCCTGGGGCCCTGCCAGGTGTTCATAAAGGCTCCCGAGAGAAGGAGGAACAGTTCTGTGCATGCTCTGACTGTGCTCTGTCTGTTTACTCCTGATTTAGTTGCACAATCTCAACAGTTTCCTTTTCTGAGCAGGAAGTTTTACAAAGTTTATGGCAATGGCCCCAAACCTTTTGACCTGACGCAGTTAAACTTCAAATCCACCTGCCAGAGGTAAGGTGATAATCAAACCAGAAAGGTTCCTGAGGCTGCCCCTTCTCGCCTTCAGTCAGGGAGCCAGAGCATCTCCTGAGTGTAAAACAGCAACTTTGCTGCCCAGGTTTGTTGAGAAATACAATGAACTGAAGGAAGAGGGGAAGATTGAAGAGGAGAAATTGTTTGAAGAAACAGGAAAAGCCCTTTTGGCCAGTGGGATCCTGTTACAGAGAAGAGGAGTGGACAGAGTGAGTAAGAAATATCCAGAGTTCCTTGGCTGGGGGATTGACAAAACTCCGCTCCCAGGCCCTCAGTGCTGAGTGAATGAAAGCCTCAGCACAGCAGGCACACGCCTGATGGTGCTGAAATGCCTTTGCTGTGCAGAGAGCACTTTCCTCCTGGCCATGAACAGGTCTGGCCAAGGCTGAGGCACCTGGGGGCCAGAAAAGATGTTTTTCTGGGGATTGAATTGAATAACCATTCAAATAATCCATGGTGTATCTGTATAGAGCATTTGGAGCTTTGTGTATTTGCTGTTGTATCTTGAATTTTTCCACGTTTCAGCTGGAGCTCAGCAGCCTCTCTGCAGGGTGGTGACATTTTTTTTTGCGCTGTGCCTCCACAGCAATCTCAGCGTGAATTAAACTCCCTTTGGGCACACAGAGGGCTGCTGCTCCCCTCAGTCACCCTTCAGAGGCTTTCCCCCCTGTTTGATGGGATCTTTGCTGTCCTTCCTGCAGGGTGCTGCACCCAGGGATGCTGCCTCACAGCCCCAGCTGCAGGCCGTGCCGGGGGAGCTCCAGGACGAGAGGAAGGACGGGCAGGAGCAGCCACCAGAGCTGGCAGGGACACAGAAGGACAGTCCCTGTCCCTCCTGACAGCCCTGTCATCCCAGGAGCCCTCCCTGGGGACATCTCCCTGAGGAACGGGGTCCTGGTGCCCTCCAGGCTCGTCCGTGGCACACTTGCTCCCCTCTGTCCAGCTCCACGTGGATAAACTCACAGATAATCTTATTTTGTTTAATGTTCACAACTGTTTTCTGAAATCGAGTTGGAAAACACTGAGTGTAAAAGTGGAAAATTAAAACGTTTCCTTTAAAATTGGAGTTCTGCCTGTTCAGGTGTCTGGTGTGCAGTAGTGAAGATGTTTCCTGCCGGGGGAATGCAGATCCTGTGTGATGTGTTCCAGCAGCTGTCTCAAGTGTCATCTTTTTATAGCTGATCGAGGAAAGCTGCTATTTATGGCAGTGTTGTAATGAGCTCTTCCCATCCCACCATTTCCTTAAATTCAGAGTGGGATGAGGGCTGCCACTACAGAAAACTGGGAGTTGGCAGTTTTTAGTGGCTCCTGATGGAATTGGCCGCCTTGGCAGAGTGAACGTGGGACGGTGCAGCTGTTTGCTGAGGGAAGCGTGATGCTGCTGGGACAGAAATCACAGCCAGCCTTGCAGGGACTGCGAGGAGTTCTGTCTGGGCTGCACATCCGGGGCTGCCTGATCTCTCATTGAACATTTGACTCGGGCTCTATGAAATGCCAACTGGTTTGTGTGTCTTTCTTTGAGATTTTTGTTGTTAGTCTTTCGTTTGTGATTCTTTAACATCCCAGACTGGCACCACCCCACTCCCAGGTGTGACTGATGTCCAGCCCCTCCCTCCCTCCCTGCCCAGGTTGGTGCTGCTGCTGGGTGGCAGGCAGGAGAGCTTGGTGGCAGTGAAAAGGGGGCGTGAAATGCCCCTGGTTTGGTTTCTGTGCCTCCCTTCACTCCTGGCAGCAATGTGAGTGCAGAACTGCTCAGTTATCCTTGGGAGGTCAAACTTCGCTCCCAGTTCTGCTCCTGGAGAAGAGCTAAACCCTCTCGGGGTTTGTTACAAAGGGTAAAGATCCCCGTGTTTTAGCACTGATCCATTTCCACCTCCAGCAATAACATTGAGTTTAGAGCCCTCCAAAGCCCTGGGGTGTGCCCTGAACGAGCTGCTGTGCAGAGCACCTGAGGAAAAAGTTGGGATTGGTTTTATTTTGTGTTGAAAAAGCCAATCCCCTTGGGTTTGCCCTCGGGGGCCGCTGTGAGCCGGGGCAGTGAACTGAGGAGTTTTCCTGCTCGTGCCCACCTGGGGCGGTGATGGGCGCCAGCTGCAGGTGGTTAATTAACCGGGTGGTTAATGACCACGGCCGCAGGTGAGGGCGGCTGGGGCTGATTGCCTCGTGCCCAGGAGCCAAAGCCCGGCGGGGAAGGGCAGGAGGCCGCGGCCGTGAGGGGCGGCCGGGTGCGGGTGAGCTCCGTGCCCTGCCCCGCTCCTGGCCCGGCGCTTCGTGCTGCGCTGCCCTGCCCTGCCGAGAGCACCCCGGGCTTCCCAAACAGGTACGTGGCTAAAGGTGTGGGAGAACCTGGAAATCTGTGTGGGAAATGTGTGCGGGACCCTGTGTTTCAGCAGAGGGGAGAGAGGGAGGGAGGGAGACTCGTGCCGCGGTGTAAATGTGGGAATGCTCTGCTGGAAGCTGCCAGGGCAGGGCAGGCTGTGGGTGATGGAGAAGTGGTTGGAACGTGGAGAAGTGTTTCAGCGCCGTGGATTTGCTCTGCCTGGTGGTGCCGGGGATCCCCACGGGGTTGGGGATGCGAACTCTGGAGCATTTGGTGCAATTCGGATCAAACCTGTTAAACCAGCGAGTCTGAACGGGCGCGTTTGCCGGGCCGGAGGGCGATGCCGATGCTCGGGACCCTCTCTAACTGCGGGGATTTAATCAAGAGGCTGTGGGCAGCAGCCGGGGGTGGTTTATCGCTGTTTCGGGGCGCTTTCAGGGCAGCAGGAGGGGCCGGAGGGGCCCCGCAGCCCCGGTTCCCCGGCGCTCCCCGCTAGGTGGGAGCCGCGCTCCGCGCTCCCGGCACCGAGCGGCTCCCGAGCCCCGCCGGGCCCCGCAGGCGGGGAAACCCGGGCGGGAACCCCGGCTGCGAGTCACGGCTTCCACCGGGAAACATCCGAAAAGGCAGCGGGGTGGGAGCTGCGGTGATGGAGAGTGCGGGATCGGTGCCCCGGGCAGGGGTGCGGGATCGGTGCCCCGGGCAGGGCAGAGGCTGCCCCCGCAGCCCCAGGGCTGTGCCCCGTGCCCAGCACAGCCCCTGCGGTGCCGTGCTGTCCCCGCTGCCCTCGGAGCGCTCGTTCCTGCCTGGCCATGCCCAGCCCAGCCCGGTGACCTTTCCTGTGCCAGTTCCTGACCATCCTGCAGGGGCCAGCTCCTCCCTGCCTGCCGGGCTGTTTGCAGGGACGGTGAATGCCGAGGATCGCTTACACCGAGCCCTGACTCCCGAGGCTCCAAAGGCAGGAACGCTTTGCACAGCCAGGCTGGAGGTTGCCCAGGGCCAGGTCCCAAAAACGCGTGCTGGGAGTTTGGGGTGCAGAGCTGCCTTTGGAGGGGTCACTGAAGGGATTTCCAGGGATGCTGCAGCGTTCCTTACACCAGTGTTTCCCCAGACAGTGCAGAGGTGTCCTGCTGGAACAAACACCTCCAGGGCTGCAGAGCCGGGCTCTGAGCTTGGGCTCTGTTTAACCCTCAGGCAGCAGCTCCCAGAGCCCTGCTCAGCCCCTTCACGTGTTCCTGGGCCGTGGATTATCCCCTGGTATGTGTTGAGGGCAGGGGAGCTAAGGATTTAATAGGATCAGGGCTAATGTTTGGAGCAGCCAAAATAATTCATCAGCTTTGCTGGAAAAACAGGTGATCTGACCTTGCCAATGCCAAGCTTCACGAGGCAGATAATGAAGGGTTTAGTGTTTAAGGAACATGGCTCCGAATAAGATATAAAATTGTTGGCATTGCCACTCTGTGGAATCCTCTGGGATTTGCCTCTGCTCAGCCCTGCTGAACACACACACTTGCTCTTCAAACCTGCCCTGTTCTGAGCTTCGGAATATTCCAGAAATCTGTATCTGTCAGGAAGATGGCTGTGGAATCAGAGCAGGGTGCTGGCTCTGCTGTGCTGTGTTTGCACAGTGGGGATGGCACAGGACCTGGCTAGCGTCAGATCTGCCACCTGCCTGGTTCTGGTTCTAAACTGGGGCTTTTAAAACAAATTTGGTTTGGTGTTTCTTGTAGGGTTTTGCTTCTGCAGCACCAGCAACGTCCATGGCACAGAAATTCCTGGTCCTAGAGTTCTGGGCTGTGTGAGGTGCAGGACAGGAGGGTCAGAGCAGCAGGCTGAGCTCAGCAGTGCCTGACAGAGCTGCTGCTGCTGTTTCTCCAGTAAATGCTGAGTCCTGGCAGGCCCTGACCCCTCCTTGGTCAGTTCTGCCCCAGGGATGGCCAGGCCCCTTTGGCTGGGTCACCTGGTGGTCCTGGGGGACCCCAGCTTGGCGTGAGCTCCCTCTGGGCACAGCAGTGAGCTCAATGAATGCTTTGACAACCGTTCCAGGAGGGCCAGGCTGTGTGCGTCCCATGGCTCTCAGCCTGGCTGCCAGGGGCTGCTTTGCTGGCAGAAAGGGAAGAAGGGCTGCCCCAAGAAATCACTGTGGCCCCATGCCCGTGCTCTGGCCTCGGTGTCGGTGTCGGGGCTGCTCCCCTGGGGCCGGTGTCGCTCCCCGAGCCCTGGTGTGCGATGTCCCCATCCCCAGCACTGATCCAGGCTGTCCCCACTGCAGCCCGGGTTTGCAGTTTCCCCATCCCCAGCACTGATCCAGGCTGTCCCCACTGCAGCCCGGGTTTGCAGTTTCCCCATCCTCAGCAGTGATTCTGTCTGTCCCCATGCTCGGGGGTCCCACAGCAGCCCGGGTTTGCAGTTTCCCCATCCCCAGCACTGATCCAGGCTGTCCCCATGCTCAGGGGTCCCACAGCAGCCCGGTGCCCCAGCTGCCCTTGGCTCTGTGTGTCCCCTGTGCTGCTGCTGCTGCCTCTCTGCATATTGCAGGCTCATTCTGATGTGCGCTAATGCTATTATCCTCCAGAAATTGAAATCAAGTCTGAACCTATAATGTTTCACTGGGAGGGAATTGGGGTTATATATTCCTGTGTACAGCAGCATTCTATTTCAGTCATAGCATTTAATTATGATTGGTGTGTTAGTGCCCACCAGAGCATAACAAATTGTCATTATGTTATTCTGCTGAGTCTAATTTAATTGGCAAGTTGTCACAAAAGCAATTATCCATCATTTATTTTGTTGCCATAACCACATCTTGGAGAGCACCTGCTGTCTGAAGTGGAAAGGCTCTGCAGTCTCTTGGTCCTGGATTTCTTCCACTCGCCTTACACAAAGACACCATTTCCTCCTCTTGTTTAAAAACACGTTCCTGGCTTCCCAGCGTGGGCTGGGGATGCTGTGGGGATGCTCTGTGCAGGGGGAGCCCTGTTGGGGACATCCCGGGGCTGCTGTGACCCACGGAGACCTTGGGCACAGCCCAGGGTGTGCTCAGGTGTGGGAGCCTCTCGTCGCCTCTGCAGAGCTGGGATGAGCTAAGGAGAGAAAGGAAAATTTGAAATGAGACATTCCCTGCCTGGAGTAAATACAACTCTTGGCTTCTTGCAAATAATTTTGGGTAAAAACAAGGAGGGGGGGGAAAGCCCCTGAGCTGCTGGTGGTTCATTTTGGTGTCTAAGCACACAGAGGTGTTTGGGGGAGCAGAAGGGCTGCATGGGAGCCTGGCTGCTTCTGGAGCTGCTCAGCACAGGAACAAGCACCAGGTTTGGGGCTGGGGCTGCCCGTGCCCACCCTGGGGCACCTCTGCTCCCCTGGCCGCCCTTCCCTGGCTCCAGGGCCGCTGGAATCCATCCCAGAGCCTGCCAAGCTGGGCTGCTCCCCTCGGAGCCAGTCTCAGATAAAGCATCTCGGGGAGATTAGGAGCTGGCAAGATTAGTGGCTCCTTATAATCCAGCAGGCAAAGCAATCTCAGACTTCCCAGAGCAACCCCAAAGTGCTGATTTTCTCCTTCCTGAGACGGCACGTGGTGGCTGTGACCCGTTCGCTTCTGAGATTTCGGAGATTGCATCCCAAAATCCTGCGAGGCTAATGCAGACTCATGAACTCAAAGCCTGTGACTCGCTGTGATAAATGGGTAAATAAATGAAAATCTGTTCTGATGTCTGTATTTCTGAGAGTTCCTCCCCTCTCCGCCCTGTCTGTAATCTCTTCCCCTCTGGTAGTTCTGATTAGCTGCTAATGAGGAAAGATGATTTTGTAGTTAAAACACAGAGAGAGGGTTTTGTTCCTGGTTCTGCTTTTTAAAAATTTTCCCTTCCATGCCTTGATTTTCCCAATCTGTGGGCCTGGGTAGTGTTGATTTAAGGTGGTGTGAAGTTAAATTAATCCACATTTGCAAACCAATTTGTTTCAAAGGGAGGGGTACAGTGACTTGGGAAGGAGGGATCATAAATTTTCCCTCCTGCTGAAGATGAGCACTGTCCTTGTCTCATCTCCCAGCAGTGACAACCTGGAGCTGCCCGAGCTCTGTGTCCCCAGGTGTCCCTGCTGTGCTCTCTGGTCACTCCCAGTGCTGGGGTTTGTCCCTTGTCCCTGTGCTGGCTGTCACCGAGCTCATGGTGGCTCTCAGCCGAGCTGGGGGCTGTGGGTTAGACCTGCAGCCATGCCAGCAGGTATTTGTGTGTCTGATTTATGGGTGAAATTCCCCGCCGTGGAGGAGGCCTGAGTGTGATAAATAACTCATTGTAATGTGTTATTTAGCAAATTATAATGAAAAGCAGAAAATACACAGAGGGGAGCAGACAAACGCGTTCCCCAGCTGGCAACTTACTGATGGTTTAGAGCCAGAAAATGGATATTTAAGAGCGTTTGGGAATTTCCATGGCTTCCCCTGGAGACAAATCACCTTTCTGCAGATGGATTTACTGGGTGCCCTGCTGCTGGGCTGGACCCTGGCGGAGGAGATCGCCCCAAAGCTGGGGAGGGGAGTGGACCCGAGCTCTGTGTCCTGCCATGATCAGAGCTGATCCCCAGGAGGGAAATCAATCCCGTGGATTCCCTCGGTCCTGCAGCTGTGGCTGCTGCAGGAGGGATGGGCACGGTCCCGGAGCAGCGGGGCAGGGGGACTGGGCTGGGTCTGTGGGGAGAGCAGGGGGTGAACCCCAGCCTTCCCAGGCAGGGTCCTCCTGGCTCTCCATCCTTCCCGGGCAGTGATTCCCGGCTCTCCATCCTTCCCGAGCAGTGATTCCCGGCTCTCCATCCCTCCCGGGCAGTGATTCCCAGCTCTCCATCCTTTCCCGGGCAGTGATTCCCGGCTCTCCATCCTTCCCGGGCAGTGATTCCTGGCTCTCCATCCTTCCCGAGCAGTGATTCCCGGCTCTCCATCCTTTCCCGGGCAGTGATTCCCGGCTCTCCATCCCTCCCGGGCAGTGATTCCCGGCTCTCTATCCTTTCCCGGGCAGTGATTCCCAGCTCTCCGGCCTTTTGGAGCCGAGTTTTTCAGGCTCTCCATCCTTTTTGGGCCGAGTTTTCCCAGCTCCCCGTCCATCCCGGGTAGAGTTTTCCCGGCTCTCCATCGTTTCCCGGCCCGAGTTCTCCCGGCTCTCCATCCCTCCCGGGCAGAGGTTTCCCGGCTCTCCCGGTTTCCCGTGTCCCGTTCTCCGTCCCCGCCGGTCCCGGTGCCGGTGCCGCGGTGGCACCAGGGGGTGCTGCCTGATCGCGCTCGGCGCTGCGGCCGCCAGAAGGTGACTCTGCTTTACCTGTTCGCTGTTTTATCCCGCTGTTGTCCCGGTTTGAGCGCTCCCATCTCCTCCCCGGCCGGACAGCGCTGCCGGTTCCCGGGGCAGCACCCCGTGCGATGCTCTGCGCTCCTCGCTGCTGGGATATTTAAAAATCTGAGACTGGGAGGGGGGAAAGCACATCCCTGTGAGGCCGAGCTGTGCCTGCGGGCCCGGGAGCTCGGCACGGCTCTGCCTGGCATGGCCTGGCACGGCTCTGCCTGGCCTGGCACGGCTCTGCCTGGCACGGCCGCTGTCCCGGGACCATCCCGGGTGTTCCCTGCCGGGAGCGGCTGCCCCGGCCCCGCTGCCCCCAAGCTCCAGGCGCTTTTCCAGCCGAGCTGGAGCTGCCTTGGAGGGGCCGGAGCGGGGTTTGAGCGCTGAATTTCCCGCTGGAGGCTGGCCTGGGGCTCCCGAGGTCCCTTTGGTCCGGGTTTATCCCGGGGCCGGATTTATCCCGGGGCTGGACTTACGGAGGGGAGAAGATAAGAGACTCGGGGAGAACTTGACTGGGTGACTAAGATAAATTCACTGTGCTGCAGGAAATCGAAATGTGAAATAAAGATCTCAAGCGAGTGAAATATTTAAAGAGATACAGGAGCTGGGTGTGCACGGGAGCCGCCGGGACCGGCCCTTATCAATCCATCACCGGCCTGGCTGGATTTTATAAAAGATAATAGGGTGGAGGGAGAATTGAAATAGAAACTATCCATTACCGGAGCCTGAATGACAGCTTCTCTGTGCAAAGTAAGATCATAATTAACAGCACAGAGACTGAAAGTTTTCTGCGTTCTGCCGCTGTTTGTTTTCCTTCCTGGCACTGTGGGGCACGGTGGGCACACGGAGGGGCCCAGGGGGAATTTCTGAGGTGCCACAGCCTCTTCTACAGGTACTTTCCACGTGCCTTTATTGAGGGGCTCTCAAAAACAGCAGCTTTTAAAAAATGTTCTTGATTTTGCAATTCCTTGGGTTAAAAAGGTTATCTCAGCTCCGCCTTTTGCTGCTGATGGCTCTTCACTTTCTCCAGCCCCCAAAATACAGCCAAGATGACCAACCCTGCTCTGTGGGACACAGAGAGGATTGGGAAAGCAGTCGCATCCTCTTAACCCCTTTCTTTGCTCTGCTCCAAGCCCCGCTTGCCGTTTCTGGTGATGAAATCCTCGTGAACGCCCGCAGGAGCCAGGTTGTGTTCCCTGCCTTTAAAACGTCCTTCAGAGCACAAAGGCTCGCCTGAAGACGTCCCCGAGTGTTTTTCCTCTTGGCTCATTCAATTTGGGAGCAGCGGCAGGAGCGCTGCTGCCATTGCTCCCGGAATTCGGGAATGTGGAATTGCCACGAGGAGAGGAATTAGCGGAGCACTCGGAGTTGCAATGAGCGAGGATTGGGTGGATTGGAATGCCTGGGAGCTGTGAGCAGGCATGGCCAGCCTGGCAGGGAAATCATCTATACAGGCATTAATGGAAGAGCTGAGAGAAAGGGAACAGCAAACTCAGGCTCGTGGTGCTGGGAGGGAAATCATCCTAATTTGCTCGTGTTTAGTAACCCCAGACACAATAAATGGCACGAGAAGGGACGTTTGGAGAAATGTGTCTTTTGCCTGTTGTGCGGGGCTCCATCTCTGCAGACAGTGCAATCCTACAGCTGGGCTCCAGAGCTGCTGCAGGCTTGGTCAGCGCCCAGAGCAAACCAAACGGAATGTCCATCCTCCCTCTGGTGTCACAGGGCTCAGGGGTCTCAGGTGCCGCTGAGAGGGAGCTGGGTCAGTCTGTGACCTTGGTTTCTCCCTTCCAGGGTCAGTCTGTGCCCTTGGTTCCAGGGCTGGAAGTCGATGGTCCCCGATGTCCCTTTCAGGCCGGAGCTCTGTGGCTCTGTGACCTTGGAGGGAGCAGTGCTGGTCCCAGCCCACCTGGTGCTCCAGGGGTGATGTGTGAGTGCAGCCCCACCATCTGCCCGTGCCTGACAGGGCCCAGCAGCTTGTGGTGCAAAATGGGCTGGGCTGGGCTGGGCTCATCTCTGAGATGAGACGGCTTAAAAACGCCCGAGGTAGAGGAAATGGGCGCATCGTCGTTGTTATCTTATCTCTGCCGGGGACGTGCTCAGGATCGGTGCAGATGTGCGGGGGGAGCTGCCCGGTGCCCTTCGGGTTTGGAAATGGGGCAGGCAGAGCCGGTGCTGCTCCTGCCCGTTAATTGGGCCCGTTAATTGGGCCCGTTAATTGCGCGGTAAGCTTTGCACAACCTTTAGGAGCCCCTCGGCTGTGCCAACCCACAGCCGGAGCACAGAGCATCGCTGGGGTCAGGGTCCCTGGGCTGGGGGACATGCGGGAGCCTGGCCCACCCAAAATCTTGTGTGACCCCAAACTGTGCTCCCCAAGTCGGTCTGGGTCCCTCCTGCTCCCCTCCGGGCAGAGCCGGGGCTGGGCTGGAGAGGCAGGAGCCCCGTGTCCCCCCGTGTCCCCCCGTGTCCCCCCGTGTCCCCCGTGTCCCCCCGTGTCCCCCCATGTCCCTCCGTGTCCCCCGTGTCCCCTCGGCAGCCCCTCCCGGCCCTGGAATCAATCCCGGCGCCGCCAGATTGCCCTGTCCGTTCCAATGATCCTTAACTCCGTTTTTCCCCGAGCAATCAGCGGCGTTTTCTCCCCGTCCAGGTGGTCCTTTCCCATTTCGCTCTCCGCACCCAGGGCAGTCACATCTCATCACGCCTTTTCTCAGGCCATTTGTAGCTGCAGCTTTTCCTGTTGCCATCAATTTATCCGCGGCCTCTCCCTCCTGCTCCGCTCCCCCCGCGCCCACCGCAGCTTCTGGGCATGAAAATCAACCTGGGAGCCCCAGCAGGGGAATGCAAACCCCCTGCCCGCCTGCTTTACTGCTCCCCAATTTCCTATCCCTCAAAAATGCTTATTCCTAGAGGCCCTGTTGGAAAGCAGAGGGAAATGTGGATTTTTAGGACTGGCTTAGTGGCTGCTGAGGAGGTAAAGACTGAGAACCTGCAGTGATACTGCTTTACCAGAGGCTGAATAATAATAGAATAAGTGGATATTGGGAAGGGATTCTCCCTGTGAGCGTGGGCAGGCCCTGGCACAGGTGCCCAGAGCAGCTGGGGCTGCCCCTGCATCCCTGAAAGTGCCCAAGGCCGGGTTGGACAGGGCTGGGAGCAGCCTTGGGATAGTGGGAGGTGTCCCTGCATGGGCTTTGAGGTCCTTTCAACCCAAACCTTTCCATGATTCTATGGATAATATAATATAATATAATATAATATAATATAATATAATATAATATAATATAATATAATATAATATAATATAATATAATATAATATAATATAATATAATATAATATAATATAATATAATATAATATAATATAGCAGCATCCTTTGGCCACCTTTCCAACTCCTCGTGTTCTGCCCTGCCAGCTCCCTCCTGCTCCCCTCTAAACAAGGTGTCCCTGCCCATCCCTGTGTGCTAAAGGTGATTTCTGCCCCCTCCCCATCCCAGGGCAGGATATCTCAGAGCCCTTTCTGCTCCCAGCCCCTTCTGAGGTCCATGCTCATTAAAACAACTTCGTGCCTATTTAAACAACAGTTTTTTTCTGGTCCTCAGCTCGCCCAGGCTTCGCCCTGGACTGAAAATCATTGAGCGGCAGATTGCAAAACACAGGATCGTCTGTGCTGGGTATCAGTAAAAAAGACAAATTCCAGGATATGGGGATAAAAGATCACTTAATTGGGAGCGCATCCTGTCTGCCCCGCGCCGAGCATCAGCAAAACGCTTTAAGCGTGTGATTAAACACAAGCGTGTCCTCGGCCGCCGGCTGCTCGGCGGTGTTTGCTGAGCAGGGCTTTGCCGTCTCCTGCCTTTCCTGGGGCACAGGAATTAAACCCGGGCGCTATCACCTATTAATAAGGCCGCAAGTGGCCACGGCAGCCCTTGTGCCGAGCAATGGAGCTCATCATTTTTCTATATAGGAGCAATTAGGCTGCACAGGGAGGCCTGTGTCTTTATATCATCACCTAATGGCAGTGCAGAAGCGTTCCAGGGGAGGAGAGGGGGGAAAAACCGCATCCATATTTAATTGGTAAAGTTATCACCTTCGCTTCAGAGCCCGGACTTTGGCCACGTTCCAAGGCAGATCCATTTCCCCCGGCTGGGAAGCGAGGAAAGCGCCCTTACATTGAGCTTCTGCAACCAAACAGCGTTTGGGAGCTCCCGAGCGCACTCCCGACTGCAGTAAATAACCCATGGGCTCCGCTCTTTGCGGCAAATGAAGATATCTTTGAGCTGTTAGGTTCCTTTCGGGTTTTTTTAAGGAAATTATTTGTCTTATTATGATTCTCCAGCCCCACGCTTGCCTGTCAGATTGAATTTTTTATTGCGCTAAACCGCAGAGCCATCTGGAGCCCCTCGCATCCCAGAGCAGCCTGGCCCTTCCCTTCCAGCCTCCTGGTTCCTCCCAAGTTCTCTATTTTCATGGCGAATCGTGCATCCCGTTGTTGTTTCCATCCAGGTGTCCCTGGGTGATCCCTGGGCTGTGTTTGTCACACCCTGGTGGGGCAGGGGGCAGTTCCAGGCTCTGGCTCTCCTTGGCCATTTGAATCCCTCCTGTGGCAGCTCCTGCATCCCCTGCCAGCCCCGAGGGCTCTGGGATGGGGAGGGGACAGAAATCACCTCCAGCACCAGGGATGGGCAGGGACACCTTGGTTAGACTGAGCAGGAGGGAGCTGGCAGGGCAGAACATGAGGAGTGGGAAAGGTGGCCCAAGGATGCTGGCAGAAATTGAATATATCATCATTATTGTTATCATGGAGTCGTGGAATTGTTTGGGTTGGAAGGGACCTCAAAGCCTACCCAGTGCCCATGGCGGCCCCGAGGCTGAACTGAGATAATTTCATTTCTGTCCTTGTGCCCTTCTCTCCTCCTTCCCCAGGGGAGTTGGGGGTCCCTGGGTGTCCCTGTGTCCTTCCCTGGGTGCCACCATGTCCTTCCCCACAATGTCCCTCCCCGGGTGTCACCATGTCCCTCCCAGGTGCCCCTGTGTCCTTCGTGGCTCCTGACCCACCCAAGTGCCAGCAGAGCCCGATGTTCCTGCCCAGCTGTCGCTGTCCCTGTTGGCACGGTGGCAGCAGTGACAGTGACACAGCCAGGGCACCAGGGCAGCTCTGGCCCTCGCTGGCTGCCCCTGGTGTGCAGGGACAAACACCCCCAGGACAGAGACCCTCACCAGCTGCCCCCCTTGGCCTGGCCCCCAGCCCTGCCCAGCTGGCAGTGCCCTCACTGTGCCCTGGGGAGTCAGAGACAGAGGAAAAGAGAAAAAGGAGAGGGGAAATATCGATGACTTCCATCTCCTCCAGCCCAGTAACTAGTTTTTGACACTTCTCTGCCACTCCAGCTTCACAAAGCCACAGCTCTCTGAAGATTAATTGATGTAGGCCACTCAACCTATTTTCAAACCCCTTTCAGTTACCATTTAAAACCTTCTGATTTATTTTTTTTGATAAAGTCACCGAGGCTTTTTATGGATTCTCAAATGATTGTCCGGCTTGACAAATTGGATTCTTAAAGCCGGTTCTTTCAAGAAAAGGATGTGGTCTGACAAGACAAGAAACAGCTCATCTTTGAGACAGGGGGATAAATAAAAAAAATAAAATCAAATCCCATTCTTCCAGTCAGGTGTAGCTCAATGGGTGTCTTGCTCCTGGCTGATAATCGTATCTGCCTCTGATGGGAAGGGACCCACACAAAGGGGCCTGGCCGGGCTGCAGGGCTGATACGGTGCTGATGAATGGCTCTGTCCGGGCTCAGGGCTGCAGGGAAAGGTGATTAATGCCCGGGGGGACGGCCCGAGCCCTCCCCTCCTGCTCCTGAGTGTGCTGATGGATCGGCTGTGCCGCAGCTGGGCTCTGGGGACACCCTGAGCTGTCCCACCCTGTGGTGGCTTTATGGGGCTGTCCCCATCCTGTGCTGTCCCATCCTTTGCTGTCCCCATCCTGTGCTGCCTTTGTGGGGCTGTGTCCCCACCTCGTTCTGCCTTTGTGGGGCTGTCCCCACCCTGTGTTGGGGTTTCTGGGGCTGTCCTGGCAGTCTGTGCCCCCTGGCTGTGCAGGGCCCTGCGGTGTCACCTGGGCCCTGTGAGGATCTGCCATCTCCAGGGATGGGGCAGGGCAGGGTGATGTCCTGGGCTTGTCACCCCACACAGGGACAGGGCTGGAGGGTGTCCCTGTGTCCCTGTCCCTGCAGGGCACGTGGGGTGAGCTGAGCTTCTCTGTCCCTCCCACGCTCCCCATTCTGTGCCTGCCACGCCTGGTCACGGTCACTGAGTGTCCCTTGGAGAGCAGGGCCAGCGGGTGTCACCCTGGCACGGTGTCACCTTGACCTGGTGTCACCTTGACCTGATGTCACCCTAACAAGGTGTCACCCTGGCATGGTGTCACCCTAACACAGTGTCACCTTGGCACAGTGTCACTCTGCTGGCCTTGCTGTCACCCTGACCTGGTGTCACCCTAACATGGTGTCACCCTGCCCCAGTGTCACCCTGACCTGGTGTCACCCTGCTGTCCATGCAGGGCCCCCTCAGTGCCCCCAGGAGCAGGGCACAGCCCTGGCAGGCAGGGTAAGGGACAGCCCCTCTCTGTCTGAGTAATAATTTCCATTTTTAACTGAGTGCCCTCACTGTGAGCATTCCCCACCTGGCACCCCCTGAACCATGGAAATCCTCCCCACTCCTGCTCCCTGCACCCAGCAGCTCTGGGTGATATTTATATCTTATTAAGGTTATTTATTATCATGTCCTGTCCGGTTCTGTAGCACAGGGAGATCATTAACCTCTCCTGCAGTAAAGAGAGCTCTCCCTGTTGTTTTCAAAGCCATTAAAGCTTTGAAAATGCCTCTTCCTTATTTTATTTTTAAACTGGAGAACCTACAGGGCTGCAGAACAAACTGCTGACACAGGCTGGTGGAGGGAGGGAGCACAGACCCTCCTGCTGGGTCCCAGGGATTGCAGAGTTTGGTTTGTCAGAAACACAATTCCCAGGAATTGCAGTGTTTGGTTTGTCAGAAACACAATTCCCAGGAATTGCAGTGTTTGGTTTGTCAGAAACACAATTCCCAGGAATTACAGAGTTTGGTTTGTCAGAAACACAATTCCCAGGAATTGCAGAGTTTGGTTTGTCAGAAACACAATTCCCAGGAACTGCAGGCTGAGCTGGGTTCCAGGAAGGAGTTTTTGGTTTGTCAGAAAGCTTGGTTTGTTAGTTTTGGTTTGTTTGGGGTGCTGGGCAGGCCCTGCTGGGGATGTGCAGCCACTCTGGGTGTGTTTCGTGTCCCACCTGGGGATGTGCAGCCTCTCTGGGTGTGTTTTGTGTCCCACCTGGGGATGTGCAGCCACTCTGGGTGTGTTTCGTGTCCCACCTGGGGATGTGCAGCCACTCTGGGTGTGTTTTGCTCAGGATTTGGAGCGCTCCTGGTTACAGTCCTGCCTGCGGCAGGAGGGACGCTCACACCCCACAGAGTCGCCTTGCCCACCCCAGAGCCGCTGGGATCAGCTGTCCCCGTGTCCCTGGGAGCCCAGGCCGCTCCTGAGGGCTGCTGTGGCAGCGGCTGTGTCCTGTCCCAGTGCTGGAAGCACACCCACACCGCGCTGCCCGCACGGCTGGGGGCAGAGGCTGCGGTGAGGGGATGCTGATCAGTCTGGGCTGTTTGCTGGCCTGCCCGTGCCTCTCGCAGCCAAGGAGGGGCTGCTCGTCGGGCTCTTCTTGAAGTGCCATCGTAGAGAGAAAAGCGTCCCTGGATTAAAAACAATGCAGCGATTCCTTGCTGTTCCCTTCGGGGTCTCCCAGGAGGAATCTGCTCCCTGGGGAAGCAGGAGAGGATTTTCCCCAGGGCTCTGGGTGCCCTGGCTGCACAAAGCTGCTCCTGTGGCTGTGGTGCCCCTCGGGGCAGGCGAGTGTTGGCTTTCCTGCTGCACACACAGTGAACTGGGGTGATATTGAGAATTAGGGGCTGTTTCCACCTCCCCAGGCAGCTGCAGCTCCAGCGCAGGCTCATAGCACCTCCATCCCCAGGAGTTCTGTGGCACCTCCATCCCCAGGGGTTCTGCAGCTCCTCCATCCCCAGGAGCTCTGTATCTCCTCCATCCCCAGTCCCAGAGCTCTGTAACTCCTCCATCCTCAGTTCTGTACCTCCTCCATCCCCAGGAGTTCTGTGGCATCTCCATCCCCAGGAGCTCTGCAGCTCCTCCATCCCCATCCCAGGAGCTCTGCAGCTCCTCCATCCCCATCCCAGGAGTTGTGTAACTCCTCCATCCCCAGGAGTTCTGTAGCTCCTCCATCCCCATCCCAGAGCTCTGTCCAGTGCCAGGTGCTGCCAAGAGTGAGTCCCATCACAGCTTGGGCTGTTTCCATCCCACCACGGGCACCCTTGCCTGCAGAGGTGTTTCTGGCTCAGGCTGGACCCTGTGGGAGCAGAGTTTCTCCCCAGGAGCCTCCAGCCCCAGTGCTGGGGTGGTGCTCATGGAGGGAAGGAACAGGAGCTGGGGATCAGAGAGGAAACCAGGCCGGGAAATGCAGCAGGCAGGTTGCAAAAGGATGATCCAAGCAGCTTTGATGTGGAGATGTTCCCTCCTGGAGCAGCTCTTCATCAGCGTCAGGAGATGACAAACGAGGCGGGGAAGGCGCGGGGCTCCTGCCGCTGCGCACCGAGCGATGCTGCGGGTACCAGCAGCTCCCAGCCTGATTAACCACGGAGAAAAGGGAGAACGGGGGCTCTCTGCTCCTCTGCTCCTCCCAGAGCACCATCACCGGGCCAGGGGAGAGGGGAAACAGGAAAATTGCACGTGGGCACTTTTGGGAATGCTCACCCCCATGCAGGCAGGTGCAGCAGGGCAGCCCCGCTTGGCTGCAGGTTTGGGAGGAAAAGCTGGAGCTGCCCTTAGACAGGCACTGGGAGCTGGAATTGTCCCTGCAGGGGCTGCCAGGCCAAGGGTGGCACAAAACAACAGGGCAGGTGAAAAAAGAAATTGGAAAAAGAGGAAAAATCAAACCAGAGTTTTTCGCCGTTACCTTGTTCTCCTTTTTTTTTTTTGAAGAGTTCCCTTGAAGCCTTGTCTATATAAATGTTGAATTATATGGTTCTTTGACTCTTTACTAGAAATTGCTCTGAATTACTTTTTTTTTATATAATCTGTTCCATTTCCAGCACTCTGCCATGTCTGGCAGAGGAATATCTGGAGCTGTTGACTGGCTCATTCTCCTGCTGCCAGGCAGCCTCTAATAAAGCTGCCCTCTGGTTCCACTGCAGGGCAGCAATCTGTAATGAAAAATTTATACAAGTGGTTGGGAAATGGAGTTGGAATCTGGGTTTCAAGTGTGATTTCATAATACTCCGGGCATATATATATATATATATAATATATATATATATATACACATATATATATACATATATATACACGCACATATACACATATACACATGCACAATGTTTGGGAATTTGGAAATAGAAGGGATCTTTTCCCAACAATCAATGGGATCAGTGGGAACAAAGAATGGGATCAGTGGGAATGTTGGTGGTTCAGACTTCCCCCTTGGAGCCCTCCAGTGATGGTGTGAATTTGGGAACCAGAACAGCCCTGACGCTTGAATATTTTGGACATGCACTCCCATGGAATATGGCTGGAGCTGGGGTTTTAGAAGGGAAGCACTGGTGCTCGTCTCCTTCCTTCCTGTGTCCATGTTTAAATATTCCTCATGGTGGTTTAACTATTCCTCATGGTGCTTTGGGCCGTGTCCATCAGTGGGGACCCTTCCTCGTCTCCTCTGTGTGTTTCCATGTGCTGCTCATCCAGGCAGGTTCCTGGGATGTGGTTCCTGATGGGATGGGGCCATTGCGGTGTCCCTGCCCCTGGAGATGTCACTGTGCCCTGTGCTGTGTCCTGTGCTGTGATTTGGGCAGTCTGTCCTTGCCAGCCGCTGCTGTTTGAATTTGGCACATCCATGCTGCACACGCAGCCCCAGCCCTCTCTGGGGCTGATCAATATTTAATGTGGAATTTACCAAGATTGACTCGAGGATGCGTTTAAAATTGGAGCTGTAGCCGTGGGTGGCAATTTCCGAGTCGCAGCAGTGCAGTTTGATTATTTAGAGATGGCGTTTTGCACATTTAAAATAATCCCCGGGACCGTGGGGCTGTGGCAGCCCCTCCTCCCCTAAACTGTTGACTTTGCGATTGTTTTGTTTGTTGATGTTCAATATTGATCACCCTGGTGCTGGCTGGGCCGGGCTGAGGGGCTCAGGGAGCTGCTGGTGCTGGGCTGCAGCTCCTTGGGCCTTTATTGTGGGCAGGAGTGAAGGGTTTTGGAAAGGGAGATTGCCCAGGGCACCCTGGCTGTCCCTGCTCCATGTGTGTGCCCCAGGCAGGGACGCAGAACTGTTTGGGGACATTAAAATTGGGGCTGGAAATGTTCCAGGCCAGGCTGGATGGAGCTCTGAGCAGCCTGAAGTGTCCCTGCCACGGCTGGGGAATGGGATGATCTTTAAGGTCCCTCCCAACCCAAACCCTTCTGTGGGTCTGTGGCATTCAGACTGGGTGGGTTTCCAGGGCAGACCCCCAGGCTGTGCCCCTTGCTGCCATCCCCGCGCTCGGGGCCAGGCTGGCTCTGTCCTCCCTGCCCAAATTCTGGCTTTGATCTCATCCCCCAGGCCAGGCTGGGCCGTTGTGCACTCCCAGATGGAATTGCAGTGGTGGTTTGTTGGGAAGGAGCTCCTGGGTGACCTCAGGGATCCAGGAGAGCTGTTCCTGTGGCTGTTCCTGTGCTTGGACCACCATGGGATGCAGCTGAGCTCCCTCTGCCATCCCAGGGCACAGGGCACAGCCTTGTGCCCACCGTGGGGCCAGGAGTGCTGCCTGTCCAGGAGAAATGCAAATCTGGGACAATCAGCCTCTGCAGCAGCAAAGTGGGATGTGATGAAATCCAATCAGTTAATGACCCTTCACAGCACTGGTTTGAGAATTGCAGATGAATGTGCTTTCAAATAACTTTTTTTTTTCCTTTCCTCCTCACCAGAATTATTCCCCTGTGTTTTTCTCTGAAAAAAAAAAAAAAAAAAAAGTAATTTTGGTTTGTGCCTAGCAGAAAGGGCCCCTGGGTTCAGGGCCAGACCAGGGGCTCTCAGCACAGCTCTGCCATTGCCTCCTCGTGCAGTTTTGCTGCTGAAAAGGCACAAAGGCACCTCCCTCCCTTTGGGTCCCCTGGAGGGTCCCTGGGGTTCCCATTTTGGGGTGCTGCCCCCGGGGCTGCCCTGGCCCTGAGCCCCGCAGGAACAGAGCAGCTCTGCACACACGCAGGGCTGATGAGGAAGAGGAGGCTGCGGGACCCGGATGGCAATCAAGGCTAATTTGTGCCTTTGCTATCCGGAGTAATTTCGTGCGTTCCCCGTGCACCGCTGGCTCGGGGAGGGGAGCAGAGCTCTGCTGAGCCTGACTGGGGCAGTGGGGATGGTGGAAGTGCTCCTGTTGGAAAAGGTGAGCCCTGGATCCAAGGTGACAAAGACCCTGTGCCCCCTTCTGTCCCCTGACAGGGCTGCAGAGCAGCAAGGAGCGTCCCTGGGCAGCTGAGGGTTTGTGTGCAGCTGCTGGTGCTCCCTTGCCGTGGTGCTGCCTGGAGGAAATACCATAGACCGGGAGAAAAAAATCTCACTTAAGTCTTTGCAAAGCCATAGATAATGCACTGTGAGAGTGAACAAGCAGGATGAAAAATAATTGCGATCCTATTTTTTCTCCAGCTTTTCTTATCAACGACTTTATCACCTTTGGTTTTATTTTACACCTTATTTAGACTTTACTGTAATCCCAGCTATTTCACCATTGACACCTCCTTAATACCTTGTCTAACACCTCTGACACCTCTGGCTAATGCTCAGGCCCTGCTCCGGCGCCGAGCAGGAGCAGAAAAGAGCTGAAATGGAGAGAGGGAAAAATGATTTACTGCCCGGGCTGTGTGAATAACGCCCCGGAGGAGCAGGAGGAGGCGCCCGGCTCTTGCAGCTGGACTCTGCTGCGTGCCCCATCCGCCTCCATCTCCCCTCCGGGCACGGCGAGAGCTGGGAGGGCTCTGCAGGAAGGGGAACCCGGGGGATTTATTGTCCATGGGAAACTGCAGCCCAGAAAGGCTCGACTTTGTGAACTGAGGCCAATTAATTCCTCTCACTTGGACACCCTGTGCCGAGCTCAGCCCTGTTGGCAATATTCCTGATCCGTGGGTGCTGCTGGTGTTGGTGCCACCCTGGGCATGCCCTGCTGCTCCTGGCTCCGCACGGGGCTGGGGTTTACCCCTCCTGGGCAGCCTGAGGGGGTTTTGGGGCTGATTCCCCCTTGGTGGCCAGGGAAGGTGCCCACTGTTCATGGAGATCCCTCATTTGCTGTACTGTGAGGTTTGATGAACAGGTCTCAGCTGTTCCTGGGGCTCTGGAGATGGCAAAGGGGCGGCTGATGGGGTTGGCAGAGTCACAGAATCATGGAATGGTTTGGATGGGACCTTGCAGATGATCCCTTTCCACCCCTCTGCCATGGGCAGGGTCACCTTCCACTTCCACCAAGCCCTGTCCAGCCTTCTCTGGGCACCCTGTGCCAGCCTCCCCACCCTCACAGGGAACAATTTCTGCTCCATATCTGCCCCTCTGGCCTCCAGACAGTTTGATTTTCCTGTTCTGGCAGAGATCCCATGAGCCCCAGTGCTGGGCATAGCCGAGCCCTCTGGTGAGATTTCCCTTTCCCCTTCTCCCCCAGCCCAAAGCCCAGGGCTGCATCACCTGCATTCAACTACCCATTACACAAACTATAGCTCTAAAGAGAGGGATATGGCAGCTTTATTATAAGTTTATTACATGCTAATTCAAGCAAATAAATTTGCTCCAGCTGTGGAGCAAAGGAGATTAATAACCTCGAAGATCACTTCGCTGCTTTGATGAGTTTCTTGAACAGAGTGGAGTATATTTAGGAAGAGCAACTAGATTAGTCAAAAAACCCCTTTAATTATTAGTGACACTGTGCAAACTGCTTCCTATGAGTGGAATACCAACTACTTAACTCCCTGACCTTATTATTCAAATAAACACTCCTTATTACAGCGACATGGCTGGCTCATCAGCACATCCCATCAGCTGCCTGGGTGGGGGTCTGGGGGTCCCCGCCGTGCCAGCCCCCAGCTGGGCTCTGCCAGGGGTGAAACGACCCAGAAGGGTTTAACGGAGCTCCATGTGCCACTCGGTGAGCAGAGAAACTGCTGGAATGTTCTTGGCACTGCCTGGGTGCTGCTCTGCCCTTCGTTCAGGTTTTTCTGGGAGTGTTTTGGGCTGGGTGTTCTGAGTGCCCCAGGGTCGCTGATGTTTTAATGTGTGGTTTGCAGAGCAGCCCTGGAGGGGCTGGGGGCCTGTTCTTGTGGCTGATCCTCTCCCAGTGATCGTTGCCCTCACGTTTAGTGGAATCTAGGGAAATTCTGCATTTTCAGTTTGTCTTCATTGGCGGGATGCTGGAGCTGGGTGAGGAGTTCTCTGCCCCTTTCACAGATACAAGGGCTCTCAGGAATGATCACAGATGTCATGAACGTGTGTCTGGGTGTTCCTTCTCTTCCTTCCCTTCCCTTCCTTGCCTCTGCTCCCGTTTTAGTGCGGGCTCGGTGGGTGCTCAGGGGATTTGGAGCCCGGGTGTCCCTGTGTGGGTCCCCAGGGTCTCTCTGGGGGGACAGTGTGTGTCCAAGCCCCTCGGAAAAGCAGCAAATCCAGAATATTCTCCTGCTCCTGCGCTCCCCCGTCTCTGCCTTCAAACAGTTTCTGCTCTATGTAGAGCAAGCAGAAATGATGTGTTAAATACAGCCCGGGCTAAAGCTCTGAATCAAATCAATTCCTTTTTGATTCCCCGAGCTTTTGAATCCTCGGCCCTGCTGGAGGATTGTTAGCACAAGAATGGGGCTGAAGGAGCAATCCTTTCGCAGCGCTATTGACTCAATTATTTTGCCTCTTGATTTTGTATGAGCGGCCGGCGAGGAAATTCTGAAATTCTGATTGCTGATGGGGGAGCATGGTGGGGCGGCCGGGGCTGGGCCGGGCCCGAAGCTTCGCCTGGCTCCGGTGGGGCTCTGCATTGTGCGGGGTGTGCGGGGTGTGCGGGGCTCTGTTTGTGCAGGATGTGCGGGGTGTGCGGGGTGTGCGGGGCTCTGTTTGTGCAGGATGTGCGGGGTGTGCGGGGTGTGCGGGGCTCTGCATTGTGCGGGGTGTGAGGGGTGTGCGGGGTTCTGTTTGTGCAGGATGTGCGGGGTGCGATGTGCGGGGCTCTGTTTGTGCAGGATGTGCGGGGTGTGAGGGATGTGCGGGGTGCGATGTGCGGGGCTCTGTTTGTGCAGGATGTGCGGGGTGTGCGGGGTGTGCGGGGCTCTGCATTGTGCGGGGTGTGAGGGGTGTGCAGGGCTCTGTTTGTGCAGGATGTGCGGGGTGTGCGGGGTGTGCGGGGCTCTGTTTGTGCAGGATGTGCCGGGCTCGATGTGAGGGATGTGCGGGGTGTGCGGGGCTCTGTTTGTGCAGGATGTGTGGGGTGCGATGTGCGGGATATGCGGGCCGTGATGCGCTGGGTAACTCCTGTGCTGGGGCAAAGCAGGACAGGGATGGGGACAGGGACAGGGATGGCACCCGGCCTGGGCTCCATCTCCACTCAGCGTTTGGAGCCCACAGCCCAGCCTGGCTCACTTTTTCAGTATCAAAAAAGAGGAATTCCCCACCCATCAAAAGGCAGTGAAAGGATAGGAAGCACTTTGGATGTCTGCATGAAAGGGGCTGAGAGGAACGAGCTGCTGCTTTGAAGAGGTAAAGCCCTGTACGAATCCTGAGCGGTTTTATTGGTGGCCAAACTGCATTGTGGGCTTAGAAAAGGCAAAAGCAGGAACTTTCTCCTGTTTTTTATTGTGGCTGTTTATTTATGTCACATCAGAGCCCGTGCTCTGTGGCTGCAGGAGGTGACAGGTCCCTGCTGGGTGTCACCAGGCCATGGGGACACTGCCAGTGCTCGTTCTGTGCCCGTTCCCATCTCCCCACGGCTGGCACAAGGCAGGGTCACCCATTAATGCACATTTCAGCCCTCCCTGCCTTTGTAACCAGTTTCAATCAGTAACTATTAGCGAGCAGGAGCAGCACATGGGCTCCTCTCACCCGCTCCAGGGCCAGTGCCACTCCGAGGGGAATGAATGGCTTCAAGCTGAAGGAAGGCAGATTCAGTTTGGATATGGGGAAGAAATTCCTCTCTGAGAGGGTGGGGAGGCCGTGGCACAGGTTCCAGAGAAGCTGGAGGTGCTCAAGGCCAGGTTGGATTGGTTTGGAGCAGCCTGGGTCAGTGGAAGGTGTCCCTGCCATGGCAGGGGTGGCACTGGGTGGTTTCAGGGTTATTTCCAGCCCCACTGCAGATGAAGGTGTCCCTGCCATGGCTGCGGTGGCACTGGGTGGTTTCAGGGTTATTTCCAGCCCCATTGCAGGTTCTCTGCTGGCTGTGTTTGCCAGCCCGGCCCCCGGGAGCCGCTCCGTGCCAGCGCAGCCGTTGCCGTGGAGGTAAAGAGCAGGAATGAGCCTCTGCTAATGCACAAACAGAGTCAAGTACCGATGCCCTTTGCAAAGCGCTAATGAATTACAAGAGTCTCTCCTTACCCAAGCGCTGCCACCACCTCGTGACCGGCTGAAAACTGCAGCCCTCGACTCGGGGAGCTGCTGGAATTGCTCATTTCTGACGGTATGATATAATTTAATGCAGGATAGCAAAGAGGGGAGGGTTTTTTGGGGTGGGTTCCATCACCATCAGGGTTTTCCGGTGCTCTCAGGCTGGGTGGCATCGGGGCTTGTGCCACCACAGGGACTGGTACCCAGTGGAACAAATGAATTTTAAACCCCTCTGTTTTATTATTCTGTATTAATAATGAGGCGGCCCTTGTAAATAGCCGTGAAAGGGAGCGCTTAAGCTCATAATTAATAAATGCTGCCTTGGGTTCTGCTGCAGCCTCGAGACGTGTGATGGGGGATGCACAAGATCAGAGGGTGCTCAAGTCCTCCAAGTTAATAAATCCGGGATTTACTGTGAGATTTTGGGACAGCCAGGACAGCCAGCTGTGGCTTGGGGAACGGCAGAGCCTGTGGGGCCGGGCTGGGGGCACAGGCTGGGATGTGGCACAGGCTGGGATGTGGCACAGGCTGGGATGTGGGGGCACAGGCTGGGATGTGGGGGCACAGGGTGGGATGTGGGGGCACAGGCTGGGATGTGGGGGCACAGGCTGGGATGTGGGGGCACAGGGTGGGATGTGGCACAGGCTGGGATGTGGGGGCACAGGCTGGGATGTGGCACAGGCTGGGATGTGGCACAGCGTGCAGGAGCTCACCTTCAGTGCCCAAAGACCCCACGGGGGTGACACTGCACAACCCCAGTGGCCCCAGCTGCCTCCTGCAGCTCATCCTTCCAGCTCGGCCATAAATGTTTATGACAGGAGGGAGAGGAAGTAAATCACATTTATCTCCCTTGTTTTCTTTATCGGGGCACTAATTTGACAGGGAAGGGAAATTCTTGCTTATTTTACAACTCTGATTTCGGCAGCAATTTGATTTCAGTAGCTGGGAGGCGAACACAAAATGTTATTTTTGTTCCAGAGCTGGTATAAAAATTTACATTCTGACACCGACCCCCACTCCCATTTCAGCGCTGCTCCAGCGGGCCCGCGGGCTCTGCACAGAACACATCACCCACATATAATACACTCATAATTCACTAATGTTTGCTGAATGACAGGGTTAAGTGGCTGCTATTCCCGGCCTCCCACCACACTAATGTACTCCAGACCCGCGCTCCTTTTCTTCTGGATTGCAGTCAAATCGTTTCCTGCAGCCCTCGCAGTGGAAGCTCCTTCCACCCCGAACAAACACGACTTCCGAAATTATTTTCATTTGTTTTTCTAATCTAATTTTCCCCTCGGTGCTCCACTAATCATCGGTCCCATTAAGGGCTTGATGTGCTGACTGCTTTGCAGAGAGCCCGTCCTGCATCCTGCCGCGCTGACCTTCACCGGCTGAGGCCCCCGGGACCATGGAGGGGATGGATCCCTCCTCGGAGGGGCTGCAGCATCCCTCCATCCCATCCCATCCCATCCCCATCGCCATCCCCATCCCCATCGCCATCCCTGCCCCATCCCCATCCCTCCATCCCTGCCCCATCCCCATCCCTGCCCCATCCCCATCCCCATCCCCATCCCCATCCCCATCCCCATCCCCATCCCCATCCCCATCCCCATCCCTCCATCCCCATCCCTCCATCCCCATCCCCATCCCCATCCCCATCCCTCCATCCCTGCCCCATCCCCATCCCCATCCCACAGCCTGCTCCCCAGGAAAGGAGCCTGTGAGACCCTGGAATGAGCACTAATGAGCGATGAGCATTTGCTGCCTGCAGGAGCAGAGGGGAGAGTTGGCTCTGCCCAGGCCAAGTGCCAAAGGGGAACAGCCTCTGGTGGAACTGAGCTGGGAGAGGGGGTCACTCCAGTGAGGAAAATACACAGCGAGGGTGCGGGGGACTGGGGTTTATCCAGCAGGACCCACTGCCCCTCCTGGAAATAGGATTATTGGTGCTGATGGTGCCAAAGATGCTCCCGGCAGGGCACAGGATGAGGGACCAGCCTTGGGGCACAGGGACGGGGCAGGGATGTGCAGGATGGCCAACAAGGTGATGATTTTCAGGGTGATGGGGCTGATCTCACCCCCCCAGAAATAAATATCCCCCCCTCAATGAAATGGACTCCACGGTTCTGTTCAAAACAGTTTATTGTATTTTTTCGTCAGACAAACACATTGATTTCTGGACCACAGTAGAGGATGGAAACCTTTCACAAACTTATTTATTTGAAAATACAAATATAAAATTATACTTTCCACATCTGTGATGTGAGAGACCCCCATCCACATAGTATTTTACAACAGGGCTTCAGAAAGCCATACACAGAGACCTGAAAGATGCTTGATATATATAGATACATATATATATGTATATATATAAAAAAAAAGTCACTACCAAAGTTCTCATCAGTTCATACTAAAGTATAAAAGGAAGGGCTAGGCCTGCCACTGTGCCATAGTTTATTTAGGTACATTTATGACCACCTGAAATGCTCACTTGCATCCTAGTACTGATGGGAGTTCAGACCTCGTACGACAGAGAATGACGGGGGTGCTACCTACGAGGACACGGGACAGAGGAGCCCGGGGCTGGGGGGCCCTGCTGGGCTGGGGGGACCCTGATGGGCCTGGGGGACCCCTCTGGGCCCGGGGTGACCCCTCTGGCCACCGGGCCCTGCTCGGACACCGAGCTCTCCACACAACACGGTCGGACTGCTGGGGGGGCCGACAACCCACCACGAGGATTTGCTTTCTCAGACTAAGGTATTTTTTTTTTTCCTTTTTAAAAATTATTATTATTATTTATTATTATTATTATTATTGTGGTTTTTTTGGTAATTTTATTACAGTATTAAAGTATTGCTTAGCTTACAGAATCTCCTCACGTAGTGTTCGCGCGGGGCCGGCTGGATTCTGTACGTAGGAAACTCTACAGTGTCTGTGCCCGTGTGTCTGCGAGGCATCCTGGCTCTTCTGACACTAACCTCACTTCTCCCTGTCTCTTCTAACACTAACCTCACTTTTCTCCCTCTCTCTCAACTATGTCGCTTTGAAAAAAACAAACCAAACCACTAAAAAAAAGAATTCAGAAGATTCCACCCAAGAGACATCACCATAGCGTAAAAGACAGCTATGAGTTAGTGTTGTTTTTCTTTTTTTTTTTTTTGTTTTTTTGTTTTTGTAAACAGTTTCATATGCAATATCATACAGAACCATGGCTGGCCTTCAGTAAAAATGTAGTAAACTATATTGCTTTATTATTGATTATGTTGCATTGAGTGAATGGCAGAAACGAAACAGGAAGGGACTTGTGGCTGGAGTCGCTAGCCCTCATTCACACTACAGATGAAAGCAGGGAAGAAAAGAAATCCCAACACCTTTCAGGTCGTTATCACCCACAATTACCCAATGATTTAACTAAGCCTAGCAAGATGTGTGACATTCACCAGCAGACGCTGCTGTACAATGGAAAAAAGAAAATCAACTTACAGCAAAGAGAGCCATGCTACCTTAAAGTCCAAGCTACAAATTCAACTCAAAATGAACATTTATGAAGTGTAAGAAAAAATAAAAACCCCAAAGGACAGGTCAGGCTTTGCCTTAACCAAGCCGATCCCAAGAAGGACTCGGGTTACTCGAGGGGAGGCTCCCAAGCACTGGTGGCTCCTGGGGCTGTCCCTGGTGGGGGGACGGGGCCCCCTGGCCCTTTGGGTCACCCAGGTGGTGGAGACGGCCCCTGTTGGTCACCCCAGTGCAGATCTGCAGGCTCTGTCCCTCAGGGAGGTGTCCTGGCCCTGTCCCTGCGGGTCCCAGGCCAGGCTGGGCGCTGGGGACAGCAGAGGTGACCCTGCCATGGCACGGGTGGCACTGGGCGGGCTCAGGGTCCTTCCAGCCCAACCCAGCCCGTGGCTCCACCACCCTTTGCTCCCTCCTGGGCTTGAGTAAAACAAAGGTGGAGCTGAACCTTTGTGCTGAAAAATTTACAAAAAACCCCCAAACGAACGAAGGAAAAGGAAAAAAAAAAAATCCTTCAAAATTGATTTCTAGATGAGTGGGGGACTAACGTGAACCTTAGTCTAGGTAGCCACATCAAAACATCTTGGATTCCACGACATTTGTGCTATGGGCCACTGGGACTTCTCAAAAGGTATATAAACATCTAAAACATATTCACACAGATTAGCAATTTCTTCTGAGCATTCTTAAAAAAATATGTTTTTTTTTTTCTCTTAGTAAAATCGTTTTAATATACCGTGCCTCCCTCTTTTAAAAAATAAATTAAAAAAATCCAGTTTTGCATATCTAGCATTAGCATTTAAGGTAGTATGGCACATCCCCTTTCCAAAGTCATGGGTGGGGATCTACAAATGCCTTAAGAGTTTGCCAGCATTTTTAACATTGTGAGACCTTTGGTTAGTTGAAACCGCATCAGATCAACAAAAGAAAAATAATAAACAAGAGAAAAAAAAGCACAGAAAGAAAAAAGAGAAGAAAAAAACAAAAAAGGAAAACCTTCCCAAAATTATTAGCATTTTTTTTTCTTAAATAAGAGAAAGTTCTATCCTTACTGGTCCTAAATCTGAATAACTACATCTAAATTTTTAACCTTAATTACGATACACCTACCAATATGTACTAGAAGAGGAAGAGAGAAAGAGGGGGGGAAAAATTCACTACACTACCATCAGGACAGCACTCTTACAAGATAAGCCATTTTATACACTATTAACATACAACAATGATCAACAAAGAATATTCTATGAGGTGACAGGGAATGGAGAGGAAAACCAACTGGTAGTACAGTACATCATCAACATTGACAAAATAGCAATAAAAAATTCCCTGACGGCACACTGAATTGCAGGGAATTTGGTTCGTAGTATTTTTTTTAACCTTTTTATTTTTTAAAGAATTCGGTTTTATTTCATTTATTACTTGATCAAGTCTCAATATTTAAAAAGCGTCCAGCATTTTGCTTAAACCTGGTTGTTCTGAAATAAGAAAAAAACCTAAAATATTACATAAAAAGCATGATTTTTTTTTTAAAAACAAGAAAAACAAGGTTTCTCCTTTCGGTTAGCAGTATGGTGCCTTGTTTTGTTAAAGATGCCTTGCTCTACCTTGTCTATTGAATGTCTACATTAGTCTACTTGTTAGTAAAATTTACAAAAATAGGAGTGCAGCAGCTCTTTTTAACAAATGTCGCATTCAGTGTCTTATACTGGCTGTACCTAAAGTACCAAATTTATAAACGTAACAATTTAAAAAAATATTAATAAAACTTGTCAATATTACGTTAAAAAAAGAAGAAATATATCCACACTACAGTATGTTCTTAATGCCACCTACCATGTTGTACTTCTAGTTTGCTGTTGCAGGCCTATTTACCAATATTAAAAAAATTAAATTAAAAAATATCCTTCATAAGTTTCCTCCCCCAACAGAGGACCATATATATAACAGCCAAATATTAAACATGTGCAAATAGGAAACTGTCAGTTTTTCCCCTACCAGTCACAGTGCAATGATGTTTTATACTTTATTTCTTTTAAATTCTGTTTACAACTACAATAAATTAAAATCTTCCGTTGCTTCTAGGGTGAAACTTGTAGCACTGAGGTATTCCCAAAAAAAAAAAAAAAACCAAAAAAAACCAAACCAAACAAAACAAAAACCAACCAAAGTTGCTTTCTAATTTGACATTACAGAAAGTGATGGATAATAAAGGAAACCATGCAAGCTGGACGCTGCTCTGCCCACACGGGGTGCCCAGAGCAGCTGAAATGACTGGACAGCAAGTTGATCTAGTTTAAAACAATGACTAAAACAAAAAAACCAAAATCCAAAATAAAAAACCAAAACAAAGGTGTGCTTTGAACCGTAAATGCGCTAAGTAGGAAAAAATCGTAGCTTCTTGATCAGTTTTGGGAAAAGCAGGTTTTAAATTAAAATAAAAATCCCACGAGACTGTTCCTTTGGGAGCAAGCTGCTGGTGTGAGCGGGGTGGGCTGGGAGGGTCCCACAGCACCACAGCCCCCCACCACAGCCCCCACCACGGCCACAGCTCCCTTCTCTTCTCTCCTCCATTTCCATAGAGAAACTGCCTTAGGCTGACTCCGTCACAAAAATAGGTTTGTATTTCTCTTTCTTAATAGTTTCTATGTAGTTAATGGAATTGTATTTACAGCACTTTTATTATTTTTTCTCTTTTTTTTTTTTTCAGAATTCACAATTTCAAAAAACCTTATATCACCTCTTTCAACAAAAAAAAGCACTTATATAGAAAAAGGACGCGCAAAAAGTTTGTCGCCCTCGCCTTATTGCCGAAAATAGAGAGAATTAGAGTAACCAAGACGCCACAAAGGAAAAGAAGGGCCAGAGAACCTGCTGCTCCCCCCTCCCCGTGCCCTGCCCGCCGCTGCCCAGGCTCCTGTCACCATCTCAGCATCCTTTAAGCAACAACAACTACGGAAAACAGAAGGGAGGAGGAGGAGGAGGAGGAGGAGGAGGAGGAGGAGGAGGGGAGGTGGGAAAGAAAAAGCAAAAGAAACCCTTTAATATAACAGTTACACTATGGTTAAGCTCTCGCTACATACACAAAGAATTGCAACTACGTGGCTACGAGACTATGTCCAAAAGGCTACCAAAAGATGTGGGTTTGGAGAGGCTTAAAAAGAGGGGGGGAACCCACCAAGAAAATAAAACCAACAATAAATGGGTTTTATATACATACTTTTAAAAGCTGTTGTTTTTATAGTACAGCAGATTCATGAGATGATGAGAGAGATTTTAAACCACCCAAGTCCTTCGAGTGCCACCTCCAGTTTGCGTTGGCGGTGATGATGATGATGGTGATGGTGATGACGATGTAGTGCTCAAAGTCTGATGAGATCACCCAACCGTGGGCCCCTTCAGAAACTTCGCCCTGTCTTGCCCGGACATCCAGAGAGACTCTGCGTGGGGAGAAGGTGCACAGGACACGGAGAGCGACAGTTAATTGAGGTAAATTAGGATTTTTAACCAAAAAACCCCAAAGTGTCTGCAAACACTGCAGCCACAGCCTGCCCCATCCAGCCCGAGGGAGGATGCAGGGGGCTGGAATGCTGAGGTGTTCCCAGGAGAGGGGGTCTCATGTGTTCCCTGCTAAGTTATATTCCCAGTAAAATGGGAGTTGGTGTACGGCCAGGACAAAAACGGCTCCTCAGGCATCTGTCCTGCCATGAATTCACACAGCTTTGGTAAAATGGGTTTTCTCTGAAGTACCTGGAGAGTGACAAGTGTTACCTGGGCACGCTGTGGCAGCCAGGATTTCTTTTATACAGGAGCTTCAGCCTCCAACGCTGTGTCCCTGCCAGTGCTTAGAGCTGAGATACATCATGTGTAAAGAAATATAAATATTAGGGGCTCTGGCTCTGCAGGCAGCTGCTCACGGGATGAGGGCCAGGACGGGACGGTCCCTGGGGACCCCCAGAGCCCATCCCCAGACAGCTGTGCTGGGTGAGCTCCCAGCAGCATCCTGCAGGGATGTGGGGCTGCTCCCTGCCCCGGGACAGGCAGCTCAGCCAAATCCCCGAATCCTGCCCCGGGGACGCAGGAGCAGCCGCTGCCACAAGCGCTTCAAACCCGGGGCTCCTCGAGGAATTAATAATAAGGCTCATTTCCTCCTCTCCAAATCTGCTTTAATTAGTAATGAGCAACATTAAAAGCACTTTGTTTTTAAGTCGTTAATGGTTTGAGTCCCGGCCTGGCCAGTGAGTGATGGCTGCAGTGATGGGCTGTGTGAGCGAGGAGTGATTACAGCCCATCAGGCTGGCAGGGCTGTGCGTTATTAGCCTGAGTGATGATGTTCTGCCCGGGCTCCAGCTGGCCTCGGGTACCACCTCACTATTCCAGGGGCTGACGTGAAGGATTCTGACAAATTGATCTGAGAACGGGCCCTGCTACGTGCAAGTAATAGCTGGGATTAAGCAAGAGTGCTTATGGCACTTTTTTCTTTCCCATAAAAAACACTCCTTGGTGGAGCAAATCAATTGACAGAACAATTTCAGGTAATCTTGGGGGTGTGTGTGGAGATGGAGAGTAAATAGAAACCCCCTTTATCCACTAGTATTTAGGTATAAATCTATTTTTACGTAGTTTAAAGTCTCCGAATGTTTTCCACAGTTCCCAGCCCCCTGACTAACTTTAATTCTAATTTCATAGACTGATTTTTGAACGTAAATGATGTGACATTGATCATGTAACACCGGGCAAGAGGCAGGGAAATAAAACGTGACACATCCACTCCATTTGCCTGCCTGGGCTCAGAGCTCTGGGGGCAGACCCATGCCATTTAATTGGGATAACTTCTGCTTCTCATTGCATTTTCTAATCTATTCCATTCCGAGTGTTAAGAATATTTGTTTGCAAAGATGAATATGCCAAAGGCCAAATAATAATAAAAAATAAAAATTAAACATTTAATTAACTGGAGCTTAGTTCAAAGGGTAGGAAACTGGCAGCGATCCAGGGCTGCGGTGCTCAGGTAATGCCTTTAATTTAATTTGCTCAGGTTTAATTTTTTTTTAATCTTGATAATTGCTCTATGGTTACAAGTTACAATGTTATCTTTTAGCTGTAATATTTGGTACAGCACTTAATTAAGAATGATGGTTCCTCAGTAATAAAGCAGTGGGGCTCAGCTATTTTTAAAGCAGTGTGCTGGGAGCAGATCTCTGATCCCACTGGGATTCTGGCTGCTGGCACGGGGGGTGATTCCCCACAGCCTCCTGGGTTTTCTGCCTCTTCAAATTATTGCACGAAGCATCACGAAGATGAAAAAGTGACTTTTGGTTTAGCTTTGGATCTGTCTTCCAGTTTCCAGCCCGTGAGGTTGATTTCAGTAACACAAATCACAGAAAGGAATGATTAAAGGCCAAGGAAAGACGAAATGAAGATAAAAAATTGTTCACTTAAAGTAAATATAGGGGAGATGGTAGTTCAGCACAAAGTACAAATGGGATATACTGTAATACCTCCAAGTGAGATGGCAACCAACCATGTGTAACGTTTCAATGGTATCCATTTGTAAAAGCCGTTGCAATCAAAGGTCCCTAAAATTGTACAATTGTTAAGTTCATCAGTGCTCTATACACGGGAACAGCTGATTATTAATTTTTGCCAAGAAATTATCAAAGGACTTGAAAGACTGTGTTGCCAGCATGAATAGGGATTTCCAAGAGCTGTTCTGGTCACCAGGTGTGCTCAGCCCTATGGTCACCTTTCCAAGACCATCATCTTCTCATTCCCCCAGGTGCAAAAATAAGCTTTGGGGTTCTCCCTTCTTTATTTTTAAACCAGGGTTAGTAAATGGAGAGTGTTAAATAAATATATACGTAATAAAAGCTAGGGGATTCTTTGCAGTTATTGGGGGAATTAAGAGGCTACCAATCTGCAAGTCAATTATAAAATGGTTCTTTGGGAAGTGTTAGTGCAGACAAATCTGGATACCCAGGCTTGGACCTGGCGTCCTTTCACTTGAAAAATCGGGATGTTGCAGAGACAAAAGTGCCCAAATTTTCAAGCACAAACAGGTTTTTAGGTGAAAAATGGAAATAAGAGGTGTTGTAAGTGGTGAGAGGTGGCAGTTTGAACTGATGTAGCTCCTTGCAGAGCAGTAATATTCCACGTTTGTGCTAGAATTGATCCACAGGGATTGCCAGGCCTGTGGTGTGACCACGGGAGGGGCAGGCCCGGGATGGGAATTGAGCACACGGGCACAAAGCCAGGCAGAAGGTTTGTTTGTCCTTTTGGCAATAAAAATAGCAGTTCCAGGAGCTTTGTCTGCACCACACTCCTGCTCCCCCATCCAATTCCATCAGGGAGGGAAGCTCTCCTCTGGGTTTGAGGGCCCTTCGGGGGAGCCTCCGCACCTCCTCCCTGTGCAGGAGATAAACCAGCTCCTGGCTGTGCCCCAAGGGCAGGAGCCTCCCTTGCAGCCCGTGCCAGGGTGCCACGGGGCAGCCCAGCCCCATTCATGCTCACACACAGGTGACACAGCCACGTGCAGCCTTGTTAAGCCAATCTCTGCCCTCATTAGTGCAATCACAGCCCCACGTTAGGAGGCACCTCCCGGGACCCCCCGGCCCAGCCCAGCCCCTCGCTGCCAACCTGCGGCTCTCGGGGGCTGCAGTGACCCCAGGACCGGCTGCGAGGGACCCCAAACATCAGCAAACAGGGGAAGAGGAGCAGGACATGCCCTGTCCCACCAGCCAAATTAACGAGCTGATTTTGCTCATTAGTGGGAGCAGGGACTGTTGCTGTGCCTGCCAAAGGGTGCAGCAGCCAGGAGGGGTAGCTGGGCTGATGTAAAGCCCATGGGGACAAGCAGGGATTTAAATCCCGTATTTATTAAATATTTCTCTCTGAGACAGGTCATGTCTGGCTGCAGACGGCTCCAAAGGAGTGTTTGCACCAGGAGATGTTCAGGTTGGATATTAGGACAAAATTTCTTCAATGCAAGAGTGATTAATCTTAAAATTTCTTCAGTGTAAGAGTGATTAATCACTGGAATGGGCTGCCCAGGGTGGTGGGGGAGCCCCCATCCCTGGAAACATTACAACTTTCACAAAGTTGTGGAGTTTTGTTTTATCTCTGCAAAACATTCGGCTGTCACTGGCGCAATGCCAGCGCCCCCATGGAAGGATATTCTCCCTAAAATGGCAATTAGTGATAATAACGATAAATTGGTGATAAAATGGCAATTGGGTCTCAAGGGCTGATTGGACCCGGAGGTTTCCCCCTTGCCAATCCCGGCCGGAACGCCCTGACAATCGGCGATTCCTCCAGCTGGCGCCCACGGTCGGGCACGGCTCGCAGGTCGCGGCAGCGAGGAGCCCCCTGGCCACGGGGTCCGCAGCACCCCCAAACCCCCCATCCCCACGCAGACCCCCCAGACGCCCCCCAGACCCCCCTGGCGGGGTACTTACGGCGATGCCGTGGCCGAAGCCCGAGCCTGGCTGCGGGCTGGCGGCGCTTATGTAGTTGCCCACGGCGGAGTCCTGGCTGGCCGTGCCGTAGAGATCCGCCACGGGCCCGGGGCTGTTGGCGCCGGGGAAGCCGCCGGGCCGCGCCGGGGTGGAGCCTGCCGGGGAAGCGGGTGCGCCAAAATTCGGTTGAGCACTGTAGCTATTCAAGACTGGTGTGCAGAGAATAAAGCTGGGTATGAGGCCAGACGCCGGGCATGCACCGGAATTACAAAGCCAAACACCAGAATAAACAGCCTAGGCCCAATTCTAACACTTAACCAAGGCCATGCGAGAGGAGAGCAAGTACTGGAGAAGAGTCAGCCCGGACTACTACGAAGCTTAGAGCTCCAAAAATATATATATGGATATATATAAAAAATAAAAAGAAAAAAAAAAGAACGATCATTCAACACACTACTGCAACCAGAGACTGGAGGTGCTCATTTTCACCAAATTATCACAAAATATAATAGGTATTTTTCAACATCTGACTTGATGCTCATGCAGTAGTAACAAGTTCTCTAGGTCTGGGCACGCCGAGACAGCATTCACATCCCATGCAAACTACAAAGGAACTAGTTTGAGACTACACATTGTGGTAATATTGATATTAAAATGTTGACAGCAAATAACTTGAATCACGTCTAGGAAAATCGTTTTTTGGATCCATTCGATACTTTTGGAAAAAACCCGCCCTTTTAGATCAGTAAGCTGTAGAAATAGTTCAGTAGTTGATTTTTTTTTTTCTTTAAATAATATGGAATGGAACAGTTTGGATTTTTCGCTTTTAGATATGACCAAGGAGAGTGTTGTTTTATTTAGGTTTTTTTTTTTTCCTTTTGATTTGGAGAGCGAAGACCTACCTTCGTCTCCAAAACCATGCTAGGGACATCAACCAAAATTAAACAAATAAATAAAGATCAAAAGCAAAAAAAGAATTCCAGAGGGTGGATAACAACTCACCTCCTAATGTGGAAGTAAAAGAAAATTTAATTTTTTTCCTCCCCTTTTTTTTTTTTTTTTTGAGAAAGAAAAACAATGTAAATAAGAATGATACTGAAGAAGAAATTTAGATATTAAAGCATGTTAGATGATCAGGCTTCTGGCATTTCTCACGGCTGCTCTTGGATGTAGAATTTATGAGGAAGAAGTTTAAATGGGAAAGAAAAGTCAGCGGACTGGGAGGAGCTGGATGGAGATGGGAAGCTGGAGCTACACCTGGGTGGTTCCTGCAAGGTCCCTGGGGCACAGGGAGCCTGCTCTGCCCACCCCACCGTGTCCCCAATGTGTCCCCAGCGTGTCCCCACCACGGGCAGTGGCAGGACACGATGGCCAGAGGGGCTGGATGTGGCCCAACAGCACAGCCTGCCCAAACCCCCTGGGCACAGACCCCATCCCCTCCATCCCACCTTCCAGGCTGCCCCAAGGCCACTTCAGCCTCTTCCTCTGGCTGCACCTTCCCAGGATCTCCACTCGGCACCAGGGTGGGTTATGGAGCCCGTTGGCCTGCAGTGTCTGTGCCCAGCTCAGAGCTGCAGGACTGACCACAGGGCTCTCTGCAGCGACCCTGTGCTCTCACCAAGGGCTGGGGTGGGCACAGGCTGCCCTGGCCCCCTCCCCTGCACCACCCACCCAAGGGACCCCAAATGGCTGAGCTGGGCAGGAGCAGCACACCTGGTGGCTCTGTGGGGACAGGGAAGGCAGCTCTGCACCAGAAATGATTCACCACAGCTCTGCACTGGTAGCAGGGGAGGGTAAGTAGGACATCTAAGCTAGCAAGTTCAAAGAAATAAGCCATGAGAGAGTAAACAGATTTTGGACTTCGCTGGCAAACAAAGAGCCTTTTTTTATTATTAAAGATTAAATGTCAAGATAACATTTGGCCTTCTCACTCGTGAAGAAAAATATCCAGCTGAGATGTTCCAAAGCCCTTTATTACTACAAGCCAGCACTTTTCCCCCCTTTTCTTCCCTTTGGTTCAATAAAATGGATGTGAATTTTCCTGCCAAGTCACACAGAAAACCCAGTTGGCTGCTTCGAGTGACAGCAGGACCTGGCATGGCCAGGGGCATCCTGTTAGTAAAATATTCCTGCAAACCCCACAGCAACCTCCAGAACAACCACCTGAGGAACCAGAGACTCTCTCTGTGCCCCCACAGCCCACATCCCGCCCTGGCCACTCTCATGTGCATCCCTCAAGACTGGAGGCAAGGCTTTCACACCTGCAGGGAGAGCTGGCACTGGGTTGGTTATTCAGGTGGGGAATGAAAAGGCAATTTTTCATCTGCTGACCAGGGGTTCAGCACTGCACACTGCTCACAGGAGGGAGAAGGGGCACACCAAAGGCTGCTCCAGCCTGGGAAAGGCTGTGTGGAGGCTGGGATGCCCTGGCACCTCTCCATGCGGTGCCTGAAAAACTCCACAGAAAAAGCTGGAGGCTTTTCCAGAGCCAACACTTCACTCCAGCCCCTACAAATGAAACACAAAGCTCCCATAATTAGCAGGAGGCTCAGAGAGCTGCATTTAAATGATTTCTTAACCATGGTTAGTTGCTAAGTGTTTGTCTTCCTCCAGGAGCTCAGGTGAGCTCACCTGGAGCCAGAGGCACCTTCACCATCACTGCAGCAAAGGGACCCGAACCACCTCCCCAGCAGGCAAATCCTGATGTGTTCTGGCAAGAACCACCTGGAAACAAGTTTGTTCTACACAAACCTGGAGCACCCTGACACTAACAGGAAGAAGGAAAAATGCCTGCAATCCTCCTCACTCCAGATACTGCACCACTAAGAAAAGTTAACACTTTTTGGAAACCTATGACGAAACTCCTGACACTGGAGGTTGTCAGGAGTTGTCCAAGGCTGCTGTGAACTGTGGGAACTGCAGAGCACTGACATTAACTCCTTGCAGGCTGGGAGGAATTGGAGCCTTTCCCTTGGCCCCTAACACCCCGTGGCGAGAACAGAACTGGGGCAGATGTTTGGGAGCTTGCTGCTGCAGAGCTGCCAGGGGACTGTGCTGCCCACGCAGGGAGGGAACACTGACTGGGACCTGATGCCAGGAGCAAAGCCTGGTCCCCAGAGCCGTGGCTGAGCTGACCAGGACTCCCCTGAGTGTGGATCCACCAGACTCACTCAGCACTGACTGGGGGCTGCCAGGGCCATCAATTGCCAGCGCTCAGGATGTCCTGGCATCAAGGGACTCATCCCAGGTGCCATTTCCCAACCGAGGGCACAGAAAGCCATCCTGCAGCACGCAACCTCACAGCTCTGAGACTGTGCCTGAGCACCTGCAGCTCAAAGGCTTCCTCTATGCAAAACTCACAATCCCAGGCGTCCCCAGGAAGCCCTGTGATAGATCAAGGTCAGCAGAGACGTGGAAAAGATTAGATGTGCTTGTAAGTCACAGCCAACCACCTTTTATCTCCAGCCCCAGCCATCCTCCATCCCCTGGACTACAGAAGCTCCTTCCTGTGCTGATGGAGATCAAGGGCCAGCAGCCAGCAGCTCTGGCAGGGATGGAACAGGGCAGGATAATGCCTTGCTTGCTCCACTTTGAATCTGCTGTGGCTTTTCTTCACTCTGAGCCTGTGAATTTTGATCAGCAGGTGAAGCCTAGGGACAGGGAGCCTCAGGCCCACTCTGCCCAGTGTCACAGCACTGAAAAGCACTGAGGGAATGTGGGATGGGACACAGATTGATATGAAACATGTGGGTTCATAAAGCAGCCCCAGCAGGTGTTTTCAATGGCAATATTGGCGCTGGTGGAGTTGGGAGCTGCTGTGCAGGGCTGGCACAGCAAGAGCTGGACCTGTTCAGGCAGCGAGGCTTTATCTCAGCCCATCCTTCAGCAGAGCCTTTATCCCCATTTAACATGCACGTGGGATGCTCCTCCACCTCCAGCCAAGTGCTTTGTGACAGGGAGCCAGGAGCTGGGAGCCAGAGCAGCCTGGCACTGGGTGAGGCAGGGCAGGAGGCAGGGATGGTGTCTGGAGCCTGTTCCTGCACACTGCCACGCTCACACCTTCAGCTGTGCTCAGCCACAGAGGTCACTGCTGGGAGATAAACTCTCCCTCCAGGAACTCCTGAGACATCTCCAAGTCTGGATTCCTGCTGGCATTTGCTAACAAGGACCCCAGGGCTGCTGGGCCTGGGCAAAGCACGACAAGCTGGATGCTGGAATCCCCCCCAAATAAACCCAGCCATGATGGAATCCCACCCAAATAAAGCCAACTGAGCCACGCTGGAATCCCCCCCAGATAAACCCAACTGAACCATGAGAAATGAAGGGGAAGAGGAAGGGAAAAGGAGACGTGAGGATTTAGACATCACTGTCCTACAAGGGGAACTCACACGGTACTGGGATGACAGTCAGGCCCTTAGGGACCAGTAAATGGCACCTGATGACAAAAATCCCACTTAGGCACCACTGAAATATGCTGTATTGCAAAGGAAACAAAGCAGGGGCAGTCTGGACAGGGGACTGAGACAGACACTGCATGGGGATCACTGTGCCCTGCACATAGCCCACATGGAGCCTTGGTGACACCCTTCCCTCTCCTACAGCACCAAAACCCAGAGACTTAAACACCTCTGCAGGGACTCATAACAAATATGAGTATTTTAAATTAAAAAAAAAAAATCCAGGTGAGGAACAGTGCAGAATGTGCGTCTGCCTTCCCTGCCACAGTGGTCAGGTGAGGAAATCCTCATGAGGGAAAGAAACCACTACAATTCCCTGAGGCAGGATATTCCTTGTCCCTGGGCAGCCATGCATGGGGGTGAGCAGCTCTGCAGGGATGGGGGAGCTTGGCAGTGTGGGGTTAAAGTAACATTCAATGATTTTAGAAATCTTTTCCGACATAAAAGATTCTATGATTCTCATCAGAAATTCATTTATCACCTCCTGTCAAGCATACCCTACAACCAGAGTTGGACATCTCCAGCCCTTTTCTCCTCCAAGACCCTCCTCGTTCCTGCCTTGTCCCACTGCCCTCAGGGTGCATTCCTGCACAAACAGGTTTCTTCACAACTTGTTGATCCAGAGCTATAATTTCTGGATGACTCTCTCATCTGCCATAAACAGCCACGCACAATTTGGCAGGCATTTCCACCATCAATGTTTATGATAATAACTAAACGTGCTTGAAAGCAGCAGGAAATTTTCAATATAACTATCATTAAGACAAAATGCTTTAAATCAAAGCCATTACCCACCACCAAGACTCAAAGCTCACAAGATTAGTCTGTTTTTCTATCTTTATGAAAAATTCATAGAACATGCTGCAAACATCATCTTCCAGCTCGAAGGAGTAAATGATATAATGACACTGGATGCTGCTGGCAGGGATGGGAGCAGGCAGGGCACAGGGGGACAGGGGGCTGCCCCACAGCCTGGTGGCATTTCATGACAAAGTTTGAGCAGCCTGGCGTAGTGGAAGGTGTTCCTGCCCACGACACGGGGATGGTCTTTAAGGTCCCTTTGCTCCAGCCCCTCCAAATGAAACAGAAAGCTCCCATAATTAGCAGGAGGCTCAGAAAGCTGCATTTAAATGATTTGCTCAGCCATGGTTAGTTGCTAAGTGTTTGTCTTCTTCCAGGAGCTCAGGTGAGCTCACCTGGAGCCAGAGGCACCTTTACCACCCTGCTCTAGGATTCTATAAATTTATGAATTTGAGTCACTGGGGTCCATTTACTGCTGGATTTTCAGAGACGAGTGCCACAGAAGGAGCATCACCTGTGCCCACGCATTCCAGCCCGCTGTGCTGCCTCTGCAGGCAGCCAGGCACAGCCTGTGCAGAGGACACAGAGCAGAACCACAGCCAGTGGCAGGGGACAGTTTCCCTTCCCTGGGGACCCGAGTGTCCCGGAGGAGAGCACTGCTGGCCACGCTGTGGCACGCATGACTAACAGAGCAGCACTCCCCGCGTGACGCTGATACCTTAAATAACCAGCACAACTCAGCACCGCATGCACATCTTACATCATTAGTGCTCACAGCCTTATAAATATAATTAGCAGCGCTGCACCCATGTTACAGATCGCTTGGCCAAAGCTAATTCTTTGTGCAGTCAGGGCTGAAGTTAATGGGAGTTTGTACCTTGCTTTTCAGAGCTGCTAACAACCAGAATGTCATTTACCCGGGACTGGATGTACAAATTAACGCCAGTCTGAAATAAGACATCGGTGCTCCTGGTTCTCAGTGGCCTATTCAGGCTGCAGGAGTGCACTGGCACAGCACTGAGAAATAAAAGCTGATATTCAGGCTCTTTTTTTCTATACCAATCACCTCAGAGCGCTCCAAACCCCTTCCTTTGTGGTCAGGTTGAGCCATGGAATCATCTCTTCCTCGTGCCTGAGCTTTTGCAGAGCGTGGGTTCTGTGGGGGCAGCGTGTGGCACACCTCGAACTCGGATCAATGCTCCAGCTCACAGACGTCTCAGAAATAATGAGCTGGAAACACACAGATATTCTGGAGAATAACAAGGTACAAACAGCTCCCAACTCGCTGGAAGCCAAAGTGGGAGACAAACCAGAAAAACAAATAAGGGCGGCGTCACCACGAGAGCTGCCATGTTGTACATCTCTCATGGGGACCTGCATCCCTCTGCTCCTGCTCTCCCAAGCACACTTGAAAAGCAAACTCTCTCTCTAAGAACCCTGTGGCAGACACGGCTCCTGTGCAAGCGGGAAGAGCTGCCGATGACAGCTGGCTCAGTCCTGCCCGGAAAATCAAAGGCGAGAGCGGTGCCTCCCCTGCCACCCCGGCACGCTCCGTAATGGGGAGCAGCCAGGCTGCCCCGGGTTATCCCTGCCCTGCAGGGAAAAGGGAAAATACAACAACTGTCGGGCTCATCAGCAAAATAAGTGGTGATGAGGCTGAGACACACCGAGATCTGCCCTAACAAGGTACTATTTGTACGTTATTTTCTAGCTGCAGTCACACTTTCAAAGGTTGTTCTGCGGCTGCAGCCCCTTCGGAAATGGCTTCACACATCAAAATATCGCAGGGTAATGACAGCAAGCAGTGGGTGGTGAGCTGGCAATTACGGCTGGAAGTGAGTGGGAACCAGGAGGGAGGGCTGAGTGCTGCCCACCTTCCTGAGCTGGGCACAATGGGGTGATAATGGCACCTGGGATCTTGAGGAAACTGCTCCTGCTGCAGCCTCAGTGTCCTCCTACCACGCTGCTCCTCCAGCCCAGCACGACACAAACCAACTGCTCAGCTGCCTGAGATGAGCCCCGAGCAAGAGCTGGGCAGCTTCCACAAGCTTGGGCAAGAAAAAAATTCACCTGTTTTGTGCAGGTGTTCCACAAACCCACTGCAGCAAGTGAGCTCCTGCTTCTCCTAAGTACTGCACTTAACACATCCAAGGCATCCACCACATCTGGAAGCTGCTGATGTGCACCAATCTGCAGAAGGCACAAAATTCAGCGTGTTCGAGCCCAGCTGCTCCAATTCCTGCAGGACAAATAGCTGCACTTTGCAGCTCAGCTGTAACTTTTTGCCAACGATCAATATTTATTGCCTAATCCCATTTTCCATAGCGCGTGTGAGTGGTGTCACTCGCGCGGGCCCGAGCGCGACACGAGGCCACACAAAGCTTGGCTTGTAGGAGCTGCAGCCAGGGAGCCAGCTCTTGTCACAGCCTCACAAAAGGATTTCCTCTCCAGCGGCTCATCTTTAATCATTATAAAAGCACAGAAGTTTAATCCATTTTTGATGTAAGCGCTAATAGCTTTGTGTCCTTGAAGTTCAAAGTGGTCTTCGTGCATGTCGCTAATTAGCCGAGCAAGCAGCCATTCAGCTTCCTCTCATGTTTCTAATTAGATCCTTAACAACAAACAAATGTCGACCTTACAAAGGCTCTGCTACGATTCCCTCCATTAGTTAAACAGTTTGGGAGGGATGCGGCTCTGTGCACCCACAGCCCCCCCAGCAGAGGATTCAGGGCTCTGGGCTGGGGTATTTGCCCTTTGGAGAGGTCCTGCCTTCCTGACGGTGTTTTCCAGGGATGATGCAGGGAGCAGGTGACCACTCATCAGCCCCTGCCCTGGTCCCAGCTCCGTGCTGCTCCACTGTCCCTCCCTGCAGGAACGGGATGCTCACCAGCTCAGCTGGACCTCACAAATAAACCAAGGAGGCAGATAAATGCTATCCTGTCAAGTCAATATCCCAACTGGTTCCTGCCAATTTAACTGGTTTTACAGCTAATTTAAAATGTGATGTAATTAATGTTTACATACCTCACAGAATGACAGAATGGTTTGGATGAGACCTTAAAGCCCATCCAGTACCATGGGCAGGGACACCTTCCATTGTCCCAGGGTGCTCCAAGCCCTGTCCAGCCTGGCCTGGGCACTGCCAGGGATCCAGGGGCAGCCACAGCCTCTCTGGCTGCCCTGCGCCAGGGCCTCCCCACGCTCCTAGAGAAGAATTTCATCCAAATATCCAGGCTAAGGGCACTGCCATCTTTTTACTTCACATCAAACGCCTGGGACTGCTCTTTGCACTCTTTTCTGTCGATCTGTGTTTGTAACATGCCGTGCCGGAGTCATTTCAGCAGCACCCCGCCTGTCCTTGCCTGTGCTCAGGTTTCTGGGCAAGTTTCTTGCTCCAGCCCTGGCATTTGTCCAGGGGGATGAATGAGGATCTGTCAGCACCAGGAGCTGCTGCTGGGTTCCTGCCGGGTTCCTCGGCGGCTGCAGGCGCTCGCTGTGTCACAGGCGCCGACCCCAGCGCTGCTCCCGCTGCCTGTGCCTGCACACCAAGCCTTAACACTTATTACCACCCATCCAACTGGCAAATAAGAGCTAAAGCTCAATGCTGGGATATCACAGACCCCTCTGTAACCACTTTTCCATTTAAAATGAAGGAAGAGCTGAGCCAGGTGATGCCGGCGCCTTCACCTCACGCCGAGGAGGAGCAGGAGAGCTGCTGTTAATTCTACCATGGGCAACCACATCTGCATTAATTGTTTACCACAGCCCGGACAGGTCTTTTATTAATATTAATGAGTAAGAGGGAACAAAAGGCCCCTTTATTTTTAGCCTACTCTAATTGCGTAGTAATTACTCATCTACAAAACAAATGAGCCGAATTCCATTGCCATAGCAACAGTAACTCCGGCCTCCCACTGTACCACATTAACTGGCTATCACTCCTGTAATTTGAAATTGAAGCCTTTTGTACAATAACAGACAATACAGGAGGAAAATTAAACCAAAAACGGGTCTTTGTTTTGCTGCATAATTCAAGTCATAGTAGCAGGAGGGCCTTGCCTGGGGGCACCTTCCCACTGCTGATCCCATGGGCTGGGGGGATGCTCAGGAGCACAGGGGGGTTATTCAGGTAACAGAAGAGACATCCAGCCTGCAGACCCCCAGTCCTGTGCAGCCATCCCTCCTGCAGGAGGCTCTGCACCAGGCAAGCTGCTGCCCAGCACACGGTGCCTGGGGGAGAGCTGGTGGCACCAGCCTCACTGCGGGCAGCTGACACCCAGTCAGGGTCAGGGCACAGAGTTCTGGGCTCTTTTAACCATCAGGAAATGCTCACAAAGGCCCCAGCTGCGTGAGTTTATTATTTTTAAGCAGCTCAGGTTTATATACCTGCAGATCCATTTTGCACTCTCTGGCAACTCCTAACCCACCGCGCTTCTCGAGCTCACATGGAGCCAGATGCACACCAACATCTGCTGCAAGGAAAAACTACTCTGCTCCTTTGGCAGCCTTGTATTTCAGAGAGGAGAGAGGGAGAAAAGACATCACTGTAATTATGTATTTACTTTTAAAGCATTTGGGGAGAGAATCAGCATGAAAATACTGACAGGAGTGTGTCAGTCCAATGCGCGCTGCCTCACAGTTAGCAGTTGTTCCACTAATGGGTAACAGCCTGCAAGTGCTGCTGGAGAGGCAAGTTACCCTCAGCCCTGGCAGCATTTTACCTGTTCAGGGATTAAAATGCACGGGACACCATCCTGTGCTGGAAGATCTCATGCCCTGGAGAGCACGTGCTGAAACCCCACTTCAAGCTCTGCAACAACTTGTCTGCATCTTGCAGGGAACAAAGTCTAATTACAACTGCCAACAGCTCTGTCCCCCAGCTTCTGCTGGGAGAAAGGGAATCAAACATGGATAATTGGCTGTGGCAGGGCTTTGGAGGGTACCAAAGTGGTTCAACCCCCTGCATGTGCAGGGATGCCTTCTACCATCCAGGCTGCTCCAGCTCCTGGTCACTTCCAGGGATGGGGCAGCCACAGCCTCTCTGAACAACCTGTGCCTCCCCACCCTCGCAGAGAAGAATTTCTCCCTAAATAAAACAGCATGATGAGCATTCTGAGGAGCATTTTCCCGTGGAAAATAATTCTCCTGATGGAAAAGACTATTAAAAGTTACCGGCTAAATTTGCTACAGATTAACTTCAACTGCACTTCAGAGGTGGTCACTAATTGCACTGGAGATGATTTATCAAGCGCACAAGATTTTCTATTACAAAATTATTGATTAAAGCTGATGTATTTTAACCTCAATAGACTTCAGCCCAGTGCCCTGTCAAACACTGGCTGCTGTGGCCAAGGTCGAGCAGCAGCAGCACAAAATTGTTTCATATCTACTGAATTTTCTCCCTGGCACTGCAGGAAGAAGCTCAGTTCCCCATGGATTAAAAAAGATCCAAAAGCAGCATCCTACAGTAAAACAAGACCCAGGGTTTCTTCTGCCTGGAGCCTGCTCTGAAAAGGACCTGTGGGATTCCCATGCTGGAGCAGCACAACACTTCTGAGCCAAACAGAAAAGATGCCTCTTTCATTATTATTATTTTTTAAATTGGGATAGCAGACAGACAAGTAACTGTATGGCTCCCAGTATGTCAGAAACAAGGCCAGAACCACCCATGGGAACGTGGAGTGGCTCCTCCAGAGCACATTCACCACCTGGGGCTGCTGCGTGCCGAGCCTGCTGATGGGATTCCCGTTCAAACCAGGATGATTTCCCTTGCTCCCACCCCTCCCCAAAGCCCCCAGTGCGGGGGCCCTGCCTGGCCACCCGCCGTGCTCCCCAGCAGGGGCTGCTCTGCCAGGGAGATAAGCAAAGGATAAAATCCAATGCAGCCATTAATTTCCCAGAGCATCACCCGCCAGGCTCTGTCAGACAATTACTGGCGTTCCAGTGGAGTGAGAAATTCCAGCCCCTGCTGCTCCCAAGTGGTCCACTTGTTAGGTTGTGGCTTTTGAGATTACATAGCCTGGATTAAACTTTATGTACTTTAATAGAGGAAAATAAAGAAGGGAGAACAATTCCACCAGAGCCACCGTGCCACAAGGGAGTCCTCCCAGCAGGCAGCAGAAATCCCAAACTGGTTCATGGCTGGATCTTTGAAATGCTCCTCCTGACATCTCCATGAGCCCATGGCAGCTCCTCTCCCCCTGCACACACAGCCCAACCACTGTCCCCATTTTATGGCCATAATTTGATAAATTATGAGTAGATCAGATTTTGGAGCACCTTCCTTAGGTGTCAGACAAGGTTTCCTTGACCCCATGAAATTTATCGCTCTGCTGAGTTTCAGGCACACTCCTGACTTCATCAGGTGCTGGGATGCAATGAACAATGGGCTCCCCATTTCCCTGGAAAACTGAGATCCAAAGGGAACCTCATCCCTGCCTTGGTACACGGGTGTTCAGCTCCCTGGCAGCACCAGGGCCAGCTCAGCTCACCTTGCACCGTGTCAGCCCCAGCACTTGTTTGCTTGATTTACTCAATGTTCTATTAGAGGTAAGGAGCAGATACAAATCCTTAATTACACCGGAAAGCCCATTCTGGATATTTTATTTCCTTTGAAAGCCCTTGCTGCCTGAAGGGCATTAATGAGTGTGTGACTCTGCCCAGCAGAGCAGGGAGAGGCTCCCACCCATCCCCATGATTTGGGGATGGCCAGGGCGTGGGGAGGAGGAGAGGGGTGACCACACCAGAGAGGAGCTTTTCTGCTCCCATCAGGGTGTTTTCTGACAAGCAGCAAACTAAACAACAAATAAAGCAAAGCCTCATTCGGGATCTCAATTACCATCTGTTGGATTTACTGACTGCAGTGCTGTCTCTGCATTTTCCAAGTTTAGCACAGAAACCCAGGCAGGAGAAGCAAAGCCACTGCTGGCTCGTGGCATAGAGGATGAACTTGCCTCGAACTCCTCATGCTGATATTTATGAAATGTTAAATCTTCATTTAAAAATGTTCCCTTAAGCTGGGTGACATGGCAATGAGTACGACCCATCACTAGCTTGGCGTCTCTGTTGCATAATAAGATTTAAGGTTTATGACCTACAAACAATCGCTGGTGGCTCAGGACAGGCTGCAGGGAGCCGCCTCACACACGGAATTATTGGATTCTCAAATGGAGTGATTTGCATGTGGCACATCTGGTCTACGACCGCCAACGAATGAGTCTATGGGCTAATATGGACGAGTAACAGGCTGATGGAGAAACCATGATTGTAAAATGATTTGAAAAATATCTCAGGTTCTTTTGGATACAAAATAAAAATAAGAGAATATAGTTATAGTCAGCGTTTCAGCTCCTAGGGGGGTTAATTTGAATTTAAAAAAAAGGTCAGTTTTACTATCAGCATAAGAGCATGTGCGGGTTCTTGTACAGAGGGTATAGGTTGCCTACAGCCGGCTTCAATTTAAACTTCCAGATAATGGGATTTAACGAATAGGGCTCTATGGATCCAAGCCATCAGCAGCTCTCTGCTGTGTTATCCCTACGCTTTCAATCAGACCAAGGCTCTGCTTTTATCTGCCACGCTCGTTCGCGTTGATGGTGCCTATAATATCAACTCGACAATGCATGTTCTACAACTACATCTACTGCTACCAGTACGACTACTACAGTGCATGCATTTAGTTCAGTCCCACAGATACATACACTCTAAGAACAGGCAAGGGGAGATGTGAAATGTTTTACGGGACGACAGGTGTTTTGTTTTTTAAGTAAGGGAAATTAATAAAAAACATCAAAAGAAAGAAAGTGTACAAAAAAATAGAGACATTTCTCAAGAGTTGATATGAGTCGTTTCTTGAACCGTTTCGTCCGAACAAGCAAAAAACATGCAACCAGCTGCTACTAACAAGAAGCTGGACACTGAGAGAGGATTAATAGGTGTGGACAAACCTTCCCGCTGAGAGCGCTCAGAAGAGTGTTTGAGAGGAGGTGTGCACGTCCGAGTGTAAGAGAGGCCGGAAAGTTTGCCTCAGAGACACCCTCTCTCACAGCAGCCCCAACCAAGCAAGAGAGAAAACAACAAAACATAACTGCTCACACTCACCATCAAGGTCAGTAGCTCACGTTATGAGATTTGTTATAGCTGGCAAGTATAAAGTCCAGTAAGGGGTTGTTGGGGCGCAGGGCTCAAAGGCAGCACTGGCAAGCCGGGACTGGGGCCCAAAATCCAGATGTGCCAGGGGTTGGGGTGGGGAGCAGCCCCGGGTGCCGTGGCACTGCGCTGTCCCGCTGCGCCGAGTGCCACCAGCTGGCTTGGTGCCACAGCCTGCCCGAGGGAGTTGGGACAGGGCTGCACTCCTGTGGCCTTAGGGGTTTTGTCTCCAGTCCTCAGGGAGGAACGGCTGGTAGCAACAGGTTGGGAACTGGAAAAATCTCAGGCTTGTCAATGAACCAAAGAGGAAGGAACGAAAACCCTCTCCTGCCAAATTTTCCTTGTCTCGCTCTCCTGCCAGATGAACCCCTCCCATGTCAAATGCAAGAGGAAAATGTGCCCCCCCCCCCATGACTGTATTTCAAAAAAAGCATTTACACGACAAAAATGTTTTACACGTAAAATGTCAGGTGGATTCAAAAGAAACGTGACACTGATAGTGAAGTTGTCTAGGAGGAGTTCGCAGCATTCAGACTTTTAACTTTGCTCGTTTTCTGTGGCTCAGGTCCCAATTCATTAAAAAAATACAAGAATGGGTGAGGTTGTCAAAACCAGAGGAGGGATTCGGCAGCACAGCCCCACCCGGAGCGAATGGATGTGGCCAGAGCTGTGTCTGCTGGAAGGACCTCAGCTGTCCCCTCATCACTGGGATGTCAAACGGGGACGTGATTGATGCCGAGCAGCACGGCCGCGCTCACCTGCCGGCACGCGAGCAGCCACGCGGGACGGGAATTTATGGTGGCACTGAGCATGGGCACAGGGACACGGCCCCTTCTGCTGGCTCTAGGACAGACCTGCCGTGGCACAGAAGAACCTGTTTATCTAGCAAGGCCAGCTGGTGACATGCTGCCATAGAAAAAGAAGGGGTGAGGGCAGGGAGGAGGCCCCGAGCAGGCTCCCTGCTGACTCAGCAAACATGCAGGTGTCCCAAGAGGAGGAATGTCACCCCAGGGACAAAGCAAGGTGGTCAGTGCCCAGGGGCTTGGAGTGAGAGGGCTGCAGCTTCCTGGGGAGAACAAGACACGCACTGAAGGTGGATGCTCTCTGAGGGTGCTCAGTCTCTGTGCTGGCACTGATGCCAGGAAGGCGGGGAAGAGCCGGCGGGACGGGGCCAGAGAGCTGCTGAAGAGGCAGCAGGGACGGGGACATTGATGACATGGACTGTCATCAATACCTTCCAGGAACCTCCTGGCCAGTGCTTGCTCTGTGCTGTGCTCCAGCAGCCCTGGGCAGAGCTCTCCCAGTGAGCTGGGGGTGGTGGGACGTGCCTGCCCGGGTGTTTGCCAGCTCTTTCCCATTTCCTGGCAGAAAGGGGTCAGTTAGGGCCAGCCGTGCTGTGCTCTGTGCTTTGGACCAGGCACACGTGAAGGAGGGCTGTGCGAATTTGTGAAGGGAAAACAAAAACCCAACCGAAAAGGAAAGAAGGAAAAAACCCCAACCATTTTTCTTGTAATGAATCGGGCCCGTACACTGCAGCGCAAGATCGATCGGACTCCACTGCTCCTGGATACAATTCACTACCATTGCTGATGGAGTGGCAAACCCAGGATGTCCCTTCCAAAACCAGCTCTGGATGGAGATGACTCTACAGAAACCCCCCGTTCCCAGACCAGGCTTGGTGCAGATGTGAGCGGGGCCGGTGACAAGCCCACCTTCCTCCTTGAGACCTCAGGGCTGGGGCGGGATGGGGGCTCTTTGGATTCAGTTTTGGGGGTTTTGCCAGTTTTGTGCACGCAGGCAATTTTGAGGCTTGAAAAGACATTTCCAAACACCATACTGCTCTTTAAACTTGCCAGAAAGGGTGTTGTTAATTTAGGGTTAGATTTAGTTTCGTATTGCAAGTTCAAATCAAAAAACAAAAAAACTGAAAAAACAAATCAGAAAACCCAACAAAAGATAAACCAAAAAACACTCAAATTAAAGACAAATGATTTTCAGGCACAGAATTGATCAATGCTCAGTTCAGTTGTAAATGGGCACCAAAAGCACTCCGATTAAAAAAAATAATAATAATAATCAGGGAAGCAACGTTAATCCAGCCAAACCCTCTGTGCCTTGCTAAGGGGCAACTCACCAGGTCTGTTTGCACGTAAAACAAAACCTGAAGGGCAAAACATGAGGAAGAGGCAGAAACAATGAGGTCTGTTTTCCTGGAAGCATATGCAAAAGCAATCTTGGGATTTGTTTGGGTTTGGGGTATTTTTTTTTCCCTCTTTGGGTTTGTTTTTGCCGCTCCGTGCCGGGGCAGTAGGAGAAGCTGGGAATGGGGGATCCCCACAACCAGGCTGGCAAGTCACCCCTTAGGCGCTCTCTACATGCCACAGGATGGAACTGGTACAGAGAGTCCTTTGTAGCCTGCAAGCAGTGCCAGTTTGCATGGAACGGAGTTCTCCTGGTGTCTTTCTCTGCCCTCACGGCCCCAGGCTCTCGCTGAGCCAGGCCTGGGCCTGCGCCCACCTCTGCGCCCTCACGCACTCGGGGCTTTTCGGGAGCGCCTGCCTCCTTAACCTGGCACTGCCCGAAGAGCCACGAGCGCCCAGCTCAGCCCTGAGCGAGCCAGGAGGCGCTGCCAGCCCCGTGTTCCCTGGGGACACGCTGGCACAGGGGACACGGGGCTGGCAGCGGCTCTGTCCCACAGCGGCTCCATCGCGGCCTGCTGCGGGAGCCCGCGGCTCACTGAGGGCTGCTCTGAACTCTGCCACCTGAGCCAAGCGCTGATTCACTTCTTTACAAAATTTAAACCTAAGGCAGCAACGGCAATTGGCAACCATTTATTTCTTTGTTTCCCTTAAGGGGAAAAAAAAAGTAAAGAGTTTTCAGAAGGACAGAAGAAAAGCTTTGTGGTTCCTCATGGAAGCAGTGGGGTGGGAGCAGGCAGGGATGGTGAACTGTCAGCTGTGTGCTGGTGACAATGGCACCAGTGATGCCAGCCCAAGATGCCCCGTGCTGGCCATGGTGGAGGAGGTGACAGCGGCCCTGGGCACGGCGGGAGCACCCAGAGCTGCTGCCACCACCTCAACCCAACACCAGCTTCTTGTGAGAAACCAAAACTTTTTTTCTGAAAAGACAAATTGATCTTTTTTGGGGTGTCTTTTAGAGCCTCGAATTTAAACCCAACAAATAAAGAAACCAACGCAATAAAGGAATAAAGAAAGAAACAAATTGGAATATCTACCCTGGTTTTGGCAGTTCTCATGCCAATCTCCTGCAGGTGCTCCAGCCCCCGTGGCCTCTGCTTGTAGTTTGGCTTTGGATTGGGATTGATTACTTATTTTTTCTCTAATTTTTTTTCATTTTGATTGATTGTTTTCAGGTCCCCAGGATAAGTGTGAGGAAAATCAGAGAAATGATGGAGAGCTGCAGCCACACAGAATACCGACAGAGCTTTTACCTGACCCTGCACTCTGAGGGTTTGCTCTTCCACGGGCCCCCCTACCTGATCCTCTTGCTGCCGCCACGGCTGCCGCTGCTACTGGTCCGTAAGCCGCTGCTGGGAAACCTGGCCGTGGAGAAAAGGAGAAGGGTAAAGACACAGGCCAGTGGGCACCACGAGTCCCTGAGGGCACCTGGAGCTGCCAGCCTGGCTCTCCGTGCCACCTGGGCACAGCCCAGCCCTGGCCGGTGCCCGCCGCTGCACAAATCCCCTGGGCACAGGAGCAATGGCCATGGCACAGCCTGGAGCCAAGGAGGACAGGCTGGAGGCACAGCCTGCAGCTCTCAGCTCGTGCCTCCATGCTCCTGCAGGAACAGGGTCAGCCCGCTCCACACACAACCAGGGAATTCTCCTCCAGGCTTATTTGCAGGTGATAATAACATGCTGGTCTACACACAAAGCAGGAATCGGACAGATGAGGAGGTCCTCATGTCAAGATCACAAATTTGCTGGGATCAAGCAGAAAAAATTCAATGGAATGTAGTTTAAGAAAGAAGAAAAGAAGGAAAGAAGTAAAGAAAGAAGGAAAGAAGTAAAGAAGTAAAGAAGGAAAGGAAGGAAAAAGCTCTTGAGAGCAAACCAGCCGCAGATCAAGGAGCTCTATGACATCCCCCCTGCTCCAGGGAACTGAGCCCTCGCAGAGGAATGGAATGCTGCCAGCAAGATTTACTTAATTAACATTCAAAAGATCTGCCAGAGATTGTAACTTTCAATATATGTATTTTAAGAGGGCAATGGCAAAGTCCAGGCAATGAGCAAGAACCCCAAACCCCAAGGTCAGTGATGCCAGGGAGGTTCCTGGTCCCTGGGGTGGGCACCACAATGGAACCTGGTCCTTGGGTGGGCACCAGGACCATGATCACAGCTGCTTTGCAAGGCTGAGGAACCACAGGAGAGCAACTGAGGCACTGAGAAAGAGAAGAGAGAGAGAGCCCAGCACACTACAGCCCACTACCTCCAGCACTATGGCTCAGCTACAGCTCAGCTACCAGGCCAAGGAGCAGAGCACTAGGCTAGAATAACTTGAAGCTACTTAAAACATCAATCAAAAAAAGACATACTTGCATTTAAATATGGTAATAGGGCTGCTGGGGGGAAAAAAACACAGCACAGGTAAATGTATGCAGAGCATCCCCAGGGTGGTGCTCCTCAGAGAGCAGCACTGCACAGCCAGCCTGGCCCTCTGGTGAAGCTGGAAACTGCTACAGCCTGTGTGGAGTGGGATGTGGGGGAAGCACATCCATGCTGGGGGATGCTGTAACCAGGGCTGAACCTGAGTGCTAAACTCCCTCTCACTGGATGGAGCCATCAGCCCTGGCTGGGTCCCCCCACACATGATTAGGGCTGGAGTGGGAGGACTTTGGTGTTAGGAGTAAAACCACCCTCCAAAGAGCAAGGAAAGCGTGTGCAGGACAAGGGCTGAGGCTCTGGGGCTTCATTTCCATGCAGAGCCATGTCTGGGCCAAGCTCTGGCCCTCCCACTGCGCCCAGAGCTGGCACTGTCCCCTGTCCCTCCCTGCCCACCATGGCCCAAGAGCAGTGCCCTCAGCGTTCCCATGGCACCTCCACCACCAGCTGGCCACCCACAGATCTCTCATTTGGAGGCTCCAGGGGCTCCCTAAACCATCCATAGGAGCTGTGGATTTTCCATGGAATAAAATGCCTCTGCCAAAACCAATCAAATACCCTTCAAATCACCAAGCATCCCCTGAGAACAGCACAAAAAACAGGGCTGGAAAGTTTGTTTCTCTTGTTCAGCTGCCAGGGACACTCAGGATCTATTTGAAATGCAGGACAAAAAGTTTTGCCATGCAAAAGAAGAGTGAAATAACAAGGGTGGAGGAGGCGCTCCACGGAAAGAGCCCGAACAAAGGCTCCCTTATTGCATTCCAGTGGACAGATGTGTGAAAAATTAATCCCTGTGCCCCTGCAGAAAGCTTTTATCCCAGTTCTGAGATAAAAGCATCCCTGAGACACGGCACTCCAAACAGCTGCAGTGTGAGCGCTGCTCTCCGTGCGGGAGCGCCGCAGGCAGGCGAGCAGGGGATGGAAACTGGGATTGATTGTCAGGATTGGCCAAACCCTCACCGACACACTCACAGGATGGCTCCAGCTCTGGAGGATCCCCCACCAATCCAGCCCTCTGAAAGCAATTGATGCCCTGCTAAAATGCCCTTTGCCAGGCACCACGTCCACAGGCTGGCTCAGCTGGGAGCAGCTCCCCTGTCCCTGCTGCTGAGCCACTAATGCTGTGTGACCTCCACCACTGCGCCAGCACTGTGCCCTCTCTGTGCCACCTCAGCAGAGATGGGCAGCTGACACCACCCTGCTCTGCCCGACAGGGATCCCAGCAAGGAGAACTTGTGGCCAGCAGAGAGAGAGAGAACAGCCCCAGTGCCCCTCAGCAATGCCCGGGAAGGGCAGGCATCTCCAGGAGACAGCAATGGCATTGGGGATGCTGCTGTGGGGCACCCCCAGGAGCACAGAGGGTTCTGGGGTGCCAGCAGCCCCTTTGCTCCCAGTTCATTTTAACCAGCAGCTCGGAGCTGACTGGGTGCCAGCAATGGGTGCCTGGACCAGAGTGCCTCGAAGCCAAGGGGAGCACGGATGGCAGCACCCCTGGGTCCCAGCCTGGACAATCAGGAGCATGGCCAGCACCAGCCCCACTCCCTCTGAGCCTTCTCAAGTCACCTGGAAAATCACAAGGGTGGAGGGAGAGCTCAGCTCATTCCCAGTGTTTGTTTAAAGCCCTGATTCCTGCTCAAGTGACCCCTGTGCTTTGTGTGCCCACAGCTGCCCAGAGGAAACAAAGCCCAGAGCCATTGCAAAGCCAGCAGTGCCCACTTTAAGCACTGCAATTAGAAGGTATTTTACAATAAACGCTTTGCTCTGGGCTCACACACTGTCCAGGAAAGCCCTGAGGATTCACAGCAATTTCATGCTCTCTCATTGCTCAGAATGAGCCAAAACCAGCGTTCCAAGTGCAATTCTTCACAGATAAATTTTCCTGCTCCCTGCATCAATAGTTTCACTTTAAACAGTGAAGCAGTGAGGGAAGATGGACAGATCTGGGTTAAGTTCTTTGCCCTGAGCTCCCAGACTCAGTCCATGGCTGCTGTTGTCTCTCCAAGGTGAGTTTGGGAGAAGGGGGATCCCAGGATGGCACAGCCCTGAGCAGCACTTGGGGCTGGAGCACACACACAGTGCCCTGCTCTGGGCATTGCAGTGGGAGCCCAGGATTTAGCAGATTTCCAGGGGCTTTGTGAACAAATCTGGCAAGCACAATGCTGCCTGAGCAGGGCAGTGTTCACACGGGCTTTAGGGGCTCACAGATCTCTGCCCTGCTCCATCTCCCGCTCTGGTGGGACCATTCCTTCTTCAATCAGAGTTCTCCTGCCCTCCAGCCTGGGCTTGGCCACAAAGGAATAACCCAAGAACCATCTGCACCCCTTCCTGCAGCTCTGGCTCTAAGGGAAATCACTGACTCCTGCCCTCATCAGCCTTTGCAGACCCCAAATATCTTGCATCCTCAAAGCACACACAACCCTATCCTTGACAACCAGTCAGACAACAGGAATCAACCCAAAAAAAAAGGACACATCACAAAATTAGTCCTTGCATCAAAAAATGTAATGCAAAGAATTTCTTCTTAAATGGCCAAAGCACTTGGGCACCTGAGGTTGCATGTTCAGTCTTCAGCAATGAGCAAAGGGATTTAAAACAAGGAAATGGAAGCTGAGATGCCCAAATCACCACCTGGCTTCAGAAAATAGCCCAAATCATCGAACAGGCACAGAGAATTAAATAAAAGCCACCATGAAGCTGCACCTAAGCAGCAACCCTGTTGCTCTGTGCTCATGGGGAGTTTGGAGTGCTCACACACGAGCACCAGACTGGTCTGTGCTGGGTCTTTTGGGGGTCCCTGTGCTGAGGGCATCGAGCCCAGAGGTTCCTTCACCCCCAACACTTCACTCCTTACACCCCTGGTGCTCCCCAGTGGCTGACCTGAACCCCAGCCCTGCAGGAGGGGCACTGGATCTCCACGGAGAGAAGTGCAAAGGCTGGAACATGAATTCCTGTGCAGGCTGAGTGGGGAGAGGAGCTGGGGGGCTGATCCCCCTTTTCAAGCTGAGTTCCTGGGGCTGATCTCCCCTTTTCAAGCCCAGTTCCCAGGGGCTGATCCCCCCTTTTCACACAGAGTTCCCAGGGGCTGATCCCCCCTTCTCAAGCTCTGTTCCCAGGGGCTTATCCCCCCTTTTCACACAGAGTTCCCAGTAGCTTTGATCAGCCCGAGAAGCTGCACCAGGCTCACAGCTGTCATTTCAGATGGGTTCTCACTTGCATTATTCTTTCCATTAGGCTGTGTTATCCTCTTTGGAGAATCTTTAGGCTTCATTTCAAAAGTATCAGAGACTCAAAACCATGAAGCAGAAGGGCCTGGTAGGTTTTTTTTGAAGGCTGGCAGGCGTGGGTCCAATTTACCGGGCAAAAATGTCGTCTTTAATGGTGAACACACACAAGGGAAAGCTCCATTCCAAAACAATCCCTTTATGTTTAAACCCTTCATCTTCCAGGCTCTCTGTCTCACACTCCCCCTCCCTTTCTATAAGGAAACACAAATGAGAAAGAAAAAAAACCTGCTACTACTCCAAGGTTGAGATGAAGAACTCAGTGCTGAATAATTTGAGAACAACATACACCCAGAGAAATCAAATGTTCCCTAGAACTGATCAAAGATCGGGGTTCTACCACATCACTCACAACTCATTACCACGGTTTAGTAGCAATTAACTCCTTGGGATTTGATTGCAGACTCTATGAAGCTTTCTCAAAGTTTGCAGAGTCTATGAGGCTCCTCCATCCCAGCACAGCTGAGGAACAGCACCCAGCAGAGCAGGGCAGAGCTCCAGGGAAACAGGACGGTGCTTTCCTAAGGGTCTGATCAATTCTATTAACACTTCCAGTATGTCCAAACCAGCTCTGACTCCTGCATTGAAACAGACCCTGAAGTGCTTCCCTTTGTCTTTTTCCACTGGGTTACATCAACCTTGTTAAAATCTCTCCCAGCAAATCAGGGAATTTCATCCAGAACGCACATCCATGTGCATCATGGACCCTCATCCCAGAGCCTCTGCACCATCCAGGGCACAGCCTGGACCAGGTCTGATACCCTCCATGTCTGTTTGCAGATGGATCTTATGCTGAGCAAATATTCCCATTCTGGAACTTCAACAAAACAATAAATCCCAAATATAGTTCATTCAGAATTTGGCACTTCCACTTTATGTACAGTAAATGACCCATTTTTCAGCTGTTGGGACTCTCAGGCCGTGATCCTTTTAGGAGGAGAATGGTGCATTTCTGCCCAGTAATTACTTCATGCATCAGTGAGACAAAGCTTTGTTTGTCCCTAAATTATCATTCTGTGGCATTTCAAGTGCAATAACCCTTTTGCAGTTATTTCACTATACTGAAAACTGGGAAACTTCTCAAAGGCAAACAGTTTGTTTTAAAAAAAGCCACTTATTCATAAAACCACAAACCAAGAAGCAAAAGCTGGTAGCTGGTTTAGGTTAACAACATCCAATACCCAACCTAACCCTGCCCTCTGGCAGTTTGAAGCCATTCCTCCCTGTCCTGTCCCTCCAGGCCTTGTCAATAGTCTGTCTCCATCTTTCCTGTAGGCTGCCCTGAAGCCTTCTCTACCCCAGGATGAATAATTCCAATCCTCCCAGCCTTTCCCTGTAGGAGAGGTGCTCCATCCCTTTCATATCCTGGTGGCTTCCTTTGGACTCACTACCACTGATTTTAAAGGCCAAAGCCAAACACTGATCACAGATTTTTAATCAACAAGTTAAGCGCAAAGGCAAGGCAAGGAAGGCTGCAGGGGCAGGAGCTCACTGGCCCCACGTAAGCAGTTCTGAATTTCTGCATTTCAGTCACCTGCTGCTGGATGAAAAAGGGCAGGGTAGATGGAAGCACATTAAGGCACCTATCTGGAGTTCAGCAACGTGGCACTGATTTGCTTCAAGCCTCATTTCCGCTGCTCTGATGGTAAAGAAAATGAGCTGTTTGGTTAAGCTGCTTGTCTCAATTTTTATGAATGACCCAAACTATCTGGGTAAGTATTATTTAAAGACAGGTCCTTGATGATGAACAAAGGCATAAAAAGAACTCGTGTCTGGAGGCTGAAGCTGAAAAAAATTCAACACAAAGAGGCAACTTCATAAAAGAGAAGGCAGTAAATCACAGGACAAGGTTACCAGAGGGTGGGGAACTCTTCACCACTCACATGCAGCTCACCCAGCACAGCCATCACTGGCAGACAGGGACACTCCCAGTGCCCCACTGCAGAGCTGCCACTGGCATTCCATAATCCATGTTATGAGAGAGGTCACAGGAGAGGTTGGGATGCTGAGCCCAGAGATCCTCAAGGCATTGCTGCAGCAGCTACCAGCACTGCTCCTGGGCAAGGCAGGACCTGGACGCTCCTCAGTGGCCAGCTGGAAACCTACTGCTAAAACATTCACATTTTAATGTTTCTGTGCTGTAAGGAGACACATCTTGTCCAGTTCTTTGTAACCCCAGCCCCAGTTTTGAACACCTTTAGTTAACAATTGTCTCTGCAGAGGCACAAGGCAGGGGAGCCATGGTGCTCGGACACAGAATTCCCTAGGGCAGGATGGGCACTACCAGAGCACACTCCTCCCTCTGCAGGGTTATCCATGTTTTCCTCCACACACCAGTGTTAGTGTTACGCCTCTTTACTCCTGTGAGTAATTGCTCTCATTAACCCTCCTGGTCACTGCAGCTGTGGCCTGTTCTCAGCTGAATCCATCGCCCCAAAACACACAGAGCTCTACAGACACCACCAGCTTTGGTTCTTTTCCTTTTCTCTCCTCTCTGCACCTTCAGGATCACTCATTGTCAGGGCAATGAACCTCAAGTTTTAAAGCCTCTGACACCAGGCACACATCAGTGAGCAGCCCAGAACAGGACAATCAGTGTTCAACATTCAAGATGCTCTTATTTCTCAGTTATTCAAGTTATAAGTGGAGAAAAGTCTAATGAAGGACCTGGACAGTTTTGGGCCTCAGCCAGACATGATATACAGCCAAACCTCCAGAGCAGCCTCACTCACAGTGAGAGGATGGGGCAGGAAAAGGGGACAGGCTCCACTGTCACCAGCCACGCTCTGCTGCCACTGACAGTGCTGGGAGCCAGACCATCAGCACAGACCAACAGCTTCTCTCTGGAAAATCTCACCCCAAATCTCACAATAAGGTTACTTTCAGGGGTAGGGGGAAACAGAAGATGAAAAAAGCCTTTTACACAATTCTCTGCAACATCAAAATCCACAGCTTTCCTCAGAAAAACCGTGCCTTAAAGGCAAAGGTGCTTCAGCTCTGCTCAGAATCAGAGAACAGCTCTAGAGACCATTTCTTCCTGCAAGAAAACACAATAATCTAAGCAGAACTTGAAGGAGAACCTTCTGTCTGGAGATTTATGGGCTCTGCTGTATTAATTTCTCAGTATGCTGTCTGCAGCTCCAGCTGCTCCTCCCTCCAGGGATGCGCCTGCAATGGGAACGGCCCCTCCTCAGCACAACACCCAAAAGCTTCATTTTAAACCAGGTCCAGTCTAAAGGCTTTGTTTTCAGGCTGGAGGCTGAAATGGAGAGGTGGGAAGAGGTAACTCAGGTGGTTCCAACAGACTCCAAATGCACTCTGTAAAGCAGTGATGCCATGCAGATGCAGTGATGTGTTCAAACGAGGCATGCAGGGCAGGGGACAGCAGAGCAGGCTTAAGCAGTTAAGAAAGGATTAGACAAAGGAGTGAGAAAAATCTCCAGCTCTGTTCCACGTCTCTTGCTGGTACAAGGCTTAACTAACTGAACAATTTAAAATAGGTTTTACATTTCCTCCTCCCATTTTGCAGCTGCCACCAGGTCCTCCTCTTCTGAGCGTTACGTTTGATCATTCCAATACCACGAGCAGACAAACTTTGCTCCCATCAGTAAATGTTCTACAAGCCTCACACTTGTGTGACAGTGCTTGAAGAGTGCTTTACAGAGCTGACCCCTATTAATACACACGTCCTCGCTCCCTGTGGGTACAGAAGCCATGGGCAGGCTGCACTTTAAAATCCCTTTACCCACCAGAGCAGGAGGCTGGGCGCCCCAGCACAGGGCAGTGTGTCCTGGGGACATGAAGCACCCCATGCCCCAGGCTGGTGTTTTACAGCACTGCAGTGGGACAGGGGGAATGGCTGGCTTTTGGGATGCTGCAGCCACACCCTTTTCCATCCCCACTGCACTCCCCTTTGAGGTGATTAACCAAGGGGAACCTGTGCAGCAGAACTTGCATCGGGGTGTCCTAAACCCAGACACAGGAACCTCCTGCCCTCTCCTCCTCCTCCTCTCACGACACCATGACAAAGAAGCCTTGAGCACAACATAACAATTCCCCTTATCTTTGGCACCAGTTCCTTCTCCTCACCTGGAAAATTCCTATTTTCTAGTTCTTCCCTCCTAGGGGAGCACCACACATAACTGTACACAGGATACCTCCCTGCCCACACTGATGGCTGAACACTGTGGGACTGGCATCGGGAAAGAAAGTCAATTAAACTCAACAGAAAGTTGGTTTAAATGCTCTCACAGTAACAAACCCCATCAGTTTGAGACTTTGAACCATCCTGTGCTGCATTTCCACTGCCCCAGGCACTGCAGGAGCGTGACCCAAGGCTGAGCCCATGGCCTTTGCAGCACCAGTATTAATAAGCAAATATATTTCCCTCGGCTCTGCAAAGTTTGTGAAAATATTTGTTTTCCTCACCTCTCACCATATACAAAGGTTTTAATAAGCTTTAACAAACATACAAGCAAACAAACCCTTAATTAAAATAAATAATTTAAATTTCTAACCTGAAGGCTTCTATGAAACTTTGACAATCCCCAAGCACTCAGGTGATGATGGGAGAAAATATAACTGGGATAAAGGACAGTGCAGAACATCCCACCACAGTGTGAAGGACCAGGGGGATGCTGCAATTTCCTCTCTCCCCAGTTAGGAGTACATTTTGTCTTTTCTTTGGGTATAATTTTTGCTGTAAACACACCTTGCATGTAACTGTTCCTCTGCAGGTTCTTCAAACAGTGGGTCACACGTTTTGAGTGATGATTTTATTCTTTTATTCAACTGTCATTGGTACTGGTTATTTGGGGTGTCCAAACCGAAATATTAAAATTGCAAGCTAAGAGAGCAGCAACACAGCAGATCCTTTGTAAACAATTTATTATTATTTTCTACCTCAGTTACTTACAGGAAAAAAAGTCATAAAAAAGAAAAAAAAAAAAAGGAAAAAAAAAAGAAAAAAAAAAAGAAAAGCACAGATGGACTATTTACAAAAAATGAGAAAATTCACAATAGCCGAAATGTTTGCAAATCATGCACACTAAGACAAGTTCACAAAAGCAAAGCAATTCATAGCAAAAAACCCCAAACAAAATAATAAGAAGCCATACAGATTAAAAAAAGCTATTGCCTGCAGAAAAGTCAAAAGAAAACTACCCAAGTATTACATCAAGCATCTTTAATGAAATGAACAGCACAGCCATGGATTGTAGAGCCTTTGACACTGACATTTTAAACAAGTGGATTAACAAACATTAAAATGCATTACAGTTCTACTGTAAGCATGCACCATACTTCTCACAAACTTATCCAATGGGTAGCAACACTTCAGGAAGAGCAGAATTTAAAGAGAATGGTGTTTTCTACCCAAAAGTCCAGAATCTGGTCACGTTAAACAAAGCCAATGGATGGAGGCGTGCAGCTCTCCTGCCACGTGCGTGGGGATGAAGAGGCGCAGGGCGACGCAGCTGAAGCAGGGAAAGCTTGGCCACAATTTAGGAAATTTGCCCATGATTTGCAAGCAAAGTTTGGAAGGAGAAGCAGCTGCAGGGAGCGTGCAGGACCATCCCTGGTCAGACTTAGATCAAAGAATCAGAGAAACCCAGACTGGTTTGGGTTGGAAGGGACCTCAAAGCTCACCCAGTGCCAGCCCTGCCATGGCAGGGACAGCTCCCACTGCCCCAGGCTGCTCCAGGCCCTGCTCTGGGGCAGCAGCAGCCCTGAGCCCCTCTCACCCTGGCCCTGCTGGGGTGTGGCAGCTCCCAAGGAGCCCCCAGGCAGGTGTGGGGCTGTGACACACAGAGGGGTGGCACAGCTGGGCACCACAGCCCTGCCAGGGACAGGGGACACCCCTCGGGGTGGGGTTTGTGCCACTGCTGGATGTCACCACGTTAAAGAGCACCAGCCACTCTCTCTGTGAGACCAAATCAACCCAATCATCCTCCTTGCTGTGTCAATAAAATGATTTCTACGAAGTTTGTGAGAAGTCATGCCTTCGGAACGCCCCTGACCCCGTCCTTGTGAGTTACATTCCAAGTGGGCATTAAAAACTCATAACAAAGCAGAGGAAAAAAAAAATTAAAAAAAAAAAAAAAAAAAAAAAAGCAAACTCAAAGCAGTGAGGATATGGAGCCTTTAAAAAAATAAAAATAAAATAAAAAGTCCAGTCAATCAAACCAGCCAGTAAGAGCAGCAATTTTTCAGTGGACATTGATATTAAACATGGACCACCCAGGCTTTCTCTGTCTCTCTCTCATTAGCACTGTAGTAAACCCCGATTAATTTGTTATGCATCTTTAAGAACTAGTTGATAAAAATTATGTCTTGTGAAATCGGCAAATAGTCTGCAAAGTGAAATAAGAACAGAAATTAATAGATTAAACTGAAAAGATAAGTCCCAGAAATAAAAAAAAAAAAGAAGATACACAGAAAGGGAATGATTGCAATTAAAATAAAAAATAAAAGAGGCAATGTACTGCACGAGGAAGGGCTGGGAGGAATAATGGGATAGGAGGAGATAGAGAGTTGCCAAAGGGGTGTGTGCCTTGTCCCTGGGGCCAGGGGCTGTCCCATGCCATGGGAGAGGACAAGGGGCAGCCCCTGAGGGACAGGGACAAGGCAATGGGAATGCAAACAGGTGGGTCATGGCAGAACTCCTGGGAGCAGCCCAGAGTGTGGCTGAACATTTTTCTGTGTATTTGTACCGAGGCTGCACCACCAGGGCAGGAGGCAGGGGAAGCTCTTGCACCCAGGATGCTCCTGCAGAAAAGCCAAGACCTCCCCCCAAAACACAACACTGAGGTTTAAACCTGACACCTCCCTCCTGCCCTGCTCCTGAGAGGCTCCCTGGTGCCAAGCTGTGCCCTGTGGCACTGGGCTCTCTGCCCCAAACACTGCAGCAGTGGGGACAGCCCATCCTGCTGCTGCACCACTCCCCACCCCACACCTCCAGCCAGGACACTCTAATGGGCTGTGATTGTGGAGACCTGAGCCCAAACCACCTGAGAAACTCCCAACAACTCTGGATAGCTTCTCCCTGCTGCTAAGGGGGAACTGATGTGAGTGGGAGGGGAGCAGAGGAGCTCAGCAAGGTGAGACAGGGCCCTGAGCATCTCCTGCTCTCCTGCACTGACCCACAGCTTTCTGTGGGGACAACACACCTGGATTTATCTTCCATATTCAATCTCTGCAGGAGACTGAAAATAACCAGCAGTAACTGAACTCCTGCTTTGGTAAAAACAGGCCCTGAATAAAAATACATCTAAGGAGGGGTCGAGCCAAAGGGTGCCTTTGCTGTCAGTGAGCAAACACGGTCGCTTTAGACATGTTTGTAATTAAACTCATCTAACCTCTGCAGATTTCTGACATTAAACCTATCAAAGGAGTCTCTCCTTCAGTGCCTTTGTATGAATCAGCTGGTCCATGGAACTGTGAGCAGTTAGAGCCTGACACAACACACAAACACCTGCTGAAGCCTCCTCCAAACAGCTCCTGCCAGACCAGACTGTCCTGCTGGTTCCAGAGGAACCAGAGGTGCTGTCACCTGCACCTGGGGACAGCTGCCATGTCCCCACCAGCCCTGTGCCACCCCAGCAGCTCTGCTGAATGCCTGACACCCCAGCTGTTTCAGTCCCGCTGGGAAGATGTACCACAGGTGGGAAGAGGTGGCTCAGCTTCCAGAAGAGCCCTGGCATTTGTGAATTGGAGTAAACAAACCCTCACAGGGCTGTTCCCCTCGGTGTTAGCAGTCCTGCAAGAAACAGCCGCACCATAACCCCATCCCAAGGACCCTGCTCACCCTACAGATGACAACAATCTGCATTTTTCAACAGCAGGGTCCCATCCTGATGACCTAGGGCTGCACACACGCTTGCCCCAGCGTGCTGCAGGTGCAGCCAAGCACTGTCCACATCCTCAGCCACCCTAGGGACCCTTCCTGCGAGCTGCTGCGTTCCCTCCCTGCTCAGCCACAAACACCAAAGCTGTTTCACTCGTCCCAGCTGCCTGGGAGAGCCCTGCGGTGGAAGGAACCCCGAGCCCTGTGCGGAGCCATCCCACTGCAGGATGTGCTGGAAGGGCACATCTGGATCCTGGATGGCTTTGTGGGATGCCCCATCCCTGAAGTGCTCAAGGCCAGGCTGGACAGGGCTCCCAGCAGCCTGACCCAGTGGAAGCTGCCCCTGCTCACGGCAGGGTTGGGCCTTTGGGGGTCCCTTCCAGCCCAAACCATCCTGCCTGTGCTTCCATCGCCTGAATTCCCCCAAGCCGAGGGCAGGGGGATCTGACCCGAGCCCAGGGCCAGCCCCACACACACTGGGAGGGAGAGACCCCCGGCCCCAGCAGGGTGGGCTGTGCCCTCAGCAGTGCACGTTCACTTACCCCAGCCAGCACTGTGCAGGTCCCTGTGTGCACGTGCGTGTCTGTGTGCAGCTCTAGGAAGGAAAAACCCAGCAAAGGGAGGGGGACATCTCTCTCCAGTGATCTCTCTTGCTTTTATGCTTTTAACTTAAGAAGTTTGTTTTCAAATAACCAGTACCAATTTATACATCAGGAAAAAAAAAAATGTGTTGAAAATATGTCGCTATAAAAGTCTATTTTAAAATAGTAAAAAAAAAAAAATAAAAAATTGCTGTTGTGTGAGATGCTCCCTGCAGACTTGCCTGTCTCAGCTTGCAGCTACAGACTTAAAAAAAAGAAAAGGAAAAAACCCAAAAAAAACCAAAAAAAAGAAGGAAAGAGGGGAAATAAAGCATATCTGCAAATGAAATGTACATACCTGGGAACTGATAACTGTAACTTGGGGCAAATCCAGGATATCCTCGGCCATATGTTGCAACAAAATTCGGGTAACCTTGATCACAGACACGTAAAAAAAAAAACAAAAAAAAAAAGAGAGAAAAGTTTGAGGATTAATGAAGGAGTTTTTTTGAAGGTTTTTTTTTGTTTGTTTGTTTTTTAACACAATGCACAATGACAGGGAGCATGGGTGAGACCCAATTTTACGGAGAGTATTAAAAAATCCGATTTATTCTGCTCATGCCAAACTGCAGAGAGGTTCCATCATTATCCTGAATAGAAACATCTCGAGCTGGCCCAGCTCCGAGCAGGAGCCCTGTCACTCTGGTAATTAACATGCACTTTGGTGTCTGCAGCCCAAGGACTGTGCATACTTGTTAGCTGCAAGAGTAAATGCCAAATGCTAAGGCTAAACACATAACACGGGTTTGCTCTGACATTTGGAGAGCTTACAATGAATGTACTTTGCTTCAGAGCTATTGACAGTTGGAGATTAAGGTAGTAGTAATTCTTTATCCCGGGAGTGTGAAGGACAACAGTTAACACATCAAAGACTTGGAGGCAGCAGAAACGAGCCGGGGAGTCAAAGAGCTTTTAATTTTTCAGGAAAGTAAAAGGAAGCTGCCCGAGGTGCCTCTGAAGGCCCCTTCTGAGGCACAGCACCGACCTCGGGCAGCTCTGGGAGGTTTATTAGGGGAAAAGCTCACTGGAGAGCATTTCGTGAATAAAACAGCGAAAGCACAAGGTGGCAACTCTGCTGGCTTCACTCTCCTGCCTGTGGAGGAAAGTGCTGGATGTCCCACAGAGCCCTGGCCATGAGCGGGCTGGCAGCAGCCCTGGTCACACACCGTGCCCTGGGGTCACACACGGTGCCCTGGTCACACATGGTGCCCTGGGGTCACACACTGTGTCCTGGGGTCACACACCGTGCCCTGGTCACACACTGTGTCCTGGGGTCACACACGGTGCCCTGGGGTCACACACGGTGCCCTGGGGTCACACACCGTGCCCTGGTCACACACGGTGCCCTGGTCACACACTGTGTCCTGGGGTCACACACGGTGCCCTGGTCACACACTGTGTCCTGGGGTCACACACGGTGCCCTGGTCACACACTGTGTCCTGGGGTCACACACTGTGTCCTGGGGTCACACACCGTGCCCTGGTCACACACTGTGTCCTGGGGTCACACACTGTGTCCTGGGGTCACACACCGTGCCCTGGTCACACACTGTGTCCTGGGGTCACACACTGGGCCCTGGGGTCACACACGGTGCCCTGGTCACACACCGGGCCCTGGGGTCACACACTGTGTCCTGGGGTCACACACTGTGTCCTGGGGTCACACACGGTGCCCTGGGGTCACACACGGTGCCCTGGTCACACACTGTGTCCTGGGGTCACACACGGTGCCCTGGTCACACACTGTGTCCTGGGGTCACACACGGTGCCCTGGTCACACACTGTGTCCTGGGGTCACACACTGTGTCCTGGGGTCACACACCGTGCCCTGGTCACACACTGTGTCCTGGGGTCACACACTGTGTCCTGGGGTCACACACCGTGCCCTGGTCACACACTGTGTCCTGGGGTCACACACTGGGCCCTGGGGTCACACACGGTGCCCTGGTCACACACCGGGCCCTGGGGTCACACACTGTGTCCTGGGGTCACACACTGTGTCCTGGGGTCACACACTGTGTCCTGGGGTCACATACTGTGTCCTGGGGTCACACACTGTGTCCTGGGGTCACACACGGTGCCCTGGGGTCACACACTGTGCCCTGGGGTCACACACCGGGCCCTGGGGTCACACACTGTGTCCTGGGGTCACACACTGTGTCCTGGGGTCACACACGGTGCCCTGGGGTCACACACGGTGCCCTGGTCACACACTGTGTCCTGGGGTCACACACTGGGCCCTGGTCACACACTGTGCCCTGGGGTCACACACTGTGTCCTGGGGTCACACACTGTGCCCTGGGGTCACACACTGTGTCCTGGGGTCACACACTGTGTCCTGGGGTCACACACGGTGCCCTGGTCACACACTGTGTCCTGGGGTCACACACGGTGCCCTGGGGTCACACACTGGGCCCTGGTCACACACTGGGCCACCCCATTTTAACTTCCCCAAGCCATTCCCTCTGGTCCCACAGGGGCCACTTGCTCTGACCTGGATGTTCAATGTCCCAAGGTGTCCTGTGCACTCAGGCGGTTTCGTGAAATTCTAACCTCACACTGATCCTCAACATTTCCTCACTCAGTTTTCCTAAAAGCAGGCACCACCCCGCACAATTCCAGGGCACAGAACGAGCCTCAGCATCAGCCCAGGCCTCTCCAACTTTTCCATCAGGACAAGTTCTGTCCTGCTGTCTGAAGCCAGTGGGAATGTCGGCAGCAGCTGGGCTGGAGCCCAGAGCAGGCTCAGCAGCTCTTGTGGGGGCTCCTGCCCTGCCTGGATCCATCCTGTAACACACCCATCCATCACTCAGCTGCTCTCCTGCTGCAGCAAGCCCCTCCATTTCCGATCAGATTCACACATATGTGCAGCACGCTATAAATCATAATCTAGAAGTGGGAGATAAAAATGCCTGGGTGGATTCTGATGTGGGATTAGGCAGTGCCAGGGAAGGCAGCCCCGCGACGCCCAGGGTATGCACACACTGCTGAGCCCTCCTTGCACAGCCCAACAGCTGGATTCCCTCTGAAATTAATCACCTCTGTCATTAAGTCAGATCTTTCAGAGTTAAGCTTTACAAACCTTTTTTCCTTTTTTTTTTTTTTTTTTATTTAAGCAACACTATTGATAAATGGATTGTTTGCTAAGTAAGTAGTGCCATTAACACCCCTGAAAAATCGCTCTGCAGCGTCCACTGCAGCCCCTCTCTCCTTGCCAAGAGCAGGAACTCAGTTTGCTCTGTCTCAGACAGTTGTGAAGCACATCTGCCAGCTCACAACTGCCAGGGCACGGTGCTGGGCAGCACCTGAGCTCTGCAGGTGTGGCACCTGTGTCCCCAGCCGGACCAGCACGGTGGGGCATGGCACTGCCCCGGTGCTTTGGATGCCCCCTCTGCTGCTGCCTGCCTGCCCTGGCACGGCCCTGGCTCTGACCCCAGGGCAGCCCTGCTGTCCCTGGCCAGCCCTGGCAGTGCCCGACAGCCCCAGCAGCAGCCAAGCTGCCCGGGGGCTCGGCTGGCACCGCCAGCACTCAGCGCTCTCAAAGTCAGGCAGATGAAATCATAAATTTATAATACAACATTACTTCAATTTTCCTCTTCATTTACTGCTGCAGTGCCCAGCTCTGCTCTAACGACTCGAAGCCTGATCCTCGTGGGGACATTGCCTGGCTGAATATCAATGGTGTTTAACACCATGCCTACATGGATGCTTCATCAGGCCAAAGGATGGCCCTGCTGACCTGCCCAACATTCCCATTAGGTGCCATCTTCATCCTGCACTGAGAAGCTGATTTGCCTTGGTAGTCCTGAGGAGTGACCAATTCCTGGTAAGTAAACCAAAAATCCAAGTTTTGACTGCATTGCCTCCTTCCAAGCAAGACTGTCCTGTGCACAGAAGCAGAACTCAAACCAGCAGCCAAACCACTTTCACACCACTGCTTCTACCCAGCTCCTGTCCAGGCTCTGGAAATGTCTTTTCATTTTAAAATTTGCTAATGGGGTGGACAAAAGCTCATGGTCAATATGTGGGAATGCTGAGCACACAGGAGCCAGGGGACCCGTGCAAAATTAGTTCAAATGCTCCAGAAAATGCAAGGAAGCTGTTGTCTCCAAATGTTGCTCTGAGTTGCAGCTGCTACTCCACTGAACAGTGTCTGGTGGAAAAGGAATGACTTTCTTTGAAGGGCACAAGCTTCCCTAATGCATGAGCTCAGCCCGCCTAGACTGAGCGTGAGCAGGAACACAGAGCCCTGCCAGGACCTTCCCAAATCTGTTCCCACCTCATATCCCTCCAGCACTACGGGCTGTGAGCCTGGGGGCTGAGTGCTTCCAGCCCTGGAGGGGTGTGCAAGCTAAAGGGAGCCCAGTTCTAACATTAAACACCAACATGATGCCCAGCACCAGGAGAAATGAGTGCTGCCAGCCCCAGCTCGAGGCAGGCAGCACAGGGTCACCTCCAGAGCTGTGTGCCACCACTGTGGTGACTGCAGTGTCCCAGACACAGAGAGCAGCTCCAGATGAGAGGGGACACAAAAACCATCTCCCCTTAATGCTGCTCCTCTGCTGCTCTCTTCTCTACAAGTTTCCAGGCACAGACCTGAACTGAGCACAGAAAGCTTTGGGGCAGTGCTGTGACACCCACACACCCTTGGGTGACGGAGCACACCAGGGCCAGGGGCCAGCGTGAGGCTCCAGGCACAGAGAGTCCTTGGTCACCAAACTGCTCCCACTCAGCCACACAGAGCCTGTCTGTGAGCATCCAAGGGGCTGGGGAGCAGCTCTGACTGCTGGCTGGGCTCACAGCGAGAGCAGTGGGGCTGACTCTGCTGCTCAGGGAGAGGAGTGGGGCTGACTGCTCCACTCCTTGTGCAGAGAGGCTGATTAAAGCCCTGCTCTCCCTGAGAGCAGCAGTCCCAGCCCCGGCCAGCCCAGCAGAAGGCTCAGCCTGCCCCCGCTCTCCCAGTCAAAAAATCCTTTCAGAACACTTTAATTTTGCTCCAATCAACCAAATCATCACAGAAGCGGCTGCCTGCGCACCTTTAGACCCTGGCTGCTGCAGGCTCCTTGGGGAGGCTGTGATTAATGAAAAAGACCAACTTCCTTAATAGCTTTGGAGGGAGCCGCTCCCCGCTCCTTCCTTGGGGTTGTCTCGTGCCTTCGTTCCTCTGATTCCCTCCTCTGCCCAGGAACAGCAGCTGCAGAAGGTGACCTTGAGCAAGGATTTCTGCAAACAGGTACAAAATCCCTTCCAGAGCAGCCCCAGTCGCTCTGGCTCAGTCCAGCTGGGCAAGGAACAGAATGGGGCAGACCTGACCTGGCCTCGTGAGTCCCCACAGAACAATCAGCAGCAGCAGTGATGGAACTCTGTGTCTGATCATTTGATGGGTTAATTATGCCCCTCTTCCTGCAGGGATGGGCTCTGCAGCCTTTGAAACAGGGGCTTTCTGAGGGCCATCCAGCAGCTCTGCTCTCCCGTGCTGCAATCTCCTTGTCTAGCACTTAATTATTTAACACGGTGCCACGGTAGCAAGCGGCAACTTGGAAGATGAAAAAGCAGCTCGAGTGGATAATGAAGCATCTGGCCTTCACCATGGATCAATCAGCAATGCTCAGCCAGTCCCCCCAATCTGAAACGCAGGGAGAGCAGTGTGGGACTGGCTGGAGGTGCCCTGGCCAGGGTGACCCCACTGCAGCAGCACCAACAGGTGCCCCAGCTCTCCCTCTGGGCAGTTCCACTCACTGATGGCTGCTTCCCTTAATGCTCACAGCTCGAGATAATCCTTTTCCAGAGAGAAACCCCAGTGGGAATGGATTCACGCTGCACCCCTGGGCTGAATTTTCCCTTCAGGACACTGGGGTGGATCCAGCTCCATCCCCTCTGTGCCCAGTGCAAGGAAAAGGGCTGAGGGCACACGGTGGAGGATGATGCCATCCCTCCACACCCCACCTCGGGCAGCCCAGGTGGGAGAGGAACAGCACAATTCAAGTACAGTGGCTCAGGGAATAGGAACACACAGGTAACGAAATCACAGGCTGACTAGAGCAAGATAAATATTTAAAGCATAAAATGTGATTTCCAAACACTGTGGGGCAGGGTGGCGGTGGAGCGTGGGGACAGCAAAACAGATGATGAGCTGCAATAACCTGATTACACATCCAGAAATGGATCACCCCAGCCACACCAACAGAAGCACTATTAATTCTGAGATAAAGCAAACATGGCAGCAAGTTCTTCCTATCAAATCAAGCAGTGCCTGGTGTCAGACACCTCAGTGTAGCAGCCTGATCCTTGCAGGAACTGGGTCCTCAGGCCTGACACCCACCCCAGGGGCTCTGGGGGTCCTGCAGCATCTCAGCCAGACCCTGAATCTGCTCAGCAGAGCTCAGGAGACCCAGACCCCAAGGCTGGGCTTTGTGCTTGGCTTCTGGGATCATCTAAACCCAGGACAGGGAAGTCAAAGCATCCTGAAGGAGGACTGGCCTGGGAAAGGCTCACTGCTGCCTGGAGACACCTCCAGACTGCCCTCCCATTCCCATGTGCTTCATGGGCACAGGAGGTGGCAACTGAGGGGAACTCCAGGGATACAAAGGGAGCAGAAAGTTTAAAATGTACGGTGTTTTACAAAAAAAAAACATTGGCAATGGATTAGCAGCATTTTGGCCGAGAACAGAGTAACTGGGGTTGTCACATTATTTAGAAAGAATTATCTAGGCAGAAACAAATGAGAACCAATTATAACTAAATAGACCTCCTGCACAAATAGGAATTTGCCATTAAGTATCATTTATCCCATTTAATTAGTATTTTCTGGACACAATACTCAGGACTAAAATACCATTCCATCTCCTTGAAACTTGTAATTATTGTTGCGACCTGTCCTGTTCCGCATCCCCCCACTTCCTCCATCCATGCCATTTAAGAACCAGCAAGATTTTCAATTATCTGTGCTGAACTGTCAAAGCTACCTTTAAAAGAAGGGGAATAATGTGTGACTCAATTCCTCTGAAAAAGGGGAGAGATCATTTTTAGTCAGAATGAACACACTGCATCTTTCATCATTCTATTTTTGTGAGTAAGAGTAAAACAGGCTATTTAAAACATCCATTTAAATGCAAATTTTTTATATTCCAGGCTGGGGGGGGGGGGGGGGGTTTGAGAGTTAATCATTTAGCACAGACAGGATTATTTTCTTCACTCCACCCCTGCTAAAGTTGCAGGCTGGCACCCACACAGGTGTGGGGATCTGCACTTACCCAACATTCCCATCCCTAGCATGAACGCGTCCATGGTGTACGGCAATCCACGTGCCCTTCCTCTCGTCCCTGGTGGAAACATCACTTCTTTAGGTTGTGCTTTCTTACATTCTACCTATTGAGCAGAAACACGTACAAATGAGATGCAAATGAATTCCATGTAAATGTCAAATGCAGAACTGATCCACTTAAGGGGGGGAGGTTTATTTTTAGCACCTGCCTCCCCGCTCAAAGGTGAACTTCCAGCACAGCGGAACCACGGCTGGAAGAGCAAACGTGTGTGTCTCCTTAACCACCCACTGCAGCCCCCAAAGATGACACAAGTGCTGATTTAAGGAGTTCTGTGCTCCTGAAAGGGAGCCAGCACTAGTGGGAGAAGGATGAATGGAGGGAGGGCTCCAGCGCGGCTCCACTGCAATCGATAACGCGCGACGACTCCCAGTGATCATTACAAAAAGCTCCTTTTAAAATAGGAATAAAGAATCGATATTTCTACCCAGCAGAAAATTTCTGCAAACCCTATTAATAAAGGATCTGCGTTCTTTCACTTTCAGTTACTCCTGCTGCCTTGGGAAGCTGCTCAAGCTGCCCATGCACTATCCCAGCAGCAAACTGGGACAATGCGGGCACAGGAGTGGAGCACCACAGCATGGATATATCCTGGGGACCTGGATGGTGCCTCTTCATCAACAGCAAAAGCAGATTCTTCCCCCTGTCCTTGCAGGAAAGGGGATAGAGATGGCCAGGACGTTCCAAAGCCACAGCTACCTTTAGGGCAAAGCCCTGGAGGGATGTCCCACATGTGGCAGGACAGGCAATGGGGCTTCTCCAAGAGGAAATGTACATGGATTTATGAGTCAGGATTCAGCTCCATACAGAATTGCCCCTGAGAGTGCCTGATAAGGGTCTTTGTACACACATCTGGACCTCACTCAAACTTTCAATTCAGAGTTTCTGGGAACCTTAATAATTTCCAGATTTTTTCCACCTCCTCATAGGAGGATGTGCTACACTTTCAGCAGCCCAACAAAGAAAGGCTTAATTCTAAGGCTAAAAAAATAAAAAAAGAAAAGAAAAAAAAGGCAGGGAAACTAAAATTCACTATTTTTGTTTAGTCTAGTTTGGAGAATTAACCTTGCACTGGGGTACTCCTGGGTCAGGCAGAGCAGTCTCAGCCATGGGAAGCCAGGAGGGCTGAGCTGGGGAGTGAAAAGCCTCTTATACCCAGCACAACAAAACAGGCTGTCAGCCCTCAGCCCAGGATGTCTCACAAACCCCTGGCTAACAGCTTTCCAGGGAAAGCAGAACGTGAATATCCACAATGCACAAACCCCCATTGAGCCACCCAAAGACAAGGAGACTTTGTTGTGCCAGCCACGTGCGAGGGGCTGCAATCACCTTGGGGACAACGTGTCACTCACACCAGGCCAGCCACACCAGGCAGCAGCACAGGGCTTTCAGCTAAATTCAAAAAATGCACTGAGTTGTGGGTCTGTTATCTACCACATTACTGACCAGTGGCTGGGGCTTGGAATTAAAGGGTCTGGGACAGGCCCTGGCACAGGGTGCCCAGAGAAGCTGTGGCTGCCCCTGGATCCCTGGAAGTGCCCAAGGCCCACAAAACCTGCAAAATCCCACCCTGAGAGGGAAGAAGAGCCACAGGTGCTGGGAGTGCCACAGCCTGCTCTAGAATAGCCAACATTTCAGTCAGCTGCTCGAGAGCCTGACATGAGAGCTTGACTCCAGCTCATCACCCCTCTCCTCAGCACCATACCCAGGGTGTGCATGACTCCACACAGTGGGATCTAAGTAATTACTCCACCACATTTCTCTTCCAGCTACTTTTACTCTTCCTTAGAGAAACAGGTGTCTCTTTGCAAAGCACCTGCTCCTGTCAAGGGAACAACAGCCTGAGGACAGCTCGTTTGGGTTTATTGTCCCCCTGCAATGTTTGGAGCATCTCTGGCCTCCCACATAAATTCCAACTTCCATTTATTAAATACCTCGCTGGCATTTTCTTTTCACTGTCCCACTGCTCGTTTAATATTACATTTGACATTCTAAGCTTTATGGATGGCAACAGGAGCAGAATGGATGAGCTAAAAATAGCCTGCCAGGGAGGCTGGAGCTGGAAATAGGCTGGGGAGCAGCGGCCCTGCTGCCCTCTGCCTGCCCTGCCTTGGGGACACGGCCAGGACAGCAGCAGCAGGAGGAGGGAGCTGGGGGAACAACAGCCCCAGCCCATGGAGCCAGCTGGGCACGGGGACAGGGATGGCACAGGGACACGGGCAGGGACATGGGCAGGGAGGGGACAGGGACATGGGAAGGATGGGGACAGAGATGGGGACAGGGACAGGGGCAGGGAGGGGACAGGGACACGGACAGGGACACGGGCAGGGAGGGGGACAGGGACATGGGAAGGATGGGGACAGAGATGGGGACAGGGACACGGGCAGGGATGGGGACAAGGATGAGGACAGGGTGTCCCAGTCCCAGCTCACCAAACCCCACGGCCTCGGGCTGGGCCTGTGAGAGCTGCTCCCCTCCGTGGCTCAGGGACACAGGGGGACACAATCCCAGTGTGACAGGACCCCAGCACTGCCCCACGGCAGCTGTGTGGCAGCCCCAGCTCCTGTCACACACACACACAGCTCCCTGGCCCTGCATCCAGCTGCAGCCACAGCTCAGGGCCATGACTCAGTCCCAAGACAGGATCGTGTCTCGTCCCCTGCCCGTGGGCTGCTTTCACAGTCAGGGCTGACGGAGGGACACGAAGGGAACACTCAGAGATGGCGGCACCTGGAGGGGGCACTGAGCGGGCACGGGAGTGGGAAGGGGACATTTTAATTACCCAACAACAAACACCAACACTCCAAACTGCCTCTCTTGCTCTTCCTGACGTTCCTGGAGTGTTTGCAGCCTGTCCCATGCTCCCTGCTCCCTTCCTGGGCAGCCTGGGAAGGAATCCTCCCCAGAGCTCTGTGCTGTTCCTCCCTCCCAGGAGATGCCCAGGGCCAGGTGAGGCTTTCGCAGCCCACGGGTGCAGATACAGGGATGAAGCACCAAACACTGACCCTGCCTGGGGCTCACAGCACCTGCTGCTCCCCCTGCACCTCCCCAGGCCCGTTCTGCTCCACAGAAAAGCCTCTCCTGGGGAGTAACCAACCCTATGGAGTGTGCCCTCCTGCTTGGACAGGAAAATCCTGGAGGGGAGCTCTTCCCTCCCACTTTACAATCCCTAAATTCACATTTAGGGATTGTTTCTAACTTGTCACTGGCTCTGTTGGGTGAGGGAGGCTGGGGTTTGTTCTGCTCCTTTGTTTTAAGGCAGATTAGCAGCATTTAGGATCCATACAAAGGGAATGAGGCTCCCCCAGCCCAAAGACAGGCAGGAGAGCCCAGTGCAGGAGGGGCAATGGGACAGGCACATCCACAGCATCCATGGGAAGTGGAGCCAGAGACTCCCCACAGGAGCAGGGGCACTGCCCCAGCCCTGCCCACACCCACCCCACACTTGGCCAAGGGGACCCTCACTTTTATTTCAGATGCATATTGCAGGGAGCAACAATATGAGGAATATTATTTCAGTGCCCTGGGAAAAATTAGCAAGTCAAATATTGAATCAGGCCTCCAGCATATGCCAAGGAGATTGCTTTGATCTTATCCACACTAAAAGCTCTATTATTAAATTTAAAGTCTGTGAACACATATCAGACCGATATACAATGCATATCTGAATACACATTTGAGAAGCAAAGGATGTTTTGACAAAGGGAAAAAGAATATTTTAGCCGAAAATATCAAAGTTACCGCGGCAATTGAAATACAAATGCCCCTTTTCATCTGGCTCAGGGCAACCCACAACCTGGGACCTGCGTGCCACTGAGGAGCAACTTCAGCTGGGCTGGAGCTCCACTCACACCCTGCCCAAGGGCTCTGACACCAAACGCTGCTCTGGGGAGCTGTGGGGACCAGCAGGGGCTGGGCAGTGCCCCAGCTCAGCACCCTGACCCCCAGCACCCATCCCCGGGCATGGCACACGTCAGGGAGGGCGGCTCAGAGCCCCCTGGCACCCCCACAGCATCAGCACCAACACTCACCATTTTATTATTGATTTCGTGGAAATGAATTTCACAGACTTTTTCCACCACGTCTTCGTTTTCGAAAGTTACGAAGCCAAATCCTGTTTGATAAAGATACAAAAAAGGGGAGGAGGTGAGGAAAACATTAGTTAAATTTAACAATTTTGTTTTAATAAAGCATTATTTAGCCACCGGGACTTTTGGAAAACTTCCATAACAGCACACGTGTGGCTACACCTGCTGCCTATGGAGCTGTTCCTGAGCTCATTGCAGCCTAATGGAGGGAAGAAGCATTGTCTCAGGGAAAATTAATACTGCTCTGTTCCAGCTCTTCCATAGGATTTAATGGAGAATTAAAACCTCCTCATGGATTTTTTGATCCATCCTGCAGAATTTAATGGATAGTTACACCCCAGTTACATGATGGCTCGGAAGCTACAATAAGGCTGTATTTTCCTTTACACCTTATAGGTTTTTAAGAGCAATCTCTACAAAACCCAATTATATTTCTATGGAACCATATTGATTTCATCTCTTGTTTAATTCCACGGGACTTCTCCATTAGAGCTGACTCATTACACGACCCAAAAACCATAAAAATCCGGGAAGACAGAGGATGATTCCTCATTTACCCCTGGCAAGGAGAAGAACCCCAGCGCCTCCCAAACACAGAGCAGCCCTGTGTGCTGTGTGTGCTCTGGCTGCCGGGTCAGCCCCGCTCCGGAGGCGGTTATTTGTCCCTTTCTTCCTGAATTACTTCCTCTAATACCTCGTCAGGACATCCTGAGGCCTCCAGGAACCCATTACACTTCGGGCTCTGATCTAATCACTCCTCTGTGCTCAGTGCTGCTTCAAAGAGCCCAGGATTTGGGCTGGCTTGGGCTGTTTGATGCCTGCTGCCTGCCTGTGGCTGTGCACTGGAGGGGTCTGGCAGCCCCCCTGCTCCCGCCTTAACAAACACCTCAGGCTGATGAAAAACCCCAGTTCGTGTGCTGGAGAGGGCTCCACGAGTTAACACCGACACTAATTATGCCAACGGAACCTAAAGGCTTTAATGAGAGGATGAAGTGCATCCCAAACTGGGAGCTGCAGGACTGTGCCCTGGTGAAGCACAGCACAGGGACAGGGACAGGGACAGTGCATGGGGAGCAAAGGACATTTCCAGGTGAGCCCTGGGGGCTCTTCTGGCACTGCACAGCACCTGCAGCCCTGGGGAATGCTCCCATTCCCCTCCAGACCCGAAGGATCCCCAGCAATGGTTCCAGCCTCCCTCCAAGGCATCCACAGCACACCGGGCTCACCACCCTGCTCTGCTCTGCACCTCGAGCTGCCAGCAGCTTCCATTTTTTACATACCTCACGTCTTTCATTTGCCTTCTAAATGACTCCATTTAAATGTACCTCGAACAGACGTGCGGTTAAACCCGGGATTTTTGTGGTTGGCTGCCCGAATGTGGCATCCCAGCAATCCCAGAGCCGGGAGCACAGCCTGGACCAGGGATGAGATGGCCGGGCTGGGGCCACAAGTCATTAATTGCTCCAGCACCAGCACCATCTTCATCATTAGCAGCTCATTAGCGAGTGCTGCAGCTGAGGATTCCTCTTTCAGCTTGTGTTAGGCGTCGGTGCCAGCACGGAGGGCAGAGGGAATTTAGGAGATTAGCCCTAATATGTGAGCACCAAGGAAGCCGCTGCGCTCAGGACGTGTCTGGACTGAAACAAAACTCCCACCCTCATCCCACTCCATATGGCTTAAGCACAGGTTTATCAGGAAATTATTTGTGTGATTAAATCAGATGGCCACCCGGCTTTCTCCATTTCCAGATTTTACAACAATAAAATAACAATCTGTAGGTGTTAGCAGGCATTTGTGGGTTTCTGAGAGGTCTGTGGCACTTGGTCAGACTGGCCTGGAGAGGAAAAGGAGAGGAAAAGCAGAGGTGACCTCTACAGTGCCCAACACCTCACACACAGCGGGAGCAAGCAGAGGATTTCCACCCGCAGGCACAGCACTGAAATTCCTCCCTGGAGCAGCCTGGGACAGTGGAAGGTGTCCCTGCCATGGCAGGGGGTGGGATGAGCACCTTGAGGTTCCTTCCAACCCACCCATTCCGTGATTCTTTCCTTGTTCCACTTTGTGGGTATCAAATCCAACTTTTAATAACTGCACCCACACAAAGATCCCCCCGCACGCTCAGTCTTATTAGTTCCCATAATGAATACAAACTCATATTTAAATTACCAAAACTCTCAGAAACCTTCCTGGGCTAAATAGACAATTATTTCTTCTGAGAGGTACTAAGAGTCAACAAAAAGCTGGTTCTCAGAAAGTGCAAGGAAAAGATTAACCCAAAACAAAGGCGGCTGTTGAAAACGGTGACAGAAATAGGATTCTGGTTGTCAAGGAGCACACGTTTTAAAATGAAATTATACTGCATCCTTCTGAATGAAGCTATTATTGGAAGCTAACAAGCTCTATTTAAGAGATAAGCATTTAACAGAGTCAAACGGTTGGGTTTTTTATTCAAATGAATAAAACTGAATATTCATTTGAATAATCTTTTCTGTAAAAGAAAAGACAAAGAAGAGGGAGAAAAATAAAGTAAGAGGCAAACAGATGCCCCAAACGAGAGGCTCTGAGCCAAGCACCAGCACTAAAGGAAGCTGAGACATGTATCCATGACCTTCAGGTGAAAAACCCTCCTCTGGAATCTCCTGGGAACGAGGAGTTATTCCACTCCATTCATCTGCTGCCAAAGGAGTCAGGCCACTCCATTCATTGCTGTTCATGGGCACCAACAGGTACCCAAGTGATGCCAGCCCAGACACCAGACACCCAGTGGTGCAGGACACGTCCTCCAGCACACCCTGACAGCAGAAAAGAGAAGAAATCAGGAGGAATTTATTCATGGAAAGGGCTGGAAGGAACTGCCCAGGGAGGTTTGGAGTGCCCATCCCTGGAGGTGCCCAAGGAAGGGCTGCAGGTGGCACTGAGTGCTCTGGGGACAAGGTGGGCATCAGGCACAGGTGGGACTCAGTGATGCTGGAGGTCCTTTCCAGCCCCAGTGATTCTGGGATTCTGTGAAAGCCTCCTTTGATGCCAAGCCCTGTTCAGCCCCCAGAGCTGCCCTGTGGGAAGGTGGCTCCACAGCCAGCTCAGCAGGTTCTGCCATGGTATTCCAGAAATAACACAAACACTGCTCAGAGAAAGGGACTGAAACCACAAACAGATTAAAACACTGTAAAGGAACAGTCAGAAGCCATAAATACTATTAAGAAGCCAGACTGAAGATACCAAATGTCAGGACTCCCATGCTCTGTATTTTGGGTTTTTTCACACTCTAATCAACCCCATTTCACACTTTTGTCATCACTTGAGAGTTTTTACGTCAAACTTGCTAAAATATAGCTGAGATGACGACACCAGGGCTGTGAAATGCATCTCCCTTCCCTGGCTGGCAGCACCATTCCCAGAGCCCAGGTCTGGCTCACAGCATCACAGCTGTGGCTGCACACACCGAGCACTCCCTGCCTGCACAGTGACACCAGAGCAGCTCACCCAGCAAAGGTCTCACTGTCAAACCCTGCTGGCCTTCCCACGAGCAAAACAAGGTGATTGCACCCCAGGCCACAGAGGTTAAACCCAGGCTAATGCTGGGTTAACCCTGGGGAGCTCTGATGGGCACAGCAATGCCACAGGTACAGCACCTCCATCACCACCAGCACCCAAACCCAGCTCTCCAGGCAGACACAGCCCCAGGGGCTCTCCAGCCACCTGGAACATGCCCTGCTGGGTGAACACACTGCGACCAGAGCCTGGTTTAGGTCCCAGGCTGCCTGGAGGCCACTTGGTGATGTGGAGCAAGTCACTCAATCTCTGCTGTGCTGTCTGTGCCCGAGCTGTGCCCACACTGCTGTGAGCCTGCAGCTGAGACATCCTCCTCCTGCACCTACAGCAACCACAGAGCTCATGGAAATATCCTGGGAACCAGGGGATCACAGGGCTCTCTTGTCCTGCACAGCAATCCCAAAGAACAGGGCAGGAGACAGGAGCAGGGAGAGGACAAAGGAGGAGAGCTGCACACCCCTATCACACCAACTTCCACCTGCAGACACAGATCACTGAAATTCCTCCCTGGGAGGGTGCAAAGGGCCTGGAGCAACTTGGGGCAGTGGAAAGTGTCCCTGCAAGGGCAGGAGATGGGAGCAGGGAGAGGACAGAGGAGGAGGTTTGCACATCCCTCTCACACCAGCAGGGCTGTGCCCAAACCTGGCTCCTGCTGCTCAGCAAGAATCACCCCAGAGTCACTCGCAGGTGCAGGGCCGGCCCCCCTGCCACACAGGGTGCCCCATGGACCCCCACCCACTGGGCACGGGTCCCTGGGCTCCCTCCAGCCCTGCCATGGGAGCTGCCCCAGGAGTGGCTGTGCTGACACCCAGCCTGATTTCATCAGCAAACAGCAGCTCAGGCTGTGCTCCCCTTTGTGCCAGGGCTCTGGGGCTGCCCTGCTCACCCACCTCTCAGCTACTGAAATGCACAACAGTCCAGTCCTGCTGTGGTATTATTTATGCACCTGCTTCCTTGTTTATACCCATAGTTTTGGCAGCTGGTCCTGTGAAAGGTAATAAAATGCCTTTCAAAAGTAAAAAAAAAATTAAAAATGAAGAAATGTGACCAGACAAGCCAGGCATAATAACATTAAAGCCCGTGTCAATTAATTTTTCCTCTTCTTGATAAACGAGCCCCATTCCATCCATTAATAATGAGGGAAGAAACAAGAAAAGTTGACACTAGTTTAATTTATTTTCTCAACTTGCCTGGTCATATTTCTCCCTGTTGCAAAGCTTTCTGGTGCTGCTGGGAATTGCAAGTGGCTCCTACACAGTTGATGCATAGATTGGTGTGAATCAATACCATTCTACTTTATTCACACATTCCTTGTAATCAGAGAGGAAAAAGTTCCTTAGTAAGCTCCCAGCCTGCCAGGCTGTCTTATAAAAAAAATTATTATTACTATTATTATTATTATTATTATTATTATTATTATTATTATTATTATTATTATTATTATTATTATTATTATTAATAATAATAATAATAAACAACTGGCAGGTGGGGGATGTGACACCAAGTCCTGTGATCACCAAATCTTGTCTTTGTAGATGAACAGAACACACAGATGAGCAGAGGGGATAGGACATTTTAATTACCCAGAAGACAGTGAACCATGGATGTTTTTAACTACTATCATTACCAGAGTCTGGGAATGGGGAGCTGGGGGTTCAATCCTGTGTCAGGGAGAAGCCACTCATTGCTCAGCCCCAGAACCCAACAGCCAGGACTTGAAAACTCAGCCCTGACTTTGCCACCTCCCTTTGTGGTGCCTTTGGAGAATTACTTAAATATTCCCTGTGCTCTGCATCCCCCTCACTTCCTTGCCTGCCTAGGACAGAAGCTGACAAAAGCTGTTATTTCCTACTATTCCAATTTCCTGTGCTGCAAACACACGGAAAGAAGGAAGGAAGGAAGGAGAGGTTCTGGTTTCCAAAGGAGCAATTCTGCACACCCAGAGAACACAGCCATCACCTGAGACACACACCTCAGATTTCAGCTCATCTCCAAGGAGGGTTTGCTGGGGAGACAGGTGAGCACACCTGAAGGCACCACCAGGATCTCACCTCACCCTTGTGATAACCAGAACAGCAGATGGAAGGGGAATATGGTGTTAAAATCTGTGCTCTAGGATGGAAAATATCCTCACTTACCTGTAGCATGTGGTGGGGCTGGCACCCACCAGGACACGACCTGCCTGTACATCCACTGGTGTTAATGCACACCTCGGGTATGGGGCACAGGCAGGCTCTCCTGGCAGACACAGACACCTGTTTAAAGTGTCAGTAAATTCTCCCTAACAGGAGAGTGAATTCTCAGAATGAAATGAGCAGCTCAGCGAGGCCAGCCCCGCTCAGGCACGGCGGTCAGAGCACGGCTGGACAAAGGGCAGCACCAGCATCCTCCTCTGTTTCTGCCTGGAAAGCTGCAAGGCTCAGGCTGCTCACTCCTTCCCCCCATGGCTGTGGGCCATTCCCAAGGTGAGAACTGCTCAGAAACAGGAGAAAGCACCTTGGGGTGAAACGGGGCACAATCCACCCAAAGCAGCTCTGGGGAGGGATTTTCCCCAGGGGAGGATGAAGGACACAGGGACCTGTCCCTGTCCCCAGTGAGCCACTCTCAGCAAAGGTTCCCAGCTGCAAGGGGCACCAGGCAGGGATGGGATGGGATGGGATGGGATGGGATGGGATGGGATGGGGTGATGAAGGACACAGGGACCTGTCCCTGTCCCCAGTGAGCCACTCTCAGCAAAGGTTCCCAGCTGCAAGGGGCACCAGGCAGGGCTGGGCTGGGGTCCCAGCCCCTCTCAGTGCAGGAGCAGCCAGGGACCCCGTGCCTGTCACAGACCCCGCTCGGGCAGCAGCACCTCAACTCCTGGTGATAAATCTTTCATAACAACAAACCTTCATTAAAATTTTATTTTATTAACGTTCTGAAATCAAACCTAAGCGCTGAGTACATAATGACTGAGACGCACACTACGCTGAGCTTGCTAAATGCCACTTTTATCATATTGTTAATTAACAGAAACGATTAATGCGCTCGCAGATCATTTAGAAGCATTAGCAGTGACCTAAGAAAAATTGCAGGTACGTGTGATACATCTGCACTTTTCCATCAGAATTCTCTACACAGCAGGCCCTGAAGTTTGCTCGCAGTTCAGCTTCTCTCTGCTGGGACATCCGTGTCACAGATTTGTCAGCAGCCCGGGATTAAAGCTCAGGCTGGACTGGGAGCTCCTGCAGGAGAAAATTATCTCCACCTTCCCTTTTTCCTCACTATCTGGGAGCAGCCCCACCCTCACAGCCTTTCACTGCTCCCTGTTACTCAGGTACAGATTTCCCAGCCTCATAAGGAGCCAATAGTATGGAAATGCTGCTGGGTGGGAGAATACAGCAGACTCCAGCAGGTTTCCTTCTGCTATCAGAGAAGAAAACCCAAGTATCTGTAAAATCCAATTAGTCCATCTACAACCAGAATGGGAACCTTGTGCTTCTGTCTATTCATTAGTGAGACCTGCAGGTTCTGGCAGCCAGCAGGGACAAGGGGCACCACCCTGGGTGCCAGTCAGCCCAGCCAGGCTCCCATCAGGAAACCCAGCCCCTGGCGCTGCCTCAGCCACCGAGGGCCACGTCCTGCCATCTTTATCTGTTTGCCCACAGGCATCAGATATTCCCTGCCTGTCAATTCCTCCACAGTTTATTACCAAATTTCTAAAATATTACATTTTTTATTATATCCAAATTCACTTTATTGCATATGACAATACAGATAATCACATACCATATGCTCTAATGTTTCGAACCCAATGCATGTTGACAGCAGTTTTTATTCATGATGCATAATTCCATCCAGGGCTGACAAAGGCAGCACAGAACCCAGCCTGGTGTCAGGGTTTGGAGGGGGGGAATCCTTTTTTCCATTTCCTTTTCTTCCTTTTAACAACAGATTTACAAAACTGGGAGGAAAGATGCTTTGCTTTCCCAAGAAATAGGAAATTGGCTGAAAAGATGGGCTTATCAAAGAGATGCCTTCAAAATATTAATAACGCGTGGGGGTTGGTTATTGCAATTATTTGCACATGAAACTTGCTGCTGATGGGGTGAGAGAAGCACAAGGGCTCGTTGGGGGGAGCAGGGGCTGGGACAGTGTGGGGGGCACAGACTGGACCCCCCTCCTGCCTCCCTCAGAGCTCAGACCTGCTCCTGCTCCCCAGGTGAGGGTGGGAGGGCACACCTGGGATGGCTGGGGAGACCCCCACGTGTGAAACCCAAGCAATCCCACGTACCCAGGCAATAGATCCAACAGCCTGAGAGATGGGCACGCTGTGCAAAGCAAACAGGATGCTACGTCTAAATTAAGCTGTAATGACCCGCTCCGAGCTCTTTATTAGCCAGGTAATGATCATTTAAGAGGAGGTTACTATCTTGAGCCAAGGGCACCTAATACCATTACTGAACTTGTTAAAACCTGCCAAGCAAGTCATTATTTCCAGCACTATTTCTTTTTCTCTTAACACAGCTCTCTGCCTCTCCCCTTGTGCTGCTGGGCTGTAAATCCTGGGATCAGGCAGGCTTGGTCACCCTTCCCAGGGCCTGAACTGGGCACGAGACAAATAACAGCACAAACAGCAAGCACTGAAACTCTCACTGGGTGAGCTTTAAGGTTCTTCCACCCCAAACCATCCTGTGATTCTCTGCTAACAGCACACTGAGGTGTTCTCCTTCTCATCCCTAGGAAAACAACACTCAATCCCCCACATCCCTCTCCAACCCCCAGTCTTGCAAAGGCTCATAGAATGAAGAGAATAAAAAAGAGGGTAAAAAAAGGCAAAAGCACAGAGGCAGCTGCTCTGGAGCCCAGTGAGGAACCCCTGTGGGTGCTGCTGGCACAGGGGATGAGCTCTCTGAGCCCCTGCCAGCGCACCAGCCCTGCCCAGGAGAGGCAGCAGAGCCTCTCACACCCCAATATTATGGCTGGACAATGTCATGAATGACACCAGCAAGCTGCCAGCTCAGGAGCTCATTACTGTCAAGGTAGAGCGTGGCTGGCTGCCAGGCCCCCAGCCCTGCGCTCGCTATGCCAGAACATCCACACACAATTTAATTGCATTATAATTTCAAAAGTGCTTTTCAAACTGGAAAAAGGCATTCACTGATTAACCAGCGAAGAGCAAAATTGTTTATGAAATTGAATACAAAAAGCTACAGAAATGTAATTGGGTTGTTCTAGCACCTAATTTTCAAGCCATTTTCCCACTTATTTAATCACGAGATACAAAAGGAACTAGTGAATTGACTTCATACTAATTAGATTACTCCCTGCGATACTCCAAGCCTATATTCCAACTGGTTGATAGTGCTGCTTTAAACAGAACAAAAAATGGAGCAACAGCTTGTCTGGGGCCATAACACATTTGTTTCCCATCAACCCTCTCCTACTGGAGGGCCATAAAAGCCAGGCCAAATTCCCCTAACCTGCCATTGCCAGTCACCCAAAAAGCACTCTCTCTCCCCCAAAGGAATGACAATCATTTGCCAATGATCGTGGCTGCTCCAGGCTCCAGCTCAGGCTGCCCATGACAGTGATCACCCAGCTGAGGGTCCTCTGGAGCAGCGAGCGCCACAGCTGGAACCAGCAAAATGTCACACGTGATGGAGGAACAGCAGTGAACACTGAGATCCCCAGGCAGGGAAGAGCCAGGGAAGGGGAGCTCTGGTTCCCCTTTCCTGCAGGAAAAGCCCCACAGGCAGAGCTGAGCCCTGGGTCTGACCACAGAATTACTGCCAACACCACCAGGGCTGCTCTGAACACGGGGTGCAAGGTCAGCTCTAGATAGAAAATATGAGTCCCTTTGCCAGCAGCAAACCAGGGGAGCAGCAGACAGCTTATTTTATTCTAAATCAAGTCACTAAATTAACAAAATTTAAAGTCACTAAATTAACTTGATAAAATTTAGGAGTTTTATCAAGTCTCTGGCTTCCTGAAGAACAGTATTTGAAGATCCATCTACGCCTGCTCCTCCTGGCAGAAGTTTTTTTAAAGCTGCCCAAGACCCACTCTGCACCTGATACAATCTGCTCACAGCTTTTCCACTAATTTTAAATGTTATTAGGTGCAACATAATTGATTATATAATCAAATGTGGAATGTACATTATCAAGATATTGTAGCACTTCACAGGCCATTTAATCAGCATATCTGGGACTGTGCCAAAATGAATTAGCCTGCATTAAATTTCAAGTACATATTATTGGTTGTATTTGTCTCCATGTTTAAGCAGGCGCTTGCTCTTACAAAAGAAATCTGAAATCCTTCAATTATAGAAATAGGTTATTAAAAAAGTGCAAGCATTCTTTCCCAGAGTTGTCTGTTCTGCAATCAAGAGCCCAGAGCTGTGTTTTCTGTGACAAAGAGGGGGGACAGCATGTGCCCAGCTGCAAGGGGCATTTGTGGGTGCCAGATATGGGGAGGCTGGGAGGGACAGACCCCCAGCCTGCCCCCATCTATGCCCATCTGTGCCACATCCCAGCAATGCTCCAGTTTCAGACTCAAAGGCATCAAAAGGCACCAGCAATCAGTGTGTCCCCTGGTCGGTGACAGGGCCATGCTTCACCTCCTGAGCCTCTGTGTCCCTGGAGCTGACCACTCTCCCCAAACTGAAATGTTAATTAGAATTATTATAAAATTATTAAATAATATTCAATTATAAAAATTAACATTATTATAAAATTCAGATTTCAATTAAAAATAATTTTTAAAAAAATTCTGCTTGATTTCAGCAAGTGGATGAGAAGCACAAGGCAGCTAAATGATGGAGGAACAAGGCTAAAACCTGCCACTGCTGCTGCTGCTCCTCTCCAGGCACCTGCCAAGCCCAGAAGCCTCCCCGTGCCTGTGCTGCTGGAATTTACCCCCCCATGGTGGGTTCTGGGGTGCCCCAGAGAAATGAGGCATCTCCAGAGTGACTCTGAGGGGAACGTTCCCAGCCGCTGGCTCAGGGTGACTCCTGCCCACCCGGACCCTGCAGAGGCAGCTCAGGGCTGGGCACAGAGCCCCCCGAACACTCACACACACACAGCGAGCCCGGGGCTGCCAGCAGAGCTGACAGAGCCCCCTGCACGCTGCACAGTGACGGGCACTGCGCTGGCAGCAGCCAGGTGTCCTTCCCTCGGTAACACCCAGCGCCACAAGATGAAGGGGCAGGTGAGCAGGGGCTCCTGCACGGGCTGCTGGAGCTGTCACCGAGTCCCCAGGCACAGCACCCGGCCAGCAGGGACACCCCCTGCCCACTGGTGCAGCCCTGGCATCGCCCTGGGGAGGCATCAGCTCAAATCCACTCGGTGAGCAAGGGGGGCCCATCCTACAGCTGTACCCCCATGGCGTGCAGCCAGCCCCCCATCCTCACCCGTGCTTCTCCTCTCTGTGCTTTACTGCTGGCTTGCATCCCTGCCCAGGTGAAATGCCGCACTCCCCACACCCCCTGACACGCTGTCCTGCAGCTCTGCACGGATCCCACCCTCCCTGGGTGCATCCCCAGGCTCTGCCAGCCCTGCCTGCGCAGGAGAGCACGGACTCCCCATTGCCCCGCTCACTCCATACATCACAGCGCAAAGGAACAACAAACCAGGCTCCAAACAACAAAAAACCATTCAAGGAATTGAAATAATTGACTGGGGTCAAGGGAAATACCAGCAAAAATGAGCAGCTTAGCCTCAGGTTAAGCTAATCCCTCTGAGCTGTGCAGTATGACCCTCTGGGCTGGAACTTCAGCAGCACACAGCATTCCTGGGCATTATTAATATCCCTGGCCAGGGCTCCATCCCTGCTGCTCACACACCACATCAGCATTTGCCTGAGCAAACAATGCACACTGCTGGCAGGGAGAGAGCCTGGCCAGGACAGATGCTCTGAATGCACACACCGCTTGTTCCTCTGCACACACATGTAAAGAGCAAAGCATTTGCTCAGCTATTCCTGGACACCAGCTCCCAGCACCATGGACGGTGTGGGATACAGCTTCAAACACCCCTGCAAATGCTGACCCAGCTCTCCCCTGAGCAGGGGCTGAGAACAAGAAAAAAGTTCAAACTGCTCGGGTGTGTGCTCCCAGGAAAGCTCTGACAGAAGTACATGAGGTGGGGGAAAACACCTTTTAATGTAAGCCTGATTTTAGTCCAGGAGCGCAGGTGAAGTGAGGTGACACAGACTCCCAGATTTGTGATCGGGCTGGGTTGGCAGGGACCTTGAAGCTCGTCCCATTCCAAGCTGCAGCCAAGGGCAGGACACCCTCGCCAGAGCAGGCTGCATCCATCCATCCTGTGCACTGCCTGCAGCTGTCACGGGGGCTCCTCATTAACTCCACAGGTGCTCCTGGCCCCAGCAGCCACCCCAAGCTCCACACTCCTCCCCTGAAACAGGGCAAACAGGCTTGCCTCACAGTAACAGCTCCAGACAGTCAGGAGTGATCACATTTTACACATGTCCAGGGGCAAAGGCTGACAGCGGCCATTAAAACGCACACATCACATTTTAAACGTGCATAATTTTGTTTTATACGGCAGACACACTTACCCTGACACCTGTTCTCATGGAAAACCTGAATCCAGTCATTCTGGGGAGTGTGTCCCTGTGTGTGCAGTGCTGAGGAGGGGACCCCAGGAGCTGTGCAGGGCTTGGGGCCAGGCAGGCACAGCCCCTCTGTGAGCAGCCCCTGCCCAACCTGCCCATCAGTCCTTGTCCAACCTGGCCACCACCCTCCTGTGACCCCCACGAGCCCAGCACCCACAGCTCTCCACAAAACTGAGGATGTTTGTGCTCTCCCAGTGCCTGTCTGGGCAGCCCTGCCACAGCACGGGACATAATCCATTTATGGAGCCCTCTGTGGATATTACCAACCTCCCATTGAAGTGACCAGAGTAAACCTAACAGATCTTCATCATTTTTTCCACTGTTGGAAGCCAGCAATAAAAAAAAAAAAAAAGGAAAAAAAAAAGCCACAAGTGTATTTTGGGAGCACTGCTGGAGAAATCCCATTGTTCTTTGCTGCATCAATAAAAGCAGTTTTGCTGTTTGATAGTATAAAGTGTTCAAGAACCAGATGCAACAAAGGAGCAGAATCACCCTGGGAAAGGAAACTTTTAATAGGGACCACACAGAGCAGAGCAGCTCTGTAAAAGGGATCTGCTGGGAAAGGAGAAGCAAAACAAGGCTAAGACAAGCACAAAACCCAGAGCCCTTTGCTAATAATGATATCTAAATTTTAAAGTATCACATCTAAAATAGGCTTCCCAATGCCCCTCAGGTACAGCAGGTGCTTCCCTTCCTCTGCAGCCACTTTTCAAGACCATGCACAGACAGATGAGATAAGAAGAGAGGGATTTTCTCTGCTGAGCCATCCAAAATCCATGATGTGCTATCACTGAGTGCCTCACCTTTCTCTTCTGACTCCCTGTGACAGCCACAGCCCTCCCTGCTGTGAAGGGCTCCTTTGGAATTGTCTCCCATCCATCCATCCATCCATCCATCCATCCATCCATCCATCCATCCATCCATCCATCCATCCATCCATCCATCCATCCATCCATCCATCCCTGTCCCACCAAGGCACAAGCACCTTCCCCAGCTGTGCCCAGCCCAGGATGCCAGGGGATCAGAGCTGCAGGATGGGCTGAGCAAACCCCAGGGATAGACGGGCTCCTGCCCAAGCTCCCCGGAGCACAGCCACGCTGCTCGGTCGTCCTCCACCTTCAGAGGTGACCTTCTGCAGCGCCTCCTTCCCGCTCCAGTCCCAGGTGCATAGGCCCAGCAAAGCTTTATTAAAGCTTCCCTCGCCTCCCTGTGTTTTGGTGACATTGTTTTATGGATTTCCCCCCGCGCTCAACCTTTGTTCAAACCATCGGGGAAAACGCTGAAATCTTTATCCTTAAAAACAAAAGCGCCAGGAGCAGCAGCCACAGCAGGGGAAACAGGGAACTAATTACACACCCTGAGCCTTCCCCGGGGTGTTCTCACCGTGCCCAGCCCTCCAGCTCCATGCCTGGGCTCGTCCCCAGGCGCCAGAGCAAAGCCAGACCCCAAAGAGCAGCCAAAGCTTGCGGATCCAGCGCGGATCCTGACCTGGGCTGGGAACACGGGGGGCAGGGGGAGGCATTCCATGAGAATCCCCCTTGCTTGCTGCTTTCAGAGCAGACAAAGAGCTCTCTGTGGAGGAGCAGTGTGTGTGAGATGACCTTTCCCTGGTCCCTGCAGGCTGTGCAGAACAAAGCTGTGGCAGATCTCACCGTGGCTCCGGGCAGCGCGAAACGCGGCCGCTCCTTCGCTGCGCTCCGGCTCGGGAGACAGGGCAGGGTTTGGGGCTTAGGCATTGTTCTGCTGGGACAGTGAGCAGTGCTGCTGCCTAGGAACCCTCTAGAGCTGGGCCTGATGCCCCATCCCAGCCCCACACCCTGCCTCCAGCCACAGGCTCAGCGTGTCTGTGCACTCCGAGCTCTCAAGTGCCGCTCTCAGACTGCCTGGCTGTTCAAATCCCGTTCTGTAAAGGGTAAAGCAACCCACAGGGATCTGTGCACTCCCAGGGAGCAGCAACTGCTCGTGATGCAGCCTGAGCACAGAGAAATGCTCTGGCCAGGCCTCCTGCAGACAACTCCCCCAGCAGATTGACACTTGCTCAGGATTTACTGGGTCAGAGCAGGGCACTGCGAGCACAAGGGCTCATCTGGACCAAGCCCTCCTTGTTTCGAAGGCAGAGAGTCCCATCTCCAAACTCTCCTCCATGAAGCTGCAGTCCTTTTTAGCTGGAGAGAGGGCAAAGGAAATTTTGGGGCACAGCATACAAGAAAGCTGCCTGTCTCACCATTCCCAGAGAATTACTCAGTGGCATGGCAGAGGTGGGGAGCCCCAGAGGAGGCATCCCCGTTCTGGGGGGGACAGAATCAAAAGGACCAGAGGATGAAGCTGCCAGCCTCCCACCTCACATTCCTGCCTGGCAGAACCTTCGCCTCCCCACCCAGAAAGGGTCTATTTACCCTGTTTGTAAAGCATTTGGGTGGAAGGACCTACAGTATGAGTGGAAGGAGAAAAGAAACCCCCACAAACCACAGCACCGTGCAGCTCAGCACAAACCCTGAGTGCCAGTCACCAGGAACAGGCTATTTATAGCTGAGGATCATTAACTGCATTAAAAAAGTTTGATGTTCTCTAACAATCTGTGTCACTCTGAGGCTCTGGCCTTGCCCCTGACGCTGGCTGATAACTGGAGCAGTGGTGCTGAATAGAGGTAATTATACCCCAGCTCAATAGGCCGAGCCCGCGCCGAATGTGAGCGCGTCCTTTCCCCAGGGCCCTTGCTCAAATATTATCCCAGCTCCCACAGCCAACCACAGGGAGAACACTGCTACGGATACTCTCATAAAACTCCATAATTATGAATAATGCTTTGGTTTTTAACAAAATAAATCACCACACACTAAAAAAGTGCTTATTCCAAGCTGGTGCTGGAGGAGATTGAAATGCCAAGTGAAGCGAGGCATCCCCCTGCTGAAACACTGACCCTCTCTGGGATTTACCTGTTCTGCTCACTGTGGCTACCTGGCTGTGGAGCAGGGCTGGGCTGGCAGGTCACTGCAGCACCTGGAGCCCACCAGCCCTGGACAGAGGGGCTGAGGATGCTCTGGAACAGCAGGTGCTGTTATCACCCCGTTATCAGCCCCCGGGCAGCCATTCCAGCCCCGCTCCAGACGTGGCACACTTGGTTCCCATCCAGCTCAAAGTTTATCAGCTTGTAAGAAATGTACAGGAGGAAGCACAGATAACGTGTGGCTGATCCTTATCAGCAGGCACAGCAAGCCCTTGTGATATGACACATCCAGCACAGGCCTTTAAAGGCTTCATGTCCTGATCTGCTTCATGATGGGATTGTGCTTTCAGCCTGGTGGGGCTGGCACCACCCACCCCTCCATCCTAGGCTGGGAGATTTGCAGCTCTGGGGGCTGCAGTATTTCCCACCCCTGGAGTGCAAAGGGACTGGGAAATAACACAGCCCCAGAGGTGCCTGCATGGCCACTGCTCTGGCTGGGCACGCTCGTGGCAAGTGCCAAAACCATCTGTGGTCAGCTGTGGAAACTGGTATGGAACAGCTGTTGGCTGTTTGGATTATTTCAACATTCCCTTTGAACTCTCCAGAACAAGGGCTCTCCTTCCAGAGCCTGCACACAGCCCTGTTTGAGCTGCCACCCCAGCAGAGCACCGGGCACAGCCCCACGGTGCCCCGTCCCCTCCAAAAGGAGGAGGGAGCAGGGTGTGCTGGCTCTGCCTGCCCTGCCCAGCCTGGGAAAGTGCCTGGACATGGCCCAGAGACTCTGCAATCCCCACATCTGCTCTGAGGGGGTTTCCCAACACATTTTCCTGGCAGAAACTCCCATCCCTGCTCCCCGTGCAGAGGAAGCTTTGGGTGATCCATCCCATTGCTCTCTCCAGATAAACACTGTGCTTTTTAAAGTTATCTTCTGCCCACAGGAGACACACACGGAGCAGCCTCTCTGCTGGGCACTGAAGGGAACCTTCAGCAGATCAGCAACTGAGATATTTCCACATTTAAAATCAAGTTCAGAAAGACAGGTGGGGAAAGGGAAGAAATCATTCAGATAGCTGGAGGTTTTCTGACTTTCTGGTAATTCTCCCATCTTCAATGGGTGTTTTTTAACTAAAATCCAGCTTTAAATTAAATATTTTTTTTTCCTCTCAAGAAAGCTTTTCCCTAAAGAAGAGTTAACTCTCACCAGAAAATGCAGGGAAGTTGCTGTTGCCTATTTTTGGAGGTCAGTACCTCCATATGCACCAAATACATCCACCCCAACACCCTGCCCAGGAGATAATCTGATGCTCAAGGCCAAGGTGAGCAATGCCTGTCCTCAACTAATCACCAGGTAATTAGCTGGAAGAACTCAGAATGAAGCTGCAGATGAAGAGTAAACCTTCAGCCACTAAATTCCATCCTCAAATAATGAGACTTTATTTTAATTTCACAGTAATAATATTGCCCAGCAATCCCTCCTCTTATTTACCTCCAGGAAGGAACATTAGCATAAAAAACATAATAAAAAATACCCAGCAAGCAACTTTCACCAACTCCCGTGTATCACTCATCATTAAATTTGGGAATTAAGCCCCGCTAATGGACACAAACCATCATTTTGAGCATGCAGGCAGTGTTAATATTTGAATAAGCCAGCAACAACAACAAAACAGAGGACTAATACATGCACGGTCATTCTTTCAAGCAGGGAGGATTCAGTTTTCATTTTCACAGAATATTAAACCAAATTTTAATTAGATTATACCAGAGCTTCCCTAATAAGTGCTTGCAAGGGGAACTCCACTGGGCAGAGACATGCTCTGCCGTGGAAGAGAAGAACCTGCCAGTGAAGTGGCTCAATCCCTGAAGAGCTTTGAGGTGCCTTCCTTGCTTTCCTCACCGTGGCCACCTCACACCTGGCCAAGAGGCAGTCAGGGATGCTCAGCAATAAAAACTCCTCTGGAACAGGAGAGGTGAGCTTGACAAACAGCAGAGAGATCAGCAGAGAACAGAGAAGGAACAAAAAACCTGTCAATACGTGAAAGACATCCTGTTCCTTCCCAGTGACCCAAAACACCAAGGTTTGCCACTTCAAACCATCTCAAAGGAACAGTTTGTCCGTGGGGGCCAGCACTGTCCCCACTGGGTCCCCCTGGACGGCTCCTGAAGCCACTCTCACACCGGTGCAGTGGGGGAGAAAATAAACCTGAGCCAAGAAAGGCACAGAAGGAGAAAGCGAGGACGCGCTGCCCTGTGTGAGGGCACAGGTGGGCGCACAGCCCTGACGGAAGGGCACGCGTACCACGAAGGTCAGAGCTCCGGGGGCCGCAGCGCTCGGCTGGGCTGGGCTGGGCTCAGCCGCACCCAGAGCCCCCAGACAGCCCCTCCTCACTCTGCCCTCGCCCCTGCCCCCCTGTCCAGCCTGTGTGCCAGCTGCTACCAACACCAAAGGCAACTGGAGCCCAGCACAGCTGCTTTGCCCCGTGACAGAGCGGGCAGCCCTGAGGGACCCTGCTGGGGCAGTGCCCCACCGAGGGCTCTGAGCCCCTCCTGCAGCCCCCTCCCCAGACACAAGCACAGCTCCCCAGGTCAGGGACAACTCGAGGGGCTCCAAGAGCAGGTTTTGAACTCCACGAACGTCCAGGGGAGCTTTCCCTGCTCTCTGACCCCATGGCACAGCACTGCTCCCTACCAGGGACCTCATCACTGCTGCCCAGCTCCACTGGGGCGTTGTGCAAGCGCCAGAGTGCCCCAGGCTCTGCAGGGGATCAGGACTGCCCAGTCCCTGAGGTTCTCCTGACCACAAAGGCACCCACACCCCCAGCGTCCCCAGGCTGACACCGCAGTTCCCAAACGCGATTGAGAAACGCCACGGAGCTGCCAAAAGAGCCTTGGCAAGGAGCAGAGCCACGAGCACACGGACCAGCCCGTGGGTCTGGCCCCCTTCCAGCACCCCAGCCTGGGCCCCCACAGCCCCTGGTGCTCTGAGCTGCTCGGGGTGCTGGCTCTGTGTGCCCTGGGCATGCAGGGCAGGATGGGACCCAAGGCATGGGACAGCCCCAGGTTCCCATCTTCACCTCTGCTTCAAACAAACACCCCCACGTGTAGCCTCGTATAACCAACTTTACAACAAAACCTGTATAAAGCACACAATGCTACTACACCCACAGCCCATCTGACACGAGGTTTTCCAGCAGGATGGGACAGCCCCAGGTTCCCATCTTCACCCCGGTTCAAACAAACCCCCACAGCCCGTCTGACACGAGCTTCTGCAGCAGCAGAGCCACACACTGCGCCACAGGGGACTCGGAGGGACCCAGACAGAACCAGGACCCAGCTTAGGTCCCGCTGAAGTTGGCCATGGGTGACACAGCACAATATCAGCTCCAGCTCTATGCACTGAGGACAGGCTGCCCTAAATAAAGCACATCCCCCCTCCATCAGCTGCACTTGTGACCAGTGGCCTTTTTAATATCTTTTTCTTCCTTTATTTTTTTTCCTTTCCACTTTTTACTCAGCTGGCCCCCGTGTTTACAGCTCGCTGCAGCACAAATCCTTATTTCATGTCACCCAGTGGCCCAAGCTGTCCCCACTCTCTGTTTCTCCTAGACAAGTTAATAAGATGGAAGGCTCCCCGGGGGCCTGGAGCCAGCCAACATTATCACTTGGAAGCAAGGCAGAAATACTGACACATCGGAAATGACTTCAAGCCTATTAATTACCCTTTCTTCTCTGGCAGATCTTTGAGAGAGAGCTTGACAAATTGAAAGGCAGCAGAGAGCATCCTCCCCGTCCCAGGAGCCCCTGCCCACGCCAACAACAGCAAAACACACACCCCCCCCAAAAATTATTTGTTTTGCTATCAATTAAATCATCAAAAATGAGCTGAGGCAGAGGCTGCCTGTCGGTGACAGATCTCCCCTTCCTGCTTGTGCTCCTGTTTCCAGAGGCAAAGGCAAGTCATGGGACAGGGAGCACTGGCACAGCTCTCCCACCTGCAGGGGCACGGGAAATGCTGCTGCCCTGGCAAAGTTTGGAGCTTTCTGCTGCTGAATGCCAATGATCTCCACTCACAGCACCCAACCCCTGCTGTAAAGCCCCTGAATGCCCTGCAGCCCCTCCCTCAAAATGTACTTTCAAATCCTGGCTGGCATAATTGATCCTAATTATTATAAGCATTGGATATTAAATGCATTCCTACATGCAATGTGGCTTCAACTGTGGGCTTTCAGCAAAGTCTATTGTATAAATAAATGACTGGATTTCTTATTCAAGAGCTTCAGATGTGACAGTATTAATTCTGATGCAAAGTAGCCACGCAGGTCGAGATAAAGTCACTACCTGCCACTACGGCTTTATTTTTAAGGTGATTTCCATAATTTCTGGTTCAAAAAAGAAAAAACAACTTCCAAAATAACTGGAACAAAAATCTTTGGGCTGCTACCTAGAAAACTATCATTAAATCATTTGTTCAGTTTTTATTAGTATCATTGTAATTAAAGGGAATCATATTTCAAAAACATCTCTTCAACAGCACTTATCAAACCCCATCCCTGCAGCCTATCAATTAGGATTACAATAACCTCGCTCCCTTGTTGCCTTTGCCATTAGCATTTTGATTGAATGGCTGTTGAGAAGTGACTGGTACCAGCAGATTGTGTTCACAAAGTAACGTTTCTTTATTCGCTTCCATTGAAGCTTGTCTAGTTGTCTCCAGTTCCCACTCAAAAGAGACAAGACAGTTCCAAAAGCAGTAATTTTGATGCAGGATTATTTTTTTTTTCTTCTCAGTGAGGTGAGATAGATTGGGTTAGGCTGGACACAAATGCTGTTAAATCACCTGGCAGCAGATGTGGGGCTCTGACCTCGCTGCTCTCCAACCCCACAAAGGTGTCAGGGCAGGAATGGCCACAGCCACGTCCCCAGCACCTGGGGACACCTCCAGCCTCTGCAAACACCCTCCCAAGAGATCCCAGAAATAACAATAATAATAATTTATAATGCCTGAACGACCTGGGGAAGTGTTCAGCTGCGTTTATGGCTAATAGTATTGAATGTTAAATGTTAACAATTTATCAGCCAAGCCCTGGCACTTTGGGAGTGCAAGGGGGAGAGTTCTCCTGCCATAAGAACAGCACTAAGGACAGAGCTGCAACCAGCGTCATCAGGAGGGGATGGATGCATTCCACCACTGCATGAATTACAACAACCAGAGCTCATTAAATCCAGCACATTAAAATAAAAATGACCTGCCACGTCAGACACTTCTATTTACTGACATTCCCACTGCTGATGTCCCCCCTGATAAATCACATTCCAGCAGTTATCCAAAACCATTTCAACTGCTTGGACGCGCAGGAAGCTCCAGCAGTGCTGCCCTGCCCGAGCACCCCATGGCCAAAGCTCAGCCCGAGGGCTCCGGGGGAAAATGAAGTGACCCTGCAGGCTCCCTGTGAGCGCAGCCCCTGAGCAATGCAGAACCCAGAGGGGATGAGAGGGGAATGCCAGAGACGCTGGCACTGACCCTGGCAGCACCTCCACCCTGCAAACCTGCGCTGGGCAGGGTCACTCCTGCCCTGCTTCCTCCCCCTCCTCATCCTCCCCCATCCCAACCCAGCTCCTGCATCCTCGGAAGCCTCTCCAGAGCCTCTCTCCTCTCCTCTCCCCTCCAGCAGCTCCCTCTTTGCTGGCAGGCAGCCAGGAGTGTGTAATGGTGCCAGGTAGCAATTTCATTTTTAAAATGCTCTTATCAAAGATTTAAGGTGAAAGATAAGAAGAGCACACTACATCATCATAGAGGAAACATTGTATAAGGCATAGTATTTTACAAATCAAAACAGTTATCAAAATGAAAAGGTATGAATATAAAAACAAATGGAGCCTGTGCTGTGGAGAGGAGGGGAGGGAGCTCTGGGTTTGGGGAATTGATCAAATTTCAGGTTTTCTTGACAAGTCTCAAAAGCCTGTGAAGAACGGGAGCAGCAACACTTCCACTGTCATTTTAAACCAGAAATAAAATGTCAGGTACATTTACAGAGAGCATATACACACACACTTATTTATATGCCTTTTCATATAAATAGATCTATAAATATAGATACATATTTCTCATACCATTACCCACGGCTGTTGGGTGCTTTTATCAAAGTCATCTGACCTGGAAAGCATCTGTTGTTAATACCACTGTTTTATTATTTATCAAATCCATTTCTTCATAGAATGACTAATTTCGTGCCCACAGCTGCTCCCATCTTCCCTCTGCAGCTGCTCCTTCCCCGGGCAGGTTCGCAGCCCATCCCCAGCTCCCACAGCCTCCTGCTGCTCCCAAACCTGCTGAGCCACAGGGGCAGGTCTGGATCACCCTCTGTGCTCCTGCCCTGCACGGGACGGGGCAGGACGAGGCCAAAGGGCCAGGGAAATCCTGTGGGACGCCACCAGGAGCGGGGCAATGGGAAACAAACCCCACACTTCCGTAATCTGACTTTTTCCTTTTCCTGCAATTGCATGCAGGCAGCACAAAAGCAAATACTTTTACCTCTTTACCGGTTTGGGTTTAGGGTGAGGAGGAACAGAGCTGCTAGAACAGGAACAGAAATGGCAAAAGCAAGGCCCCACCAAGACTTAAAGTGATTTCAGCCCATCTGAGCTCCCCGTGAGCTGGCAGGGGAATATCTGTTGCCACCAGGAAGCGAATTCTCCTGCCAGGCTGCTCCCTACGGATCCTGCCCCGATCTCCAGGGCTCTGTGGACACATGTGGAGCACACGTGTGTTCATGTGTGACTCCTGCAAGGGGCAGGGAGGGACATTTCCCCACCAGGGCACTGCTGTGACCGAAGCCACCTCTCAACCCCACCTGACTGACTGGGGCTGGCACTGGTCCCAGTGAGAGTGAGCATGGAGAGATGGTTCTGTGGTCACAGCGTGAGCCACAGCCACAGCCTGGATCCACAGCCAGCGTTCCCATTCCACACCTGACCTGGGACTCACTGGGATAACACAGGGCTCCATTCCCAGAGGGGTCTGGAGTCACCCAGGAGGGCTGGGGGGGGTTGATGGCCCTGGATCTGCTCGCTCCTGATTCCTCCCACAGCACAGAGCTCAGCAAGCTCTCAGACCTGGGAAGGTGTTTGAAAATGGGGAGCAATCTGTGAATCACCACCCTGGCTGAAGGTAGTTTTCTGGTCCAGAAAACACTCAATAAATGAAAAAGATAAAACCCACAGCCCAAATGTGCCGACCTGCAGTTTTCTGAAAGAAGCAGTTTTTCAACTTATTCCAGTGAAAAAAGTGCCAGATGTTCTTACTTAGCTTATATATACAAAAAACATACAGGATAAGCAAAAATCACTCCGTGCCAGGACATTTAATCAAACTAATTAAAGAAATCTTCCATTTCCACCCCCTGACAAGTCCTCTTTGGCAGCAGTCACTTGGAGCTTCTGCCTTGCACAGACAACCCTGGGAGCAATAGCACCCACCTGAGCTCAGGTACCTGCCCAGGTGCACCCACAGCTTGGATCAGCATCCCCCCCCACTCCCAACACTTAAACCACACCAGGGATGTGAGGATGGGGAGAGCAAGAGGTGGAGCCTGCTCTGACAGAGGCTCAGGGGCAAAGCTTCGTTCCCAGCATTATCTGTGTAACCTCTGTTTCTGCTGAATCTCAAGATTTTGGGATAGGGGATGTGTTATCTGTTTGAACAGATCACCAGGAGGCTTTTACACATGGCAATGACCTTGTACAATTGAAGGCTTCAGCAGCACTGGGCGCAGCTGACAGAGAACACTCACTGTGGGGAGACAAAGCAGCCCCTTTCTGCAGCACCCTCCTCACCTTCCCTACAAAAACCCCAAAGATTCATTACCAAACCCACCAACAGAAAGCACAGGGGTGTGAAGAACAAAAGCTCCCCCTGTGCAGGCTGGAGAGGACCTGCCCAGTCTGTGACCCACAGGAGAAGGAGCCAACACGCCAGGGAGGGAGAGAGGCAGAGTCTCTCCCTGTTTCCATATCACATTTTTGGGCACGCTGTGAGAGCTCTCTCCTCAAGGTCACCAGGCTGATTTTAATTCTGCCTGTTGTATGCACACTGCCCGTCTATGGAAATGTTGCATTTTGCTCTCCTCCTGTTTCTGGCCTTTCCTCAATTAACATTTCCAAACAGTCCCACAAGGCTCAGAGTGCTCCCTGCTAATCACTTGGCTCCTGCGTTCGGGAAGCAAAAGGGGCTGGGTAGATTCACAAGCAAGAACTCATTCGTGGCTTTCAGGGTTTCTTTCTGCTCAGAGATCTCCAGGATTTGTGCTAATTTCTCTGTCACTCAAGCTGGCAGTGACAGAGACAGTGAGAAGGCAAACTGAGCTCGTACTGAATGACCTCACTGCTCTAGGCAGCCTCAGCAGGGCACACGACGTGGTGTCTCTAACACAGGCTCACCCCCTGCAAGTGTGACAGAACCATGAGCATCATCTAGAAAACTTGAGAAATACTGGTACAGCCCTCACTTTACGTTTCCTGAAGAGATCAGACCCTCCTGAGTGCTGCTCAGGTGGAGCCTCTCCCTTCCTTCAGACATCTCCTCCTTGGGGCAGCTGCTCGCTCGTCTCCTCCCCTGGATGGAATTTTCATTATGGGCACAAAATGAAGCAATAAGGGCTGACAGACAGCACAGAGTGGGCAATTACTGCCAGCCTCAGGTGGCATTATGCAGCGTGAGGCCAGGGGTGGGGTGGCTGTAACCACCTGAGAGGTTCCATCATCTCCTGGAGGAGCGTGGCCGGAGCCCGGTGCCGTTCTGAGCTGGGATGGGGGCTCACACTGGCCTGGCTCTGGTTATTGTTACACCTCATGTCAGGTGCCCCCAGCAGCAGCCACAGGCACGGCCAGGAAATTAAATGACAGAGGAGAAGGATCCAAGAATTGGCAGCTTTTCCTTTTTGTTTTGTGTTTACTAACACAAGAGCTGGGTGAGACACAGGCAATGTGAGACACTCACAGCCCCCACACCTGGTGAGAGCCCAAGGGGGACAAACTGGTGCCAAATGGGAATACTGGGAAGTGTCCCCCATCCCTGAAAGCAGAGCAGCTCCCTCGTGCTGCTGGCACCCCAGCTCCCAGTTTGGATCCCCAGCTAGAGGAGAACTGGTGACACGGAGCAGAGGTGTCATTGCTGCTCTGCAGCCTTGCAGCCGTTAATGTGTTTAAGAAATGAATATTTATAAGCTGGATGTAATATTAAAAACACACACAATATAAAATATTAACATGGCACATGTCACTGCTGCAATCCAAACAGACAGGTGTGACTGATGGTGCTCACTGATAGGTGTGTAAATGGTAAATAATATTAACTAATGAATCTCTGCAGCCCTCACGTGAAGTTCAGAAGCAAATATTTGCTTAAAAATCTCTCCAAACCCCCTGTGGGCAGCTGCTGCTCCCCTGATCCCCTGGAGGAGATCACCAAGGGTTAAACTCTCTATTCCAGCCCCAGTCCCTGGGATGGGTTTCAGGGAGGGAGCCCAGCACAGCCCTGGCACTCTCTGGAGCCCCATTTGAGAGGTGATGCAGCTGGCAGGGGAATATCAGCCCAGCTCACCTCGGGAAGCAATAACAATAACAACAACACTGCCTCCATTTAGAGCTTGTGGCACACTCCTCATCCAGAGCCCTTAAAGCATTGGTATTTTAAAAAAGCATCACTGTGGATGCTCTCCCCAAAGCTGTGGGTCAAACCTGCTGGAGCAGCTCTGCCTCAGCCCTGTCCTCCCAAAAGCACAATCTCCCTCCAAGCACTTCTAAGGATGCTCAGTGCTACAGCCAGGCTGCTGCCAAGAAAAGCTACACTCTAAATGACCAAATTAGGCAATTATTTCTATATATTTTAACTACTCTTTTCTCAAAGCTGCCTGGGGATGAGTTTTTAAATGCACATGACCTTGCTTGACTTGAGGGAGATGGCGATAAACAAATAATTGCAGTGACTTAATTATATTTATATCTCATCTATAAAAATGTCAATTATAACTTCAGAGATCAGCTTCAGAACTGAGGTTTTGGCAGCTGGACAGAACACAAAAGGCTATTTTTCTCCTCAGAAAAGCCTCCTCCTTGGCCAAGGCACAGCCAATATCTCCCTAACAGCATCGCTCCTGACTCTCCCAAGAATCACAACCACTGTGCCAACTGCTCCCACCTGCACAATTACAGCCACGCCTGAAATCTGCTGGATGGGCACAGCAAGGCCATGGAGCTCAGCCCTCCCCTTCCTCCCTGAGAGCAGAGCCCCTGGGAGAGCCCCTGTGCTGTGGTTTTGGTGGGATGGGGGCACCAACCTTTCAGCCTGAGCTCTGTGGGTTCAGATAAACCTCACCTGGGCACACCATGATGCCACACGAGGGTACCAGCAATGTCCTGGTGCCCCCTGCAAGGGCCTGGCAGCCCAAGGGATGCCCAGGCACCCTCCAGCCCTGCCTGGGCAGTCATCACAAGCCCAGGGAACAAAAGAACCCTGCAAAAGCCCCAGTGAGTGAGCACAGAGCTCAGCGCCCATCCCTGGGCACGTCTGAGCCCCCAAAACACAAGATGCTGTCTGTACCCTGCAGACAGCCTGCCTGGCATTAATTTTGTTTAGTTTCAAGATTAAAGGAGTCCAAATCACACGTTGTCACTTCCCTCCTCTCTCCACTGCCACCCTTAACTGTGCAAGAGGGTTAATTGATGTGAAAATAACTCTGGGGGCTGGACGGCTTTGAAAAACATATAGTATTACACTCAGTGCTGCAATTACAGCTTGGGGGGGTCACTCACTCAAAATCTGGGGCTTTCTGTGAGCCCAGGACCTGGGGCTGCTGTGCTGAGGGTCCTGGGCAGCTCCTGGGGTGGCTCAAGGCTGTGGGCACCCAGGGAATGGGCACAGGATGGGCAGGCATCACAGGGCTGGGACCAAGGCAAGGTGAGGAACCACTGAACCCCCTCTCCTGGCTCCCCTCAGGCTGGGATCGGCTCAGGACAGCCACTCTGGCACCTGCACTGATCTAACCGTGCCTTCCTCCCTCCCTGCTCCTCCTCTGCTGGGGCTGCAGCTCCTGCTCAGCTTTGCTGGGAACACAAACCCTCACACAGCCCAAGGGCACGGCCCAGCACATTGAAATGCTTCCTGGAGCTCCTCTCCATAATGAAGTTAGAAGGACATCATCATCCTGCCAGGCTCCCTCCACCCCCAAAGATCAATAACTAATGCTGAACTCCAGATTTTATCTGCACTTTGCAAGGGTAACAAAATAACACCACCCTCTTTTTTTCCCCCTTTCTTTCCAATTACTGAATCCTTTCAAGATTGACCCAGTAATTTTCAGCTCTATGAAATTTTAAGCAGTGAAGAAAAGTGACAGAAGTGATCTGCCAGAATGCTGGGAGAACTTTTGTGTGTGGTTTTTAGAAGACTGCAGGAATCCAGTAGTTCAGAAATAGAGGATCACCAACACTTTCTTTCCAAAAAAAAGGCACCTAAACAAGCTGACCCAGGGATATTTACTTATCAAATGCTGTTTTTTTTCTGTGCCCACAGCCAGAAGAACCCCTGGAAGGAGGCATCCCAGTGATTCTAGGGATTGTCTTGCCTACAATACACCAAAACATAATCACTCCAATTAAACACAGATTTTGCAGCCTGCCTTCAATATGGCTAAACAGATCAGCATGAAATGCAGGAGCTGAGTCTTATTTTCCTTCGAGAACATCCAGGAATAGCTGGACATTAAAATACCCCTGGCAGAGACACAGCAGGACTGGCCTGATGGCATTTCTAAGGTTATAGAATCAGAGAATCATTAAGAATGGAAAAGACCTCCAAGATCAAGTGCAGACACAAAGTGTTCCCTGCCAGGCATGAAGTTTTATCCTGTGTGGGGTTTTCCAGGCAGGGTGAGCAGTTTTGAAAGCCCCTTTTCCTCTGCCTGGTTCAATCCTGCATTTGACGGCACAATGCTGGGGCAGGTGAGTCCCACACTCCCCAAACCCACGCACAGCAGCAACACACACGTGCCAGAATTATGCCAACAAACCCTCTCCGTTTCCTTGCAAGGGAATTTATCTCACCTTCTAGCATTGGCAGTGAATTGTAATCCTTCTCCCTTCCCGTGCCCACGGCGATTATTGCAGGCAGAGACCAGGGCAGCAAACCACAGCGGATATTTTATCTGCCATTCCTCCTTCCCCTGGCTAATTTGAAGATACAGATTGCAGCCCACAAGTGGTTTTGAGAATTGCCATTAACACTGTTGCTGCACACTAGTGCATTTTAAACACGCTCCCACCACAATCAGAGTGCCACAATTTGTAAAGTCTGGGGTGATTTTATCGGCGGTGGAAGAGGCAGAACTCACTTCATTCATCACCACAGCCCTGAGCCAGTTCATTAGGCTGATTAGCACCAGCTACCTGTGCAGAGCAGGCAGAAATGCCACAAAAGGCTGGAGAAATTCAAGTGTGAAGATGAAGAGGACTCTTACTCTGCCTTTTGTACTTGAGTTTTCCTCCCACCTGCGCCTGGCAGGGTAAGGGCTCAGAGCTCAGCCCTCTCTGTCCTTGGGAGCTGCGCAGCCCCTCTTCCCTGCTCACACAACTCTGGCTAACCCCACAAACAGGCAGCACTGCCCCTCTCCCAGCAGTGGGTAAGTAAGGCTGTTCCCGAGCAGAGCTGATTCTCCTGAGTGCCAGAGAATCCTTCCTTCACCAGGAGAGGGACTCCAGCCCAACCTGCCCCAGAGGGACAGACCTGGGTGCTCAGTCTGGCTCTGGGGCACAGGAGCTTGTGGGGTAACATCACCTGCACCCAGGGGCATCTGGAGCCTGCTCTTGGTCCTCGGGGGCTTCTAGTTCCTCCCCACTTAGACCTCATCCAGGAGCTCACACAGGGATGCTAATGCAGAGCAAAATGTCATGGCTTGCATGTAGGAAAAACAAGCTATAAAAAAATTAGTCAATGAAATCAATTCACAGAATTCTCAGGGGAAATAAGAAAGGATTACCTGTTTCCTCTCATCTTCAACACACACAGTAGGAAAAAAGCCCTTTGTGGAAAACCCAAAAGGTTTCACAGCACCTAAGGCACCCCCCAGACCTGCAGCCCTGGTCTTCAGCAGGCCTCTGCTCCTGGAAAGTCAGCGCAAAGATGTTTGTGGACAAGGAACGCATCCTGCGGGGCTCGTTACCCAGGCTGCAGCCTGCAGGCTCCCCAAAGAGCCCAGAAATGCTGAAGCAGGGCTGAGGCAGGGCTGCTGGAGCAGAGCTCAGCATCCCAGAGCTCAGACACCAACACTCGCTGTGCCCTCCTGCCTGGAAGTGCTTAGAGCAGCACAGAGGCAGGGACAGAGCAGGGTCACCTTGGGCACAGCGGCGGGGTCCTGCACAGGAAGGGCTCACACAGCCCTGCCCTGCTCTCCTGTCCCTGCAGAGCCTGGGCAGGGTGGGCACAGAGAGCTCACAGAGGGACAGGGGGAGCCCAGCCTGGGATCTGGACAGAGCTCACAGGCAGGGAGGAACCCAGCCCCGGGTTTGGGACATTTCAGCAAACGGAGACACCCGCACCTGTGTCAGAGGCCAAAGCTGCTGAGTGTCCCCCTGGCTGGGAGCTGAGCCCCCCAGCTGTCCCCAGACCATGGGGCCCTTGTCCCGGCACCAAAGCAGCTTCTAAATGCCACAAACACACTGCTGAGACCCTGAACGGAGAGCAGTATTTATGGCCCATTTAAGGGGGATTTCATGGGGAAGGGTGGAAAATTCCCTGGATATAAAAGGAAGTTGTCACGGGTTGAACTTTTCAACCTAAGCAAGAGCTCTGAAGAGGTCCCTGCTACAAATGGAAGGGCACTGGCTGCTCACAGAGCCTCCCTGGCTGGAGGGGCTCATCTTCTTGAGCAAGGCTTTTGCTCAGTGCTGCTGAACTTTCCACTACAATCCCTGACTTTGGCCATTAGACTGAGCAGGAAAGCCACTCCTAACAAGAAAATCCACGTGCCTGGGGCATTCCATGCCAACACCACTCCTGCGCTACCTGCAGGACAGAGGATTCAGTGCCACGATTTAGCCACTGGCTAAATTCAGATCTCACTGGATCTGGTTTTTGCTCCCCCATGCAGAAGCTGCCACACACTGTGAGCTCAGAGCCCCCAGCCCCTCTTACCTCTATGCCTGTTGGTCGTCTTGTCAAACATTAGCATGGCATCCTCTACCTGCAAGACAAAGAGGGAGAGTTGTGCTTTAACACAGCTGGCACCAACTCGGACACAGCACACACACACCAGGGAGGGCACAGGCAGGAGCAAAACTCCTTGGTTCTGGCCAGGGGCAGCTCCTCCTGCTGGAAACCTGCTGCTTTCCCCTCCCTGCCCCGGCTGACAGCTGATCCTGAAGCAGAGCAGCGACCACTGAAATGCTGGCCCTGAACAGCCCAATATCTCATCAGCTTTCCCACTGCACATCAATCCCTGGCTGTGCCTCATCTCCCTTCTGTAGGGAGACCAAGCAGGGAGGAAGTGTGGATGCACATCGAGCCCATGACTCCTCCAAATTTAGAGTCACTGTCTTGGTTGAGAATTGGGTTAAAAGAGGTATGAGCAGGGTAAAATCTGGTCAGCCAAGAAAGGTATTCAGAGGTTTTCAAAAGAGCTTTTGAAAAGCTGCAGGAGAGAGGGGAGAGGGAGGAGGGAGAAACTTTAATTCGCATCAGGCTCGGCATTTCCACTTCACAGAGAGATGACTGATGAAACGTATTGAAGTGCAACCAAATTGCTTTCAACTTTCATTAGGATTTGCATGATTTATTCCACCTCCATTTAATCTGTGCAGCCACACCTAAAATTCTGCACTTATTGCACAAGGCTGTGGTGCTGGGGTTGATTATCACACCCTGAGCTGCTGCTCTGAGGCTGCAGGGCTGGGGCAGGTGGGTCCATGTGCCCCTGGACATGGCCTGGGCAAGCTCTGAGATGAAATTACACTTGCAATCCTCTGCTGCAAACTCAGGGATGATGAAACCTCTAACACTGAATTACACAAGGTGTTGCAGGAAGGAAGAAGAACTTTAAAGAAAAGATTTCATCCTCTAAAGGACTCCACTGCTTGTCTGGGGTATGGCTTTGAGATTTTTTGTTTGTTTGAGGTTTTTGGGGTTTTTTCCCACCAGTAATTTTTCTGTATTTCCTTGGGCTTGTACTCTGGCTTTCTATAAATCATTTATCTCAGCTAAGTGATTTACAATGCAGTTCCATGCTCTCCTCATCCCACACAGTGCCACTGAAGGGTCCACCTGTCCCTCCAAGTGTCCTCTCAGGCAACAGACAGACATACAGCCTCTGTCTCTGAAAAATTTCCCAGCCTTGGCTGGGGAGAAAGGGTTTGGGAAGGTGCTGAAAACACAAGGTGAACCTCCCTGAGGTTCTGAAGGGCTGTAATATGTTCCAGGAGATTGTACAAAAATACAGTGCAGCAAAACCTTACATGGTGCCTGAAATTCATCTGAAAATCTGTCTCTGCTTAAGTTGTTCTTAACTTTTTTAGTCCAAGTAGTTTGCAGAAAGTGCCAGCAGTGGCCTGAGAGGGTGCAGAAATGCAGCTCTCCTGATACCCATCTTGACTGAGACCCAAAGATGCTGATGCACTGAAAAACCCAAAGTGCATTAAGCACAGAGCCCTGTGTCCTGCTGTCTGTCTGCCCTCCAAGGGGGAAAACTCACCAGGATGAGCAACACCAGGAGGCAGATAAGGACCAGGCTGCCCTTCACCCTGCTTATCTCTGCCCCAGGGTTATGTTTGCTCAGCAATCTTTATTTTTCATTCTCACAGGTCTTGGCCTCACTGGAACCAAAAATTACAGATTGCACCTGCTGCTGCTTCCTGGGGCATCACAGCACCCAGTGCCACCCTCTGTCCCCACCCAGCCCCTGCTGCAAAAGGTTCAATGTGGAATTTTCCCTCTCCATCCCCATCCCAGAGACGGCAGGATGCACATCCAGCTCCGTGGATGTGCAGGAGCACAGGGAAGTGCCCTGTCCCCCATCCTGAGTGCAGGTGATAAATGACACCTCCTCCTGGGCTCTGCAGTTCCCTCCCCTTCTCCCACCTGTCCAACACGCCGCCATCCCCTGGGCAAGCAGGGCTCTGTGCCATGTGTGCCAAGCTGCAACGATGATCTTGGCAGGCGTATTTTTATGCAAATAAATCCCCATTAGCAGTACCAAGCAGGGGCTGCAGGGCTAATCCTGGAGGGAGGTTCCTGGGCCCCCAGGGGCACAGGCACCCTGCAGCGGGCACTGCCCCCTCCAGCGGCACCAGCTGCTGGCATCGGGGCTGGGCAGCAGCCCCTGCTAAAGGCTCAGCCCTGACACTGCACACATGAAACCTGCACGGGGCAGCGCCTCTGCAGCTGAGTTCAGTCGTGGCCCAAGTATGCCTTGAAGAAAAAATGATCAGTGGGGTGTTCTTTGAGCCAGCTGGTGCCCTTTCAACAATGTCTAATTGGTTATCTTTTCTCTTTCCTAAGGTCAGAACATTTTATCTCCGTCTCTGCCCTTTCTGTGCTTACCCCACCCTGCGTTATTTTTTAGGGCAGCCATTGTGGCAGAAGAATAGCCTCTCTCCTCCACAGCCCAGTGACACAATGAGACTTCTTGAAACCCCCTGAATAGATAAAGTGCGGTGGCAAAAGGAAAATTCTATTAACGCTTTGCAAAATAAAACATCTGAGAGCTGGTGAGACAAGCGGGAGAGGAAAATCAACGTGGAGAGGGCAGAAAAACTTTTCACCAGTCGCAAAAAGGTGGCGAGGGTACGGGAGGGAGGGGGGGAGAGAAACTTATTAATGCAGAAAACCCATCAATGGTATGGAAATCTGGCAGAACAGCAAGAACTCAAACTAGAAGAATTTGAATATACAAAGGGCTGAATAGAATGAGCAAACCACAGCGCCTCACACACACAGCCCGTTTCTCACGGTGCTCTGCGAGGCAAACACAAGCGGCTTGTTCGAGCTCTCAGCAAGGAGGGAGAAGGGACACGGCCAAGGTAACCGCCAGTAAACCCCGCTCTGAGCAAACCGATGCCTGTGTCAGGGGAAGGGAAAGAAACCAGCCGAAACTCGAGCACGTTCAGGGCTGTGAGTGCCCAGTGAACCCCTCCTCCAGCCCCAGAGATGCTCAGCTGCAGCTTCCCCAGGTCTCAGCTCAGAACACGCAGCTCTCACTCTGCACACAAGAGGCAAGGAAGGTTTTTCCTGGGCTAGCAGCAGCACTGGAAGGTGGAATTGCCACCTGCAAGGCCTGGCCATCACCCATCACACAGTGCCAGCTGGACCCCAGCCCCAGCACAGAGGGGAGGCTGAGCCGTCCCACCCAGGGCACCCAGACCCCAGCCTCCTCACACGGAGCCCAAAGCAGCTGATTAATGCAGACTCATTCTGAGCACCGAGTCAGAGGTACAAAACGAACAGTCTCAGGACTCGGGGTAACTAATAAAAAGAAGAAAACAAAGGCTTGCCAGTGAACACTGGTTACAAATGGACACTTCAGGCCCCCAGACTCCTCTGTCCCAGCACAGCCCATCCATACAGCCAATGTAGACCCAGTTTCTTACATAAAGCCTAACTAATGGGCTTCAGTTTATTTAACTTCTTTTTTTTTCCAATCCACTTGGGGCTCTGAGAAAAGGAAGGGCTCTACCACTTCATTACTCACTGCCTGGAAGGAGGAATAGGGGAGAATAGGAGGAAAGAAAAAAAACCTGGAGGAGCCAAAGGCTTTAATAATCCTAACAGTTCCCAGGGTTATTTAAAATATGCCCAGCCAGTTCACAAAAGGCTCCACGGAGATAAATGTATTTGATTTTCTTCCACTTTAATGGAGGCATACATTTAAAGCAACAAAACCAGGGTGACCTAAATAAAATGACTATTAATTGTACTCAGAAAGTCTCTGAATTTAATGCAAGTGATCCAGCACAAGAACATTCAGTATTCTCCAGTCATTCCTCCTACTTTCCTCTTTGGGATTTTCAGCTCCTCTTTTCCAGGAGGAGCTGCTCAGATCCAGCACAGCCCCTGGTCACTCACAGTGTCACCAACAGGCTGAGTGCCCTGCAAGAGCCAGCACTGGTTCCAGAAAATCTCCAGGGTGGTGCTGCAGAAACTGGAGCACTGTGCTGCCATGAAAGCACAAGGACCAAACCTATTTTTTTTTTTCCCTCTGGAAAACTTTAAGCCTCATCCTGTATCTGTCCAAGTGCATGATGCCAGCAGGACACAGAGCCGAGAGGTGCCCACGGAGCCTCCCTGTGAAGCCAACCTTCCTGCACAGGGTGCCTGTGTGCACAGGAGCATCTCCCACCACCCCTCCACACCTCCATGTTCTGCTTCTTCCATTTGGGTCGAGTTTACTCACTGAGTAAAACTCCCACAATGAAACCACCACAGCTACACTGGAGGGCACACAGCAGCCTCTGTGCCTCCCCACCCAGCCCAGGAAAGCTTTTCCCGATGTAAACCCTGAGTTCCCAGCACATCCAGAGCAGGCTGAGGTGTTCCTGTGCTCCCCTGGGGTGCAGGGAGTGTTTGCCACATTCCCCAGCAGAGCTGGCACTGTGCTCTCCATCCCTTCAAGGGAAAGAAGAATTAGGGCAGACCAATGGATTTACACCTGGAATGGATCATGGTGGCAATTCCAGCTGGGGCTGGGGAGGGAAGGAATCACTGAAGGAAAACTTTCACACAATTCAGCTGTGCCTCTCCTCCCTCCATCCCTGACTCCTGAACTTTACAGCTCTTTTACCTCCTCTGCTCCTCCAAGAAAAGTGTGCTGGATATTCTGGCCTAATTCCTCAAATTATTTACCCACACCGCACAACTCCTCCAATATTTTGTTTTCTGAAGCAGAAAAAGCTCTGAGCTGCCAGCAAACTGTCAGGTGCTGTTATTTGAAATGCGCATGTGGAATCCGAGCTCCTGCAGATTTACAACCTCCCCTCACATAAATTAAGACAAATGCCTATTGCACGGCAGACAATTTGAAATGGCTCCCCCACACCAGGCCTCTGGGCTTGATTACAAAAGAATTAAACAAAGAAACAAATTATCCCCCTTCTTTCTGTCACACACGTCCTTTCCTCCCAGCACAGCTCTGTCTCCTGCCCAAGGGCTCCCCAAGCCCCCTGACCATCACCCCCAGGTTCCTTCAGCACTGTCCCAGCATGGGTGACCCCACCAGACCCAGCCCTGAGCGTGGCTGGTCCCTCTGCCACCACCCCTCCATGCTGACGCCATCCTGCCCAGTGCTCCGGGCACCTCCAGGCTGGGATTTCTGCTCCATCTTCCCAAGGCAGCGCTGGTTCCCAGCTCCCTGGGGAGGGATTCACCTCCCCTGTGCTCCCTGGGCTGCTGGGGCACAGGGTGGGCTCCCCAGAGTGCCCCGGTGATGGATTGTGCACCACGCTAACAATCAACGCCATACTGTGCAAGCACAAATTCCAGTGCTGGCAATTTTTCCCCCCAGCAGTCAAGGCTTTAAAAAGTCTTCTTCAGCAATTATAGCTAATAAAACTACAATTTTATTCAACACACACATATCATTGTAACTAATTTTGCTCCATCAGGGCTGAAATTAAAACAGTCATTCAATCATGTTAATCTCAGGGCTTGCTCACCAGCCGTGCCATGGCAAAGAGCATCCCCAGTGCTTGCCAAAATGCACTGGGGCTACTGGTGGGCTTCAAAATGCTCCTGCAAAACACGAACGCGTTACTCAACGCTCACTCTACCAAGGGGGATGTAAGAATGACTAATGCTCTCCAGAAAAAACAGCTTTCCACAGCAGGACAAATTAAACATGACTTCATGGACTATTTCTCATTAATTCCTTCTCCGGCATTAATAACAGGGAGTATTGATGAAAGCAAAGCTCCCATCAAGTCATAAACTATTGAGGACTCTTGGAGTGCTCCTTTACCTGCTGTCTTGACTGAGAGCTTCCCTTGTGCCCCCAGATCTCCAGCAGATCTCTCTGTTAGCTAACAACACCCACAGGATACACAGGCTCTGGCAGAAAACCCCAGAATGAGCAACTCAAAACCAAGAAACAGCCCTTTCCTCAGCCTCTGGGGCTGCAGCAGAAAAGGAGGGCGGTGAGAAGAGCAAGGGAGAGAAGGCAGTGGCATAAGGCAATCACCTCCCCAGCAGCAGGATGGTTGAAACTGGGGTTAAACCATGGAGCTGCTGCTGCCGCCCGTCCCCAGAGAGGCAGGAACAGAATCCTGTTCAAACATCTGCTGGAGAGCATCCAGCCTCCCTCACAAACACTGAATTCACCCTGCCTCAAAACATCCTTGTGTTTTACCCATCGAACAGACAAGGAAGAGGGTGGGACTGGAAGGGAAATTGAGTTACAGACGTTTTGTGACCCGCACGTGGCCCCAGGGCCAAGCACCATGCTGGAGCTCTGCCTTCATTCCCTGCTGGCACTGGGGATCCCCTCCCACACTCACCCTTCTGCAGCTCTGTACTGAGCCCCATCTCCCTGCACACGTGCACAGACCCTGCATTGTTTTCTGCAAACTTCCCCAACAACACAACAACTTCTGGCAAGTGTTTTCTGTGGGATTCAGAACTGAATGAAAAACCCAAGCTCATCATCCTGCTCCCTGTGCCCTCCCCACCTGCTTGAGGGAGCCATCTCCAAACAAAAACCTGAGGCAAACCCACACAAGGGCGACTTTCTAAATGCACACGCAATAATTTTAACTATTCTTTTGGGGCTCACGCTGGAGCTGTTAGGTTTACAGGTTTAACTTCTGATGCTGAAAGGCTGAGAGCTCCATGCAAACCCATCCCTCAGCTGAAGCTTGAACAGACCAAACACCACAAGAGTCACCAGCACCAAGGCTCCAAGGAGCTCCTTCCCTTGCTCAGGTGCCCTCAGGCCAGGTGGGCACATCCAGGGCAGTGCCAGGGTGCCGTGGGGCAGGGCAGGACCCTCTCCTCCCCCCTGGGCTGGCAGCCCAGCAATGCCATGCTGGAACATTGCTCCCTCAGCATTCCAGCCAGCCAGGTGCGAGGCGTTGGTGATTTTACTTTCACGGAACATTAGGCACCGTCAGCAGGAATAATTCTTCCTCCCTTCACAGGGCTCCTCTGCATATCAGCGCCGGGAAGTTGCAATCTGTTTGCTTTTCCAAACGCTGCTCAGAGGCGCTGCCCACCAGGCCTGGCTGGAGCTGCTCATGGAGGTGCCAGAGGAGGGGCAGCCTCCTCTCCTGATGGGCTTTGCCAGCACCACTGCCACTGCCTGCAAAGCCAGACCTAAACACGGGCCCTCCCTCCTGGCTGCAGCAACAGGGACATTGCCATTTCACCAACCACAGCACCAGCCACCGTCCTGGGTGGGCTGCAGCCACAGCACTCGAGCCACCACGATGACCAGAGCAGGTTTAGAAGGGACGTCAGGCAGAAGTTCCTCCGTGAGGGTGGGCAGGCCCTGGCACAGGTGCCCAGAGATGCTGTGGTGCCCCTGGATCCCTGGCAGTGCCCAGGCCAGGCTGGGCAGGGCTGGGAGCACCCAGGACAGTGGGAGGTGTCCCTGCCACGGCAGGGGTGGCACTGGGTGGGCTGTAATGTCCCTCCCCACTCACACCATCCTGGATTCCACGAATAACCTGTGGCTTTCCCTGAGCACCCTGAAGCCACACAGAACCCAGCTCAGAGCCTTCCCTGCTGCTGAGAACACCCAGAAAATCTCCTTTCCCAGGAAAGCCAGGGTGTTTTCACAGATGCCTTTGCAGCAGTCCCAGGGCAGGCCGGGCTCAGGGACACAGATCTGATTAAGAGACATCCTGAGCAAAGTAACAGGATCGGGTTTAAAGAGCTTCCTGCTGCCCTTCCGTAAATACCTGCTGAATAAGTGTGAAGATAAGACAAGGATTGCATTACGAGGCTTCCTGATGCATGAAGGGCTTTTTTATTGCCCAGATTTGAAAAAAAAGAGGATGAACAATTGCCACAGCCGGCTCCAGCTAAAGGCTCAGCTGCAGAATCAAACTTCAGTTTATTAGCAAAGGAAAACTCATCTAAGTTCTCTTTGACTGTAATGAAAAAAAGTTTCTTTTTATTTCCTGCTGGATTCTTTTCCCTTTTATTGTTCTTTTCATATACTGACTTGCATATTAAGGAATATTTTTCCAGGGCTGTTTGTTCTAAACAGAACTGTCCTCCCTTGTTTTTCCACCTCAAATCAAACACAGCTTATCTCTCTACATTTAGGGATTTTTTTAATTTATGGAAAAACCATTTGCAAACCAGACCTTTGCTGTGATAAATGCTGATGCACTCAAGAAGGTGCCATTTTTTGACCTGGGGTCCAAGCCCACCCTCCAAGCCTGGCTTTGCAGCAGGTGCAGGGAAGATGGTGGGGCTGCAGCAGCTCTGCCTGTGCAGAACTCTCCAAATCCTCCCCGTGTGCAGCTGCAGACAGGGTGAGGGGTCAGAGAACTGTACTCTGACCAAACTCATCACCCTGATGACACAACACTTTTTAGAAATGACTTTGAGGCTGTAGGAGCAGTCCCCCCACACAGACAGGCTGCTCTGGCAGCTCGCAGCGCCCACGCACAGGAAGCACAAGTGATTCTCCACTGCCACAAATTAATGACAAGAACAGGAGAAGACAAGTCCCTGGCTTTGCCTTCAGAACCTGCTGGGACAGACCAGAGCCTGGGAGGTGGATTTTCCTGAGCTCAGAGCCCCAGCACATCCCTGCACCACCCACACCTCAAGTTGGAGAGCAGAAATAACCAACACGAAGCACTCGCTCTGATTTCTGCTGCTCAGGGCTTTGGACCCTGCTGTACCTCTTAAAATACCCCAGTTAGTCTTGATGAGAGGGCAGGGGCCCAAAGCACTTGAGAGAACGATTCTCTTAAGCCTGCTCAGGGCAGAAATCACCATTATGTTAAATCATCACTGTGTGGCTGCACAGAATGGGGAGCAGGGGACATGGAATGGCACTGCCACCACTCAGCACCTGGGGACACACTGCAGCCTGGCCCTTCCAGCCCAGCTCCATCAGGGCACTCAGAAACACCAGTCTGGGCTGGGATTTTCAGGTACCACCTCGATTCCCTTCCCTGCAGCTCCTCCCCTTCCCACTCCAGAGCAAGCCACAGCAAATGCTGGGAAATGCCATCCTCCAGGAGAGCAGGCTATTAAGGCTGAATATAATATTGAAAAGAAAGCAATTAGTGGTGCTGCAGTGCTGGGCACAGCTCCTGTCCCCCTGCCCTCGGAGCTGTGTGCATCCTGCTCTGCCCAGGTCAGCCTGCTTGGAGAGGGGCTCAGTGCCCAGGAACCACGGCTAACACTGGCTAAATTGAGTTTTCACACGTGTCAGCAACGCCAAATCTCATCAGCCTGACAGCCTCACCCAGGCATCTGAAAGCAAGGTTCAGCTGCAATGTTTAATTACCCCTGCACGGCATGGGGATTACAGGGTAATCACCAGAGCTGGGATCCTGGAACCACAGCACTCCTCTCTTAAAGCCTGCTGAAGGAAAAACAAGGGCTGCTGCTCTGAGAGGGCTTTTTTGTTGTTGAAGTCAATTCAGCCTCCTGATCCCAACATCACCAAAGTGCTTTCTGTGAGAAAGAAGCAATTTTCTTTAGTTTATAAATGAAAATTTAAAAAAGAATCCTCCTCTCCCACTCTTATTATCTGTGTAACGAGGACTCACGGCACTGTCCACACAAACACAAGATGGTCGAATAACGCTTTACACGTGAAAATGGCCCAGAGTTTTCCAAAGGTGCCATTTCCATGTGTGCTGAACCTCTGGTGCCACATGCAGGGGACATGGGTCTTTTCTCCTGTCCGTTGCAGACTCCCCAAACTGCTCCCACCTTTCCACTCCTTTTTCTCCCTGCCCTCCCTCTCCGCAGGGCCCAACAGCTGCCTTTGAAGGGTTTGTTTGAAACCTCTTGGCTTCAAACACTTTTTATTTCTTGCCCAAAAGCTATTTGAATGGATTATGTCCCAGTGATGAATCTCTCCTAGAAACGTGACAAGAGCCTCTTGAATCACGGCAAACAGGCTCGGTAAATCAAACAAACGGCAGAAACGGGCAAAGAGAGGATTTGGGTGTTAAGAATGAGGTGACAGGTCTACACATCAATCCCTCCTGACTGACAAGATGTCCTTCCAAGATCGAGGGATATTTTTTAACTCTGCTTCCCTGACTCCACATTATTCCACAGAAATAACGCCAGATACAATAATTAAGCTGCGATCTTGGTGGATTGTTCACAATGATAATTCCACCTTTGTAATTCAGCTTCAAATAAACCCCCTTTGTTCTGTCTTATTACACAGATTCTGGTATCATTCAAGTATATTAACTGTAGCCTATTACTGTCACACAAAAATGCTCCCTGAGCCATAGCAAAAGGCTCCCTAGACAAAACTTTATGTCATGTTAATCCAAGCTTTAATAACGACGAGGATATATAACTGTTATTCTAATTGTGCTTTGTGTTTCTGCATACAAAAATCAGAAAATATCACAAGTGGCAGAGGCAGCCTTCCTCCAGTCCAGCAGCAGCTCTGCCTCCCTCCCTTCCCACTCAAACAGGGGCTCAGAGCAAGGGGAGCAATTCCAGCCAAATCCCAGCTCACGCCAAGCTCAGCCTAAGGCACTGAGGGAAAGCTGGGCTGGTGGTGCTAAGTGCTGCTGCTACTGCAACAGAAATTAATACCCTCTAAAATAGCACTTAAACAGGGATAATCAGTATTATGGAAATTGTACATGTTTAATTCTTGAGTGTCTGCTGAAAACATTGCGTGATGAAGGACTGTGGGAAGCGGAGCATTCATTCTGGAGCCAAGGCTTAAAATAGGCAAAGGGAAAAGAAAGGGGGGAAAGAAAAGGAAAGAAAGAAAAATAACCTGGAAACAAGCAATGAAAAGACTCACAAATTTATAATTGGGCATTTCCAAGTGGTGGCTGCAAGGTGGGAAATGGATTTAAGGGAAAGTGGAAGGCTCTGGCGCACCCGACAAGGCTGAGGCAAATGTTCTCCACAGTATTTTGCTTGTGCTTTTGCTAACCCAGTTTTAAGTGCACTAGAAATTAGATTTATCCCCTCCCATCAGTAAAGCCACAGCGCTGATCTCACACCCAGATCCACGGCAGGCTGGAGCAGCCAGATCTCAACCTTGCTGTTCGGCTGGAGGACACAGCCCTGTGGACTCCTCCTCATCTTCATCCTCTGCTCTTTTCTACTGCAATCCTCCCACCTTATTCCTGTAAAATTTACTTCAGTGCAGTGTTCACCCAGTGAACAGAAGCAGCATGTGAAAGCAGTGAAGCTCCAAGGGAATGGGAGAACAAGTCTGATGGATTTACCTCGAAAAATACCATACACCAAACACCCTAAAATGTCACCTTCTCCCAGCTCCTCTTTCACTCAAACCCTGAAGCTCCACAGCTCACCACTGCCACATCACAAGAGGCACTAAAACCCCACCAAATCTTCAATATAATACAGCAAAGTATTCATTAACCTGCTGACCCTGCAGCTTCCAGGCTCCGTGTTTTGAGGGTGTTTCCTACAACATGTTTAAAAAATGAAAATGAACAGTCTTGTGTAAATCACAAGACTCCACAAACTGGAGTATTCAGAAGAAAAAAAAAAATATCCACTGAACAGCCTGAAACTCTTGATAACTCATGAAATTTGGCAGGACCCATCTGACAATGTTTATTTTTTTTCCCCCCAAAGTTGTACTATGCTCAACATTAGATCAAAACAGTTTTCTTTGGCAGACACAGGTTCTGCTCTGTACTCCCCTTCTCCTTAACACGCCATATGGACTGTTCTTAATGAAATATATTTAGAGGGATAGTGAACCAGCTCAGCACTGGTGTAAGTGCTGCCTCTCTGCAAGTCAGGGACTAAAAAACATAATGTGTTTTTGGAACTATCACTTTTGATTTATAAGTCCTTAAAAGTGCAGTCAGTAAGCCCAGATTAAAATACCAAATAAAGCTTTAGTGATAGCAAACACACACACGCATACATATATAAAGTAAAATTGCCGCTATTTTTACAAATTGCCTTTAAGTAGCACAATATAAAGAACCCAATGAAATGAGAAAAGCTGGCTTGGACAGCTTCAATACAGAAAAGATAACGAGACAAGAATTTATTAAAAAGTGAGAGGTGTTTTATCCTGCAGGGAGACAGGAAAGGCATTTCCAAGATTTCTAATATGCTCCTAGGGTGGGTACAATGCAAATATCTGCTGAGCTGGAAAGGAGAGCTGTACCATCACAGGGAGGAAAGCTGCAGAGTGAATTGGGGGGGCATTTCTTGGTCATGGGAGCTGGGGCCAAGGCCAGGGCAGCCCAGCCTCCCTCCAAGCCTCAGCAGGGCTCTGGGCACCCAAACACACGAGGCCAAAGCAGGTTCTTATTGTAGAATGACCAACTCCCCTGCCCAGAGCCCAGCAACCACCTCGGGATTTCTATGGACTTAAAGGAAATCTGCCAGTAATCCCATCAGCAGCAACAAGGCTGCAGTCTCCACAGCACAACAAATCTTTTAAGGAGCAAAGTGCTTTTATTCTGGGGAAAAAGATCTGTGTCAAGACACTTGGAGTTCTGCATTTCCTCTCCCCCTCTTCTCCGCTCCTCCTGGAGCAAGAGGCAGGACAGACAGGCATTATCTAACAAAAATCTTGCAGCGTAATGTCAAGATCGATATGTTGACCTAACAAGTAATGCCAGCCTTAGTAGTGTCTTAATGATGTGATCATTATCTGCTTACCTGAGTGCAGCAGCACTTGGCACGTGGGAAGGCTGAGGACTGCCCAGTGCAAAGGAGCACAAACACTGCCCCATATGCACATTCTGTGCAGTTGGTGTCCCCAGGAAAAAAAAATTAAAATTATCTACCCATGCTCCTGAGCATCCACAGTGGGCTCAATTAAGCAGGCACAGCAGAACAGGCACTGCTGCTGAGGAAGAGCTGCTGCTCCCTCTGGGAAATGCAGCCTCACAGGGCGTTTGTACCAAGTGTGCCAGGTGAGTTTGTACCAAAGTGTGCCAGGTGAGTTTGTACCAAATGTGCCAGGTGAGTTTGTACCAAAGCATGCCAGATGAGTTTGTACCAAGTGTGCCAGATGAGTTTGTACCAAGTGTGCCAGATGAGTTTGTACCAAGTGTGCCAGGTGAGTTTGTACCAAAGTGTGCCAGGTGAGTTTGTACCAAGTGTGCCAGCTGAGTTTGTACCAAAGTGTGCCAGGTGAGTTTGTACCAAGTGTGCCAGATGAGTTTGTACCAAGTGTGCCAGGTGAGTTTGTACCAAAGCATGCCAGATGAGTTTGTACCAAGTGTGCCAGATGAGTTTGTACCAAGTGTGCCAGGTGAGTTTGTACCAAAGTGTGCCAGGTGAGTTTGTACCAAGTGTGCCAGGTGAGTTTCAGTGGGGCAGGGACACCTGGAGCTCATCTGGAGCAGGCAGGGGACAGTGGCAGCCTGGAGCCCTCACTCCCTGCCTGGACACACTGGGTTAGATGGCTCTGGGGGCTCTGCTCTCCTTCCTCCCATTTCTCTGGGAAACACTCAGTTAAGACACACTTTACAAATCCTGTCTTCAACTGCTGTACCTGAGATAGCTCAGGAGACTCACATTTCCCAAAAATATTAGGTCTGGAATGAAAGAGTCTTGGCCACACTTTAAAGTATTACACTTTGTCCTTCACAGACTGGTCAGTACCTGCCTGGCCAGCCATCACTGCAGGTGCCAAGAGAGAGCAACGTCCCCTCCTTGAAAGCAGGAGGTGGATAAAAACCCATTTTCCACAGGCAGCCCCAGCAATGGCAGAGGCAGGAGCACCAAAGCAGGGATCACAGGATCATGGAAGCACAGAGTGCTTTGGGGTGGAAGATCACCTTATTTCCACCTTCCCCTGCAGCAGGAGGCAGCCCCAAAGCTGGGCTGGGATGCTGGGATGTGTCTGTCTCCAGGCAGAGGCCGAGCAGAGATGTCACAAAGACAAAGCACACTTAAACTAATTCCAAGACTGAAATGTGTGATTTTTGGTCTAATTCCAAAACCCGCTACCTGGTGTGAAACACCTCTTTCAGTGGCTTGTTCTGGCTCTCCCTGGACAGCAGCAGATAAAGAGGCAATTCATCATCCAGCTGAAGGCTGTGTGCCACACTGTCCCCCCAAAGCAGGCTGACCTCCCTGCTCCACCCCGAGCTGCCATAGCAACACGAAATTAGCACACACACAACTGCTAAATGAATAATTTACTGATTTCATAAGAACCTGACTTGCAATTTATACTTCTATTATCTTTCATATCCATGTCTTAACTCCTTTTGTAAAAAGGCTGCAATCAAGCTAAATAACATTTGAAAATCTAATAAGCACATCCAGATTCCGTGCTCTGGGGCGAGGGTGTGCAGCCTTGTGTGCCCTGGTGTGCCAGCCCCTGTGCTCACTGTGGGCTGTGCCCTCATGTGCCAGCTCCTGTGTCCACTGTGGGCCGTGCCCTGGTCCCTGCACTGGGCAGTGCCAGCATCCCTTTCCTCTCCTCCTTCCCAGGGATCCAGGCCCATTGAGGGAGCTCCAAGGAGATGCAGAAGTATCCCCATCTTCAATCCCCATCCCCAATCCCCATCCCCAATCTCCATCCCCAATTCCCATCCTCAGTTCCCACCCTCAATTCCGATCCCCAATCCCAATTCTCAATCCCCATCCTCAATCTCCATCCCCAATTCCCACCCTCAATTCCCATCCCCAATCCCAATTCTCAATCCCCATCCTCACTCTCCCAGCTGGGATTTTCAAGACCTGCAGCCAGTGAAGGGCAGCTCAGTTCCTCTGGCTGCAATGACAACCAGGTGCAAAGCAGATCTGAAAGGCTCCCCCACCTCTCAGAGATGCCCTTCCAGTGACTCCAGCGTGTCTTGCCTCTCGTTTAAAAGGTATTTATAAAGGCAGCATGACAAGAGATGTACTCCAGAGTTATTTACTGGGGTGGGACAGGCTGGGCTGCTGCTGTGACGTGCAGCAGGATGGGTCTCTCCTCTGGGGACACCTCACACAGCCCAGGAGCTGGAGATGCTGTGGGTGCAGCTCCCCACCCTCCACACTGCTGAGAGAGCTCCACTGAGCGTCCCCTGAGACCCTGCTAAGCAAACATGCCCAGAGAGCAGCACAGCTTTCCTTTGATTGCTTTGTTTTCCAGCCTCTATTCCTACTGGAGAGCTACTCCTGAGGTTTAGAAATTAGGAGCAGTGCAGCTATTAAACCAGCCTTTGGAAGGAGGTGGAGATTTTCAAAGATAACTTCCCATGGGGCGGGTGGGTATGAAACCCAGAGAGGAGAGGAGGGGGAGGCAAACCCTGCCTGGTACCTGGCCTCACCTGCACCTCCCAAACTCCTCCCTGGCCTCACCTGCACCTCCTAAACTCCTCCCTGGCCTCACCTGCACCTCCCAAAACTCCTCCCTGGTACCTGGCCTCACCTGCACCTCCCAAACTCCTCCCTGGCCTCACCTGCACCTCCCAAACTCCTCCCTGGCCTCACCTGCACCTCCCAAACTCCTCCCAGGTGCCTGGCAGCACTGCGGTACCAGCACAAACAACATCCCAGGCATCCAACAGGCAAATCACTCGGAGATTGGATTTAAAAATAAAAAGATGAAAGAAGGGGATGGCACAGTATTAGTTATTTGGTACTTGGTACTTATGATCTAAACAAAGCCAGGGAGGAAATTCTCTTTCATTGCACAGGATTTATAACGTGAGCCAGGGGGGCAGGACCCAATCCCAGGCCAGTCACACTGTGATCCCCAGGGATGCTCCAGAGCACCAAAACAGGAGAATGCAATATGTCAAAGACTAAAGGCTGTTTAGCATAACAAAACTGGCCCAACAACTGCTCTCTGCCAGACTCCCTCATTTTTGATCAGCTGTGGAAATCAGTGACCTGCTAGAAGGAAAGAACAGGAGCAGGGACTGAGAAACCAGCCCCCAAAAACACAGATGGCCAAATGGAAACAGCTAAGTAGGAAAAACTCCCAATGGTGACCTGAGACAGCAAAGCCCTCTGCAAACATCCCTACAAATAACATGAGACCAATAAGCCAAGCCGCATACCTCTCACACCGTGGTGAACACAGATGTAACCAGGGGCAAGGAGAAAAAAGGGGAGACTGGCATTTGCATAAAAATGTTATGAGTTAAATGCATAAAAAACAAAGCAAAAAACCAGAACTGTGCTGAGCTGCACTGAACACACCTCGCTTGTGTGTTATTTTTACTAATACAGTTGGGACTAAAAACCAAAATGTGTCAGATTCCAGGAACACCGGAACAGGAGGAAAAAGAACAGTTCTGTTTAAAATCTCTCCTTCCTCTCCCTGTTTATTGTTCCCATCTCTGTTGCTGTCTCAAGCCCAGCTGGACAATAGCAAACAAAGGCTGGTTAAACCCTGTTCTTAGTGTTTTATTCCCCAAATGCCCATCACCTACCAGAGAGCAGAGATAAAAGTGAGGAGTTTGACCTGACCGTGCTCACAATGCAGCTCCTTCCCCGTCTTCTGAACAACATAAAAAGGATGTCAGGAGAGCAGATGGATTGGAAGGGAATTTGGAAAACAACAATAACAACAACACAATGAAACCTGAGACCCAAAAGCTGTCTCCATCACACTAAAGCTGCAATCCCCCGGGATCACAGGGCGGGCACCATGCAATCCTGGCATGGCAGGCAGGGCTCAGGTGGTCAGACACCCCAGTGCCAGCCCAAACCAGCCTCAGCAGCCACCTGGCACGATGGCAGCAGGGCAAACACCACAGACACCTGTGAGCACACCACGACCAGCAGGGCAGGGTCAGAGCCAGCACGGAGCAGGAATCCCTCCCTGGCAGGGCGGGCAGGCTGGCACAGGGTGCCCAGAGGGGCTGGGGCTGCCCCTGCATCCCTGGCACAGCCCAAGGCCGGGCTGGGCAGGGCTGGGGGCTGCAGGAGGGGCTGCCCAAGCTCTCTGGTGCCAATTACCCAGGGCCCATGCTGGCAGGGCTGCTCTAATGAGCTCCCTCAGCACGGGGAAAAGGAATCCCCAGGAACACGGAGCAGCCTCTGCAATTACTGCAGGGAGGCCTCGTGGGCACAGCAGTGTGAAAGAGAGTGGCTGCCATGAATGCAGGAGAGCTGGCTGCCACCAGTGCAGCAGAGCTGGATGCCACCCAGTGTCACTTGACCGTGGCCCTGCCAGGCTCTGCCCTCACCCTTCACATCCCACGGCACACCTGGCCCTCCTGAGCATCACTGACCTCACCTGCAGCACATCTGTGTGCATCCTTCACCATCCCACGGCACACCTGGCCCTCCCGAGCATCACTGACCTCACCTGCAGCACATCTGTGCACATCCTTCACCATCCCACGGCACACCTGGCCCTCCTGAGCATCACTGACCACACCTGCAGCACAGCACAGGCTCCCGGCCTGGAACCCCAGAAAACACTCAGAAGTAAAAAACATTGTTAACAAAATATGCTCCAGTAATGGCCCAAACCACTATGTTATACAAGAGACACACAGCAGAATTTAAAGGAATTACTACATGGATTTAAAAAAAAAAAATAAATTACATAATGGAATTCTTTCATTTAAGAAGCTTCTTTGCAAAAACCAATTTCTTGCTGCTTTGATTCAATTCAAGATGCTCCAGAACATCCGCAGGCTGATCAAAACAAGATCTGGGGTTTGTAATCTCCAGAGATGCAGGGCACGGGGAAAGGAGGGACATGCCACAGCCTGGGCTGCCTTAGCACAGAGCACATTTCCAGTCTGGCCCTGCTCCATGAACTCCTTCAGTGGCCCCTCACACTGCCACAGCACACAGGGGGTTAAACCTGCCCTCTCCAGCCAGAAATTCCATTTCTGACAAGAAATCTATTGCTTGCAGGGGCAGCATCATCGCTGGGGAAGTGTCTTCATTAGAAGCTCATTTCATGCCAATGAAGTCACTTCCAGCACTATGTGATGTTTGAGAAGAAGATGCAAATCACGGCCTATTGCTCAGCATGTTTCTGAGTGCCAAACAATTCCAGCCTGTTTGACAACTCTTCCTTAAGATGAAGCTAAACTGCCCTTTTGTGCCAATTAAAGACTCACCAGAACACAGTCTGAACCCGCATTACTGTTTAATAAAAAGGGGAAGAAACAATTTTCTTCCCTTTAAAAAAAATACAAACATCTTGCTAAGGACTCTTGTGACAGGAGGACTTTTTGTTCATTAGGACTCCCCAGCAATAACCATGATAAAAGACAGTTGTTTCTCTAGGCAGATGAGAAAAGGATCCTCCTTCCAAAGCCCCCACACCCACACTGCAAACAAACAAGGTCTGGAGGTGCCACTGTTCTGAAACCAAAGCAAGACAGAGCCACCCACAGAGCCCAGTTCTTCAAACTGTTCAGTGGAGGGACTCAACAGTGAGGTGCAGCTTGGTGTGGGCTTTGAGTTTTAATTATTGCTCCTTTACACCCTGCACCGTTTAAGAGGATGGATCAGAAGTCCGACAGATCTGAAACAACAATAAAATTCTGGCCAGAGCAATGCTGTGAGAAACCAAAGCAAAGCAAAGGCAGGAGCCACCAGAGCCCCTCTGCACCCCACCAGCAGCAGAGGCACTGCCTCCACAAAGGCTTCTCACATGGAGCAGATTTAAGTGTCTTTGACATGCTGAGATGGTCTGTGCCTCACCGTGAGCACAGCTGATGATGCCAGGAATGGTTTTCCTCTGCCATTTTATACAGGGTTATTTCCATTCCTTTTATTTTTCTAAATTGTTTCATTATGTTTGTCTAAAACACGTTCAGTGCCTTGGAAAAACAAAAGGCAGGAACAAGAACAAATCAAGCCCCTCAATACGTTGCTCTGGAATTTATAAAAGGTGGGAGAGAGGAGAGCAGAGGCAGCAAGCAGCTGTCCAGCACTGAGCTGTGCCAGATGTGGAGCCCACAAAGCCCACAAAGCACAGGAGATTCTCCTCAGCCTTCCCTCAGCTCCTGGCACCCTGGGGCAGCCACAGGGGCAGAGCTCCAGGGCCAGGGGGGGGCAGAGCCCACAGCACTGCAGGGGACAGAGCTGGGCTGGGCTCTGCCTCCAGAGCACCTTGGCCAAGGTCAGAGAGAGCACAGAACAACATCTGGCACATGAAACAGAGCTCTCTCTGGGACAGGATGCTGTGAGCAGAGGGTGCAGGCTCAGCATGGAAGGGAAGCTGGAACAGCTCCTGCCCAAAGGGAAGGGGAAAGAGAGAAACACAGGCTTGCATGAGAGGGACACAACTGCCCAGGAGACTCAAACTGTGCTCCCTTGAGCTGAGGCAGCTGAGGAACAGACACACAAACAACAAACAAACCAACCCCACATCCCCAAAAAGCCCCAGAGCTCTTCCCAGCCCCTCTGAGCCCCTGAGCAAACCAGCCCCAACCACCCCTGCCCCTCCTGAACTGCAAACCCCCCTGACCCAACACACCTGTGCCCATCTCCCTGCAGCCAGCTGGGCTTTATGCAACCTCCCCACATCCCCCAGGGAATGTCTCTGTGTGCCACGCACGTGCAGCTGTTATACACAGCCCCAAAGATAGAAAAATTCCTTCCCTTTCAAGAAGTGCCCCATCTTGGGGAATGTTTGTTTTGATTTTTTTTTTTTCCTGTCAATGAATTTTGCTCGTGGCAACGGTTTAAAGCTGGACAGATTCCACACAGAAGCTAACCAAAAGCATTTGTTTCTCAATAAAAGCCTCAATTGGGAACAGGCTATATAAAAAATAGTTTAAAAAGAAAGGAAGGGGGAAAGGAGAAAGAAAAAAGTCTTTACTTAGTCATGCAAGTCAAACACTGTAGAAGAAGAATGAAATATGAGCATGAACATCCTGGGAACACAGCACACGAAGGGACATTCTCTGTCTCACAGACCTTCAATGTCTTAAGCAACAGTCTCTGCTATTCCTTTCACTTACTGATAGTCTTAAACTTAATTTCAACCTCCAGGCTAAATCTATTAATCTTACTTCCTCTGGTTCCCTTGTTGATTCTGCTCCTCAGTCCAATAATCCTCTGCAGGTGCTGAACCCCAAGACACTTGGGGAGGCATCACCCCTCTCCTGCCAGCCTAAATTAATTCTTCCAGCTTCCTCCCTTCTCCCTCAACCACATTAGAAGCTGTAACTTCCCCATTAGGATCAATTTCTGCTAATGATGGTGTAGAGGCACCAGCCCTTCTCTTCTCTCCCAGAAACACGGGGGCCCTTGGCAGAGCCTGCTCCCCTTCACACTCCAATCCTCCTCACAGCTTCTCCTAAAGTTATTTCCTTTAACGAGTCCCTCACGGTGTTTTAGTCCATTAATTTATCACACTTTCCTGTTTCAGCCTTCGCTGTCATTTCCAGCTGCTCCTGGGAGACAGCTGGATCCTCCTCTGCTCAGCATCCCCAGAGCCGCTGGCACAGGAGCCACTGCCCAGCCCTGCAGAGCTGCCCCGACACTGCTGCCACTGCAACGCCCCCAAGCACAGCAAAAGGCACTAAATAAACCCAAGGTTTTGTGCTCACGCCGTGCCCTCCCCCTGGGAAAGCTCCAAGGCAGGATCTGCTCCCTGGCTCTGAGCTGGGAAGCAAAACCCAACAGCGAAATGTGAATGAAATGCAAAATGTAAACAAACACGCTCAATGACATAAAATAAAATTATCGAGTTTTTGGATGGGATCCAAACTTAATAGCACAGAAGGAAGTTTACATTGAACTTGGGGATTTTTAACCTCAAGTGTCTGTTTAATTAAAAAAAAAAACCAGCTGCTGGCTACATATTTGTGCAGCACACTTTCACACAACACACACCCGCCTCTGCGAGTCCCCTGCATTTAAATAAGAGTCAGACAAGCAGCAGGAGATGGAGGGGTCACCCTCCTGGTCCCTGGTGCTCCCAAGGGACCCTGCTGCCTCCAGGGAAGGTTCTGAGCCTGGCAGTGCCAGGGCAGGGCCGGGTTTGGGTTTTAGCAAAAGCTTCTCACCAAGAGGGCTCGCCGGCATTGGCACAACGAGTGCATGTGGCACTGGGGACATGGCTTAGTGCTGGCCTTGCCCTGCCTGTGCAGAGAACTCCCAGGGATGCCTTAACCCTTCCCTGCCCTCCTCCAGGGACACAGGCACCTCACGGAGAGAGATCTGCTCCAAAATGGGTTATTTATTCCATACCCTTGTTATTTGCAGCAAAGTATAATGGAAAAAATTGACTGTTTGCTTGGTGCAATAGGGCATGACTCTTTACACAGAAATAATAGCTAAACAGTGATGGATTCTAAATCTCCATTACAGTGAAAGATTTGAAGGAGTAAAGCAGTTAGAAAAATAATTGGTTTTCTTGTTTAGCTTTAAAAAGCCTTTACACACCGCCAAATGGAGAAGACTTCTCACTTTATTGTGTTTTTTCTTTGAGGGGGGAGTGTTCCATTAACAAAGGGAATAAAAACAACCCCAACCTACTTAGGGAAAAAGGGAGGCCTCTGACCTTCTCTGGGAACCCTGGAGGGCAGGGAAACCCGGGAGATGCAGGAGCACAGCCCCATCCCAGCTGGGCAGGGCACGGGAAGGTGAATGAACACGGCTCAGCACTCAGCCTTGGCTCCTGCTGCAGACAAATCACTGCCACAGCAAACCAGGAGTGCCTGGAGTTTCCATGGAAAAGATTTAACCACCCCCAGCCAGGCACCTAACCTGGACAGGGCAGCAAGTGTCCCTCTGTGCTGGTGCAAGAGGCAGAGCCTGACACCTCAGGAGACAGAAGGAGAAGAGATGACTTATACCTAAAAATTAACCCTTCCAATACCTCTCTTTCTAAATCCAGGCTGGAAAACAAGCCCCAGCTAACTGGAAATTGCATAACAATGATGAAACACACAGAGGGCTTTTCAATAATGACAAAAAAGCAGGTGCTTATGGGTTCAGAACCCTCCAGGATCCTTCTGAATATTTCAAAGACCAAAATGAGAGACTTTTTCATGCTTTCTAAAGGCAGAGACCTTTCCCCTGTGGCCAGCTCCTGTGAGGCAGCTCTCTCAATTATTCAGCAGCTGGCTGATGGGGTTTGGAGGCGGATGGTGGCACCCAGGGTGGGGACACAGCTGCCCTGACATTTGCAGCATCCCCGTGCAGCGGCTCCGAGCGCACGGCGCGGTCGGGGTGACCCGGGCACCCCTCACTGCTCCAGGGCAGCTCTGCACACAGAAGATTTTTTATTTCCTGCAGATTGTTCAGCAGGGACCAGCAGTGGGTGCCAGAGGGGGGAGCAGCAGGTGCAAAGCACCTATTGAGGCCCCATTAATTTTTCAGGGGTTCTCGGGCTTTGGCCTTTACAAAACGCGGCAGGAGGAGGAAAGAGGAGAAAGAGACTCCAGGCAGGAGGAGAGGCTCTGCCCAGCAGCCCTCTCCTCATCAAACAGCTCTGTCAAAGCAGAGAAACGAACAGAAGCTGATCTGAACTCCTCACATCCCCTAATTAGAGGGGAAAATTCCCGGGCAGAGCTGGGAGGGAGCGGCGGCCTCTCGCTGCTGCAGGGGCTCCCCACACACACACAGGCACAAGTTCCTCTCCCCAGTCCAATTTCTGGAAATTTATTCCAGTTGTAAACCATTAGGTGCCAATTTTTCAAATCAGCCTTAAGATTCCATAGCAGCGGCTGCCTAATAGACTCTGAAAAAATCTTTTGCCATCTCGCAGCTGAGCGAACGTTACCTAAAAACATCTTAATAAGGCTCCTGCTATTCTTTCACAAAGGGGAGGCAGTGAAAGGCAGCTGTGAGGGGAGCAGCACTGCTGTGGGTGACCCATGCAGCTCCAGGGGATGCAATCACCTCTCCATCACCCCAAGGACAGCAGCCAGAGCATGGAGAAATCCACAGCCTGCCCTGCACAGCCCTTCCCAAGGAGGGGAAAAACCTCACCACTGCTTCTTTGGGGCACAGGGGCTGCCTGTGGGCTCTCAGCAGACTCACGTGGCCACTGCTCAGCTGCGAGTTACAGCCATCAATTACAGCCCAGAATTACAGTGAAAACCAAAACCAGCATCAGTTTAATCTTAATATTCCTGGCTGTGGATTTCAGCAGCTCAAGGTCACGCTGGGAGGGAGCAGAGTGGGGCTGGGAAGTCAGCTCCAGCCTGAGGATGCCCCTCTCTCCAGAGCTCTCCTCCTCCAAGGGGCAGCTTGGCCAAAAGGTCCCCAAAGTTTTCTCTGTTTTTCAGGAAAGTTTTAGACCTGCTATATAAAAAATGTCCCATTATGCAGACTGGAAAGCTGGCCAGCAATAACCTTGGCTAACTCAAAGGCCTGTGCTCAGGATCGAGGAAAAAGACCCAATATCCTATTCTACAGCTATCTGAAAATTCAGATTATGTGTCTAATGCCCCTCATGATTTTCTCCAGCTATCCCTGGGGCACCAGATAGCCTGCATTTTCTTTATTTATGTTTAAATAAACTAAATATTCCTCCTGGATTCCATAACAAATTCCTGCACACAACTTAAGGAAATAAATGTCTCATTCCAAAGCCCACCCCCAGGCTCAGCCTATCCTCCCTGCTTGGCATGCCCTTTATATTGAACTGCCTCGGAAAACAATGCCAGGTGGGCCAGGGAAGGGTTTCAGCTCTCTTTTGTGGCAATTTCTGATGGCTGTGCACCCACACGGAGCTGCAGAGCCCAAGCAGGAGCTCCTGAATGCACTCATAGCAGCGCCGTGGCCAAGTGCTCTTTGAAGAATGCACTCACCCTGCTCTCAGCTCTCCTCCAAGTTCTATAACCACGACTCAAAGCCCCAAAAGCGGGGGGAAATTAGGCTTATGATGTTAATGCAGGCAGCTTTAGGCTGCGTGCTACCAGAACATGTCTGTGCTCAGGAGGAGCCGCAGCCGCGATAATCAACACCCGCAGCACAGGATCCACCGGGCTGTGTGAATATCCCAGCCCTGAGCAGCTTACAGGCATTACAAAGGCTGAGCTAGCGAGGAGAGAAAGGATTACTCAGGGCCACAGTTCATTCTGCTTCTGCAGAAACAAAATATGACCTTGATAAAATTAATAATCAAACTCAGCATTCCCGCTAAAGCGCTGCCGCAGAGATAACCGCCCGCAGCGCTCCGGCCCCCATGGACAAATGGACACCCTCAAGGCTTCCCATCCCCAAAAAGCCTAAACAACCGCTTAGCAGGATTAATTTTTAATAACTCAGCACTTTGTTTTTATGTACTTATTAAAATTTAAGACACCGAGCCAGTGACCCCTGTAATTTTTCAATTGTTCCGAGCATGGAGCCCGGGCTGGGTAATTACGCTGGAACAGCTGTTGGAGACGACCTTGCCATCAGTGGGGAAAAGTGATGCAATCCTATCGGCCTGCTAAGCTCCAAACGCTTGCTCTCCTCCTGCCTACCCCCTTATCATTTCAAATAAGTTCATGAGTTAATTACACAGAATAATTCAGAGGGTTATTTGGGAAAACAAACCCTCTTGATAGACAAATAAATGACAGCCGCAGCTACACGCACACGGGGTACTTGCAAACTTCACCTTCACAATATCCATTATTCCTGTGCCAGCCCTCCTCTCCAGCAGTGCTGAGGAGGAGCAAGGAGTCAGTGGAACTCAGATCCAAACCCTTCCACACAGAAAGGCAGCAGAGCTGTGGCTGCTGGCACCGGCTCCCAGCACTTGGGAAGGGTCCTGCAGAATTGTGTCGGGGTAAAAACAAAAGCTGGGCCTGCATAGCCCCACAGAAACCAAAGAGCTCCCTGCAGCCACTGCCACAGGGGCTGAAGCATCTGGAAACAGCCACACATTCTCTAGAGCTATCAGCCTCCAGCAGCTCCTGCACTGTCATCAGGAACAGGGAGAAAACAATTCCTAGAAAAACAGTTAAGAGGAATTTTCATTTCCAGGCAAAGAGAACAAATCCCTGAAACACAGCAAGAGCTGGAACATGGGAATGCAAAGGAACAGGCAATTATTGAATGCATAAATAACATGTTGTGTGTCTATTTACCCTGGTCACCTGGGGACAAGAACAGCAATGTGGGAGCCCTCCATGGAGCCTGCTCCCACCCACCCCTGGCCAGCTGAATCCACAAAGACCACTGAGAAAAATGCTACAAACAAAACCGGGCAATGGGAACCTTAAAAAGGCAGCTCTGGGTACCTGGGAGCAAACAGGAGCACAAGGCACTGCCCAGCACCTGGCACCACCACACTCAAATTACATCAAAGTTTCTTGCTCTCCACAAAAAAGCCTCATAAAAATCAAAAGTCTCCCACCAAGAGCTTGAAAGTGATGATTTCTAAAGCAATTAGCAGGCAGGCATTGAACAGCCATGTGCAAGGTGTTGGGAAGAGGCAGAGGAGGCAGAGGAGGAAGGTCTTGCTCTGGCCCAGGACATAGAAGCACCCAGCCTGCCACATTCCCAGCTTCCTGCATTCCCAGCACGGGCAGCCACTGACAAGAAAATAAACTGCATCTGCTGGAAATATGCACAAAACAATTAAAGGTAAACTGAGCTTCCTTTGCAAAACCAAACAAAACACTGTGCTTACAATCCCCAGTGCATTCCTGGACACATTCTGAGACCAGCATTTCACAGTGAAACCTTCGCTGGAGCAAGCACCCAAAAGCAGAGGGGTCTCTGTTTAAATCATTCCCAGTCCCCCCATCTGTGCATTGGGAGCTAAATGCACTTAAAGAGATGAGGAGCCCAAAAGGAAGTTAATAGCCAAGTACTGCAATCACTGGTCCAAACCCTTTGAAATTTTCCTTTGCATCAGAGAGAAGAATCCCTTTCCCCATGGAAAGCTGCAAGCCCCACTTGCCCTGTGCAGACAGCAGTGGCCAAACACACAGCAAAGGCCTCAGGGTCTGCTTCCACCAAAAATAGCAATTGTCAACAGAGCACCATGAGCTGTTACAGACTTCTATTAAAAATTAATCTGCATATGCTATTACTGCACAGAAACCATCCCCAGGTATAACCCCCAACAAACACTGCATGAGCACACTGTGGTGAGCGAGCGGTGCCTGCCCTGAACTCCTCACCCAGCTCAGCAGCCAAGCCAGGGGCCCTTCCTCTGCAGCTTTGCTTCTGAGCTATGCATTAGCAGATGTTCCTTTCTCTATTTTTTTTTTTTGTTGTTGTTTTTTGGGGTATGGGCAGTAATAAAGCAGAATTAAGTACTTCTAGCATGCACACAGCAGCCCAGCACAGCTCCTGTGTTTGTACTGGAACAAATGCACACAAACATTTGGGTGGGTTTGTTTTTTTTTGCTAACATGCCTTGATCAAAAGATGAAACCCTTCCAGGAGGGTGGGTTCTTCACTTCTTCACTGTCCTGCATATGAATACACAGATCAGAAACCCCTTGTGCCCATTTGGTTTGCCCAGGTTTGTACGGTGCTGAGCACTCAACATCCATCAGGGCTCCTCACGCTTGGGGTCCCTCAAGAACTCACAGATATAGGATGTGCATTTGAATTTTAGGGTGCTGAATGTAAAATTTGCAACATTGTGTGAGGGATGAGGGGCAGAGGGGAGATGAGATGAAGCTACAGTCAGTTATTTTCAAGTACTTCCAAGTAACTCTCCTGCAATTTGCAGTGGGAAACACTTTACCAGTAAACATGTGCCCAGTGTCCCCCACAGCTCAAGTGGCTGTTAGAGAGGACATGAGAGAGGAAAAAAGGCCTTGGTCTGCTTTTGAAAATGCAGCTGTAGAATTAAAGCAGGAAGGCAGAGCTCAGAGCAAAGGAGGCTGATGCCAGAGCAAGGGGAGCCCGTCCCTCATGGGCAGCACCCAGCCCTGGCTCCATCCCATGGCCAGGAGAGGTCTGGGCAGGCCAAAGCTGCTCTCAGACCCTCAGTACACCCCTGCAGTGATGCCAGAGGGAGCATCACTGCTCCCAGCGATGGGAGGGTGACTCCAGGGTGGCTGCCCTGGTCACCTCTGCTGTCCCCACGGCTCAGGCTGCCAGGGCGTGACTGCTGACAAGGAGGCAAACATGAACCAGGGACAAGCAAAAATCACCTAAAGGCACTAAAATCCAGTCCCCAGCAAGGGGCTGAGTGCCAGGCAGGGACTGAGCCACAGCCAGGCTCTCCTGGATGCAAGGACAGCATCAGGAATTCATTTAAATGCACTGAACAGACAATTATCAACTCAAATACAGCTGCAATGAGGAGGAAGGGCCATTTTTAGGCCATCTTACTGTGTCCCAGCCCACATCAAGGTTTTCCCACTGACAGCTGACTGAGGGCAGGAGATGTTGGGTATATTTTGGGTTTCTCTCCCAAGCATCCCACCTTCCTGGCACAGGAGGTGTGAGCCTTTGGCCAGCCCGCTGGGAGCCAAGCAGGGCACAGACCTGGGCACAGGGCTGGGCTTGGCAGCACTGACAGAGCAGGAAAGCTTTCTGTTTGCTTTAGGAAGGCCAGACAGATGCGACTCAGAGCAAAGAGTGGCCAAATCTGGCTGGTGGCTCACAGAGCCAGCAGACCTGCAGCCAGGAGTGCAGAGCACAGCCCAGGCACTGGCTGCCCTCCAGGGAAATTCATGGAAAGGCAGGCACAGACAGGGGACATGGGGACACTGCAGCATGAGCCCTCGGAACAGTGAAAAACAACCCTCACCCTTCCTGCACCTGAGCTACCCAGGCAAGGTGATTTATCTGGGGAGCTTTTTAGATACCTCTAAACATGTTGGCACCCTTTACCTGGATGCAGCTCCCTGGAAAAGGAGGCATCAGTACCTGCCTCTGGAAATCAGGACCTCCCCAGTCACACTCAACAGCTCTGTGTCTCAAAACACACACCAAGACCCTCTGTGCACTCACAGCTAATATTCAGTCCTGCTCACACTCAAATACTCCATGATTTCCAATGCTTTCCTCCAGTGGAGGCAGTGACACTCCAGTCAGATTCCACAGGTGGGAAACCGAGACAGAGACAAGTGACTTGCTCCAAGTCCCAAAGTAAAATCTGTGACAGTGTTGAGACTTGAATCCAAATATTTTTTCTAGCTGCCAGGCACTTCCAAGCTTTCAGCTGGCCCCTGGGACCATTCCTCTTACCATCTGCACAAGTGAGGACAAACAAGCAAGTACCTTTTCTGCTTTGAGGCCGTGTAACAATGATGCATCGCTCCCCAAAGAATGCTTCCCAACCTTGAAATGACCAAAAAGCTCCTCACCAGCTGCCTCACACACTTGTTCTTGCCTCCATTTATTCTGCAAAAAAAGCTGTATTCAAAAGACTTTTTTTCTCCAAATGCACTTGGAGACGACAGCTTAACTGTCAAAGGGATCAAGAGCAAAAGCTCCTGTACCTCCATTAAACTGTAACTGCTCAACAATTCTGGCAATCTGCTCTGAGGGCTCCTGACAAGGGGCACACATAAAACACTCAATCCCATATGCTTTTAAATCACCCAGAAGCAGCAGGTTTCTGTGACACTGCTCCTCCTCCTCGACTAACCAGATTTAAGTGGTAATTCCATAGGAAGGGTGATTATCACTAAAGTTTTAATGAGTTGCCATCTGCACCCTGCACTTCATAAAGGGACAGCGTTCCACTACCGTGCTGTCCAGGAACATAAAATGTGGCAACAAAGCATCACAAGGTGATCTAAAAGCAATACTTCCCTTCCCTGAAAATGAATGGCTTGGACTTGGCAAAGCAAAGCAAACGAGACCGCATGTGGAGTCCTGGGAAAGCGGGAGAGGCTTTATTTAGCATCACTGAGACTCATGGCTCTTGTTTGGCTGACACTGAAATTCAAAATACAATTATTAAGCATTAAGAACCACGATAAATCTCGTGTGCCATCAGAGATGGAAACTGTGTACTGAGTTTGCAGAATATGCTCAGCAAACTGCCTACAGAAAATGCAATAATCCCTGGATAAGAGCCCCGCTCGGGTTTATGGCCAACCAAAGCAGACCCTTTTGTCCCTTTAAAGTTCACCCAGTCATACATCACCCAGCCTGGCATGTTTGCTCCTCAAGTATCTGAACTGTGCAGCTGTCTCGAAGGATTTAGAGAACGAGGAGCCAACAAGGAATTTTTCATTAGCAATGTGGAGAGCAGAAATCAATGGTCCCCTGTGGCCGTGTCATTTCAATGGGGAAGGGGAGGAGATGAAGGGAAAAGAAATTCTGACAGTCCAGGGACTGCAGGCAGGCTGCCAAGCCATGGCACACCAGCCTCTCCTTGTTCCAGCTCCCAAATGATGTGCAGAGGAATTCTTCCTGATCAATCCCTACCTGGAATGGAGCACCACACAGCCCTGTGTGTTTATCCGTGGTTCCATGCACACACACTGCAACAGCAGGCAGGCAGAAGAGGAGCAGTGGTGATGTGCCCCTTCCAGGAGAGCTGGCCAGAACTCAGTGTGGAGGAGCCCCAGGATGCTCCAAACCACCCTGAGGGCATCCCACAGCTGGATCCCTGCAGCTGGAGATGCCCTGGACTGTCCCAGGGGCACGTCCATCCCAACGGTGCCAGGGCCCCAGCAGGCACAAGCGAGGGGCAGGAGAGGCAGGGCAGTGCAGCACCAAAGGCAAACCTCTTTACAGCCCAACCAATACAAAACTGACAATTATTATCAGTAATTCCTGCTCTCAAGGAAAAAGGAAAAGCAGATTACAGGGCTGTTTCCACTTCTGCACCAGGAGAAAGAGGAGGAAGAGAGGGGAACACTAAGCTTGGAGAAGAGCTTAAAACTCATCCAAGTGAGCAAGAGTCAATCCTCTCTTAGGATTACATAAAACCTGTTGAGTGTTAATATATGCTACCTCCATTCTCCAAACAGTTTATGAACACTGTAATTTTCTTCACTAAAACACTGTCTAACAGCACCAATCCCCCCTTCTAATTATAGACGTCTCTCTATGCATGATAATCTTTATACAATTAAACCCACTTAAAAGAATAAATGATTAAATACAAAACTGTTTAAAGAACACATAAGGTTGTGATAAAAAAAATGACAAAAGCACAAAAGATTGAAAACTAAAGGAGAAATTCCACCCTTAAGTGTGTACTACTGAGGGGAAGAGCAGCTTTGGCTTTCAAGTCTGAACTGGAAGCCCAAAGTTGAAACATTAAAATAGAATCAGTCTTCCACTAAAGTAAAAGCAAGCCTGAAAAGAAGCCACAACTGCCCTTACAGGCATTGTATGTGAGACATTAATCTCCCCTCAGTGTGCTCCCTGGAATAAAACCAGCTGGTTTCATTTCAAGTACAAGAAACTCCCTCGCAAAGTCTTGCTGAACTTCATGTCTAATTCAGGCAAAGGGGCCCTAAGGTACAAATGCATTGAGGAGGAGTCAGGATCTGCTGGAAGGCTGGAGCTGTGCCTCTCTGACATCCCAGCCCCACAAAAGCCACAGGAGCCTTCTAAAGCCACTGCTACTCCCAGGGGTGCTGGCTCTGCTGGCCAGCAGTGCCATCCATCAAACCTTATCTATTCTGCTGATTATTTCCACTGCAGAAACACCAGCTATAGGTCAGGCTTGAACATGCAAGGGACTGTACAAGAAAAAACCAGAAATATCAACCCTGCCTGATAGGTCATGGAATTAAACTGAATATAGGCATGCAGATAACGAACAGAACAGTCCTCAGTGCTGGACAGACAAGCTCACAGGAAACAGTCCCTAGACACACTTCCTTCCCTTTTGTTTTTAAATATATACGAAAAGATTGTAACTTTGTCCTGGGGCCCCATATAATTAAGATTTAATTTGATTAAGTTTCAACTAGGAAGGGAAGTGGTGGCACGAGGCCACCCACCCATGAGCTGGGCATTTCCCAGCAGAGGCAGGAAGGGAGAAGGCAGCAAACTGGTGCCAGGCTCCCTGACAGCCTGAGGGTCCATGGTGCCAGCCCCAGGGCAGGGTCTCTGCCCACCAAGTGTGTGTGTGTGAGTGTATATAAATATAAATACATCTGCATCTGTCTGAGATGAGATGAGATGCAGACAGGCTGGAGCACTCGGGGGGGCACTGGGCTGCCAGCACTATAAATAGATGGGTCTATTTTTAAGTTGACCATCGCTCAGCGCAGCTGAACTTCCTCCCCTTGTGCTCCTCTGTCATTGCTGTGGTTCACGTCCTTGCCCAGCTGCACACGCAGTGCCAGGCTCCAGACAGAGCAGAGCAGAGCAGAGCAGGCAGCAAACGCCTCCTGCAGCTGCCCGGGTACCAGGGCTGCTCTCCCCCTCTGGAGCCTCCTGCTGCTGCCACCAGCCTCACTCATCGCCAGCACAGCTCGGGGCAGGGCTGGGGCTCTTGCTGGAGGTCCCACAGCCTCACACAGCTGTGACGAACTCCAGAATTCCCTCCTCTGGAACAACGCTGCTGCACAACCCCTGACACAAGGGAAGGTCAGGTTTGTATTTTGGTAAAACTGTTCCTAAGAGGGACTCCCCCCTCCACTCCATATTGTAGCGAATATTATATAAAACTTGAAAGGAATTCAACTCCAGCTTTTATTTACCACTGTGCATATGGGCCAATGGCTGTGGCAGGCGACCAAGTTTGCTGTCAGGCTGGCCAAGTCTGCTCTCATGCCTGCAGCCCTGCTGTGTCTGCTCAGGATGGCTGAGGGCTGTGCTGCTCTGCTGTCCAGCTGGAGGGCACCTCGGGAGGCCCTGGCACTGAGGTGGAGCCTAAAAAGGATGGCACGAGGTCCCCCAGGAGTGACAGTGCCACCCACGTCCTGCAGCGCCCAGCAGGGCAAGAGCTGCCAGAGAAAAGGGCCTGATGGGCCTGGGATTGATTCCTCTTGGGATGCTGGATGCTTGCTAAAGATGAATGTGACATCGACAGCTTACCCAGGCCAGTGCTGGAGACCTCTTCACCTTTATCTCCTGGGATCTCTTCACCTTTATCTATCTCCTGGGACCACTGAAACTGCAACAGAGCCCCAAAGCACCAGGGAGGGGCAATACAGAACCTGCACAGCCTGTGCTCTGCCCCTTGGAAAAGGCACTACAAGAGCACTGCCAACCCCTTGGGCTTCACATGGAAGGGCTACAGCCCCAAGGAGCAGCAGGGCCCTGCAGTGCAAGGAGACTCACAGACTGCTCGTTTCCAATTAAATCCTCCTGCTCTGGAGCAGGACTGTGCCTCAGCAGGTAACTGGAGCCTCCCAAGGAGCTCTGGCAGCACCCAGGCACCCTGCAGCTCAGCACTGAGATGCTCTGAAGCAAACAAATGCTCAGACACCACGTGCCATTCCAGACATTCACAGCCCAACTACGAGATGCCTTTTCCAGCAGCTCCCTCAAGAAAAAAAGAGGGGGGAGCATCGAATTCCTCCCTGATGGAGCTGGTCCCACAGCTCTGTGGCAGCCCCAGCACTCCAGACCCCACACACCAATAAATGACCTCTCCCACCTTGCACAGCCCATCCCAAGCTGCCATGTGTCTTGGCCTGGGCAGGTTTAGGAAAAACCCAAAACCACCCCAACCCAAGAAAACCAACACTGACAACCTATTGGTTATGTTTTAAAGCCAAGTTGTTTGCTAAATTGTTATGACCTTCCTCCTCCTCTCTCTCCCCTCCCAGTCATGAGCAATAGGAATTAAATTGATTCAGTCTATCAGTGTTCTGCATCTAAGTGATTAAATTCAGCCACTAGAAAAATCTGTTTTGTGCTGCACCCGAGGAGGAGCAGCGCTGCCACTGGAGCCAGCCTGGCCACGGGAGGGAGGCAGCAGCGCTGAGGGAAGCACACAGGTAAAACAGACTTGGTCATCGTGCTGCTGTCACTGGGATAATCTTTTTCTCCTTCTCTTTTTCAGCTGGATCAGTTATTGGATGTGGCACTGCGAGTGGCCTGGCAGGGCAGCCCTGGGCAGGAGCAGCAGCACGGTGACCCATGACATCCATGAGCACTGGGTTATCCTTGCCTGGCATGTGCCACAGGACAGCAGCACGCTGTGGTGTCTGTGTTATCCTTGCCTGGCACACACCACAGGACAGGAGCACTGCTGACACCCCAGGCTGCTCCCCATCCCCACTGCAGCCTGTCTCACACAGAAACACTCCCAGTCCTGATTTACCCAGCCTGATGAGCAGGCAGCATTCCTGGGAGACAGATGCCATGCTCCCCGGGCTAGTTCCGGCCTCACAACCAGCTGACCATCGTCTATTTTAAGCTGCTCAGCTGGGATTTCACTTTGGGACAGCCGAGCTGAGAGGAGCGGCCTTCCTCCTTCCCTTTCTTGCACGGGGCAATTAGAGGAATTAGAGAGGCTGGAGGAGCTCACCCATCTGTGCAGCCCCGTGTTTGGAGGCTGCCAGGATGCTGGGAAGGAGGAGCAGGGGAGGCAGGGCTGCCATCTGCATCTGCTGAGAGATCCCTGAGCAGGGCAGGGGGAATCCAGCCCAGCCCAGCCCAGCCCTTCCACAGGACCCTGTGCCTGCCCAGGGGCGTTCCAGCCTCTGGCTGCTCTGCATCCCGTCCCTCTCTGTGCCAGGGATGCAGAGGGAGAACAAACGCGCAGGCAGGGAGGGGAGGCGCTGAAACAACTGCCTGCTCAGCCCTCATCCTCCACAGCCCCTGGCTCCCTGCATCCCTGGGACTGCTGGCACGGCCACAGCTCCGACCTCGCCTGACCTCCCCAAACCGCATCAAAGGGCCTCCTCTAAATAGGTCACTCCTGGCACAGGGAGTAAAGTTCAGAGGGACTAAGAGACTTACCGGCTGCCTTAATCATCACACCCCCCTCCACCACCTCTGCTGGGAGAAAAGAGACAAAAGAGAAAAAAAGAAAGAAGAAAAAAAAAAGAGAAAAAAAAATTACATCCACGGTGGCAGAGACAAAATGCTACGGAAAAGAAAATTGGCATCTACGTACTGTGGTAGCTGAATTTTAAGCAGCACCAAGTCTGAGAACACATCTGGAAACACATATGCAAATTCTTCACAGCTAAAAATAAACGTCTCTGCTGTGTATTACTCTCCAGAGTGAAAGTGCTAATATTAATTGAAGGGTTTTGTTTCATTTGGTTTGTTTTATTTTTATTCAAGATCAAAGCTGATAAATAATTTTTTAAAAATCACATAGATTAAATTACCCAGATAATTTAAAGCATTATACACTTGAATTAATATTACTTATCGCAAACTACCAATTTGCCCCAGGCAAACTACATTACCGACAGTTTCCCTTTGTTTCTGCGGTCAATATCCTTCACTTTGGAATCAAATGTCCTTCATGTCACCTCTGCAGAACGCCACATTCTTTCCCTGTGTGTTTCCAGGTTTAGGAGCAGCAAATATCAAATGAGCCGCACTCCCTTCGGCTGCGGGCTCGGTGCTGATTTACATCAGCAGAAGCTGCTGCCCTGTTTTCCCCAGCAGTTCCTGGGAGGAAAGCTTACAAACTTAATTCCCTCTTTACATTTGCTTATTCAAGTTCCAGCTGCATCTCCCCCTAACGTCCCATTAGGGCTTTCCTTTTAATTACTTTTTCATGTCATCTGCGCCTTCTTTGCAAGGTCCTCTTTCGAGGAACTTGGCTCTCTCCCTGGCCCCTTTCACTGAGCCTGTTTTGCTTCCTGCAGTCTCCCAAAGCCCTCCCCAGCCCCTGAGCCTCACACCCCACACCCTGCCCTGGGCTCTGCTGCCTCCCATGCCCCAGGTGACACCAGGAGGGGACGCAGGGCTGGGTGTGCAGCACTCACGCTGTCCCTGGCACTGCCATAAACCACCGAGGGCAATGAAAACAAACTCCTTAATTGCAGGCAGGTGTGCAAAGCTGCTCCCTCTGCCCGTAACTAACACTCCCTGAAACACCTTTAAAGAACAGCAAAGCCTTGCAGGGCAGAGAGGCAATGGCCATTCCCGTGCCACATGGCAGCCAGGTCACTCCCAGGGAAACCACTTTTCACTCATTTATACATTATACAGGCTGAAACGTTTCTCCAAAGCTGTGCTCATCCTTTTTGCAGTGCAATAGCCACAAAGACATCTTTCTTCTCTGCTCTGCTTAAAGATCATCTCCACTACCAAGATGAAAGACTGGAATTAATGTCAAGATCCACAGGAGAAATGAGTTTACTCACATGGTACAAGCCATCAGAAAAGTAAATTCGCCCACAGATAGATGGCTGATAAACGACTACAAATTCAGGCCAATATCCTTCAAGTTTTACTACACATTTCTGCAGAAGACAAGACAGATCAGCTTTTTGGACAGCACTTGGAATATGTAAAGTGCTATATAAGTATTATTATTAACACCAGGCTGCTGAGGAAGTCTCCTGAATTTACCATCTGGGAAAAATAACTGATTTAAACAGTCAGTGTGGGAAAGTCCCAGGAGCAGTTAAGTTTTTCCAAGCACCCTCCCCATCAGGCAGAGATGATGCAAAACAGCAACGCTCCTTTTCTCATTTCACCTCAGTTCCCAGGAGCTGGGGAGGATTTGGGACCCCAAATTCCAGCAGTTAACAGGACCAGGTCACCACAGATGCTGCTCGTGCCCAGTGCCAGGGGATCCAGCAGCAGAGCAGGCACATTTCCCTGCACAAACCTCAGCATCACACCCCACTGCTCCCTCCTCCGCCTGCTGTTGGGTTCAAACTGGATGATTTGTTCTGCATGAATATTTCAGCAGCACTCTGAGCAGGGGAAGGGATCCTGCCCGGGCTGTGGCTCACAGCAGCTGCACACACTGGTGAAACTGGGGCTGCCAGCACCAACAGCCCAGGAGCACACACAGAGCCTTCACCCAGCTCTGACAGAACCAGGGAGTGCTTTGGGCTGGAAGGACCCTGAAGATCCTGTTCCACTCCCTGCCGTGGCAGGGACACCTCCCACTGTCCAGGGTGCTCCAAGCTTTGTCCAACCCAGCCTTGGGCACTGCCAGGGATCCAGGGGCAGCCACAGCTGCTCGGGACACCTGTGCCAGGGCCTGCCCACTCTGCCAGGGAAGAATTTCTTCCTAAAAACGCTTCTCCCAGCCCACACTCTTCAAAACCAGGAGTCCAACTCACAGCTTGTGTAGATAAGCACAGCCCCAGTGCTGCTGACACCTGCACCACATTCACTCACAAGCTCTGTGTGCAAACCAACTCCAGTTACCTCCAATTCTTTATTTCTAGAGCCCTTCCCTGACCCCCAAAGGCTCCACAACTGCCCTGGGCAGCAGCATTTTCAGCCAGCATTAGCAGCCTGACAGGGCTGAACAGCCCCTGATGCACGAGCTGCCCTGGCCGGTTTGCACAGCTCTAGCCCAGTTTGATTTACACCATGTACACACAGGTCAGAGCGAGCCTCCAGCCCCAAAGGATGCATTATCTCAGCCTGCACCTTCTGGACCTTTTACACAGCAAGTTTTTAGGTCAAGGAATAGTAAGTATACAAACCTCTGCACTTAAACTGCAAGGAAATGGAAAACACGACCTGCGAGTCAACCAAAACTTAGATCCCACCAGGAACCTGCATCCTAATTATTGATGAACACAGTGCAGCTCTGCCATTACAGAGGTTCCCAGTTATCCCTCTCTGCCCTTCTGAGGGTGCCAATCACCAACATTTAGTGCTCATTTACCTCAGAAACATGACTGCAAACTGCTAAAGATGCATCTGCTGATGCCAGCAAGCAGTTCAAGCCTGGCTGGCACAAAGACCCCACAGAGCACAAAGGTGGGATGTGGTTTTGTCCCTTCATTTGCTTTTGCCATCCTGGGTATTGAAGCTCTGCAGCTCTTCTTTCTGACAGGATGGGCAGTTCTCTCTTTTGACTGTTTTCTGAAAGTACAGGAGGGAGAGGCAGAGAGTTCCAAACCATCCAAAAATGGTAGAATTTGTGTTACACTTAAACAAACCTGGCTCCAGCTGCCTGGAACTCAGGATCAGGATCTGCTCTGTATAATCGGACTATGTCTGATTTTTGTTCCTTCTCTTTTGTTTTCCTTCTCAGAGGTTTATTTTTGAAAGAGGACCGTGTAGCAGGGCCTCTTCCATTTCAGGGAAAGTAAACAGAGCCCTTTGCAGGGAGGATCAGGGATGGAGGAACAAAGCCAGCTAGACTAAACTGTGTGAAGGTGAATTTATTTGTCATCATTTGCTCCCACAGCAGCACTGTGACTTTGATCAAGGTCGCAGCAAGGTGCTGCACGCAGCCTGCAGTCACAGCAGCAAGGGGAAAGCCACACTGCCAGTCCCAGATTTTGGACAGAGACCTGAATAAGACCAAAATAACACAGCAAATCAGTGCCACGTCTGCAGAGCTGAGCTCCTAGCCCAGCACAGGCACAACTCCATCCCTCCCTCTATCCCTGAGCTCATCACAGCCACGCCAGCTAAAACATCACCTTCCCCTAGGAGCAGCCCACCTGAACCCAAAACATCACCCAAAACATCACCTTCCCCTAGGAGCAGCCCACCTGAACCCAAAACATCACCCAAAACATCACCTTCCCCTAGGAGCAGCCCACCTGAACCTAAAACATCACCCAAAACATCACCTTCCCCTAGGAGCAGCCCACCTGAACCCAAACATCCCCTTCCCCCAGGACCCACCTGCCTGAACCTGCAGCAGGGCCCAGCCCTGAAGGAGCCACACAGCCCATCAGGGCAGCCCTAGCACCAACATCCAGGTGCAAAGAAACCACAGGTACAGAGCATTTGGTGGGATCTCCCTAGGACTTATCTGGCTTTCTCATTTGGGCTGTGCACTGCTTCCAAGACCAAGGTCTCTGTGAGAGTTTATGTGCTATACCAGGACTAATCCTGGGTGCAGACATGCTCTTAAGCAGAAGAAATAGCAGAGGAAACTCTTAAAACTAGAGTTGGGAAATGAGGGAAATCTTCTCAGTGAGAGGAGCAGGCCCTGCCAGAGCTGGGTGTGCCCAGGGCATTCAGGAATAGGAAATTAGAGGGGCAGGAGAGAGGCCAACCACTCCCTCAGCCCAGTGGGGATAAAAGGCAAGCGTGATAAATATTGAAGTTCCTGCTTATTAGGAAATACTTGGCAAAACCTGTGAAGCCTGAAGGGGGTGTTCAAGAGAAGTGTATTTGGTGTTATGGGAAAGTTAATGAGATGCTGTAACCATATCATAGATGGAAAACTAGGTGAGGCCCCTGTGGGCCATTATATACTGCAGGAAACTTTATGGACACTATAATGCATTATTTTTAATGATTCCCCTGCCTGCTCCAGGCCCTGGACACCAAGAAGAGCTTGCCTGGCCTCCTGGTGTTGTGTTAGCAATGACACCTTGCTTGTTGCTGCATTTCTGGGTTACTTTAATGAGAAATAATTGGGTTACTTTCCCAGATTCCACAAGGCCCAGGCACAACGAACCAACACAGAGGGTGTGCTGCTGTGTGGCAGCCTCTTCACACCCTCTGCCTTCCCAAGGGTTACCTCTCCTGCTTAACCATTTATCCACAAATGTGCCCACAGAAACACTGGCACTCGTGCAAGTTCAAGTTTGCACTGTCATCATCCATCTCCAGGGAGAGCCAGGCCACAGAAATAACCAGCTGCAACATCACAACGATTGCCCCTGCAGGAGATGTATATAATGAAAATTGAAAGCTGCAGGATGAACTTCTTACATACTTGTCCTTTTGGTTTATTCATCAGAAATAATTATCTGCGCTCGCATTCACAGGAGCACATACTTTATGATGTACATCAAAATTTAATGGATTTTTAATAATACTGTAACTACAGCAGAAGCACAAAAAAGGACAGCCATTAAACCATATGTGCTGTGTTGGTGGGTAAGTGGTGTTGAGCAAACAGCAACATGGAGCCACAGTTTAGCATCAACAACGGGGAAAAGGGATTGCTCCTTGCAGGAGCTGAAAATGGGAGCGAGCTCTGATCCTGTGTGTTCAGCTCAAAGCTCGTCAGCAACAGGAACAAATAAGCAAACCCAGTTTCTGAGTCTCGGGACCCTGCAGGCGGCACCCCTGGCTTCTGACAAGCACACCAACACCCCAAAACTCAAGTTTCTCCACCCCTGCAACGAGAGAAGAAACACGAGTACACCCCATGGCAGCAGCACGGGAACCTGCCTGTGCCAATTAAAGTGCTCCCAGGATTCCACCCACCTATTGATGTTATTCCATAAGCATCAGCAGAAATTGTTGCTCCAGCAGGAGAGACTGACACTCCAAACACTCTCCTCAGCAGCCAGGCTGAGCTAACGAGTCGGTGTGAAGCATCACCATGTCACCAGCACTTGGACTGGCATCTATTTATAGCCCAAGAAATTATATACGTGGTGTCCCCACCAACAGTGACACATCTTCATTCAGGCATGAGTCACCTATTCACAAGCACGTTTCCAAAAATAAATCCTATTTACCAGAATTAAATTCCACACGTTCGGGGAGAAATTGTCTCCTTAAGAAAAAGCCAGGCATGTTAGAAAAGCAAACAGGCACTGGAGCCCTCAGCCTGCAGGTCCCCATGCTCCCTGGGATCAGGCTGAGGCTGGAAATGTTCAGGATCCACCAATGAAGATGGTCATGGCTGTCATCACAGAGCCCTGCCAAGGTCACCAGAATATCCAGAATATTCCTGGCCCCTCACGCCTTGCAGAACCAGGGAGTACATTGCAGTTATTAGAGAGAACAGACAGAGCCAGCGCCAAGTAATCCCAGAAAATGTAGTGTTAAATAGAAGGTTCAAACCACAAAGCTGCTGATGGGGAATGTTAAAAACGTCAGCGTGGCTGAAAGACATTTGCCAGCGGTGGGAGTCAAGTAGCGAGCTACTGTTCAGCACATGCAATAAAAATCTGAGGGTGCTCGGGTAATGGGACCAACAGTACAGTTGTTGATACAAATTATATCCAGAAAGCAAAGAAATAAATGGCTAAATAAATAAATAATGCAAAAATGGAACAAGTTCAAACTTCTTTTATAGTAATAGTCTCCAGTTGAGCATAATCACCAAAGCTATAGTGATAAGATTGCCAAAACTAGACAAACATCTGTGAGATGAATTCATCTCAGAGGGGAAGCCAACAGCTTGTTATCATTAAAGAGGCAATGCTCTCTCTGCGTTTGAACTGCAGGCGCCTTGTTACTGCGTTTGCCGAGGCAATTGCACCAGATGTTGGCAGCTTTCTTCAGATGGATGACAAGCACCTGCTGCTGGGGAAATTAAATGCTCGTCGGCCTCCTCTCCTCCAGGGGAGGGTGGGCCGGCAGGGGAAGGGGGAGCGGTGCCGGCTGACCCTCTGAAATAAACCTATTTATGCAAAGTGACAGTAAGTGCCGGTTTGCCAAGCGGTGAAACAGAGTGGAAATTCATTGGATCCCTTCCATCGCCCCTGGTGAAATCTGCTCCCACCCTCCCAGTCCTGACAATTAACATGGCACGGATCTGAACTCGCTAAAGCACTCAGCAGAGTGAGAGATCCAACACAGGCACCTTCACCTGCAGAGCCAGCACGGAGCTCACACTGACTGCCCACAAAGGGGGCACAGCCAGGGAGGTCTGGGCATCTCCTGTACCCACCACAGGGTCTGGGCTCCCCCTGTACCCAGCCAGTGGGGTCTGGGCACCCCCAACATCCAGCACAGGGTCTGGGCACCCCCTGTACCCACCATAGGGTCTGGGCACCCCCTGGTCCCCACTGGACCCCACACTGGTCCCCATAAGCTGATGCCAGCCCCCCCAGTTCAGGTGCACACAGCCACCACACCCTGTCAGGCCAGGAGTAGAGTAAGCAGGCTAAAATGGTTAAATAAAATGGGTTTTAAAGTGTTTTTTGAAAAGAAAACACAGAGCAGCTTCTTCCCTGACATAGTTCTGAGCTCTTTCCTCTTTCTGGGAAAGAAAAACTACAAGATGTTATCTCCCCTTATACTGCAATCACTTCTTTATGACATCTCCAAGACTCTCCAGGCTGGCACGGAGGTGACACCACAGCCAGAGGCTCATTCTGTGCCATCCAGAACCATTCCAACACCACTGTGCTCATTCCTGCTCACCCCAAACCCCTGGTGCATGCCCCAAACACAGACAGCACTTGTTTGATCTCAACTGGCCACATGCATTTTGGGTGCCCTTCAGATTAAGAGGCAGTTAATCCTCATTCTGCTTAGATTATCTTAATTGGCTCTTCATTTGAGCTACTCTGCCCTTGTCCTGGTTTCTGCAGTTATATTTATAAATGCATATACTGTACCACTGTCTCCCTCTCTGGGCTGGCAGGTATCACCAGGACTGGAAATTATTGATAGGACTGATGTGATTCATGCTTGGCCACCACCCCATTTCTACCTAAACTGTGCAGGCACTTCTTTTCTCCCTAACAAAATAATTATAAGGTGTTCCTAACAGAAAGAGACATGTGAATGATGGACATCAAATGAATTTCATATTCTACACCTGCAGAATTAACTTAAGTTTTAAATACAGTGGTTTCGTCTTGATGTTCCACATGCCAGCAAAACTCAGGTATTTAATCTCTAGGACTGATAAATATGACCATTCATTTCCACATGGAAAAAGCGTTATTACACCTGCTCCCAGTGCTGTTCTCCACATTTGGAACAGTGTCTGTGAAGTTCCTCCTGGGCACTTTAAAAGCCCTTTTCTTTGTGGCCCAGACTCAGCTGCATTTGGAACACGCTCAGGTTTCCCTCCCATCACTCAGGTGTCCACAATGGGGGACGATGGCACTGACCAAATGCTGACTCCCCAATTATGATCAATTATGACTTATTTAACCAGCTCACCTGGGCTGTGAGCTCCCCAAACCTGTGAGCAGGAAGGAGGGTACAGGTTTCAATTACAGCACGCCAGGTTTAAATAACTGCTGCTGTTTTCTCATCAGAGAACAGTGCTAAAACAGGGTTTTCTTTTCCCACAGCCAAGCTCTGGGCCCCTCAGAGCAGCTCCTCAGAGAGCAGCAGTGCCCTGCAGGGATGGCAGGAGCAGCACCTGCACCAGAATAACCCTGGGAGGCTTCCAGACAAGCGCCAAAGTGGAATCTGATGCAATTTCACAGCAGATATTGAAAATGTCCATCAGGTATTTCACCTGGTGCCTGTGCTGGGGATGAACACCAGCATCTCCTGCCTGCAGCCCAGAGCTCCAGCCGGGCCCAAAGGGGCTCAGAGATGCCACCCAGCAAACCCAAATCATCCCTTCCAGGGAACTCTACATCTACAACCCCCCTGACCAGGCTGAACCCAGGAATGCTCCAGGGATAAAAACCAAATAGGATTAACTCAATTTGGCAGGGATTTTATATAGCCTATTGCATTTGTACGAAATACAAGCAGGGGTGAAAACAAAATTGACTTCCTTGGGGTCTCAGAAAGGATATAGATAATTTCCATGGGTTTGGCTCAGTTGTAAAACTGACAAAGACACACGCACAAAAAATTCACACAGATGTTGGAGGAGGAAACCTGAGTGTTTCCACGTAACTTTTCTCTCCCCAAACACAGCCCCTGAATAATGATTGATTTCACTCATCTCCCACAGGCTGTGGTGCTACAGCACAAAGCCTCCTCAGCACTTCATCAACCAGAGGAGGAAAGGAAATAAAACTGAACTTCAAACTTCTGCTGGGCTCTGATATTGCCCTCGTGCCCACAAATCCTGCCTTAACATTTCCTCTTTTCACAAAACCCAGGGAGAAACCAACATCTAATTTATAACAAAACCACTTCCACAAAGCATGTGGCTTATTGCAGACCACCTCCAAACCGACTTCCTGCGTGCAGCTCCTCACTGGCAGCATGCAAACAAAACAGGGGCTGCTTTTTCAGCAACGATCAAGTTTCTCAGTTTGTTTAAAAAAAGAAAAAAAGAAAAGCATGCGTGGGAGGGAGAAGAAATAATAAGAAGTGCTTTAGGCCATGAGGGACCCCTATTTCCCAGATCCCTTGCCACATGCCAAAGCTAAAATTTAAAGGAACATTCATTATACTGTGACACAACACGGAAACAGGGATATATGGAATTTTAAAGCACGAGCACAGGGCAGAGGCGTGGAGGAGGCAGTGCTGCTCCTGCCACAGAACAGCCCCCAAACTCTGCTTTTCCTGGCTCCAAAGCTATCAAAGCTGCAAACAACGACGTGCTTGTTTATTGCTGGCTCTGGTTTAAGGAGATGAGGGATCCAAATCAAGCAGCTTCTGCCAAGGTGCCTGCAGATAACTCAGAAACAAGAACAGGATGAGCTCAGAGCTGTCCCACAACAGGCCCAGAGCTTGGAGGGACTCTGGAAGGGAACACTGAGGGCAGCAGTTGGTAAAAACCCCACCACATTCTCTGTTTTACTGCACATTATAAATGTTTAGGGAACTCCGGCTATTACAGACCACAATGTAAATAAGAGTCCAAATTTATCCCTTCATTTCATAAAACATAACCAGTCCCCAAGTACTGGGAAACACAGTGCTGAAAAATGTGAAAGGCTAGCAATGTGTCACACTGAAAGATGACTTTTCTGCAAAGCAAATGCTTTAAGGACAGCCCATCCATGTCTCCTATTGACCGTTAAATCTACATATCAATGTCCAGCCGAGGTGACAATACAATCCCAGCTCTCTGCCAAGGCCAAATTAACTAAGCTTTCACTTTCACACAAGCACAATTCCTTGCACCTCCTGACTCTGGCCTCAGCCCCAGCTCCAAAGGCTTCCAAATCCCCCCAAAATGAACCCATGGCGAGAAAACCACCTTTTCTCATGCTAACAACTTCATTGTAAAAACATCTTCAGAGGCCGTACTCGAGGTCTCAGGGAAAAGTAAACCACTGGAGTGCTTAATGCCACGGCAGTGCATTAACCCATTCACACCCAGACAGCCTGGCCAAACAAGGAGGAGTTTCCTCCCCTCTTTTCCTGATTTATATTTTCACAGCTGTCAGGGAGGAGAGCGGAGTGATTTATGTAAACCACGAGATTAGGCTGAAATCCTCAGTGTGGATCGCACCTCCTTCCCTCCTGACACACTGACACTGAAAGCAGAGGCACTTCACTACCAAGGTTGTTGTTCCAAAGGTTAAACCGGTTGTTATTTGCACCAGGGTCCGTGTTGTAATGCAGGGCATGGTACAACCAAAGGAGGAAATTCTCATTGTCTCGTTTGGTGCTCACACCCTCAGCTCCTGGTGAGGCAGCACCTGGGGCAGGACAGGTGAGAGTGGCACCTCCTCTCCCTCAGCTGACACTAGACACTAAGTCAGGCTACAGAAGGAAGAGATGAGAAAACTACACATTTTCAAAAGCTCAACAGAAAAAAAAACCCATCTCAGAATTCAGTTATTACTATTATTATTATTCCACTGGTCTGTTCTGCATCTCACAGGAAATAACAAGTGAGTGTACAAAACATTTCAAATCCACAGAGGTAATTCAGAAATCCTGTCTTGTCTCAAAATTTCAAAGCCTTAAAAGCCATTCCTGAGGAAACAACATATTCCAAGTGAAGCTGAAACATGACTATGAAAGGTCTGAGGGACCTTGTAGCAAGCCAGGGCAGAACACAAAATTCATGCTAGTCTGGTCCAATTTCATCTGGAAATTTAAAATAAAAAACAAGTGCCAGAGCCCCTTCCCTGAAAGTCACTTCAGGATTACTGTGAAAGGGAAATTGAAGAGCCAATGCTCTCAGATGGAAAGTAAAACATCTGGGGCCACCACCACCAGCACTGGCTGCTCCTCCAGCAGTCTGAAACAGCAATATGGAAAATATTGTTTGTCCACAAAACTACTTCACACATCTCCTTCAAACACCACCAATCTGGTTCCAAAAAGGATAAATTTAAATTTGTCCTCTCTCCTACCCAAGAAAATGTAATTTTTCTGCAAGAACAGTCCAAGATGGGCTGATCTAACAGCTCAGGACAAGTGGAACATACCTTCAGCAGCACTGTTCCCACCCTGCTGGAAGGACACGGTGGCCTTTTCATTGCCAGCACTGTTCCCACCATGACCCATCACAGCAACAAGGTTTTCACTCAGCTCTGTTCCCATGACTGGCCCGAACAGTTACCTGGAGCCCATTACCCCATCAATTAATGCCTGCACGCAATCTCTGGGATCCCTGAGCCTGGCTCAGCCCCACCAAGGGCAACCAAAGGGTTAAAATCCCATGTCAAACACAAGTCCTGGCTCTGGACCAGAAGGGACATGGGAACCAGGGCAGCTGAGTTATAAAGGCCTTATTGTAGCAGCCCACTGGATTGGAAATGACTTGTAGGCCTAATGAAACAAAACTTTGGCAGTAAAACAGAATGAAAGGAATGAGACAATAAAAGAGAGGAACAAAGGGAGCAGAGTTGTTTCAGCTTAGGAAAATAAGCTCACTTTGTTGTTGGGAAAAGCCAAAGCCGATTAGGATAAACCAATGACTAGGCATAAGTCTTCCAAACTAATTACACAGTTGGCCATGTGAAGTGGAATTGCACAAGCCAGGCTGGGCTGCTCTGCAGGAGCTCTGTGCAGGGAGCAGCACCTGGGCACACCTGGGCACTGCTGCAGCCCCCAGGGCAAGGACAATCACTATCAGAAATCTTATAAACTAAATTTCAGGAATTATCACTGCCACACACTTTGGTGCTGTATCGTCAGGCACTTTCACTGGTGGGTTTACTAATTAAATATTATATTATTACTATTAACAGGTGGGTTTACTACAGCTTTTCCTTTTCTTTGAGACAAAGGTTTGGCACTGACTTTTCAAAAAGCTGCAGTTTCAAATTCAACACTTTACCCCTTCCTGCCAGCTCCAGTTCCACGAGCGAGCCCATCTGGCCCCAGAGGTTGTGGTGGCTGCTGTCCCCACATCCTGTGTGCTGAGAGCCACCTCCAGCCCCCAGAACACCTCCCCTGGCCCCAGAGCTGCTCTATAGTGAATACAGACAGGATTGATCCTGATTGCAGGAACTGCAGGCACCTCCAGCCCCCAGAACACCTCCCCTGGCCCCAGAGCTGCTCTCTATAGTGAATACAGACAGGATTGCAGGAACTGCAATTTTTTCCAGGCTGATAAATAAGCTCAGCATTTCAAAGAGCAAATCACCTGAGATGCTCTTATCAAACAGGGGCGGCTCCTCACACTTTAATTGTCTAATGCAATTTGCCTTATTTTAAGGAAGCCCTGAGCAAAGGCAGAGCTGGCCAGTGGATGTGGGTCACTGATGGAGAGCCAGGCTGTGTGCTGAGCACAGGCCCTGCCCCACAGGGCTGGATCCCAGAAAGGAAGGGGAATGGACAAGGATTGACTCCTGCAGGGTCCTGCAGCACCAGCCCTGGGCGCTGTGTCTGAATGCACCATCCCACTGCCCACAGCAGGTTAACAAGTCTTCTAACTCAGCTGAAGCAAACTCCCCATTTCTAAGGGTCACTGACCACATCCTGACAACCAGAGCCTGAGGAGGATCACCCCAAAACACCCCAAAAACAAACAGTCCCAGCTGATAAGGAGCAGCACCATGGGGAGAACCCCACACCTGCAGCAAGGTCAGGTCACAGTCACACAGCCAAGCAGCCTCTGCTCCAAGCAGCCCCAGTTTCACTCACCCTGAACAAGCTGGAGCAGGGACTGTGACCCAGGTCAGCTGCAGTGACAGGGACCAAGCCCTGCCAGCCTGGCTCCTGCAGGGGCTCAGCCTCACAGGGACAGCCCTGACCTGGCAACGGGCTCCTACCATCACCCCAACTTGGGCAATTTCCAGCTCCTTACATTTTTCATCCTGCAAAATTAAGACACTCGAAGAAAAAACCCACTTGATTTTCCCAAAGTGCTGCCTTTGGGAAGGCAAACCTCTGCTAAGCTGTCTCAGGAATGGCAGAGCATGAAGGCAGAACCAAAGTGTCCCGAGTCCCCAGTCACTCCCCAGCCACAGCCTGGCTGCTGCATTCCCAGGGACTGTAAAACTGCAAGCATGAAACCACCAGATGGTGAAATTAAAAAGACTATATTAAGACAACATCCAGACAATATGCAAAGCACTTATATTGAAACTATTATTAACTTGAAAAATACAGGTTAGTGGAGTTCTGCAATTAGAAGTAACTACAGAAGAAACATCCAAAAGCTCATGTAATCCTTTAATAAAAGGCTCAGCAGGCTGTAAACATCCTGCCGGAATCGAAGATTATTATTGAAAATAAAATGACTGGTTTGCAAAACAACTATCAATCCAGCACAGGAACCATTTATAAACTCGCCTCCTCAGCCCTCCACGAAATCCTGCCTGGCTCAGGCTTTCCAGGGCACATAAAGGAAACACAAACTAACTGCAAGGAACGGGAGCTGCTCTGCCCTGTGATACCCTGCTGTGTCCTCAGGCAATGCTGCATCTAAAGCACCAAATGCTGCGCTCGAAGGGCAGGAACGGAGCTGCTGGGATGGAATCCCTGGAGCTGGAACCCATGGAGCCCTGAGGCACGAGGTGCTGCCACAAAGTGCTCTCAGAGCAGGCAGCTCCTCACCTGTGGCCCTCCTGAACGATTGTCCAGAGGCCGTGGGCACCCAGGCAGCCCCATGGAAATCAGGGCCACCAAGCAGCAGCCACAGCCTGCACAGTGGGGATGGAGCTGTTACATCACAGCAAAGACTACTCTGGCAAGGTTCACATCTCCTTCTTTGCACAAACTTGTTTGTTTTGGGGTTTTGGTCAGGGGTTCTTTTGTTGTGTTCTTTTTTTTTAATTTTTCAATGATGCCAGCATTCTACACATCCTTGCAGAAGGATTTTCTAGTAAGAAATTAAGTGGATATTCTAGTGACTTCCACATTGCTCTTGCTTTTCACGTGGTTCCTCCAGGCATTTTCACAAATTAATGAGCTCTCCAATACGTCTCCCTGCCCTTTTTGCCACTGGAATCGGGGCTAACAGAAGGCTGATTTTATGGAGAAGACAACTGTGTAATCATTCAGCTAAGGGTCAGATTCTTCCTGAACAGACACAGATTCACCTCCCAGTGATGCTTTTTTCTTCAGTGGAAGTAAACAGTGCTGGCAATGTTGTACACACACAAGCAACAAACAGAACAGGAATCCCAGAGGCTTCAAGAAATGACACGGAAAGGCAAAAACTTGGCCCTCCTTTGAGCTCAGTCCTCAATGCACTTTTGTTTTTCAAAACACTTCAAACAGAACGGGAAGAAAGAACAACTATGTAGTGCTCACTTGGGCAGAACTTACCTTGCCAAACTGTTCAAAGTATTGCTTCACGTCCTCCACTACTGTATTAGCCGATAATCCACCTACAAATATTTTCTTTGTTCTTGTGACCATCTGTAAGAAATTACAAGACAAGCATATGGTTTAACCAGATTATTTCAAACAATATGTGGAAAAAAGAAATATTTTTCAGATCCCATCCCTAACCCGGATAATGAGAATACTTCTTTACAAAAGCAATTTCAATTCGATTTGATTAGATACTTCTTTCTCTGTCTTTTGTTTTTATTTGAGAGATGGCTGAGTAAAGGCTCTCAATAACAACTCTAGCCCCCGGATATTTTTTTTAATAAATGATTTTTATTGTGCTTCTCAATGCAAATAAAAGTGAAAAAGGAGCCCAAGCACTGTATCTTCGTACTGTCTCAGAGCAGAGGTGCCTCTGCCCCTCCTTTTCCTACAGACAGAACGAACGCTCCTCGGCAGGGAGAGGCAATTACATCCAACCCAAGTGATGTGTTATTAAGTTTCCACGGGTCAGTTTAAAAGGAACTTGCACAGTTACTTTTAAAGTAATCAAATGATGAAAGACAGCCAGAGCTGCCGACGCAGCATCCTGCAGCCATCACAGCCTGTGCCCATGGTATCACCAGCCCCTACAGGAACCTGCGTGTGCCCCCAGCCTGTGCCCATGGAATCACCATCCCTGGGGCACACCAGCCCCTCCAGGAACTGGGTGAATCAGCTGGGTGATAGCTGGCTGCCCATGAAATGAATCTAAGTTCACTCTTAATTCTTCTTCAAGGAAAACCTACAAACCCTAATGAAGCGAATTAGGGGATATTTAAAGGGGGTACAGCTCCTTTAAAAAAATAATATAATCTCTACAAGCAGATAAATACTGATTTCTCAATTACATTGCGGGCCCTCAAGCAGCCACCAACAAAGAGTGCGTTAAAGATCTGCACTACAAAAACATAAGAACTTTATGACTCCCTCCCCATTAACAGGCTAACCTAGATTCAAATAGGAGAATTAATGCTAGAATGAGTAACCAGGGTCCTCCCTCTACGACACAAGCTTACATCCACACATTGTTAAGAAATCACCGATATACGACAAATCAAACAAGCACAGTATTAAATATCTTGTTAACCCCACAGAGGAGTGTCCATTAGGAAAGATTAAAACCTGTGCAATCAGCATCCCCAGGGCAGAGCAGCCCCCCAGGAACCTGTGTGTGCCCCCAGCCCAGACCTGCTCCCCACCGAGGCCACCCTGTCACACACACAGGTAAAGCCTCCATGGGGCTGGGGCACAGACACAAAGCTCAGAGCAGCCCCAACCCTTCCCAGGACAAATTAATCACCACTCCTGTCCCACAGCCTGCACATCAACCACGGCAGACACTCCCCTCAATCAGCTCCAATCACACCTTGCACAGCCTCACTTTTTCTGTTTGGGCTTTTTTTTAAAGTTAGGAAGAAAAAGAGAGGAGGGGGGAAAAAAAAAGTGTAAAAATTCAATTATTTTTTTCCTGGCTGCAATCTAGGGCTCCAAAATTGAAGCCCAAGCATATATTTTTCTGTAGAAAATTGTCATTTACAAATAAAGAATTGGCTAAAGCCGACTTGTAACTAAAGGATTTTGCAGGGCTGTCAAGAGCCCTCTGCCTGCCAGCATCTGATTTAAGATCAGGCCAAGCTTCTGTTGTCATACAAAAGAGGGAGGAAAGCAATTATTCTAAAGCAGTATTTGAAATTATCATCATTTTTATATTTGACCAAGAAAGAAAGAAAAAAAGAGCTACTGCTTTTAGAAGCAAGATTGAAGGTTATAGGAAAAAAAAAAAGACCACTTTGTTTCAATAGCTTCAGTCAAGGAAAATATTGGTAATGACAAGCAAATTCACAACATTTTAATGCCTAGAGATGCGTTGTGATCTGGGAAATGGTTTCAGAAATCAGCTCTGTGGTACCAAAGCGAGGCACAAAATTAAGTCTGCTTTTACAATCCACATTTCCCTGAAGAGACCCCTCAATTGCTTTATTCCCACCTTCCCCCCAGCAGCAGAACAGAGAACGCACACCCTGATGGGCCCCTACAGCAGGGTCTGCTGCCTGCTCTCCACGTGGGGCACGAGGCAGCACGGCCTCACCTGGGCAAGGTGAGGAGCACGGGCGGGGGGACATGGGCAGGTGGGATATGGACACAGGGACACGGACAGCTGGGACCAGGAGGGACATGGACAGGTGGGACATGGACAGCTGGGACCAGGAGGGACATGGGCAGGTGGGATATGGACACAGGGACACAGACAGCTGGGACCAGGAGGGACATGGGCCGGTGGGACATGGACAGCTGGGACACAGACAGCTGGGACCAGGAGGGACATGGGCAGGTGGGACCAGGAGGGACATGGGCAGGTGGGACACAGACAGCTGGGACCAGGAGGGACATGGGCAGGTGGGATATGGACACAGGGACACGGGCACCAGGGACATAGAGCAAGAGGGACATGGGCAGCAGGTAGGACATGGGCACACCTGGGCACACCCTGCCACTCTGAATTCCTCCAGTGACAGTCACTGAGGATCTCTGCCTCCTCCTGTGAGTAAATTCACAATCTCTTTCTGGAGGTTGCTCACAACGGGGACACCCCAAAGCAATGGTGGCACAGAGCCCTGGTGGGTTCGGACCCTGTGCCAGCAGCCCCACCTGCCCTCTCCTGGCTGCAGCAGTGGGCTTGGGGCAATGGAAGCGATTTCTGCGAATCAGTCACAAGCCCATGTTTTATTAAGGGCTCCAAGAGGTCTGGGTCACTCTGAAACCACAATACTTGCAGCTCTGTGTCTCTGGATTCCACGTGCAGTGTAACATATCCACCTGGCTGCTGCAGGCTCTGTGCACCAGAGGCTTGGGAGGGTGTGTGCACTGAAGGTGTCTCTCTCTCGCTGCAGGAGGACTCAGGAGAGGCAGATCTGAGCTGGGGTGAGCCCTTTAACTGGGAGCATCACAGAACTGCTCTGTTTGTGTATGGTGCTGGTGCTGAGTTATCAAAACACATGTGACTCCTCCTGCCAGGAGGCATTCAAGGTTACATTCTCTTTACTGCCTTGGCTTTTGAACAATATAATCGCCTTTGTGCTCTGAAACTGAGCAAATACTTCAGGAGGTGCAGGAGCAGAGAGGAAACCTTCCCTGCTTCAGCCAGGCCAGTCTGCTCAGTTTGTGCCTTTTGGTGCAAGGCTGTGGCTGTAATTACATCAGTTTGGGGCGTATCAGGTAAATCTCTGAACAACAGGCTGAAGATGCAGCCTCTGGGAAGGAAAGTCTGGTTCCACTCAAACACATCAATACAAACGTGAGCTAAACCCAGCCTAGCCAATGAAATGAAGAAATGAGGTTTGCAGAGCTGGGGGCTCCAGCTCCAAACCCCTGAACATCCCTCACACTCACACAGTAACACTGCTCATCATCCTCTGTGGCTCTTCCTTCCCCACCAAAATTCTCTTATTATCCTGACTAGTAAAAATGAACAAAGATTTTAAGCTCATTAAATATTTCACAGGATTCCCAGAATTTCAAAATCTCAAGCAGTAAGTACCCACCATTCCTTCTACATGAGTCAAGGCCCTGTCTACACTCACAAAAGAAGTTAAATATGTAACTTCAGGGCAATGGCTTTCAGCATCATTCCCCAAGCATTCCTTACAGAGCCTTTCAGCTGTGCCCTGCCTCCAGCTTCAGTGCAGAGCTCCTGGCTCAGGATGGTGAGGGTGGGAAGGAGGAAAGGTGTGCTGACACCCAGCTGGCACAGACAGGAGCCCCAGTGTGCCACCGGCAGGCCATGCTGGCAGTAAAATCCAGGTAAAATCCCAAAGCAGGACACAGAGACACACACCCAGCACATGGGGCTCAGGAACACCCTGGGAACCTGTGCTGAACCCAGCTCTGGCACCTTCAGTGTGGAGTTCATCACTTTGAGGCTTTGCATCCTCAACTTCTCAGTGTAGTGGAAGTGGACTAGAGCACTAATAGTGAATCTGCATCACAAATAGCTGAAATTAGCATTAATTTCAGATTAAGCTAATTATGCATATGTAACTGTTTTCCAGAGCACTCTCCTCTCTCCTACAACAGCGTGGGCAGGGGGGGCACGTGTATCCCAGCCTGCTCACCTCATCTGTGGTTTGGCATTCCATCATTTCTAGTGTATCCACCTTCTAAATAGGTTTATAATTGGAAAAAACAGCTTTGGTATCTGTGCTGAACTGCATTTCATACCCCATTGTGCCATACATTCAAACTACAGCATTACTTCTAATTAAAACCAACAATAATTCATGTAACAGGGGAAGTGATCTTGTTAACAGAACTGCCAGGCTTCTTTGGCAGAGCACACACCATAAGAATACTCCAGTTTTTTTGTTTTTTTTTTTTTTTTTTTTTTAGTTTTTTGCCTCTGGGATCCCCCTAGGAAGTTCCAAAAAGCTATTAAAAACCCAACTGAAATGTGATGCAAAGACAGGAGGAGAAAGGCAGCGTTCAGCAAGAGCTGCCAGGCTGTGTGTGCTCCCAGGGAACAGCCAGAACCATCCTGCTCCAGGTGCTCTGCACAGAGTGGAGGAGCTGAGCTGGGCTCCGTCCCTGCGCTGAGCAGGGAGAGCAATCCCCCAAGGCAGCTGGCTTTGGGTGCCACGTACAGCACGCTCAAGGACTCAAAACAGGATTTCTGCAAGACTTAAACGGAGCAAATACCTTGTGCCTGACCCTGTGTAAGCCCTGTCATCCTGTGAGAACTGCTCAGGCCGTGGAAGGGACCAGGGAATGAAAGAGCCCTTTAATCCAAACACATTCCCAGGGGTAAATCAGCCCCCCTGATTTCTGGGAAAATACACATGGGCTTGATTCTCCCAACCCATTCAGAAACCAGACCTGGTCCCTGCTCTGTTCCTGGATTTTGGCTGCCTCGGGTTCTGCTGTTCCTGCTGGGAGGGTTTTGGTGCTGTGGCATCAGCAGGAGGCAGAACACACAAACCAATTTTTCCAAGACAGATTGGACTGGCAGCAATTGCCAAAACCATCCTTGGAGTTCCACGAGCAAACCCGGCCAGGGGCCAAGCAAAGCCCTTCCTGGTCCATCTCCCCAGCTGCTACAGGGTTAAACTGCCAGGGTTAGCTCCCAGCCCCTCACTCACACGCCCACAGGTGATGGCAGCCTGCCTAGGGCACAGTTCCCAAAAGAAGGGTTTGCTGTGCAGCTTTGGTGTCCCATACACACAGAACACCTTTACCTGCACCACCACACAGAGCTCTCTGCATGGGAGATCCAAGCCTGAAAATTGGCCCCAGCTGTGAGAGCTCAGCAGGTCTTTGGAGCAAAATCTGCCTGCAAGCTCCATATCAAAAGATGCAGTAAAATTCACCAGAGCCCAGTAATAGCTCCTGGCCCCACAGCCTTGCTATAACCAGTTATATCACATCCCTGAGGGCTGCTCCCACCTCCTGTGCTCCAGTTAACCCTTTTACAGGTTACAGAAGCACACCAAGAGCAGGGAGCAGAGCAAACCTATTTAAATGCCCCTGGTTGCTTCAGCTCCTCCTGCATGGCATGGTAGGAAGGTAACTCTAAATATTCACTGAGTGCAGACAACTCATCCAACCTGCCTGCCTGATTACTGTTCAGCAGTGCTTAAAAACTGCATTAATAACCTTAAATGAAGATAATTATTTTTAAATTAATATATCTTGGGGCCACAAATGGAGAGCGCTGTCTGACGTGACTGGGAGGGGGATTTCTGCAATGCCCAAGTAATGAGGGACAAAGGCCCCAGTGGGAAGCAATTAAGGCTCTGGTCCTCAATCTACAGGCTACTGACAAAGCTTCACCTTGTGCAGGCAGAGAGAGGGAGGGGATAGAGGGGCAGATGGCATTGTGCCCAGGGACCTCCTTTGGAAGCCGGGCCAGCAGCACTCAGTGGGAGCACAGATTAACTGACCATTCCCAGTTCCTCACCCACGTTACACCACCTTCCCAAAGGAAATGTCCTGTGCCATGGCCAAAATACAACCACAACACCTCTGGCTGCCACAGCTTCGTGTCCTGCTGGAGGACAATGTTTCCAAGGGCATGCCCAAGGTCCATCTGCAGCACAGCTCTAAGGGTGGAGCAGGATGGACAGAGTGGGGAACCAACTGCTCACCTTCCCAAAGCACAGCCCCAGCCCTGCTCTTTTCCCCTGGATCTATGGAAGGAGCAGGGCCCTGGCTGTCCCTGCTCTCACAAACCCAGGAGGGTGTGCAGGGCAGCAGTGAGGGGCAGGAACCTGGGCCAGGACAGACGTGCTGACATCCCCAGGTCAGGGACAAAAGGCTCCTGGGAGGCTCAGGCCAAGCCCTGTAACCCAGTGCTCACCAAAACCCAACTAGAACCCAGCCTGAACTGCAGAGGAAAAGGATTCTGCCAGAGTTGGTAAATTCTTCCAGCTCCAAACACTGAGGCCAGTCCAAAGAAATTTATTGCCTCTACAGTGCAGAGAGCATGACAATTTAAATGCTTCTAAGTTAGTATCAACTAATTTTTCATGATAACCCTCTAAAATCAGTGATGGGAGCTCTCTGTCAAGATTCTAGATAATCTGCTAAAACAAGAGAAATTCACAGGAAGGAATAAGAAATGTGCGAAGCAATTTACCTCCTTCCCAACACACTCCAGATGATTTCTCTGAAAAGAACAAATGGAAACTTTAACCCTTAGCCTTGATTAATTTCATCTACATGCTCTAGCTGCACATGGCAATCAGTTACTGATGAGCAGGTTTGGCTTCATCTGCTGAGCCAAGCCCAGGGAGCTGCAAGGCTCTGCACAAGGCTGAGCCTTCCCTCTGAGGTGAGACCACTAAAGGTTGCACAATGCCCAGATTTGCCTATTACTGCTGCTGCTGAAATACTTTCACAGCTTTATGAAATGCTGTGTTTGCTTTTATCCTTTCCCCCACACACACACACAAATGGTGAATTACAGGAACTGCAGCACTCCACATCCAGCTCCCCAAGGGGAGATGCTCCCCTCGCCAGGGAGGGAGCCCACCAGCCTTTACTGAACCAACATCCTTGTCACTCCAAAGCAGATCAAACAACCCTTGACTGGGAATAAAAGGGCCCTTGAGGAGCTGCTCCACAAGCCAAGAGGGGAAGCAAGGCAAGAGAAAACACCCATAGCTTTTCCAAAGGAAGGCAGCATCTCTCAGCTCCAAGAGCTTGTCTCCCTGTGTGATGTTTACTCACTCAGTGACCACAGGGCGAGTCATTTCAGCCTGCACAGCACTGACTATCAAAGAGTCTGGGGAGAAGCTCAGCTGGAGACTGCAGGGCTCAGCATCTGAGCACACATTTGAACTCACAGCATTTGGGGAAGCCTCATTAGGTCGAGTGCGTTGCACAATCGAGTGCTATGTGCCTTGATTTCCACAAAAAGAACAGAAATATATCCCCACAGCTCAATGGAGCCTGTGAGGTTTCACTCATTAAATGCCTAACCCGCTGAAAGTCTGATTTGAAGACGCTGGAATGGCGCAAGACATTGTTACTGACATTATTGTTATTAAAGGAAGAATAAAAAAATATTGTTCCTAGCTAGGAAGGCCATATCAAACTACCAAGCAAGAGATAAATCAGCCAAGGTCTCCAAAAAAAGACGTTATTTCTCCTTTACTCCAACATCTTAATGTGCATGACTTTTTTTGTACTAGAAATATATTTCTATAAATCCTCCTCTACAGAAAGCTTTGCTTTCAGAAGGGGAAAAGTAGCAGATAAAATACTGCCCATCAAAATGAACTCAAGTCTCTAGTAACATAACTAAATGTGTAATGTTACAGATGTTTTATGGCCACAATGTCGGATCCACTTAGATCATTTTTACAAACCCAGCAAGAAATCTCTCCCCAGCGCTGGAAACCACGCCACAGGTCTGGGAGCAATTGTTTATTCAAACAGAGATGCCACCAGGGAGCAACAGCATCTTCCCCACCAGGGCTTGGAGGGCTCATTCCTCATGTGCCACCAGCACTGGGAGCCAGGCAGGGATGGGAAGAGGAGCTGGTCCCCACACAGGGGCCCTTCTGCTGCTGCCTAAAGCTGACACATCCCTGCTCCTGCCCCTGCATGTCCTGCTGGGAATGAGGGCAGGCACACTGGGAAACCAGCAGCAAAGGTGCTGCCCATGGTGCCACCACAGCAGGACAGTGGCACGGCAGGGACAGCAGGGCCACTGGCACAGCAGGGCCACTGGCACAGCAGGGACAGCAGGGCCACTGGCACAGCAGGGCCACTGGCACAGCAGGGACAGCAGGGCCACTGGCACAGCAGGGCCACTGGCACAGCAGGGCCACTGGCACAGCAGGGACAGCAGGGCCACTGGCACAGCAGGGACAGCAGGGCCACTGGCACAGCAGGGACAGCAGGGCCACTGGCACAGCAGGGACAGCAGGGCCACTGGCACAGGTGCCTCCTGCCCAACACCACCCATGGTCCCCCTCCAGCACACACCTGGGTACACAAACAATCACTCCTGGGTCACGTCAGCCCCTGCCCCCAGCCCATGCTGAAGTCACACTCTGTCTGCAGTTCTGCTCCCCAAGCCCATCACAGCCAGTCATACCCAACATCAAAAGATTTATTGCCCACAGTGATAGCTGCCCCACGCTGCTTTGTTTGCTAATTGTGACTGGCTTTGCCCCCAGAAGGGCAGGAGCCTAAGAAATCCGTTATCTCCAGGAAGAATTCATTTAAAGCTGTTAACAGTGTAACCCCGAGCGCTTGGCAGGAGGTTCAGCAGAAGGGATGTGGTTGTGCCTGGTTTTTGGGGCAGGACACGCTCAGCAGCCAGGGGAAGGAAACCAGCTCTGAGCAGCACCTGGATGGGTCCAGGTTTGCCTGCCCACCTCAGCAGGCACCTCTCTGCTCCTTTCCCACAGGGAGCTGTGCCAGGACAGCCAGCACTGTCACCACAGGCTTGGGCTCCCCACAGCACCTCAGGAGCCTGAGGGACACCTTGGGAGCCCAGCCCCAGCAGAGACAGCCAAGCTCTGTGCTACCAACCAAGCTGTGAGCACCAGCAGCACATCCTCAGCAAGCCCCAGCACAGCTCCCTGTCCAAGGGAGCAGCTCAGAACTGCCCTGCAGGCGCTGGACTGGCTCACAGAGCAACACCAGCTACAGTGGAGGGACTCTTACCTCATCTACAATACCAACAGGTCTCCAATAATAATGATGTTAGTGAGAATAAACACTTGGCTGATGTTCACTCCTTCCCCATCTTCCCCAGCACAAGAACCCTGCCAGTATCAAAGCCTATCACAGCTCAATACACTCCCAGACTTTCAAGTACCTAGATCATTACAACACTGCCAAAAATGTCACATAAAAAGGCCAAGGCACTGAGATGCCTGGATTTCCAGGTCTGGCAGGACATGAAAAGCTGGGACAACTTCCCATGAACAGGCACTTGTGCAGAGTGACTCCAGCCAAGAGTGAGCACTGTTAACATCTGCCTGCTGCAGGCAGCAGCACCTCTGCCAACAGGGCTGTGCCAGGGCCAGGGGGCTGGGGCACTGCAGGAACCCACCCAGCCCAGCCTGACCCCCAACTGCACCCACACTGCACTCCACTGCTGCCCACCTGGAGATTTTGTTCCTCCTGAGAGCTGCAGGACCTGTACCTACATTGGGAATTTTAATTTAAGTGCAGCAGCCCTGTGCCTTGAGTTGGACAGACAGACACAGGACTAAAACATCTGTAAGGACCTGTGAACCACCTATAAACCACACACACAGTGCTGCTGTACATCAGAGCAGCTCACAGAGGTTAACAACCCAACCTTTCATCCCACCTCCAATGTGCTGTACAGTGTGTAAGTGAGCTGTGCAGGCTGAGTTACACACAGGAGGTGTTTGCCTTTTCCATGGAGGCTGACTCACCAACACAAGGGCTCCACAGGCTGTACCTGCAGCCACACCGTGACAGCTGCAAGCCAGGCCCATGTCCCCAGGAGCTGCAGGGCCACCAGAGACCTTCCCTGGCTCCTCCTGTGCAGACAGGGATCTGCACCCACCCACCAGAGCCTGCAGCCCCAGAGCTCTGCCCCAAGGCTGCTGCCAGCTCTGGGGAGGCTCTGGTGGGTCCTGTGCAGATTGGAGAATTTGGGGTTCTCCACAGAGCTGCAGCTCAGCAATCCTTCATCCACTGTTAAATCACAGACCACGTGCTGAGAGTTAAAGACTTCTACAGGACCCCAGGGACTAATCGAGGGATGATTTCAGCCTCTAACTGTGCTCTAACCAGGCACTTAGGATGCAGAGCACAAGTTTGTGATACTATTGTGCACTGCATCAAAATGACTTTTTGATACGTTTTTGCAAATAACTAATAAGGAAAAGAGAAAAAACCGCATCACCCTGGTATTTAACATAATTCTTCCCCTCTGTCCCCTATTCTTATTTTCACATTCGTGACAAACAGCCTCCATCTTCAATTAGGTCTGTTTTATGCATGCATGAAGCCCCCAAAATATGAAAGAGCTTTTATGCAACACCAGATTATCTAATGTGCACATATTTTGCAAAAGAGCACTTTTTAAATACCTAGTCACAGAGAAGGGGAAAAAAACCCCATTCCATTCAGGAGGAGAGAAAGGGAGAGGAGGGGAAAAAAACCACATAAAAGCTGCAAAAAAAGAAAGTGAATGCATTTGTATATTAAGCAATCAAGTGCTGTCACACACTGAAAACACAAAGCACTGAAGTTTAAGTGGGCACACACCAAGGGCCTTACCATGGGACACACTTTTCAGCAGCACAGAAAGCACTCCCTTATCAACCCAGCACAGTATGAAGCAGGATCTCTGCCTATTAAAAAAAAAAAAACCCAGAGAAATAACTTCTCTTGACAGCCTGACAGCTGACATTCTTAACTGAAAAAACCAAGTGCCAAGAATTATCAGGCCTGGCTTTTCTCTCCCTGATAGATGACAGAGCAAAAAACAACAACGGCCACACACATCTCATAAATCACAACTTTTATTGAATGCCTCGCCACATAATAGCAACAGGCAAACTGAATAAAGAGGCTTTCAGTGCGTGTCTGTAAAATCCTGGGGAGCGCCGAGATCACTCCCAGCACCAAGAGCCTCCCCCAGGTCGGGCAGGTATTCATGCCAGTGCCACTGTATTCCTTACAGAGCCACCTGGAGAGTTCAGAGGGATTTTCTCTCTCATTGCTGCGTCAAGGAGCGCAGAAGAACGCAGAGAAGGGAACCAGAAACTCTGTGCAGGGACAGAGGTAGAAGGAAAGGCCAAGAGCTCTGCACAGGTGAGCAAAGGAGTGAGTCTGGCCTTTGGGAAAAGTCACCTGCAGCCACACAACAGCTGTGCCTGGGGTCTTCCCTCTGAAGCAGCAGGAATCTGCCTGCAGGCTCTTGGGAGATGGAGAGACAGGTGAGAGCTGAGCAGACAGGTGAGAGCTGAGCACATGGGCAGCAGGTCAGGAGAAAGCAAAGGTGGGAGCCCCACCAAAGGAAATTCCTGTGATGTCCCACCACCACAGTCTGATCAGTCTGGATATACAGCACTAATGCTCCTTTGTTCACTTTTCAGCACTCACTCACTGGCTTCATTAAGATACTAATAGTAAAAATAACAGAAATTATAATAATGATATCATCTACTTTTATCTGAAATAGTGAAATATCAATAGTACCTTTCATCTAAATAGTTTAGAGGCACTTCACTTTTTGATTTTAGGCAGTCCTAAAAGTGCATTTAAATCTCCCCTGTTATAGGAAAATTTCTAATACAATCTTTCCAGCACATAAACTAAAGAAAGCAGAGGGGCATTTATATATTAAATCAATTACCAGAACTTCCCTTCTCTTCACCCAAGCTAATTAAAATTTCATGTGCTTCATACCAGTAACTGTGTACAGGATCACAGCTGGTGTTTTCAAAGTCAAATAAAATAAAAATACAAGGGGATCTTGGTCTGCAACCCTACTGCTGCAAGACAAAAATAGATACTCTGCTCTTAGTGAAATCCAAGTCAGTGCAAATTTGACACCTAACTCCTTTGAAACTTTAAACTTGAGCATAATTTCACAGTGCCTCAGCCCACTAGACCGGAGCCTGCAATTTTCAGCAGAATAAAGAGTCTCTGAGGAGGCCTGGGCAAGTCACCTGAGCTCCAGGGCTCTCAAGTTTTGTTTCTTTTCTCAGATCAGCACCAAAGCGGCCGTAACACACAGGAGGAGTCCCAAGTGTTCGATCAGTAGGGTCTGGCAGCAGGCTCCGCTCAGGGCTCTGCAGGGAGCACAGGAGGCAGCTCAGGGCACAGCTTCAGCTGGCCCTGGGTACACCCTGGGCACCCCTGGCACAACCCAGGCACCTCAACTGCAGCACCAGGACAGCAACCAGGCCCACAGAGCAGGGACAGGCTTACTGTGGCTGTGACAGTGATTTGGGGGGTCTCCTGCTCCCCCTGTGTCACTCTGCGGCCTCCCCAGAGAGCCCTCAGCTGGGATGCTGAACAAGATCCCGTGCTTCAAACCAGAGCCCCTGACCTCACATTGTACTGAGCGCAACCCCCTTCCTGCATCTGCTTCCAATATTGTCTTTTTTGGGCAAACAGACCGAGCATATGTTCCCGAGGCTGCTGCCCACACGGTGGGTGGGTGTTACAATCAACTGCTGTGCACCAGGCTCCCAGCGTGGCTGACTACCCACAGCAGGGCTGGCCTGCTCCTCCTGCTCAGCTCAGGAGCAAAGGAACGAATCCACCACCAAAGTTAATGAAACAACATCCAAACTAAGGCTGAGCACGAGGTTTGAGTGAGCTCATTCTCTCTCCATGAGTCCCAAAGTTAGGAATGGGCACAGTGACACTGCCAGGACAGAGCTGCCACCAGCACCCTGCAAAGTTAATGAAAGATCCAAGCTTAGGCTAAGCCCAAGGTTTGAGTGAGCTTTTCCTCTCTCCACGAGTCCCAAAGTCATGAAGGGGCACAGTGACACTGCCAGGACAGAGCTGCCACCAGCACCCTGCACAGTTAATGAAAGATCCAAGCTTAGGCTAAGCCCAAGGTTTGAGTGAGCTTTTCCTCTCTCCACGAGTCCCAAAGTCATGAAGGGGCACAGTGACACTGCCAGGGCAGAGCTGCCCTGCAGCCAGCACTCCCTGCTCCCACTGAAGCCACAAAGAGCCCTGCTGGGAAGGGCTGCCACTGCTTTGGGAGGGGGTGGGGACTTGGTTTCCAACATCCATCTGCTCCTGCTGCTGCTCTGAATGTAAAATCACACTTGTGAATCTGTGACATCCTGCCTGGTTGCTGTGGCAATGGCTATGCCGTCACCAAAGGCCAGTCCCTTCCTTTGGGAAGGAGCAGCAGCAAAGATAATCTGCTCACTTAAGTGCTGCTCTCCAGCAACCAACCACCCAACGAGCCCAGATAAGGGGAGAAGAATTAAGAGGGAAAATGCCAACCAGAGCAGATTTGCCTCTAAACCAAATGTTGTCTAAGTTTCTCAGGAAGGCATTAGCATTTCTTTGATTTCCAGTGTTTCTTCTTTGTTCCATTAAAAACTACAAATCCACCATTAATGAAAATTCAGAAATGTCTGTGCTCACTGAGCGTGCAGCCATAAACACCAGTGTGGATTGTATTATTTCTAATCTGCTTCATGAGAAGAAGACATAGATTTGTCTGAAGTGCTGCATCATTCTTTCCATACAAGGGCCCCATTACCAGACTACACTTATTTGCAAGTCAAATGACAATGCCACTATTTGAATACATTTCCAAGCCCAAAAACCCAAGCCAGTGCTGTGGCTCTCCAGAGCTAACTCGATCTGACAGCCATAGCACTGATGCCTGCCAGTGCTGATTGACTGGTGGGATATATTTAGGCACAGGAGGGGAAAGGGGGAAGGGAGTTCCTGAATCCAAGTATACTGTTAGTAACCAAAAATAACAAGCACTGATTCAGCTCCATCACAGGGAATCCAGCTAATGGAGAATTTACTACCGCATGGGCAATGCCAAAAAACACACACAAAAAACTCACAAGAGCAATTAGGGCATCTGTGCCCTGGGTTTACAACAAATACAATGAAACTATCATTTCCCTTTGCATCCATCTTCTAAAATTGCTTAAATAAAGAAGAAAAGACTGAATTGCAAGGCAAACAATTTTCTTCCTTTTCCAGCAAGGGACAAACACTCATTGTGCACACAGGTGTGCGTGTGTATCTCCATACTCCACACAGCTATTATGTGCTCTCGTGCCCTTTCAACTCCCATCCTTGTTCAAAACACTACTCTGGGAGGGAAAGTGCCACTAGCTATGGGGAAAAGACCCTCTCCAGCGTTAGAGGACAACATGCCAAGTGTGTTTGAAGAGCTGGATTCAATCTTTCCTGCCCCTTCTCTGAAGTGCTGTGCTGAAGCCTGGGAAGTGAGCAGTATTTACACATGGAAATCAAAAACACACACAGACAAAATATCCCTGATATATCTGGAGTTCAGAAGGAGGGAAAATAAAGCCTGTTTGTTTGTTTTACTGAACTCCACAAGCATACAGGATGTCACCTGGAGCTGTTCCTTATATGCAAATACGCTCTGGGTCCCCTCACACCAACACCAGGGTGAGCAGCCCAGAACCCCTTCCAAAAGGATGTGACCCTAGCTGTGAGATGTGAGCCACTTCCCTCCAGGGCCACCAGCCCAGTGTTGGCAGGGCACAGAGCTCTGAAGGGTTTGCATTTGCTGGTAATGATGCCCAAAAATCCACAGCCAGCTTCAGGGGGCAGACAGGCAAGGGGAAAGGCTTGTAAAAGCTGGGAGAGATTATGTGACTACCTGCCCCAGCAGCTACAGGAGGTCTGAATACCTGAGATTCCAGGTAAGCACCTTCCCAGCAACACCCCACATCCTCCCTGGAATGAAAGTCAGACAGGGAAAATAGAAAATGCCTTCTCCTTTAACACAAAGCGTGCATTTCTCAAGCCAAAAAACCCAGCCCAGCTTGTTATGTTTTCAGAACAGTGATGCAGCCTTAAAATTTTAAGGTTTTGTTTAAGAAAAGAGAACCTTTAAGTGTAAGCGGAATCAGGCACCAGAACCTTAATTTATCAATTAGACGCCATCTGTGGATTGTGTTCCTTGGAATAATTGTTAGATTTGACAATGCACTGCTGCTTTACAAAGTTTCTGCCAGCCTTGCTACCATTTAATTAAATTTCTGCACTTAACTTTGATTGCACTGAAGCACTGCTGGTTTCTGCCAATCGAGTCCCTTAGCCACCTGCTGTGTTAGAACTAACCATGTTTCCACAGTTGTATCAAAAATTATGGGTTTTATTTTTAGTCTTTGTCTTTTCTCAGTCTTCACCACAAGGAAAAATAATAGTAATAAAAACCCCAATGATTCTGGCGTGCTGAAGCCGTAATACCCAACGTGGAAAGCAGCAGCAGCAACTTTCACGTCTCCCAACAAAAGCCAGACGCTTCCCTTTTTGTCTTCCAGCACAGAACAAGTGTCAGGCCATGATGGCTTAATGCTCCACGTTTTGCTTAAACAAAACGAGCTTCCTGTACCTCCTCATTATATTTGTATACATCTCTTGTATTTATATGGAGGGATAAAGGCAAACACACCAGTCATTTACATACATAAATATTGCACACGCAAATAACAAGCAAGCTGTCATTCTCGCTTTAGCCCACAGCACAGTTGGGAAAATAGAACTTCAATAATGTCAAATTAGCAGAGTGAAGAGCCCTAAAAGCCTACAAATATCATCAAGCATCCAAGCTGCTGCTGTGAGTAACCTCGGTGTGAAGAGGAGCCAGGCTGCCAGATCCCCCCAAGTACCTGACCCACGTTGGGCCAGAGCTCCCAGGAGACCCTGGTGTGCCCATCCCAAATGTTCAAATGTTCTCCTCCTTCCCAGCCTGTGCTCCAGCCTGGGGACACACACCACACTCCTGCCATTCCAGGCAGCCCTGCCCCGGCACAGCAGGGTCAGGCACTCCTCGTACTAAAATGGCATTTGCACGGATTTGCTTGGTGAAGGTTCACCAAAATAAATTTTAAATTGCAGCAAACCTGTGCTGTGTATGCCACTATCTCAGCTACAGTGCTGTGTCAGCCTCTCTCTCTCTTCCCCTTCTTTTCTGTTGTATGGGACAGATAAAAGCTGCAAGGATTGAGGCAGGTGGGAACGGGTTCTCCTCCCACCCCTGTGACTGTGAAATAGCAGAAAGCGGTTCCTCAACCCAGATTAAGTAGTTTGTGCTAAATCAATGTGTGTGAGGTATTTTTAAATCCTTCACTCTAAGTGGTGTCAAAGTATAAAAATAATGTATTTTACCCACTAGAGGTAAAAAAAAATAAACCAGATTTCATGGCAAAAGAAATTCAAAGGCAGTAAGAACAGGACAGTGTTTATGTAGGGGCTGCAATTTTGGGCAATCTGATGGCATGCCAAGAGGGGTCAGAGAAATTAACAAGAGCCTGCTTCTGGGCTCTACCTAGGCCAAGGAGACCCAGTCATTTAGATATTCAAATTATTTTCATAATTCTTCATAGAAGGTTATGAAATATTTATTAGCAACCTGTGGGGCTGACCAGCACTGCTCCAAGGAAAATACAGATTCAGGCAATTTCCTAAAGTGGGCATTCTACTGTGGGGCTGGAGCAACTCTGCCATGCCAATATAAGGCATGAATAGGTTTTATGATGCATCTTAAAGAAAATTACAGCTGCACAATTAAGGCTCAGCAGCAAGCCTCCAGTGCTGCCCCTGCTGCTGAGGCAGAGCCAGGAGTGCCCTCGCTGCCCCTCCAGCCCCAGGCCCACAGGGATGGAGGGTGCTGTGCCTGCCCCAGCCTGGACAGAGCTCCTGCTCCACACAAAGCTGGGCCCCACCTGGACCTTCACACAAACCTGCTCTCTCAGGAGGAGAACGCATCAAAGCTTTTATCAACCACAGCCATGACAGGAGCTGTCCTGGGGAAAGGAAAACCTTGTTTCCAGGACCACAATCTGAATTAACTCGTCGCTTTTAATAATCTGGTGTGCCCAGAGCCAGCATGGGACTGAGGCATTCCCGTACACAGAGCAGCTCAGGGCTCACTCTGGGCACTGAGCTCTGCCCTTGGTCCAGACTTGCAATCTCCCCTGGGCTGGAGCCGAGCTCTCCCCTCGGGAGCTGACACCTTCCTGCTCTGCCCTCCCTACAGCGCCTCATGCTGCCCAGACCAGCCACCAGAGCCCTGCTTTAGACAAAAACACGCTCCAACAGGCTTTAAAACACTCAAATACCACAAGTCTGATTCCAGCCAGGCAAACTCCTCCTGCTGTGCTCACACCGTGCCCCTGGGCAGCTGGCTCCCTCTGTCTGAGTGCCAGATCCTGCAGAGGTATTAGGGGTCAATTACATTACAAGGAGGTACAGGAGAAGAAAAGACACTTCTTGGTCTGCAGTTCTGCCCTAAATTAACTTTTAATAGGGAACAGAATGTCACATTTGCTTCTCCCCATAATCTAAAAATTTCTCCTTATGCAGCAGCAATAAGGAGGGCTTTTAAAAATTAAAAAGACCTGAAAACCACACAAGGGTGTATTTCATGGCTATAAAAAAGCATTTAAAATGTAGAGTTAAAAAGGTGTTTCAAGTGTCTTCATCAAAGGAGGTTGAAAATGGAAGGAAAATAGGATTTTAAAAATGCCCATTTTCTTTAAAATCAGCTTCGTGAGTCAGAGCACACAAAACCTTTTTGCTGCTCTGAGGATCCTGAACATAAATCCAGCCAGCACTGCAGCCAGTTTGTTTGTTGAGAGTAACAGTGCAATTATCAGTGACATGCACAGCCTTTTCTGCCATTTTTGGTGTGTATTTCTGCTATGTTCTGAGGCAATTGCCAGCTCTCCCTGACACCCCATGAGCTCTGGAAAGGAACCCCCAAATGCAAAGCTAATCAGGGAACACTTTTTCAGGGGAGGCTTTCTTCATCTCCCCTCCCAAAATCCTTTTCCCTCCCATCTTGATTTTGTTAAAAACCACAGAAGATGACAGAGCATGATCTGGTACCTGGGAACTTGCACCTCTTCACCAAACCAAACCAGTGCTGCAGATGCAGTGTTTGCTGAAGCATCAATGCCACATGCTGCTACCCAGCAGAGCCCTGCAGTGCTTCTCCCCTTCCTTTATTACTCCCTGTTAGTCCACCACCAAGTTTGTTTCCCAAGTTTTTGCAACAACTCAAGTCCCACCCTTCAGCTCCCTGATTTTTGATCACACCCTCCAAGCATCTCAGGCCTTTACCACCAAACCTCAAATCAAGATTCAAGCTGTAAATGAAGCAGAACAAGCTCTGATTTACCCCTCACCTTAAACAAACACGATATTACAACAAAAAATATCCTGGTCTGGTTGCCAGAAGGAAGCAAAGCGTCCATGTTACAATTAGCATATGCAAATCAGCATATGCTACCGCCCAGCCCTTCCCTCCCTCAAACTGAGCAAAGTACAACTGAGCAGTGCTGAAATGCAAATTACCCAGCAGAGAGTTTGGGGACGTGCAGGAAACATAAGGACTTGGTGTCTGGATGCATTCCAACGAGAGTAGCTGCAAACTAAAACAACACTCGAGAATATGTGAGGAAGCTTCTATTAAAAAAAGAATCTGCTCTCTTTAGTTAATAGTGGGAACGATGCAATTACTAGAGAGCCAGGATACCCTCAGCCCCAAATTCTATTCTAACTAGAGAGAAGGGAGAAGGCAGGAAGCAGAACTGTTCCTGGAGACCCAAGGGCAGGGGACACTGCACAGAGAGGGCTCAGAGCACAGAGCCAGGCAGCAGCCACCAGCTCACCCATCACACACACACAGACAGCTATGGGCTCCCAAAATGCCACGGAGGGTGAATCAACAACAGCAGAGACTCTGCTGAACCCTCTCTGCTTCTGCAAGAATTCAGGTAAGATTTGGAGCAGAAGGGCTGTCCAAGGAAATGGTGAATCCAGGATACCTCATGCTTTAATGTAATAGTAACCATCATTTCTGACCTACAGTGAAATGAATTTGCAAATGACTAGTAACACACGAAATGGAAAGAGAGGGCCTCGCTGACTGCTAATCCTCACTAAATAATTACATTTACATATAAATGTAAACACACATACAAACCTACATCAATAAAAAGCTGTTAACAATATAACTGTAAAGCTCTGTAATTTCTTTTAAGAAATTAAGTCCAACTCCATGTTGAAGGAAAAGATTGAATGCTGTAGGATATGCAATACAAACCGTGCAGAGAGTATCACTCAGTCAGGATTAACACATACTTTTTCTTCCCTCCATAAATCATTCGTGTATTGAGACATGCAGCTAAATCAGCTAAAGTACAGATCTAATTAAAGAACCTGGAAACTGATTACTGCACTATAGAACACATCAAGGGGTTTTTCTTCCTTTTTTTTGTTTTTGTTTTTTTGAAGAAAGATCTGGTCTGAAATCTTATCAGTCCCACACATGCCAGAATTAGTCCCTGCCTTTGTGTCAGATGGAAACTGTATCGAGAAAGCATCAAGCAGAACTCATGGTTGAGATGAACAGAATGCAGCTGTCTTCATCTGCCAGATTATATTCTGTGCTTTCCACTATCAGCACACAAACTGCAGGTGTAGAGCTCCTCAGGGCCAGACACTAAGAACTAAAATACAAATACAAGTGCTTAAACTGAAAGAAGTTCCTGCCTCACCATGGACTCCAGTGAAAGGCTCTGGAATGCTTTTACTTCATGAGTATTAACTCCTGAATAATAAACCTATTTGCCACAGCACCAAGTTGTTCTGAAGGACTGGAAATAAACATTAAAGCAAGGTTTCTCTCACACCTTCCCCTGGAAGCAGCCCTGGTGACAGATGAGGTTCAGCAGCAGAGATCAATGGGATCCTCAGCCCTGCCAGATAAAACCCTTCCTTCACCCTGCCTCTGCTCCTACCTCCAGCACTGGGGCAAAGAACCCATTTGCTCCCAGTCAAGGGGAAAAATGAATGGGTTTAGGGCCCCTCATTCCTCAGATGCCTCTGATTCATCTGTCCTGACTGGCTTCACACAAAAGCTGCTGCTGCTGATGGCCATTAGGTCAGACACACTTTAACACCAGCTATTGCTATTTTAAAACATGTTGATGCTGCTCTGAAACAGCATTTTACTCTTACACCCTAATCATTGTTATGGCTTCTGACAGGTTTTAAATACAATAGTATTAACTGCAATTAATTCATTTGGAATTAATGCGAATATTGCAGGCACTTCAGCAGATCTCTGCTGCAATTCACCACTCATTATTGCACCATTATTTTTTAAGTGTTATCCATAAAGCAGGCTGCCAGGGCATTTGCATTTAGGTGACAGAAGTAGGAACAGAGAGGAACAATAAATTAGCACAAAAATTAAGCAGAAGGAGCGGGAGAATTACACTGTCTGACGTTTTAATATTCCTCATGGCGCTGGTTCCCAGCCTGGCAGAGGGCTGTGCACCCTTCCTTGCCCTGCTCAATGCCCAAAGCAGTGGCTGCGCAGGCTCATCCGTGCATTTCTGACATGCTCACACTCCTGCCCCAGTGCCCTGCATCCCCCAGCTGCCTGCAAGATCAGGCCCAGGCAGACAGAAAATAGACAGGGTTTTTCCAACAGAGCCATTAAAAACAGCCAGCATGTCCAGGAGGTAGGGCAGAAATAAAGCATTATTAGACCATTAAACGGGGTGCCCAGCAGCACTCCTCCCTGGGCAGGGAAAACCTCTCTGGTGCAGTTAACAGCTGGTTTTAGAGCATTAATGACCTCAGGTGAAAACAAACTGGTCATTAAAACCACGCTTTAAGGGGATTAGCCTGCACCAGAACATACAAGTTACTTAAACTGAAGTAGTTCCACATGGTTAATTTATAATTTCCAAGGTATTAATCAGTGAAATTCTGATGGTTCCTAGATAAAGTGTGCAAGGGGGAGATTCATCCTCAGAGCAATCTGAACTGGAAGCAGTGCTGGCAGAACAGTTTCATTTCTCAATTTGCTGGCTAAACTGAAAACAAAACAGAACCAAAAAACCAGAAGGACGAATTTGCCTATGATTAAACAAACATGTTTTCATTTTGGCAAAACTTAAAAGGAAAGGGGAAAAAAAAAAAAAAAGAAAAATTTCATTTTGAGTCAGTCCACATCTTGTTTCAACTCTGAGCGGAAATACACTGCAGGTTTTTCAGTTTATTTAACCCTTTTTAAACCTTTTGCCTCTCAGAGCCACTTTTAAACTTGCAGAGTGCAGGAAGGGGAAAACAAAGGAAGTTTGGTGAGGATCTCAATGCACAGGTGGGAGGGAGCAGAGGTGGGTGCTCAGCAGCACCCAGCATTTCTGAGTCTGGGTTAGGAAATCCATCCTAAGAGCTCAGCCCCAGCCCTGGGCTCGCCGTGGCCAGCAGGTTTTACACTGCTCAGTGCCACCGCTGATATCCACAGATAAGAGAGCTGAGACATTCCGAAGGGCACTGAAGCTGCAGCACAACAAGCACACAGATGTCAGAGCAGGACCAAACTCCACTGATTCACACACCCTGGTGAGCAGCCAAACCAAACCAGCGAGGAAGGGCAGGCACGTGCCCACCCACCACGAGAAGGGAGAAAAGACACCCCTGGAAAGCAAAGAAAACAAGCTGTAGCTCACTGAGAGACTGAATCCATTTAAATTACAAATACTCTGCTAAATACAAACTCCACAGAACCTAAAGTCGTTTTTAAAACTGTTCTTTTTATCACTGAAACCTTGGGGGAAATTTTGGAAGCTCATTTTATCCTCGTAACACAATGACTCCTCCACAGTGCAATACTTTATTAAGATGATTGCATAGGGCTCTGCAGAGAACCAACAACAGGCTTGAGACTTCAATTTGTTCCACAGAACAACGGCATTAGCAAATAAAACACCCCGAAGTTCTCTTTGGCTGAATCTTTACTGTGAAATGTATCTCTCAGCCTAGGAAATGCACTTTCCCCCTCTGAATTCCCTGGTACCTCCAACCCACCTAAATCCCACTGCCTGCACAGGGGACACCACCACAAAGGCTGGTCCAAAGCAAATCAAGAGATACAAAAATCCCTCCTGCAAATTAAGAGATACAAAAATTGTTCCTAAGTCAACAAGTTTCACATTAAAGCAACTCAATTTCAGGATCCAAGGAAGGATCCATGGAGACAACAATCGATGTCCTCCCCACCAGGAATGGGGCTGAAGACGAGCACAAACACTGACCAAAGCCTCCTGCACAATTCCAGACCTGTCCTCTCTCGGTCTGCTCAAGAACAACATTTGTTTTAATCTTTTTGTCAAAACAAAAATGAAACAAAAAGCCAACCAAACAAGCAACAACAACAAAGCCGTTCCAAGAATGCACAAGGGCAGAAATCCAAACCTAGTTTAGCTCAAAACTCCACTTTACCAAAGGCTGAAGTACGCACTTATTTGGGAAAAGACGAGTAAGCTCTTTCCAAGGTCACTTCAAGGTTTTCATACCAGCGAGAGAAGAATTCTTTACATGTGACAGTGCATCCTGTGTATTCAGTTGGGAAGGCAAATGTGGGTTTAATAAATAAAATTTATAAAAACCAAAGCAGAGGACAAAACCCTGCCTCAACGCACCCATTTCTGCAGCAAAATGGGAGTACAGGATGTCCCTGTCCCAAGAAGGTGTTGTGCCAACATCCCTTAGAGCAACATCAAATATAATTTTCAAACCAATTAGCTCAAAAAGCATCAACACCAAAGCAATGCCTTCCACATTCTAATTACTAGGCCATCCTATTCAATTCTTAATGAGAGGAGAGACAAAGGCAGTATATGTATTAGGGTCTACTTCAAGAATTCTTTTTCTTTTAGCAAACAGATCCTCTTTTGTTCTGGTTAAACACCAATTACTCCGTTCTCTCTAACATGCAAATCAGCTGAAAATAGGGCATGATGTATCTCGATCCTGCACCACTACAAGTTTGAATGAAGGGGGAAAATAAAGCAACCCTCTAGGGGCTTTCAATTCCAAGTACTTTGTACTCTGATAAAGCTCTTTTCAAAGAGCTTTTTGTATTATCTACCGCGGTTCCCATAAGCAGTGATTTTGCCATTATGCCAAAAGAAATAGCACATTTAAGGTGTACAATATAAGCAAGGAAAGGAAAAGTAGCCAACAAAGCTGTTTACATGTAGCTTTGAGTTGTTACGTCCCCACTGCAAACAGCGAAACTCGGGAGCATTATGAGCATCACGGCACGGAGGGAAGGGTTCAGCAGGAGGGGAAGGAAGGGGATGCTCGAGGGCTTGCGTGGCTTTTTGTACCTGCTGAGCACCTGGGGAGGGCTCAGGTGTGGGCTCAGCCCTGTATCGCCCTCGCCGGCTGCACCTGACCCCAAGGGGTTCACGAGAAGCCTCTGCTATTTCCAGGGAGACCTTAGAGCAGCCTGCTGGCACCTCTAAGGTGAATTACAGGCAATTCTCCACCACAAGACACCAAAACGCCTCTGAGCTACCAGGAAAAGAGAGCACACACACACAGGAACACACCTGTTGTGAAACCGTAGATATATGGGTCTGTGAGAAACGAGCCTACATAAAAAATGACATATTGCCAGCCCTGCAGTCAGCAAGTACACAGAATTGTTGGCTATGATCAAGGTATCTGAGTGCTTGCACTACAGAAATCATTTTGTAATTGAATGTTCTATATCAAAGTGTAATTCAATTTATATAATGCATTAATTATACTTAACATAAATCACACACACGCTAATACTTACATTATACACACCTCTGGTCTTGTTTTAATATATAGACAGATAAAATACATAAAAATAGCTCATTTCGAGGAGATGGACCCTAGAGTATTTCACATTTCTAAATTCAGCCAAAAACCACAGTGCATTAGTCTCTTCTGCCAAACATTATATACAATCTTCCAAAAAAGTTTTCATCTGGTTTGTTGGCCTTTAATATATTTTTGATTTATGACATTTTGAAACATTTTCCCTTCTGCAGCTCAAGAGGGAAAAAAACATTCTTCTGATTCCAGATTCAGGATTTCTTTAAAGAGAAACCAAAAGTAATAAATCTGAAGTGTCATGCTGCTACTGTATCGCACGAGCGAGAAGTATTACAGCATGTGTTGACTGCAGCCTCCAAGCAAAAACTGTATTAAGTAACAGTATTTTCTTACATTACACATTCTTTTCCTTGCCCAAAGCGTGTGTTTCACACAGATGTTCTTCATACACCAATACTACACATGTGCAGGGAGCTGCTGTAGCTCAGGGTCTCTCCTCTCCTCACACCAAGTGGTGAGGCCATGGTAACCTCACTGGGAAGCACTAACAGCTCGTGGCTGTGTCCTGTGTCCGCACCAAACCAACCTCCCAGCAAGCTCTTCCTTGCCCAGTTTCTGCCCCAGACTTGTCCAAGTTCAGGAGCCCAGGGCACAGGTGTGGGAGCAGCAGGGTACAACAGCCCCTTTTCAAAGGGACAGGGCTGTGGGATCCCAGAACAGGGAGCACAGGGGCTCACCTGGTGCCACCTCCCTGCCCAGCCAGGGCCATGCCAGAGCACAGGACTGCAGCCAGCCAGCTCTGGCATGCCTCCACACCCTCACCGTGTCACACACCAGCTGCACCAAGTACAGCACTCGTGTTTCGGGGTCACTGCTAAGGGGAAGGAGGGTAGCCTGAGAGAAGCCTGGAAATGGAAGGAAAAATGAGCAATAATCCATTCAATGCAATAAAAATGGCAGTTAGGCTAGCGAGCCCATAGACACCAGGTTGATTTCAGTTTACCACTGAGCACTGAGGATAACTGCAGGGCACTGTAAATGTTCATTCCTTTGTGTTAATTGCTGTTAGAGTCATAGTTTACTATATTACACCAGCCTCAGCTTGCTCTAATTCCTTATCCCATTTGCTTTGGCCAGGATGATTAAAAAGAGAGGGAAAAAAATAAAAAGGAGAAAATGCTTTTAATGGTTATCCAAGGAGTGTGTGAAAAGGCACCGGCAGACGTTCTGCAAGGCACAAGGACAGTGCTGAAGGCATCCTGTGCAAGGCACGGGTGGAGCTGGGGAGGGAGAGCCTCGTCCCACACCCCACAGCTCAGGATGCCAGGCCAGGAGCTGCAAGGCAGCCTCGTGGAGGCACAGGCAGGCACACGTTATGTTCCGTGGCAGTGCCAGGGAGCAGAGCTGTGCCCCGTGGGACGCACTGCTGCATCCCCAGCTCCCCTGCCCCGAGATGTGCTCATACACGCATGGCCAGCGCCTGGGGCAAGCAGTACAGGAGGCAGCCAGGCTCTGCCAGGAGCCAGCAAAGCTGCAGCTCCCCAAGCAGGGCACACTGCTATCCCCGTGCCCCCCTGTGCTGCTCAGAGAGGCTCTGCAGAGCTACCAAACTCCCTGACACGGATCCAGAACGCACGCAGAAACAATGGCAATTAGGCCCCAAAATGAGCGCTTGGACTTAAAAACAACAAACAGACAGAAAAGCCCACACAACAAACCACACGCACGCTCAAAAAACCTTCCAGAAAATCAGATAGAGGCAGAGCAGATCCTATCAGCCCTGGCTTCCTCTGTGATTGACACCGGTCAAGTCTCACCATGTTCCTGGAGAGGAAATACATGACCTCCAGAATTAAAAAAGGCAGGCAAAGAAATGCTAGGCAAACTGCTTTGAAGAAACAAAGAAGAAGAAAGCAGAGGTGAGAGCCAGCTCCATTCTACCCACGAGCCATGAACACCAATCCAATCCATCAGAGCTGCCACGGCCACGACAAACCCCTGCGCCAAACGCCAGCCAGATTCTCATTACCAAATAACTGAAAAGCAAAGCTGTGCCACTTCTCCTGTGCCTGGGAGGCTGGCCCCTGGCACTGGCAGCCCTGCCTCCCCAGAGGGTTTGGTGCAGGCTGTATTTGCATGGGCTCTCAGCAGAACAGAGCGCTGTGCCCAGGGCAGGGCGCACACGTGGCACAGTGCCATGGGCAGCACCTGCCCGTGCCCAGCTCAGGTTCCAGCAACCTTCACACCTAGACTAATGTACATAATTATACAGATTACTTAATAACTGCATTATAGATATATTTACCTGCACACCAATCATTAGGAATCAGAAAAGAGCTAAATAAAGGCAAGTAAAAGCTCTTACAAAGCCATAAGTTAAGTCACAACTCCAGAGAGAAGTTTGCTACCTCGAGACTAGAATTACAATGCACATTCATTTTGTATCCTTTTATATGAATGATATCTCTAACCACTTTATGATGTTAAATAACACACAGCTGCAGGATTTAATGAGCTGCAGCAACAGGGAAAAGCTGTACAAGGAAGTAAAAAGAAAAGATAGGGAAGCATCTGATTTTCAAGTGAAAGTTAGTGAAATGAAACAGCAATGAAGCAAGCATTGCACGGGGAAATTGTTCAAGATGTTAGGGTCTTCTGAGGTAAAAGCTCTGGGAAAACAGAGCCACAGAGGAAGCAGATTAACTCAGTGGTGGTTAAAACCAGGAGGGTTTCTGGACTTCCAGTAAAGGATGATGTCTTAGTTAAAGGACTGATAAAGTTTCAGAACCCAGCTTCATCACTGACCTCCTGGGAGTCCCCAGGCACATTGCTTCACCTTCCCCTGGATTTCATCTCTCCCTCTTCCAAAGAAAGATGGTCTTGCTGATCTCTGTCCCCAAAACATTTCCTGCCCATTCTATTCACCTTCAAAATCTTTTCCCCCTTACAAGCTGACCTATGAACAGAACCCATGCCTGGCAGCTGACCACACCAGGTAAAGAAGGGCATGAAAAGTCAACAAAATGGGTTAAAAATGATCCTCAGGTTTAATCTCAGGGAGCCTTTTTTGACAAACAGACTATCAACAGACTATTCTACAATAAATCAACAAGTTGCATCAGTGCTCAGCAGCACTACCAGAGCAAGTCCTCATTAATGGTCTCATTTCCAGTATTTCCTCTTGCACAGCCCAGGCCCTGCAAGGAGCTGGAAACCCCAGCATCCACCCTCTAGAGCCATTACTCAACAACAAACGAGCACTATATTTAGAACTTTTTCCATGAAGTAGCAGCATCCAAGGGCCATTGAGCCAAGAGGCACTCAAAGGTTAAACAAGCTGACCACGCTCTGCTCCCACCCAGGCTCCTCACAGGTTACACGGCAGGGCTCTCTCACAGAACCACCTCAGCCTGATAAACTATCTTTGATCCAAGCACTGAGATACTGAACCAAAATTATCCTCTCTCTGCCGCCTGTACCCAGGCAGTGACCTCACAATTACAGGAGCACATATACACAATTACTTTGACTTAATTTAAAAGGCTTTGCTACAAAGATTCATTTAACGCATTAAACAGTCGAGAAAAACCCCATAAACCCCCTACTTTGTTTTCTCTCAGCTACTTCAGTCGGTATTTCAGCTTCTCAAGCTGCTCTGAACAACACGCATTCTTCATTCTTTGATTTTGCTCATATTTTAGGAAACTACTGTTAGATCATGTAGAGATTTAGATTTCATTCTCTGCAAGCGCGTGTGGCGTAGCTACAGAAACAAGCAGAGAGCAACTCATAGCTCCACTGGAGTTGTATGTAGCCCTCAGGAAATTAAAACCACTTCTGGCACCAGTCACCAGGAGGGTTTGAAAAGCGGGACTCACAGCTCCTTAGCACAAATCCCCACCATGGAGCTACAAGAGCAGCGTGGCTGTGGGAGGACGGTGCTGCCCCGAGCAGCCCCAACGTGGGAGAAGGGCAGAACCCACCACACCTCACAGGGTGCCGCAAGGACAAGAGCCCTGTGCATCACTGCTGTGCCTTCACAGGGATCAGGCCTTGCTGCTCCCCTTCCAGAGATGGCACAGGGCTCAAACTGTGCGCATAAAGCTCCTCTGCATCCTGCAATAACCAGCACAAAGACACCCCAAAGCTCGAGATAAATGCACACGAGTGCCACGGCAGCTGCGGCCTGCTCGACAGCAGTGACAGATAAAGCAGCCTCACCACATTAACAGAAAAACATCCACCTTGCAGAGCAGCCTGGGCTAGAAGAGCAGCCTGGATAAGCACTAGCGTCAGTGTCTTGCACTGCTGTGCTTCCTCCCAAGCTCTTACGAAACATGACCAGCGGGGCTGGGAGCCTCACGTCCAAGGACAAAGAATCAGCAGGCATGCAAGCACCAATATTTATGTAATGTATGTCATGTTCGCAGCCACAATGAAATCATTGTCTTCCAAGGGGGCTGGTATGTTTGGAGCGTTTGTTTGTTATTTCTGAAGATGCAGGAGACAAAGCAGTTAAAAATAAAGAGGTCACTGCATGCAAAATTAATCTTTAACTGCCTACACCGCTTTAAATGACTTGTAAGGATTATGGTGCACTCCCCAAGCTGTGAGTACCTTTGTTAACAAACAACTCCCATAGAGGAGGTGGAGGGCAGACCAGTACCATAACTCAGCTGGCAAGTTTTATCCCTTTTCCCTCTCCCAGTGGCCACTGTTTCACTGGTTCCCCTTGGTGGGAGCTCGGCCCCCATGCTGCCCAGAGCACAAGGACAGCTGGGCTCCAGGAGATGCTCTCAACACTGGCATGACAAGCAGACAAGACAAAGCCTCACCAGTTTCACAGCCTTGCCTAAACCCATGCTTGAAATGGAAGGAACAGGCTTTAATTAATATTACTGCTGTGAGCAGGCAACAGAGGGTTCCTTTTAAAACACAACCTGTGGCAACTAGAGTTGTTAAATACTCAACACCATGTCATGTGCAACCTGACTTTAATGTTACACAGAGTCCAGCCCCAAAGAAGGCACACAGCAGAGATGAGGCTCATTCCCTTGTAGCAAGAGATGGTTGTTTACTACTTGGTTACTAGCAAAGAAGGAACTTCAGGCTTAGTTACCAAGATGCATCATAAAACTCCAAAAGGAACTAAAAAATTCCAAAGAGGAGTCACCCAGCTCACATTCATGACCTGCAGTATAAATCCACAGCAGACAGCCTGGAGAACCCTCTTAAAGGGAGGTATTCTAAATATATGTTAATATAAACACAGCAGCCTGTTTGAGTCTCAGAGGAGATCCCTGGATGGCCCCAGCAGCCCTGCCCAAGTGCCACAGCTCAGTTCACCCATCTGAGGAGCTGAACCAGCACCTTCCCCTCTCCCACACCTTCTCAAGGCTCCTGCAAGCACTTCTAAACCAGGACAATCCTCTCCCTGTCACCTCTGAGAGCAGAAAAGAGACAAGGCAGACAACTGCTCCAGAGTCACCAACTCAGAGCAGCCTCACCACAGATGCAACAGCTGGAACCTGGTTTTTCTGAGACACAAGCAATATGGATAGATAACACCACCCATTTTGTTCACCAAGTGCCTAAACCAAGCCAGAATTTGAAGAAAGCAACAGAAGTCTTTGAACTCCAAAAAGACTTTCAAATTTCAAGGATACAGTCCTCTGGTATCAGCATAGCTTTAGCTGACATGACATTAACTGCATTGATTTCCATCTAAAGAATGAAGGTTCAGCAGCAGCCTAGAGCTGCCATTGCAAGGAACAAGAGAGAAACTATTCCCTGAGTGATCCTGCCTAGGGCAAGCAGGGGAGAATCTGTATCCACAGGATTAATGAACAAAATTAAGAACCTGCAGGAAGACTATTAGAGACAGCAGAGACAGGTACAATGTACTGAAATGCACATTAAAGCCCCCAAGCTGTCCCACCTCAGGCCCCAAAGGCACAGCAGCAACAAGACAGCAGAAAGCTGCCTCAAGGGACAGACTGTAATTCTCAGGGAAACAAACAGCAGTGAGATGTCACAGGGTTTGTTACCAGTGAGCCACACACACACAGAGCCAGTTCTCAGGAATAACTCAAGAGGCATCACCATCCTCTGAAGGAGGGGCCAGGGACTGTCAAAGCCAAGGAATGAGGCCACCAGGACCTGCACAGATAACCCTCTGCAGATGGAAATTCATTATAAAGTGAGTGGTGGGGGAAGGGACACACCCCACTGTGTGTGAGCCTGCACAGGAGCACCTCTGCAGCTCCCGGGCACCTGTGCATGCCAGCAGGGCAGCAGCACACAGGATACAACTCACCCTCCTGAACGAACCAGGTCTAGTCACTGCTCTATCAGCAGGCTTACTCCAGCCTCCTGTCCAGTGTGTCTCCCAGCAGTGCCCCAGCCTGGCTGTCGTGCTCTGAAGTGCTGGAATCCACTTGCCAAGGCCGGGTAACACAAACGCCGGAGCCCCTGCTCGGCCCTGCCCCGGCTCCCTTGCAGCAGCCGCTGCCTGACCCCGTCCGGCTGTCACAGCTCATTAGGGTCACCCTAACGAGATCAGCAGCCGGGCTGCAGTGCCCACAGCTCGGCCAGGCGGGCTCAGCACGCTGTCCTCATCCCAGGAAGAGGGAAGAGCAGCCTTTGGATGAGACACAAAATGGAGGCCTGAGTTTAGGCTCATTAGCCTGGAATGCAGCAGGGCAACCATGGCACCAGACCTGGCCTGCCCAGGAGAGCCAGGGCTGCTCTCACCAGGCTGGTCAGCGGCCAGGCCAGCTAAGGAGGGAGGTGGAAAGCACTCAATACTAGGTGCTTCAGAAATATTTCAGAATAAAAATACCGTTTTCTGTGGCTTCATAACAAGCAGAGCCATTGCTCTTCCCAGCCCTTTGTTACACATCACAAATCCATAGTGAGTATTAAATGCACGTGAAGAAAAAACATTTTTAATGCTTAATTCTTAATGAGAACACACTGCAGTTCAGGACTAGGAAAAGTCTGACTTGAGTGTACTCAGTTTGCTTTTTCCTATCATTTCTGTTCCTCTTGGCTACCCCTATACATCAGCTTCTAAACAGCCAGGAATAGTTTCCATTGTATTTCCTCATAAATTCTGCTTTGATCATTCAGATAAACATTTGTTGCCTTTCCCCTGAAACAAGCATAAACTTTTCCATTCCTGCTCATACCAAACCCAAATGTCTGACAAACAAAGACAAAAAATAGAAAATATTTATATACCCAGGAGTAGGTACGGCTCCTTGCAGCCATGGGCAATGCACTAACAGGGGTTACATCAGAAACTTCAGGAGGCAAGCTATAGCTTGAAATGAGCATGGAAGCCCAACATAACTCAAGATGAAATGGAAATCACCCTCTGACTAAGAGGTTTAACCAAGATTAAAATGGCAAAATGAAAAAAAAAAAAAGCATTGCTCAGCTAATCTGGCAATTTTCTTCAAGTCCCATCACATCTGCACTGGCACATCTGCACACACCACTTAGCCAGGGGAGCTAAGGCAAGATAAAAGCAGATGCATGTGGAAAAAAGTCCACGTGTAAGAAGACTTGCTGCGTTGAGGTCAAGCACAGATTGAACACACAATGCTGGGAGGACCACTCTCCTCTCTGTGGGAGGGACATTTCCATAACTAACGTCTGACGAGAGTGCTTTGCTCGTTAGAACATGACAAAAGGTTGGCTCCTTTTGATCCTTCCCTTCATCCTCCTAACAGAATTTTGTAAGTAGCTTTTCTTTGGTGAGCCACAGACCTGGCTGTGATCCACATTCCTAGATGTCAGTGCATGGACCCGTGCCCTCAACAGGACGCTGTAAGATCCCAGGTGGGTACAGAGGAGAAGGACTCTGTAGGATACACAGATTTCTCATCAAGGTTGTAGGTAAAACAATAATAATAGATGCCTTGTTTCCTGCTTCCTTCAAGCAATGTTTCCTATGGCTGTTGGCAAGTTTAACAGCTTTGTTCTCCTGGGATTACCCACAAGTCCTCCTTGCAGCAGGCAGAGCTGGAGCCTGTAATCATTAACATCTAATCCAGCAGCCATCTAATGAGAGATAATGGGCAAAATGAACCCGGGGAGGGCAGGTAAAGAGCAACAGCACAGGGGAGGGCAAGTCTCCAAAACATTTGCTCAAAAGAAGCTCCAGAGTAAACTCTGAGCAAATGGGTAGCAGTAAGCACCTCTATGCATGAGATGCTACTAAATGAAGGGTGAGAGACACGTTCACACACGTTCCCTGCCTGCTTCCCTGACAATTCAATAAACATCAGAAAATTCATGTTTCACAAGCCAGCACCCAAATCTGAACCAGAACAGGTGTTCCAGCCTGCAAACACCCTCTCAGAAGCCTTGCTCGAGTCCTCATCCCTCAGGTCTTGCTCTGGAGGTGACAGACAAGTCTGCGGATTCGCTATGGGGAAGGTGTGGCTGCAGCAGGGGTTGGTTTAACAACCACAGCCCTGTGTGCTCACCACAATGGGGATGTGCTGCACCTCCACTGCCACTAATTTATTCACATGACCAAGCCCCTCATTTCTGAGGGCACATCTTTCAAAAAGATTCAGTAACTCAGTTGTTTTAAGGCTCCCAAAAGGGAGACCCACTACAGCAGATAAGCCCATTCTGTTTATTTTCAAAAAGCTGCTTTGTCAACCTTGGCTCTGAAGGGAAGGTTTGACTCCTGGAAAGTCTATGAAAGGAGCAAACACACATCCCACCCCAACATTACAACAGACTTAGGAGAGCAGCAGCTACAACCAGGCCACCTCTGGATGGAAAGCCAAAGCTTCTGAGTCACTGGTTCCTGCAAGCACTGCAGCTAGCAGCTGAAATACACACATCATCATTGTCTCTGGACTCCTCACAGCATCAAAGACAGAGCCAGCCAAGTCCTCTGAGCCCCAGAAATCTAATTAGCTAGACTAAAAATCAAAAAAAAAAAAAAAAAAAGCCTCAAAATAATCCAGCAGAGGAATTTTAGAACTGCATTGAAATAAATGCTTTATAACCTTTTGCAGCCAAACTGCATATCCAAAACCGGATTTATTTTCCTTTTTACTGATCGCCCATTAGAAAGCCAATGTCCAAGGGTAGGTAACAGAAACATTTTCAGAATGTTATGAGAGTAAAATCTTTTACTGCACATCTAATGAAGAACCTTCAATTTATGAGGGTGCTGGTAAAAGTCAGTGGGATGCATCTCTATAAAATCCCATTTCAGTGCAACACTCACAGCAAGCTGCAGACCCGATCATATTTTTCCTACTCTTTGCTTTTTGGACAAATACTCAGGTGCTAGAGCCACAAGAGGGACAATTCCATCTACTGTCCTTATCAAGGGTGTGGTGTTGGAAGATAAGATTTCCCAGGAACTGTTCCACCAGCCAAGGTCTCCTCACCCTCTGCAGAGCCCATGGAACTGGGAACATTGGGGTTTTCATCTCCTCCTGCCCCCAGGTTTTCTGCTCTTGTCCTGCACAAGGAAACACAGGGGGGATAATTCCACAAGCCTGGGGACAGGGGCGGAGGGACCCATGCCTGCTCCTCTTCTTCACAGTGAAGAACTGAGCCTGGCCCCAAATTCAGTCATTCCTCACAAGGTATGGACCAGCAGCCACATCAGGGCTAACTGCTGAGGGAAACAAGATGGTGCCAACACCTGAAGGTTACAGTTTTAAAGGTTTTATTATCTTTATTAGGACTACCCAGAACTTGCCATTTCTCTGGAGACCCAGTACCCTCTTTAGCAGCCAGAAAATCCCATTGTACACCTCCTGAGCCATCCCTCACACCAGTGTGGGTTTATCTCCTGCCCTTTGGAGAGCAATGGAGCCAAGAGGGCTCCAAGCATGGGGTGCCCATGCCAAGGTGAGACTGAGCTCCAGCAGAGCAGCCCCGAGGGGCTCTGACAGGACAGGGGCTCCCACCACCCACCTCAGCTCCCTGCTGCCAAAGCACTGCTCAGATGTTCGTCACTTTACAGCCAATTAATGAACCGGGATTTACGGGAACGTAAAAAGCTCCAACGAGGAAACTTCGCAGAGCTCAGAGAGTGTTTAAATTTACATCCAATATGTTTGGAACATGTCAATAAAATATTTACCATTACATTGTGCCTCTCCCAACTGTTGTGTTTTCCTCTTGGCAGAGGTTAAGATGCCTCCCCCTCACCATGCTGTGTGTTATAGATACGCTCTCAGAGCTCAGTGCCAGTGGGGAGCAGCAAATTTGGATCAGGAGCATACTCTTTAAATTAAGCTTTCACAGAACAATTCAGATTAGGAGAGCAAGACTAAGTGTTTAATCTTCCCCTGCAATTCTTGACAACGTTCCTTTAGGGTGCAGAGAAGTGCACAGCAAATCACTTTTTCTAGTAAGCATTTCCATCACCAAAACCAATTCGGGACATGGAAACCCGACTGCTGAAATCAGAATCCAGCTTAAGAGTAATGGAAATACCTATCAATACAAACCACCTGCACCTCTGAGCAGCATTCCAGGCTTGGCTGGTAGCACCCAGCCACAACAGCCTGCTGCTGGAATGCTAAACACCCCTGGAGAAGGAAGGAGCAGGGCACAGACCTGCAGGGCACCCCCAGCATCAGCCTTGCTCTCCAAAACACCCCTCAAAAAACCCTGAAACCATCCTGCATGCATGCTAAAAAACCCAAGTACAAAAATAGACCAGATTACACACACAAGCATACACACATGCACAAAACCAGAAAATCCCATTCATTCATGCAGGCTTTTAATCCTAAAGGATCCCACTTGCTTTCCAAAGTGAATAAACGTATCGGAGGCAGCATGATCAGAGCTACACAATCACCCCCAAAGCAAAACACAGCACTGCTTTAATGAGAAACCAAACAACCAGAAAGAAAAGACACAGAGGAAGAATTTCAAGGCGGCAGATTATTCTACTGAGAAAGTAAAGAGAGGAAGAGAGGCAGCCTGAGTTTGCAGTGCCAGGGTCCCCTCACATCTTAGGCTCACACTTCAGTGGCGCCAGAATTAATATTGCCCACTTATCTCCTCTGGCTAATGTCACCAGGAGATGTGCAAAAGGGAAAGGAGGACAAGTACCAACCTCTTTCCCCATCACATCTCCCAGCCTTGGCAGGCTGTGGGAGGAGACAGATCTCCTGACTGACTTCTCTCAAATAAGGCTTCTGCCTGTCTCCTTCCCCATGAGTGCCCCATTCAGAAGGAATTCCCCTTACAGGCTTAGAAAAAAAACCTGCCTGATATGACTTGAACTTCATTTTCTTTGAGCAATTTTCCTGCAAGAAAATAATAATAATATGGGAGTGTCCTGCTGAGGTTAACCACTAATGCAGGGAAATAAGACAGAAGGCAAATGGTGCAAACACACTTTGAATTCCAATCAGAAGCTGGGGGAGTATTAGCTGTCACACAGCCCGTGCCTCTCACACTCTCCCTCCCTTTTTTAACTGCTACCAGAGGAGAGCTACAAGCTTTTACTATTCTACATATGGCTTCAAATACATATGTAACAAAGCCTGAAAAATGAGAGGCAGATGAGCTGTCTTAGCCCAGAGGTAGGAGGTTAAAATGACCTCAAATCATAAAGTCTAGTACAATATTTAATCTTTGAAAGTAGAAAATGTTTTAAAAAAGTCGGTATCGATCAGCCCTCGCTGCCAGCCGCCCTCCTGCTGCCATGGAGGCACTTTGCTGAGAGGCAAAGGCAACGATCAAAGGCTCCTCTATGGCAGAGGAGGAGAGCACTGCTTGTGCAGACCTGATTTACACAAGGCAACACAAGAGAAACATCACCCAGGTTCTCCTGGCAGAAAGGAAAACACTCGTTTTATGGGGCAGGGAGGAAGATTTGATTCAGTCTCCTCCACCTCACGCTGGGCAGGGCTGGATCTCTGGGTCTCACAGATAGGAGCCCTGCTGTGGCAGAGCAGCTGGTGAGACTGGAGCTGTGCTGGAGCAATAACAGTGCAATCACACTGCTGGGCATGGGCAGGAACACCAGACAGGACCCTGCACCAAGGCCTCAGAGTGTGTTCTCTCTGGGCCTGCCACCCAGCTCTCCCTGCTGAGGATCACACTCCATCGCTCCTCACTTTTCATTAAAACAAGATCAAGAGATTCCTTCCAGTAAGAACCTCCCTTCAAATTTCATTAACAAGAGACGTCCTTTAGGCTGCAACTTGTTCAGCAATATTCCCCTCCTGATCCAGGAGGCAAACTTCCCTGCTTTGGACGACACAGGCTCATGCACCAAGGCACATCCTTAAGGAGCTGAGCAGGATCCCACAGCTCGTGGGACACAGAGCTCTGGCAACATCTCAGCAGAGACCTTGTCCTTCCTGGATCCTTGCATAAGGGCTCCAAATCCCAAGGTCACTCGTGTTTAGATGTTGGCAAACATTCAGATCTCCCAGCAAAACAGGATTTCAGTAAACATGTAGTTCAAGCATCCATTCTCAAACAAGGGAAAAGCCATAAAAAACAGCAAGCAGAGAAGAAGTTATTTGCTTAACATCACCCAGAGAAGGAGCAGCTCTGTGACGCTGCAGGGCTGCCTGCCACAGCACTGCCCAGCCACGTTCCCCCAGGAGATGCAGCTCAGTCTCTGAACTTCCTCAACATCAGGGCACATCTGACATTTCCCAGCTTTCTGGGCTTCCACAATCCAGCCACTCGGTTACATCTGCTGCCAGTCTCAGCAGCTCTGAAATGAGGGTCCCCAATCACCCCCAGCCCCAATAGCATCCAGGCAGGGCCCCTCACCTGCATCACCAGTGCTCCTCCATGGAACTCCTCCAGGAAGCCAAAATCCATCATCCCACTCACAGAGGGACTCTCTCAATAGAATATCTGGTTGTGCCAAAAGCACCACACAAGCACCTGGAACCACAAGCACCACCCCAAGGGACCCACAGCCACAGGGCAAGAGGACTCCTCAATGCCTGGAAAAGGGAATGCATCATGTTTTCCAGCAGTAATCCTGCTGGCTTAGGAAGAAAGTTTTTATCTGTGGGGTGGCAGCTGCAAGAAACCTTTCAAGAGGCAAAGGAGTGACAGTGATGGCATTAGAGCTACATTGCCTCACAAACTTTACACTCTGTCAGGGAGGAGACTGGAAGGACAGAAAACAACATCAACATGCACTTCAGATTCATTTTTCAGGGAAAGCAAGCTTCCCTCTCCCCTCAGTATCACCCAAATACATCAAAGTGATGGAAATCATATTATGATAGATAGATCAGTCACTATGATATATATGTTTATCATGGAAGTAGCTAATTGCAAACATTCTCCTCTCTACCCTTAACTTCCACTCCTGGATCAACAAGGCTCTGCTAAAACCCAAAATGACATCAGGAGATGTCCTAAACAACCCCCCGCAGCAAACAAGCAAAAGAGATGTGACTCAAAGGACATACAACTTCTCTCAATCCCAACATGTCCATACACCAGCAGCTCTTTACTGCAGTATTCTAGAACTCCCCACCATTTTCCTGCATTATGGATTAAAATGCCTACAATATTTCCCTCTGGGGCACAGGGGATGTGAGCTGTGTGCGTGTCAAATGGCATCTGAGGACACTTCCATGAGCAGTGTGACTCCCCTTGAGTCAGAGCAGCACCCAGAGAGGGGCAGGGAGAGCAGGAGTCCCTCCTCTCGGCTCCGGGAGGCTCAGGGAGGGCAGACAAGATAAACAGAGACAGGAAAGCGCTGGAGTCACGCAGGGGACACACGCCAAGCACGGCTCCTGCAGGAGGAGGGGCTGAGCACAGCCTGGTGCCCAGCACAGAATGACCACTGCTCCTCAGTGCCCAGCACAGAATGACCACTGCCTCCAGCTGCCTTTAGTGCCCAGCACAGCAGGCTGACCTGACCACTGCCTCCACAGCAGGCTGACCACTGCCTCCAGCTGCTTTTTAGTACCTCCAGCTGCCTTTCAGTGCCCAGCCCACCTCTGCTGGGTCAAAGCAGCACCAACCCCAGCCTGGGCACCCCTGGAGTGCCACCCAAACCCTCTGGAGCTCGGGCAGCCTCGGGCTGTGCCCGTTCCCTGGGCAGCCTGGGCAGTGCCAGCACGCTCTGCTCTGGGGGAGCGATTCCTGATCTCCAGGCTGAGCCAGCTCCACAAACAAACACACAGCGAGGCCCAGAGCAGCGCTCTGAGTGACGGGAGAGCACGCTGCAGCTCCCCAGCACAGCCCAAAGCTGTCACTGCACTGCATTACCCCGCACAGCTGTCACAGCCAAGCCTTCCCAAGGATATAAAAACACCTACCAAAAATACAGAGCTGCACAAACTTACTCCCATGCTGAATTGCTTCCTCCTGCATGGCAACTTGCACACAGACGATGTAAACTCCTGAATATGGGCAGCTGGAGGCAGAAGCAGCAGGACACCAGTATTTTTTATTGTCTAAAATCCTGCACTGGTCAGTAGAAGCTTAAAATAACCTCAGCCTTCTGCCCTGCTCGGTGCCCTGGCAAATGGAGGCTGAATGACCTCGTGTTTTCTCCCAAGAGATGGGTGAGGCTGGCCAGAAACACCAGCTGGATCCTTCAAAGACAGCAAAGACAAAACAGCTTGCAAAATGTGATTTCTGCATCAGTTTCAAGGCTCAGCCATTCCCTCAGTATCAGACAGGGAAGTAAGGTCAGCCGGGGGATGCCCAAGCCATTCTGCTGTGTGTTAGAACATTTCAGCTTCAACTATCCATGCTGGAATTTTAGTGAATAATGTTATGGAACATGAATTTATAGGTGAGGGGGAGGGAGAGAAGGTGGCTTGCTTGAATCCAGCCACAGCACTGATCTCAAGCCTCAGCAGCAGTGACTTCCAGCTGGTCCCTCTCAGAGCAGAAAGCAGCTTTTTGGTTTCAATTTGACTATTCCTGAACTTCACAGCACTGTGCTGCTGTCACAGTCAGTAACAGAGCTGAAAAGGAAACAAGAGACCACTGGATGCTTTGCAGCAGGCCCACCACAGCTTTGATTAGCCCAAGCCATCATGATGAAGTCTATTTAACTCAGCTTGGATTTCAGAACCAGGCACTCCTTTCAACACAGCTCCAGCATCAACTGCCAGGCTGTGCCACCCACCTGCCCAGCTCTGTGCCTTGCTTTCCTCCATCCATGGGTCAGGCAGAGATATTTCCCATGGAGGGCTTGGTGGCTGCACACTGCTTTGGGAATTCAAGGCACTACACGTGCAGCTCCATCTCTTAATTTGACCTCTCTGATTATTGGTGTGCTCCCAGCACCCACCTCAGCAATGCCCACCTGCCCATGGCAGGATTTGGGACTGCTCCATGGATAATCCCAACTCTGACTTCTGATTATCCTGGTGTTTCCAGCACCCACCTCAGCAATATCCACCTGCCCATGGCAGGATTTGGGACTGCTCCATGAATAATCCCAACTCTGGCTTCTGATTATCCTGGTGCTCACAGTGCCCACCTCAGCAATATCCACGTTCCCATGGTGGGGATTGGGACTGCTCCATGAGTGATCCCAACTCTGGCTTCTGATTATCCTGGTGCTCACAGTGCCCACCTCAGCAATATCCACCTGCCCATGGCAGGATTTGGGACTGCTCCATGAGTGATCCCAACTCTGGCTTCCCTGTCTGTGCTGTGCTTCTGTGGCAAGGCTCAGCAGCCCTTGTCTCCCAAGATAAAGCTTCTGACTCCAAACATTCATTTCCTTGTGTTCTGTAATGGCTCCAGGAGGTCGAGGCAGGACCATGGGAGCACCAGCATTTCTCTGCTCTCTGGCACTCACTCTGCAGCAGTTTAATCATCACTGGCACGTGTAACTGGCTGCAGCTCTGGCCTGGAGACTGCCTGTCAGAGCTGCCCTCCTACATGGGGCTCAATGTGAGAAACAGCTGGAACAGACACCCTGCACCACACAGAGCCAGCCTCTACAGAGCCACAGCCACCTGAAGGGAAACACAGCAGCTCACACAGCACCAGTTAACTATTGTCAGTGGCTGAGGTGACAGCAGCCAGGCTACAGGGACACCACAAGGACTGACCACACCTGCCCAGCAGGACATCTCCCAGTGGGTTAATTAACCAAATCCTCCAGGGAGTCCCCAGAGGTCTGAAACACCTCCAGGTGAGCGTGTTGCTATGGAAAACAACACAGCACCTGTATTTACCTACCAATAAGCATTATTCATACCTTTCCCATGGAAGCTAATAATGGCCCAAAAGCAAGAAATTAAGAGTGGACCATTCCTTGGACCATCAGAGGCAACCCCAATAGCAGAGAGACACAGCAACGATGCAAGCTTAAAGCATCGAAAACTCTCACTGCAGCAACTGGATATTACAAAAAAGCACCAAACCTCATTGAACATGGACATACATTTTTAGAAGCAGAATTCATTCAGCCAAGATTTAAAAAAAAGAACAACCTATCCATTGAAACCAGACATTTTCTATTTTCCACAATCTCCTAAAAACTTACTGCTTTACAGATAACCAGTCATTACTCAGACCTGTAACAAACTCCTTTTTAAACAGAAAAACAGCAAGAACAAAAAAATATGCAGATTATTTGTACAGCTTTTCCCCCCCATTTTCAACTGCAACTTGTCCCTTTTAAACCAGCTGGAAAAACTAAACCCATGGCTTTGCAGAACACTGCTCCTCTCTCAGCAGGGCTGGCAGTGCTTCCCAGCGGTGCCTGCAAAGAGAATTCAGCTTGCAGGGAGCAGAGACTGTTCCCTGCCATCCCTGCCCTAGACTCTGGAAAACAGAATTTCTGGCACACCCAGAGGCTGAGCCCAGCAGCCCAGGCACCCTCCCACACAGCCCTGATGGTGCTGGGGACATGGGCAATGCTGAGGCTGTGCCATCTGTGGGCAGGAGCTGCCCCAGCAGGGCCAGACACAGCCCTGGCTGCCCGTCCCGTCCCCAGCCTGTCCCCATCGGGGTGCTGACAGCCCAGGAGCGTGGCCAGCACCACAGAGGCCATCCCAGCCCCTGGAGAGCCCAGCACAGAGCCAGCCAGCACCACTGAGCCCTGCAGCACAGCCCCACGCTGCTCTGCCCTCCTGGGTTTAATTCTTATTTTAAGAAGAAACATTGATGGTAAGTATAACGATCTCCATCACAATGGGAACAGACTGCAGCGGGCAGGAAAGCCAGGCTGGGACTGAGCCCCACTGGCACTGGCAGCTCCACACAGCCACATGGAGGGCTCCAGGATGGGAATGTCTGCCTGGGACTCGGCACCCCTGCAGCCCTGTGCGTGTCTGTGCACACACCCCAGCCCAGCTCCCAGCTACAGGCCCTCACCTGACAGGGAAGCAGCAAACCCTGACTCCTGACAGGCAGGATTCAATAGGCAGCCTCTCATGGAGGTGATCTGCCCCAAACGGCCGTTTTTAAGATGTGGAAATAAAGAGACATCTAGAAGAGCTGGTAATTGTCCCCAGAACTCAAAACACCACTACAGCTGAGAGAAATTCAACCACAGCCACAGCATAATCGCCAGCCCCAAGTCAAATTGTTATTCTCCTCCCCCACAACACGCAGGCTAAGTGCCCCCACAAGAGCATTTACCAGAGCCTTGCATTTGGCAAGGCAGCAAGCAGCCCTGCTCCAGCTCGACAGCTTCACTCTGCAGACGTGTTCCTAAGGTTCTCTTACTCATCCTGGCACACACAGCCCTCCTGCCCAAGCCAGAGCTCCAGCAGGAAAAAAACCCTCTTCCACAGTGTCCTTCCCCACCCTAACTTCACCAGCACATCCCCTGGAAAAGGATCTGCACAATTTACCAAGTGCCTTTTTTCAGGTTGTTTTCCCCACGGAGGAAAAGCAAGAGGTGGCAAGGGTGGGAAGGGAGCAGCTCCTCAACCCCAATTGCTGTAACTGTGCTCCCAGCCCTGCCATCACCTCCCCAGGACACAGAGCACACCCACAGGTCTCCTCCAGAGAGGGATGAGCATCCAGCACCCTCTGGGTCACAGCACTGCAGCTGCGGGCTGCAATAATCCCGGCAGGAGCTCAGCCAGCCCTGCCACCAGCCCTGGACACAACACAGACCCTGCAGAAAACGGGCTGGGACCTTCCTCACTGACAACTTTAACCACATGGCTGGACCAACGTCACTGGAACAGCTCGAGAGCTTGAATTCTGCACACACAAACCCTGGAAAAATGGGAATTGTTTGGTATTTAGGGGGTGGGAGGGCATAACAGCAGCTCCCATCTCACTCCCAACAGAAGTTTTATTATTTCTGTCAATGTCATCAGATTTGAGTCAAATATCCAAAGGCATATTTACATGAAATGAATGGACTGGAAAAAGCAGAATTCAAATGCTGTTTTAAATAAGCATGAGAAGTACCTGTGTAAAGATTTCAAGGCTCCATCATGACACTATCCAACAGAGACGAGGGAACAAATGTTAATCTAACACAAGATGTATGCACAGCATAAATCTCCACATTCATTGTGCAGAGACAATAACATCTTCCCACAGCTTATAACTGTATTTAAAATTCATTTATGTAAATTACAATAGCACACATATGATAAAATAGTTAAAGCAGAATGTGCCCTTTGCTCAAAACAAAAGGACTGACAAAAAAGGTATTTTTAATAGTAATAAAAATATCTATTTCTCATTTAACTTATTTTAAAGTATGCGCTCTCAATCATACACTATTAATTTCCCCAAGTTATTGTGAAGCCAAAGGCAACAAAATCCTGTTATAGAAGCAACAACCAAAATCACCGTGTCAGGAAAAAAAAAGGAAGACAGGCATTAAGCAGGCAGTCAAGTTTGATTAATAGCAGGAATGAAGGAAAAGCCTGTGATTATCTGAATTGGGAAGAGAGAGGTCCAGTAGTGAAGACAGCACTTAGAGCCTTCCCATAAGGACAGACAGCATCTGGGCCAGGGAAAAAAATCATTTTAAAACTAATGTATGGCTCACCTTGTGGTTAGGCCACAGGGCAGCAGGGCCCTGACACAAGCCAGAGAGGGAAGAAGGGACCTTACTGTGGGAGACTTCATTCAGCTGCGTTTAAAATGGAAAATGGACAAAGCTCCGGAGATAATGCCAAGTTGTATCTGGTTCCAATGAATCTCTGAGCCCTACAGTCAGGTATTGCCTTACACACACTCACCCAGCCCTTGGAAATAGCAGCATTACATAACCGGGGCAGGGCACACGGGCCAAGGATGCTGGGACAGGCAGGACACCCCTCGCAGGAGCCCTCCCGAGGCAGCCCCAGCCGGGCAGAGCCCTGATGGGATGGGAACTGCTGCCATTTCTGATGGTTCTGGTGGAAGCACAAGAACCTGAGCCAAGGCCAGGCTCTCTCTGCCCTCTCTCTGCAGAGCACTCCCAGCCATGCAGCACCTTCCCTTCCTCCCACTGCTGCTGCTGAGGACAGATTGGCATGGGGCAGATTAATAATGACAATTACGCTCACCAGATGCTATGGAGACGTGTCTGAGTCACCAGACATGCTCAAAGACAAACACGTTTCCTCAAGTACCGGCTGAGGGAACATAATCAGAACTACGAGTACAAGAAGAGAATTAGCACAGCACAGAAGGGCAAATACTGGACCTACTTAGAACACAGCGTTATTTTTTTTTCCAAGAGAAATTAAAACATGAAGTTAGTATGCTCACACTCTGGGCAATGTTCAGACAATTTTCTCCTCTCTGCCCCAACCATTAAATAAACTACAGGTTTCAAACAATGCTCCAGTTTTGGTTCCAAGGTTTCAGTTCCCTTCTACATCCTAACACAGAAAGTGAGCCCTGAGAAGGAGCAATCTATTTCACAATATTTTATCATCAAACATAATTGGGATTAAAAGCAGTCTTTATGGAAGCTCTCAAGCAGCCTTATCAAATGTGACATTTCAGGCCAGATTTCTCAAAAGCACTTCACAACAGAATCCTTGAGAAGTGAGATTAATTGTTACTCTATCCATTAACCAGACAAGAAACTGAGGCATGGAGATCCTCGTCCAGAAAGTATCCACAGACAGAGCCAGGACTACTCAGAAAAAGAATTTTAAAAGAAGGAATAAAAGAAACCCAAGATTTTCTTTTGATGGAGCCACCACATCAACCAACACAGAAGCTGCTTTCGTTTCAGTTTTCTTATGCTTGGGAATTCTACTTATTTTGGAAAAATAATTATTATAAACTGCAAAGCAGCTATCTGGGGCTTTTCTTCCTACTACCCCTTAATTCACAAACAATTCACTCTCCACCAACACTGAGCACAGCAATTGCCTCCATACCAAACCCTCTACCTGCAGCTACTGCACCAGGTCCTGTTCCCTTCCCGAGCCCAGGATGCTCCTGCCTGGCTGCACACTTCCAGCAGCTCCTGACAACAAACACCTTTCCAAACTACACCTGGAAGCCCCAAGTGCCACGGACAGGAGTGCTGGACCAGAGCAAAGGGGCCAGACAGATTTCCAGCAGAGCTGCTGGCCATCCTCCCAGCAGTGAGGGATAAAAAGGCCAAGCAGAAGTTTGATTTGTGCTCCCAGACACCAGGCCCAGCACTCCCCCACCCCAGCCATGCCCAGGGATCCTCCTCATACTCCCCAAGTGCTGGAACAGCAGCTGCTCCAGAGCAGAGAGTTCCAGCCCTGAAGGTTCAGAAAACCACACCAAGCTCACTCATCTGCCCCCAGCATTGCTGGCAGAGGTTTGTTTAGCACAGCGTGCAGCAGGATACATGTGCCCACATGAATGCCTGAATTAGAAAAAATTAAGCATTCATATGCATACCCATCTATTCTTAATGCCTCTTCCTTCCCTGATTACATGTTCCAAATGAAGGCAACAGAGGGAAGAAAAACTTAGAGAAAAATTAATCAATCAGCTACTTGAGCCTTTTAGGCTTTCACAAATAATCAAGTGATGGTGGCAAAGTATCGTGGAGCATCTCCCCCATTATCCTCAGCATGGTGATGAGCTGAGGGCACTGCAGGGCAGGCACAGCCCTGCTGGGGAAATTCCAGCAGCAGGGAGCAGGGGAGCAGCTCCCAGCCAGGCTGGAGGTGTATTTCTATGCAAACACACCCACACATACACCCACTGCCACTTCTGATTTGGGAAAAGGAGTAGAGGGATAACAATCCCAGAGCGCTGCCTGTGCTCACCTGTGTGAGGGAGTTTTACACGTGACAGACATGGGGCAGAAGGCAGGCTTGGATGGGATATTGGAAGGAAATTCCTCCCTGTGAGGGTGGGGACACCCTGGCACAGGGTGCCCACAGAAGCTGTGGCTGCCCCATCCCTGGAAATGCTCCAGGCCAGGCTGGACAGGGTTGTGAGTACCCCGATGTAGGGAGTGGAGGCAGAAGGGTGGAACTGGGTCATCTTTATTAATGTCCCTTCCACCCCAAGCCTTTTCAGGATCTGTGATGTACAAGCTCTTGCACAGGAGTACCCACAGCCCCCTTTTCCCACCTCACGTGGGAGATGAATAGGAGACAACCCCCTAGCAAGCAGGGAGGCTCCGGGGAGCCACAACTTCTGTCTGCTGTTTGTTCCCATCCCCAGGGTGAGATCCCACACCATCCAAGCCTCCACCCTGCACAGCACCCCTCAGCTGGCCAAGAACATAACAAGCTGCACATGCTGGTTCATGGGAGCTGCTGCTCCGTGATGAGGCACAAACGGGATAACTTCCATCAGTACATTAAATTGGACTTTGTCATGGCATAAGTTGACTTAAAGTGGCTTTAATGGTTATGGAAAAATACTCCCCCCCCTCAAACACATGCAAGGCTGATCAGACCAATAGAACTGCGCTTGTAATGCTGCTTATTTCACTTAAAGCCTTATTACAGCACCACAGGGCTGATTGGCTTTAGAGAGGGATGGCTTTACAGCATTTAAAAGGTCTTGTGTTTAATTAAATTAGCTGCACCTGTATATATTATGTGCAATAAATCAACTATAATTTGCTACCATAGGCAGCTATTACTCTTCCCTGTGTTATTTATTGCTCAGCACCATTAGGGTGAAGGCTTTTCTAGGATACACTAAGAAATGGCAGTTTAGGGACCAAAAGCTGTAACTCATTTCATTTTCCCTCTCCCTTTTCAGTGGTGTCAATCACATTTCTTGTACACTTGAACAAACACAAATATGTAAGAGATTCTGGCACCCATTATGTGTGTGTTCATACATATATTTATAGATAAAATAAAATTAATGTTCCCCACACATCTTGGTCTTGACTTTCATTTGCACAGATCTACTAGCAAAATGACACAGTCCAAAAAGCACATAAATAAAAATAAATAAATAAAATTAAACAAACAAAATAAAACAATAGTGCTGGATTCTTGCTCCTTGATGCTAGAGCAGTGATGCTGTGGTACTCCAGCTATGCCACACACCACCTCTGAATGCAATTTAGGGACTTACTCACCCAGGGATCACAGACTGCAATCCACCCCAGTGGCAAGCAGCAGCAGTGACTGTATTACCAGCACTTTGTGATTTATTTTGGGCTTTTTTAGCCATTCAGTCACACTCCTGGATTTCGCACAGTTTGGCTCACAGTCAAGACCATGATGGCATTATCAGTTCTGGTCCATGGTTTACTCACAGGAAGAGTTTAGGAAGCACCAGCTACTGGTGTGTGAGGCTTCCAAAGAAATTAACCAGATCCATCCTTCCTCCCTCAGCTACCCCTGCCTCCCTCCCAGCGAAGAAATCCTTTAAATTGGTAAAATTAAACCAAAGGAGGGAGTGAAACACCCCAGGAGCTCAGAGCCCTGCCTTGGTCCAGCATGCTCCCAAAGCAGCCACACAGAGCAGGCTGGGCACTGCACTCTGCTCTTTGGGGCTTCAGTACTCATTTTTCAAACAGCTGCTACAGCACACTGATGCTCACAATGCATTAAAGATCCTCCCTGCAATGTTTTTCAGCTATTTAACTGGCACAGAATGTCATGCAGGAGCTAATGCAGGGGAAACTGTCCCAGGGAATGCAGAAGTAATCCAAGGCTTGATGTGGCTGCTCAACCATATCCTCTTGAACCACACCTATTCTGTGATTTCTACTTTGTTCCTAGACTCAGGTCTGAAACAACATCTCAGTTCCTTCTCCCCTCTGCCTATATTTTAATTATGTTATTCTTTTAAACACTAAACAAACACTCAGTGGCTTTCAGAGAACCACCAGCCATCAGGGGACACACATAGAATTAGCACCAATCCTAGCAGGAGTGGAGAATACCCACAGAGGCACCTACTTAGGGAATTAGGGATGAGCAAAAAGGACTGGTATTCTGAAACACACAACTCTTCAGCACTCAAAATCACTGCTGATCTTTACCACATCCAAGTGATCAGAGACAAGAACAGTGAGGAGCTTCAACTTTGTTAACAGAAGATAAAAACTCAATACAGAAACAAACCAGCTCATTTAGACATGAGCAAACTAAACTTGAAAAAAAGTTAGTCCAGGTGACAAATGTGTGCTTGCAAAGAGTAAGAGCCCATCCAGGGGGAGCCAGAGCTTGTGGTCTGTGCTGTCTCATCTTCCCCATCACCTTCATCACCCCAGCCCTGGTGTGCTCTGACCAGGCTCTGCTCACAAAGGAGAGGAGCCAAATCCACACAGGCTGTGACCCTGGACAATCCTCCCGCCTCCCTCCCCACAACACCTCTGGGAAAAGCCTCTGAAGCAGCAAAGAAGCCCGTGGGAATGGCTCCAGGCTGGCGCAGGAGCAGGAAGCCCAGGCAGCAGATGCCTCAGAGGGCAGAGCACTGAACCCCGAGGCACGCACGGCACACAAAGCCAGGCAGAGGCAGCACTACAGTAAGAGAACTATTAATAAAAATTAAAAGGACATTCAGGAGTATTACGAGCCAGATTGGGAGCTGGCACTGGATGGGGCTCAGGGAGGCCTGACATTAAACCCAAAAGAGATTATGTAACCTAAGCTGTCCAGCGCTCATCTGTTCCCCTGGTGCGGCGTTAAAGCGGCAGCGAGCGGGGCTGGCACCGGCTCCAGCAGCCAGCCAACCACCCCAGGGACCCCTCCCTGCTGTCCCTGTGACCCCTGACAGGGCACTGCCACCCTGAGTGCCCACCAGCACAACCCAGAGCAGGGCAGGCCCCGGGAGCTGGGCTCTGCCAGCTGAGCACACGCCTGCTGCCCATCCTGCACCAGCACTGGCACAGCAGAGCTGTGTGCCCAGCTCTGGGCACAGACTGCCCTGCACTCACACACAGCAGCAGCTCACAGACAGATGGACTGCTGGAAAAACCCTCCTTACTGCATCAAAACACTTCAGCCAAGGCAACATGCTGCAGCTCCTGACCTGCCAAACAGGGGGTTTGCCCTGCTCTCCAGAGGACCAACACCCACGGAAGGACAATGCCCATCAGCTAACAGCATCCTCCTCAGAAAGGCTCTCACTTCCCTCCTGTTTCCTCATGGTCTGAGACAAACTGCTATTCTACATGAAGTCATCAGAAAAGCTCACCAGCCTTCAGTGAGACTTGATTCAGCCCGAAGGATCAAGTCCTGGCCTGATGGGCACAGAGTGACAGGCTCAGGGGGACAGCAGAGAACACAGAGCACCCACAGAACCTGCTGTGCCCACAGGCCACGACGCCTGGGAGAAGCCACAGAGCATCACCTCCTGTCCTCAACTCTCCTGACAGTGCTAACCATAGGACACAAATTTTCATCAGCCCTGCCTCATTTTAACACTCTGCAAAGTCTACAGCTCACAGGAACACCCCCTAGCTGAACACAGAGGAGGAGGAAGCACATTTACAAAAAAAAAATAAAATAAGCAATTAGCACAGACATTCAGAACAATTTCAGGAGGCTGATGCCAACACACACTGCCCAGGGCTGCACTAACCAAGGTGAGCACTGCAAAGCTGGGCCAGCACAGCTCTGTGAACATCCCCTTCCCCAGCTGTGACCTCCACAGCTCATTCTGGCCAGAAAGGTCAGTGCTAGCACAGCCCCTCATTCATCAAGCCTGAACACCAATAAGTTTGTCACCTCTGAGAATGAGCCACGCGGGTGCTCCAAAGCCACTCTGCTGGCTACGTCAGAGGCTGGGAGATGCTGCCTGAATCCTGCCAGAATGGCAGCAAACAAAAGTGGTCTCAGCGTGAGCAGGGAGCAGGGACTTGATTATCTGCAATTAGCAAATCGATGATTCTTCAAGACGCTGATTTAGGCCAGCACTTCTTATTAGCAACAGTCAAGGAAACACAAGGGCAAATTGCATCAGAGCCAAGCCTAGCTCCCAAACATTGTTCCATTTCAAAATTAATATATAATCCTGCAGGAACTCAAGATACACACAGACAACAGCCTCACTTCCATGAGGTACATGCTGAACCCAACCAAGTCCCCACCACCAAGGAAACAAGCAATGTCATTGTTTTGCTCCAAATACATGGCTACCTTGGGTAATCAGATGTTAGCAGCCCACTGTGGAGGCACACACTCATTTCAGTGACTGTGCTGGGGTTACAGGTCTGCACCCCGAGTACAGGTGGAAAAGCCCAGTGAAGTCCTTGGGAAGACACCCACGGGGTTTGGATGAGGCCCTTCTGCTTTTAAATACTTGATCTAATTTTGTCCTGTAACATTACACAAGAACACAGCTGTATATTTAGGCTCAGAGTTAAACCATTAATTTGCAACTTACAATTTAGTAACACTCCCTGTTAATAATGCCATTGCATGGGTTATGTTCACTTTCCATCTGAAAGTTTAACCACAACAGGTCTCACTCAAACAGCTTAAAATTAAACCACTGCTCCCATTTGAGATCAGTCACCACAACAGGTATGGTATAAAATATACAACAGCAGACAGCTTCAATATACATTTTACTTTCATTTGTCTGAGATGTTTGTGCCAAGAATACACTTGAGCCTGCTCTTCACTCGATTAGGGAGAAAAATTTGTTTTTAAAATGATTAAAAGCATAACACTGCCCAGTGTCATGTCCCCTCCAATAATCTTCAATTTGTGGGACTGTCTTTGAAACTGCAGCAGAGCAGTTTTACCACTCACAGCATGTATTTTTCATTTAGTAATCCCTACACTTCCACAGGGGTTACTGGAAGGAAAAAAAGATACCATTAACCCGTTGATTTTAAAAAGAAAACCAACAAAAAAGCCCAACATTTAGCTATTTTAAGGGAGAATCAGATAGACTTGAAGCCTATAGAAGAATTATGATTTTTACATTTAAAAAATTTGAAGAAAGAAAATTAAAAAGGCCGAGTGGGATTCCAACACATTTCCCCAGTGCACAAACACCTCAGGACACTGGCAGTGCTCGGAGCAGACCCACTGGGCCCTGCTGTGCTCAGAGGTGCTGAGCTCTGCTTTTCTGGAGACAAAGGGATGGGCCCCTGCGTGCCTTCCCTCCACAAAGCCAGATAAATTCCAGCCCCGAAGCACAGGAAATTAAAACAGAATAATAGACTAAGAAAAACGCCTCCAGCAGGGAAGGAAATCCTGACCCAGAGATCGTGCCCTGCAAAGAGTTAAACCTCAGCCCCAGCCAGCCCTGCTGATCTTAGTGCAGCTGCTACCTGCAGCCACGGCCCCTCAGTAGCAACACACAAGGGGAAAGTGCAATTTGGAGCTTCTCTTTTCATCTCTATGGTGACAAAAAGCTCTGCAGAGGGAAATCAGGGTGCCTTCCACTCAAAAGGTTTCTCATTTTCAATGACTGCCTTTCACAATATTTTAATTAAATCTCTGGTGGGGAAGATTTAAGGAAAAAAAAAAAAATTCGGATTGTGGGGCTCATTTACAACAACAGAGCAAAAAAGGGGGGAACGTGTATTTTAAGCATTTTTAAAATAGAAAGATTCTCTGGTTGAAGATTTAAGAATAAATCTACCAGCTGCAAAGTTTTACCAAAGCAGCGTGCAAAGGGGCCAGGAAGTCTTTCTGTAACAAAAACATTTTCTTGCATGTAACGGGTCTCTGGAATTTTAGGAGAGGCTGAAGGCCCACCCAGCAAAGGGTCCTTTCCCATGGGCTGAGCACAGCCAGGCACCCACGGGGCTCTGGAGAAGCCCCTGTGTCCCCCTGCAGCACAGCCAGGCACGGGGAGCTGCAGGACAAAAGCAAGGCCGTGGTGCTCATCTGTGTTTTAGAAGTCTCCATTCACTGCTACCAGCAAAACACGGCAATATCCATGAGCTGCCAGGAAGGGACAGGCCCGTTCCATGAACCCCCAGGCACAGGACAGCGGGCACCCAGCAGGACCTGCTCCCAGCCAGGACACCCCAGAGTGCCCAGGGGAGCCCATCCTTTCCCCAGCAGAGCTGCAGCCCCTGCCACGGGCAGCCTGCACTGCCCAGCTCCACAGGAACACCTCTGCCCCAGATGGAAACGCTGATCTCATGGGAAGGGACTGGAAGCACCAAGGAGGCACTGGGAGCGTGTACCGCAGAGCACACGCAGAAAAGCGGCACCTGGCTGAGCACAGGAGGAGCAGCAGTAGATAGATGGCTGGGCAGCCCTACCCAAGGCCACCAGAAGCCCCCCAGACACATCCCTGCCCAGGATGCCCATCTCACTCCAAGGCAGCAGCATCCAGCGCAGAGTGGGGAAATGATGACTCTGCAATTAGAGCTTCCATACGGCACCAGGAGATTCAAGTGTGTTAATAAACCTAAAGCTCTGGACAAAGCACTCTGCCTCTCATCCAAGCTCTGCTGTGTAACGTGGGAATAATACCCCTACTTCATCCAATATAATTGCCAAAATAACACATTGCTCCTGCGAGGTGTGCTGAACTCCCTCGAAAGCAGCGCTGTAACGGCACAGAGTTTCAAGCATCTTGAACAACAGGCCAAGCGCA